>NC_136070.1:1013774976-1014974976 GCF_964261635.1 Lissotriton helveticus | reverse complement strand
ATACCAGACCGGAAAGGTCCATCCTGTGCTCAAGAACGGATAAAAGGATGTTGTGATTAACAGTGTCAAACGCAGAAGAAAGTTCTAGGAGGTTTAGGAGGCAGTATTCATTTTGGTATTGCATTTTTAAAATGTCATCCATAATGTAAGTGAGCGCCGATTCCATGCTGTGACCACTCCGTAAACCAGATTGTTGTTGATCCAGGAGTTGGAAATTCTGTGAGTGCAGAGTTGCGATTTCACACATTTTTCTAGGAGCTTAGCCAGAGTGGGGATGTTGGAGATAGAGCAGAAGTTGTTGAGATCAATTCTATCTGCATTAGGATTTTTTAGAATGGGTATACCCTGAGCTACTTTTAGGCATTTGGGGAGGCCACAGAGCGTAGCACTGCCTTGGTCTAGCCTCAATAAAACAGGCACTTGAACCACCTGCTTGACCTCATCTTCTGGAAGGAATGGTTTGAGATATCTCTAAGTATTCTCATCTGGTGGTTAGCACCCTTGCATACCTTACTAATATGATTCTTCATGTTCAGGTGCATGTCCAGGGTGATTCTGAGAGATCTGGCTGAGTCAATAATGTGAGGAGAGCAATTGAAGGCTGTGAGGAGTTTCATCCAGTAGTCTATCTTGGGGGTGTGATTAGGCGGAGATATGATGAGGAATTCCGTTTTGGAGGTTTTGAGCAGGAGGCGGTTCTCCGTCAGCCAGTTTTGAGTATTCGTCAGGGTAGAATTGAGTGAAGTGAAATCTTCAGAAGAGGTGATTTTCAAGTAAAGCTGCATGTCGTCCGCATACATGTGAAAAAGAGTGTTCGAGGAATTTAGTGCATTTGCTAATGGTTCCATGAATATGTTAAAGAATGTGGGAAATAAGACAGACCCTTGTGGGACCCCATGTAAATTGTAGAGGGCTGGGATAAGGATTGATTCACCTTGACTCTTTGGGCTCTGTCTGTTGTGCTGAAAGGAGGAGAACCATTGCAATACCAGACCGGAAAGGTCCATCCTGTGCTCAAGAATGGATAAAAGGATGTTGTGATTAACAGTGGCAAACGCAGAAGAAAGTTCTAGGAGGATTAGGAGGCAGTATTCGTTTTGGTCTAGCATTTTTAAAATGTCATCCAAAATGTAAGTGAGCGCAGATTGCATGCTGTGACCACTCCGTAAACCAGATTGTTGTTGATCCAGGAGTTGGAAATTCTGTGAGTGCAGAGTTGCGATTTCACACATTTTTCTAGGAGCTTAGCCAGAGTGGGCTTGTTGGAGATAGGGCAGAAGTTGTTGAGATCAATTCTATCTGCATTAGGATTTTCTAGAATGGGTATAACCTGAGCTACTTTTAGGCATTCGGGGATCGTGCCCCCTGACAATGAAGCTTTGATAATCTTTGTCCACAGGGGAATGAAGGCATCCTTAATTTCTTTGAATACCTTCGGTGGCAGCTGATTGCTGAAGTGATTAGAAGAATTGATACTAAGAAGGGTTTTGTAGATGTCTCTTTCGCTGAGGGGAGTAGAAGTACCCCATGAGGCATTGTTCTTGGTGCTAAGATTAAGTGGTTCTAGCCTCTCAGAGTGAGAGAGCGAAGAAGCAATCTCGTAGGCTGACAGAAGAGCCTTCTTAAATTCAAGGTCAGTACTGATGAGATTTTTTTTCTCCTTAAAAAAATCAGCACTTTGTCTCATGAAGGCGAAGCGCCTCCTGGGACAGGGTGGTTAGGTGTTTTCACCGATTGTTGTTTAGCAATTTCAAAAAGTTTCTTGGGGTGATTTGAGGCTTGGTTAAGTTGGGATCAGAAGTAATCAGCCTTAGCACTCTTGTTTTTTTTTATTATAGGAACTCCTTATCAATCTAAAAACTTTTAAATGATCCGAGGAGGGTTTAGATCTCCAGGATCGTTCCTCTGCCCATAAGTTGCTGTGTTCCGAGTTTAGATTGTTGTTGAACCAAGGTTTGGAGACTTTGGAAGAGGCATTTTTTGTTGTAGTGGAGCTATGGAATCCATGATATTAGAGATAGTAGGGTTATAGAAGTCAGTGAGTTCAAGAACATTTGTGATGTCGATTTGTGAAAAAAAGGAGAATTTACAGTAGGTTGTTAGATCTTCTATGTTGATATTCCTGAGCTCCCTTTTCCATTGCTTAATTTTCTTCAGTTGATCACTATCATAAATACATGGAGAGAATGCTCTTGGCTACGCCTGCAGTTAAATCATAAGAATTTCTTGAGACTAGAGAGTGAGCGGGATGGAACCATCTAGAAAACATCTGATCTTGTTGGTGGAGACTCTAGAAATCTTGGCAGTAAATCCTCAATAGTAGTGTATGTCTCATCAAAAGGATATTATTGGAGACTGTAGATATTTAGGAAGCAAATCATTGGCTTGTGTGTAGAGATAGCAGGAAAGATATCCAAAAAGCAGTAGATTGACAAACGTATCTTCTGCCGCAAACATACGTTCAAGGCCAAAAAATATCTCAGGTATGTCTATCAAGACTTCACAAAAAGGATACCTGACTGGCAGAAGTGAAGGCATAAATGGATTTTTTACTGAGATTTCTCCATCACAAGTCTAGAGAAGTCAACAATAGTAAATCCCACTCAAGGCATGGGAAGTGAGCACAGCAAGGCATGGTTAGGATTGTAAGTTTGGGATTGCTTCCAAACATGTACACTTGGGAGCATTCAGAAACTGAAATTCAAACCCTTCCCTCTGGAAATGGACAGAAAGTTACTCCGTCCTAGGGTTGGTCAAATCAACTTACATGGTGAGAAGGGGAATGGCTCGCCTTCAAAATTGGTGAGATTCTAAGCGTAGGGCCTTTTTCAGGGCAAATAAAACATACTTTCTCTGTGGTGTACAAAACAAATTAAAATGTGCCTTTGCAAAGCTTCAATTTCAAACTTTATTCAACAATTTGGTCATAAAAGCATCACAAACATACATTTTTCACAATACTAAAAAACATTTATATAAATATTTAAATTTTTTAAAAAGTAATTAAACACCACAAAGTTAATGTCGAATTTTCCTTAAAAATAGGGGATTGGACATATATCCGATATTCATTTAGTTATCACATGGGCTCAGTTAAGTACACTAGGGGGGGCAAACCCCAATCCTAGTATTGCACATCATCCCTTACTACTGACAGGTTTTTTCAGTCGAATTACCCATGCCCATTTCAAAAACTTTGACATAGCAATAGCAATCGGGAGGCTAGGGTCAGCACATAATATTCTCAATGCCTCATCATGTTTCCGCAGGCCGATTAGACGACATATTGGTTTTACCCATTTATCACGTCGTGCTGCATATGAAGGACAAAAGAACAAGAAGTGACTTATAGACTCTTTCTTGTCCTTACAAATAGGACACTTATCCTCAGTGATCCCTGCCCACCTTGCGGTGAGTGACCTTATAGGAAGGGTTCCTGCCCTGAATTGGAAATAAAGCTTACGATCTGATGGTTTTTCAATTGCATCCCAATATGGTTCCAATGCTGGTAGGCCTTAAATTCAAGAAAGCGCTCTGTGAGGTGAGTTGAGGAACTCATGGCACATTTCTCTGAGATAATCATCTCCCAGTATATCCTCTTCATTTCTATCTTAGAAGGAAAGACAGCATTTGTTGGATCGTCCCACAGATCAGTCAAACCCATTTTCCCTAGAAGGGATCTAATGGCTTTCAACCAGCTAATTTTATGAAAGCGGTCCTTCTCTAAGATTTCTTAAGACCCCTAGCGTAGTAAAACAATTCCTCAGTTGTCCATATTCTGTGCCAGTATAATACTGGGCACAGCATGGCCAAATCTTGCACTGATCTTTTACCAAGATCCCAAAACAGAGGAACTAGTGGGGTACTTTGGGGAACATGTGTAGCTTTCCTAAAAATTCGTTTTCTAACAATGTCAGCTGTTTAATATTTGAGAACCCCCACAGCTCAGCGCCATAGAGGAAATAGCCTAAAACTTTCATCCCATATATTTCCAGTAATGATCTCATAGGTTTAGTAAAGGAAGATTTATATATTTTAAGAAGAATGCCCGCTTGTTGTTTGTGCCTTAATACGGTCATGTCAAACTGGGTATTCCAGCACATATCATTCTGGAGATTGACCCCTAAATAAGTAAAGGATTCAACCTGCTCTAGCGGGCAATTATTCATATATACTTGCCTTAAACCGTTTCACTGACTTAGGGCCTTTAGGTTCAGTGAGGACCATGAATTTTGTTTTAGCGGTGTTTATTTCCAACCCGCGTAAACGGCAAAAATCCGTAAAGCGCAGGAGTGCCCTTTGGAGTCCACTTGGGGTTTTCAAAATTATCAAAGTGTCGTCCGCGAACATAAGGATTGGGACGCACTCTCCAGCCATCATCGGCGCATCAGTCGGGACCAAGGAAAGGTATTCTGCCGCCCCGTTCACGAAGAGTGAGAACAGGGTTGGCGCCATGACGCACCCCTGCCTCACTCCCCGCTCGACCGGGAAGGCATCTGTAACCTCACCCTGTCTGCCCCATCTGACCCTGGCATAGGTGTCTTCATGTAAGCGGACGATCAACGTCAACAATTCCAGGGGCATACCTAATTCCTCCAGTACTTGCCAAAGTTTCCTTCGCGGGACAAGATCGAACGCCGCCCTTAAGTCAACGAATAATACACCTTTTTCTAGGGCAACTACTCGCCAATATATAACAATAAATCGAAAAACCTGATCTATCGTACTGGTCCTAGGGCGGAACCTGGCTTGCAATGGACTCAGGATATCCCCCTCATCCATCCAGTCCTGGATCTTTTCCAGGACCAGCCGACCCATTATCTTCTGTAAGGAATCGATCAGGCTAATAGGCCTGTAATTGCTCGCTAGGGACTTGTCACAGGCACGATTTCTGCCCCTTTCCATGAGTTGGGAACAGCCATCCCCTGGGCAATCGCATTAGATAAATAACCGATGTATAATCTCCATCTCTCCTTATCACTAACAAATAAATCTGCAGGTATGCAGTCCATCCCTGGTGCTCGCCCCTCGGTTACTGAGTTCACGGCTCTATCCACATCCCCTAAACTAAAAACAATCCCTTCATAAAATTTAAAACCAAGGGCCACATCGCTTAAATTGCCTTCTATGCTAGCGTACTGGGGCCTAAAATATTCAACCCAGGAGTTTTGGGGAACATTATTTTGCGGGCTCTCCGCACACCCACCTCCTTCCCATTGATAGGTATCCCAAAATAGCTTCTGGTTTTTAGACTGACATGCTCCTTTCAGATCCTGCCACATCTGGTCATCCCATTCTCTTTTTGCCCTAAAAATCATTTTCCCATGGTTACACCAGGCGGCTCTTATCGTCACTGGATTCCTTGCTTTTAATGCTAAGCTCAGCCCGGCCCGAGCTTCCCTACATGATCTATTATACCACCTCTCTACTTTTTTCCTTGCTTTTACCCTGGCAGTACTAGGTTTACAAAAGTGGGCTACAAGATTGTTAAACAGTTCAATATGATCATCTTCAAATGGACTATACTTGGTTCCATTGTTTGTAGCTACTCCAATTCTACCAAGTGCAGTTTCGAGGCTATTTTTAATGGCATGAAGTATTTCTGGTTGGTTAATCACTTTACACCACTTAAGATGGCGCTCATCGTTTGTTAAAATGGTTTCGGGAACTGATAGCTCTTCAGACTTATTTACCACTCCCTCCTGGCCTAACCTAAATAATGCTGTCAGATGGTTATGATCACTCTCGGCACGGATCTTCACCTCCATATCCACCAAAGTGTGCCAGAGTTTCAAATGGACAAGTATATAGTCAATTTTACTTGATCTTGTACCATTATCATAAGTATTTTCCCCCTTCCTATCGGACGAAGTCCGACCATTTGCAGCCCTTAATTGGTTACCAAGACAAAACCCATTCAAATGTAGCGCAGCCTCAGTCCATTTAACTGTCAACCTGGCCTCAATTTGGGGAACACCCCATCTAGAGTCTTCCTCTTCCGACAGATTTACATCCTCCAGCCCTAGGGGTTCAAAAGTTGTATTGAAATCACCCGCAATTAACGGCAGTACGCCATCTGACAGGGATTCAACCAGTAGTTCTAATGCCGTTAGCACCTCTGACTTTTTACCGCCTGGGACACCTCTAGCATACACATTGATATTATCAATTTTTGGGCCCCCCGGGAAGCTAAACCTAACTGCAATAATGTCACGATGCCTGACTGGAAGTAGTTGAATATTACAACTTAGATGTTGTTTAATCCAAATCACCATTCCTCCCATCGGACGTCCCCTTTGCCCTCTCACAGCAGGAACATAGAAGTTCAAGTAACCTGGATTAAATACCGGTTCAACAGCCCAGGTCTCTTGAAAAAGACAGATGTCAAATTTGCCAATGAAACTTAGCCAGCATGGTGACGCTAATGTGGTCCCTATACCAGCCAAGTTCCATGACACCAATGAAGTCAGGTAATCTATAGATCGTGGTCTAGAGTGCGGCATCATATTGGGGGCAATAATAGGTGGAGGACTAATCCTAGATGCAGGTACCCGAGGGGAATAGTTTTCACCTTCTGGAAGGTTATTACCTCTTCTAATATTTTCCCTAGTCCTCATCTCACCCACAACAAGTCCTGCACTTTCGTTCTTTTGTCCCTCCCTTCCAGCTATATTTACATTAGATGATCTTTTAGTGGTCATACTATCTGTATTTGCTGTCAATCGCACTCCTCCAAACCCGACAAAGCTGAGAACCTGTTATATAATCTCAGACTCCGTGCAATGGGGTAGCTAGGTTGTTCATTCCATAAAAACATTTCTCTGTGTGTATCCTGTGCTGGAACATAAAAATAAGTTAGTGGGAGCGATTGAATCCGGGATCTAGGATCTATTTGTGGCCAATTGCAGATATGTTCTACACATCTCCTGGCCCTAAAATTAAAAAAAAAAAAAAAAATTCCAAAACAAGGCACCTGACTCCTCTGGTAATTCACGTTCAGTACTTAACAGAGGGATTGTCTCTTTAGTAGCTGGTGTCAGTGATTTAAGGCGGTCTGTGGTATTAGATAAAACACTCTCTTTAGTCACCCGTTCATTTCCTTTCTTTCCTTTTATGCCCGTAGCTTGATCTCGTATTTGCAGCCCTAGCCGTTTGCTTTCCGTCGCGGCTCCCTTTGGTTGATGCCCTGGGCCCTTTTTTGCAATACTTGCTGACCTGGTCTTAATGTTAGGAGAAGCCGTTTTTTTCTGGTGAATGCTTTGCTTAGTTTTCCCTATAGAAACTATAGGCTGTTGGTCCGGGGATGCAGCATGCCCATTTGTGTAAGAAATAAAACTACTGGCTTCATCCTCCAAAGAACATAAAGTATCTTTAGGGTCAGTCTCTTTAGGAACAGGGGACCTGGTACCAGCCAAACTTCCCATAGACGACCGCTTGTCGAATAGAGGTTCTAAAGATAGCCTCTTAACAGTCAGTTCAATATCTTTTGCCAAAGCTGACGACACCCGTATAAGAAAATTATCCAGGGTGCCCATCAATGTCCCACTAGGGTTTTTGCCGCTATTGTCTCCCGAAGTAGTTACTGTAGCCATATTAGACAATTTACCCTTTTCCTCAGCTACTTTTAGAGAACAGTCTTTTACAATACAAACTGTTGCAGAGCAAGGAGACACTAGCCTTTACTCAGAAGTAAACGTTGTGGGGGTTGCCCGTCACTTCCTTGTTCGTGCTTGAACGGGCTTAAACGGGCCCGCCCTTGTCCCGGGCTTCTCCCGGGACGCTCCTGCGCGCTCCTGCGACACGGGGAGTGATGCAGATATTTAAGCGCCTCCTGTCGCGATTCTCCCGTGTGCGGCTTCCGGCCGCAAGGGCTGCTGGGAATTGTGGTCTTCTGTCCCTGGCGCTCTCCCCTACTCAGCGGCCGCTATGGGATTGAGAAATGCGGCGGCGGGGGGTGAGCGAACAAGCGGCATGAGGCAGCAATTCAAATTCAAAAGCGACCCCCAGGAAGGCAGGTAGGGTATCACACAGGTATGCCAATGTTTTAGAATGAGTCCTTTGCAAAGCATGTTCATTTGCCCTTGTTTTTAAATCTTTGCAATGCAGAAATCCGCGGAGGTGGAATACAAGTCCCCATGCTATTCCAGTATGCCTGGAAACCCGCACCATGTGCACCTTTCCAGGTATACTAGTGAGAATCTTTGAAAATTGCTACCCAGGATGCAAATAGTGGCCTCTGGATCTCTTAGTCTCTGCCTCCCCAGGACTTGAAGTCCCTTAAACCAACACCCAGGCTGCCAATTAAGCTACAACCTCAACATATCTAAACTTCCACAAATAAATCTCTCACCTTACCGAAGGAAACCCCACTCAAAGGAAGAGCTCAGCTGAAATAGTTGACACCCATGATCTCACTTGCTGAAAAGAAGTTGAAGATTAGGGTAAGCCATATACATAATAATTGCTAGGCTCATCAAATGGGAGTTATACAAAATCCACTGTACAGCTTTGTGACTGCATCAAAGCCACTCCCCAGAAACTGCCACCACAACTGTATATACTTCTCAGGCCAGCAGCTCCTCTTATTGGCACTCATCCATTTGCCCTATGCCCTCTCTCCTCCTCTTTCACTAGGCCTTATCTCTTCAATGCATCATTGTCAGAAGAGGACAGAAGCTTGGCAGCTAAACTGCCCGCTTTTCAACATGAGATTTATGAATAAGAACTGTTACAACATATTTGATCTTCTTTCAGAAGCAGCACAGGGCCCTATTTTCTTCTGAGAAACGTGGCTCAGTGATGAATCTGCACCCTTATGCCATAAAGCCATTCCACCTGAATAATGAACCGACAACAGAAATCCCATTGGCACGATTGGAAGATATCTAGCAGTCATCCATAAGAAATCTTTAAAAATATCCTGATTCAAAGACTTCAACAAGAGCAACTTTAAATTATTGCTGTTAAGCTATCACCCCTCTACAACTTTTGCCTGTTCCTTCCACTGATTCCTAAGACCTCCTCCCAATAACAGACAGTTTAAGGATGCTTTACTAAATGCAGTGACCAATGCCATACTAAACCTATACAACCTAGAACTCAACATTTAGTTTGACCAACAATATTTAATAACTAAGATAGCCAATATGTCCAATCGTGAGTCTTTCAACCTCCAACTAATCATGTCTGATCCAGCTCACTTCTCCTGTCACACATTGGAACACCAACTCCACATCCATACATACAGACAATGGAAATAATTGAACACTTAACCCCTTAACTCCCTCCTAAAAATAACCCAAATCAATATGCATCCCCAGAACATACTGCCCATTTACATTTGGATCTCCACTGTATTGGACAACTAAATATTGTTGAAGATCTCAATCAGGATAAACATCAAGAAAAAGAGCACATTCGTGAATGAGAAAATCAGGAAAATAAAAATGCAACTCAGCATCCTATAACACGTGTGAAGGAGATGAAATAATGAAAAAAGATATAATCATACTGTGCCTCTATAACAAAGCCTGCAAAGCGACAGTCAGGACTAAAAAAAAGGCATTACTACTTCATTTGCATAATTGATGCTGACTGTCTATCAAAGGAATTTCAAAAAGTACTAGCAGAGTTCCACAACCTATAGTGTCATGATTAGGCCTGGGCAGAATTTAAATCACTTCGGAATAATCGGAGTCATTTTTAGTAATTACATATTACTTGTTGATGCAAAATTACTGATAATAATGTGATTACGTCCGATCGCAGAATAAAGAGTAATTTGGGGGAAAATCCTGTTGCAACAACACATTTAGTGAGTGCAAGTGGCTACTTGCACCGCTGCTTGTGTTCTGTTCCATTTAGTGCTATTTGTGAGCACACAATTCATCCGTGAGTCCATTTTGGACACAAGAGTGCATTATGAGCTAAGAAACTAGCGCTAAATGCAGAGACTAATTTGGAGGAAAATTACATCTCAAGTGCATATTTATTGAACATGTGCGGCTGTTCTGTTGCATTTTGCGCTATTTCTTAGCTCAAAATGCATCCCCACATCCATTTTGGACATGAGGGGGCATTTTTGCACCAATACAATAGTGCTAAATGCACAATCATGCTTCTTGCAAAATCTACTTAATCATTCTGAATTTTTGGGTTATTCCACATGATCATGCTACACAGAATAACACAAGTTATGACCACCCCTAGTCAAAATGCAAAGAACCTACAATTTCAAGCCTTCAGTGACAAAACATCCTGAAAAATTGGAATGAGATAACAATACATGAAGGAGAAAACAACTACACATGATGGAACCCCTGCAAAGATGTCACCACTAACCTGTCATCGCAAGTCATCTTCATTACCCAATCTTAAAAAGATCAACAATCTTAAAACTCACAGTGAACATATTCAGGGGTCTATGATTTCTCCTATCCTATTGGACCTACCTTATCGTCTTCCTGGGCCTTATCAAATTATTTAGCCTTACAGGTTGCAACTATCCAGATGATCCATAAACCATTGTAATAATGGACTCCAGTCAGGAATTGACCATTGGCTGTTGCCTCTGCAGCATAGATGCATGTAGAATGAGTAACCATTGAAGCTGAAAACCACAAAGGCAGAGATGACGACCTGTGGGTAATGGTACAAACACCAGCCTACAGCCATGTGGCCCAACAAACGTTATGCCCCACTAGCTATGTAAAGAAATGTGAGAACCCCTAGGTAACCCTGGACTCTATTGCTGATCTATATATAAAAACTAATGTATGCCTGTCTGTTTGTCCTTTATGCATTACTACACCATTCACCCGATCGCCGTGAAACTTTGGGAAGTTGTTGAGTACACTCGCACGAAGGTTTCTGGCATATTTCTTTTTAAAATATCGGCCCCCCAGGGCCCTCATAATCTTATGAATATCGCGCGGAATTACAAAAATCATCAGTGGCTCAGTGCACGTGCTATATTAGCAGCTACCAACAACGATGTTAATGCCATCAATTTCAGCATTCAAAATGGAATACCAGGCGAAGCGACAATGTATAAGTCCATCAATACTGTGATGAATCAAGACGAAGTTCTCTATTACCCAACGGAATCCTTGAATTCACTGGATTTGCCCGGTATGCCACCGCACATTTTGACATTGAAAATTGGCGTGCCTATCATTCTTCTCCGAAACATCAATCCACGACAACTTTGCAACGGTACAAGACTTTCGGTGAAAAAGATGATTAACAATGTCATCAAAGCTACAATTTTGAATGGGAAATTCAAGTGGGAAGATGTACTGTTGCCACGTATTTCAATGATGGCGTTTGAATTCAAACGTTTATAATTTCCGGTGCGACTCGCTTTTGCAATGACCATCAACAAAACACAAGGACAATCGCTGCAAGTGTGTGGACTCCATTTGGAGAATCAGTGCTTCTCACATGTACAACTGTATGTGGCCAGCTCGCGTGTCGGAAAACCTTCTGATTTATTCGTGTATGCACCAGACGGAAAAACAAAAGATATCATGTATCAACAAGCACTCGAATAAATAAATAGAATTAAAACGACACTTTGAAATGTTTTCCATATTAAAATGAATAAGTTTCAATAAAAATGAAACAATGTAAATTGAATGTTATCATAACAACTTTCTTCTGAGATCGCAGCAACATGCGACGGGTAAGCTAGTACCATATATTTATAACGTCACAAGGTGCACCTTCTACACAATAAAAACACTATAACACATCTCCTCACACCTTAGACTTCAAAACATGCTACAAGCTGTCTTCACACTCACTATGCCAATGCTTATACCCTGAAGCCTCCTGCTTTATCATATGCAAAATACAACAATTCCTCCACCTTTTGCACAGAAAACACATGATTCCAGTCTTGCAAGAACTCCCCTTGCTATGTGCAGCTAGGCAATCAATGCACTTTGCATAATCCACATAGCCTCTTACGAAAAAGGACACTATACCTAAAAAGGTAATTTAAGCAATACAGACAAAAAAAGCACACTGCACTCCAGACTAGCACCACAAATCGTCTTACAAGAAGATTTAACACATTCATGAACCTTTAGTGTTCAGAAGAGAGTTGAACAACAATCCCTCATAACCGTATAATTATGGCCCAGGGCTATGCATCAGTCCCACCCAGTACACCACACCAAGAAGACAGATACAGGTACCTTCTCCAAACGTGGGACCTTCGCCCAACATAGCCTTGCAATGGCCCTGATATGCAAATGGCATGTTATAGCTACACCATCTCAACCATAAGATATGCCTTTCTTCTCAATATTAGAAGTACCTGAAGACACACCTTCTAAATGAATCGATGGGGGAATTTAACCACAGATCCCTCACACATCACAGATTTGTAAATAATAGTAATTCATGTCCGACCTATCGTACCTTTGAAAGTAACTAATCTTTCAAGAGATTCTCCGCCTCAGTCTGATGTAATCCATGTTATCAAATGACATTATATACCAATTCACTTCTGAATGCCTCATCATCAACAGGACAGACATATGTGTTAAAGGACCTGTGAAACCTTGCTTTTGACTCTAGAGCCAAAACACAGGCTATACACGACTGCTTAACTAAACACTCAGTACTATCCAGACAGGCTTGTGAAATGTGGAGAACTCTAACTTAGTTCAATCACCAGGTCTAGAAACGTCAGATGCTCTGAGCACCTCCATCCTTTATGTTAACAATGCAAACGAGGAATATGAAGCAGTAAATCATGGCAAACTCTCCTTTATTTCTGTCTGATAATAGAAATTATGTAAGGGAAGACTGTAACACAGTCTACCAGGGCAGATCTCTGATTCCCTCACTCTTTCTAGACATCTGTTACTTACTCCAGATACATAAGATCTCAGAGTAATGACCTTCTGCCACAGTCAGCATTCAAAATCAGTTTGAGAACATAAAAGAAATATTGGCAACACAGTAATGTGACATGAGAGCTGATAGCATACCAAGAAGCTAAAAAAATAAATTTTTATCCCTCACACTTCCTCATCCATCACACTGACAAGCGCTGTTTCACATAACACAATAATCGCACCGCAGTGGTCATCCCTCATGACATGTAAACACTTTCCTCATTGGTTCAACGTAAAAACAATTGACTTCCAAAAACACACACACACATGGTATAGCATGTTATTTATATGTAGAGTAACACTACAGTACCAAATATAGGGGTAGTAAGCCCTATACAAATGATGCTATGCAATACACTACAATACAGGATCTATCCCTGAACGACTCCATACTAGCTTTAATCACCTTCTAGTGCCCATACATAGCTGAGGGTCACAGTTAGGTTTTTGTAAGAAATCAGCACTTATTTACTGATAGACAATTCTGCCAAGTGGACTATCATGGGCAAAGAAAGTAGGGAGTAGATTTACAAGCCCCTTGTGCCACTTTTGTGTCACTGTTCCCATGTTAAAAGTGACGCAAAAGTGGTGCAAGGGGCTTGTAAATCTGCCCCAAGGTATTTATAGTTAGCATGTAGTGTCCATAGGAAGAGCATTTTATTGTTTTGCCAATAACTTTGGCATCATTTAATGACTCTTCACAAAAGTTTCAAAACTATTTCAATGCTCACTTTAGCTGCTGTGTTGAAAGTTTTGTAGTGATCCATTAAGTGGGGACTGAGAAAAAGCGGAGGTCCCAAAATGCATTTTCCCCATGTTAAATTCCATAGGAAATTTTAAACAAAGCTACTGCAGAACAGAATTACACCAAATTTGGCGGAAAGGTAGCTGCTGGTCCAGAAAGCGACCTTTTTGTTAAATGGTTTAAATCTGTTCAGTAGTTGCTGAGTTATTTAAAGAAACTTCCAGTTGTCTATATAGGGGCGCAGAAGATTCGCGCCCCCTTCCGATCTCGTGCTGAGATCCAATTGACTGCCAACACTTCAAACCAGGAAGTGTTCGCAGCCATCGAGTCACACCCCAAAAAAATTTAAAAAAGAAAAGGGGGCAGGGTAAAAACACCCAAAAAGAAGAAATAAAACAATTTGACAGTAGTTGCGCTGGATCCACGAATCCCACCCAAAAAAGAAATGAAGCAAGGCCTCCTGCGCTTCGTTTGTAATTGGCCCCTGGGTGGGCCAGGTCCTGGGGGCATGTGTACAACATACCGGAGGGGGCGCACTGGGCCTCCCGGGGACCATTACCTCCCCAGGGCTGTGTTCTGCAAAGAAGGGGGGCCGCAATCCTCCCTTCCTGGAGCCGTACATGGCTCTGGGAACTGCCACCCTCCAGGGCTCACCCCAAGACATTGCCGTTTGCTATGGGTTGGCAGTAGCAAACTGCTCGGCTTTTAGTAAGTGAGAGCAGACTAAGTGCTCTCGCTTACTAGAGGCAGAGCAGAATTGCTTTTGGACAGAGGGGACTGCATGTTTAGCAGCTCCCTTTCTCCAAAACCCATGTCGACTCATGCAGGACATGGGGAGCGGGCAGGGATCAAGGAGGCCTTCTGGCTCCCCCCCCCCATGGTACCCAACGTGAGAAACTGGGTGCCCTGGGTAGGACCAGGACATCCAGTATTGTGCCCCCCACATGTTTAAAAATAAAGGGTAGGCCATGGGGGATGGGGTCCTCAGTGCCAAAATCAGCTCAGAGAAGGGGGGCCACATGGAGCCCCTTTGTTTATTAAAAAAAATAAAGAAAAAGCCAGGCCCTGGGGTATGAGGTCCACGGGGCCAAAAGTGCCCCCTGGAAAGGGGGCCATATGCCTCCCCTTCCCTTTTAATTTAAAAATCAAGAAAAAAAAGAAAAAGCTACCAGCACAATGCCGGAGGCCCCACCTCTATCTGCAGCACTATGCAATTGCACCTTCTGGCATGCTGCTGGTTGGGGGATGAAGTCCCCTTAGCTACTGTAAGTCCTTGGGGGTCAACAAGACCTCATGTTACCAGGGCACGAGTCGGGGGTATACGCGGGTGAACAGCGTCCACCCACTTTTTCCACAGGGTGGACGCCGTCCACCCTGCTAAGAAGTTGGGCCCCATTGAAAAAGATGCTGAATTTGTCCTGGTGTAATTTCCAAACACCAGGACACTATCAGCAGCGCCTGCATGTTGTCTGCTTTCGGTCAACAATAACGTGCAGGGGGATGCAATGGAGCACTCTTATTTCTGACTCCTGCTGGGCCCATAACAAAGTGCAAATTTGAGGGGTGATCAGGCATCCTTTTGTTTGAGTCTCCTGGCTGTCAGCAGTCAGGAGCCTCACACCTAGAAGTAAATGCAGCACAGGGAAAACGAAGGCCCACACCTTGTTAGCACTTCACACATACTTAAGAGAGGCATCTTTTCACTTTGTTCAGGCTCTGCTTAGGAGATCTGCATGCACTGTAAGAACGTCAGATCTGTTGATCTTTCCCAGTATTTGTACAAAATAAATAGCATTTATGTAGCGCTTACTATCCATGAGGAGGCATAATTTAAATATCACTATTTTGTCTTTTAAAGCACTGTGGTAGAGTAAGCTTTACGCTGACAAAAGGCAACATTGGTGTATGTGAAGCTTACAAAAGTTGGAATATTCTGCCTAAATAGGCAAATGTGCTCTAATGTACTCATGATATACCTGCTAAACACATAAGTGAGGTATTAGAATCTGGGGTCTCTAGTTGGCAGAGGTGGATACCTTTGACCAAATAGGGACCCTTGCTTCTGGTGAGGGTAAGAGGGGTACACACCTTAGATAACCCCTGCTCACCCTCTTGGTAGCTTGGCACGAGCAGACAGGCTTATCCCAAAGGCAATGTGTAAAGTATTTTTACCAACACTCATAGTAACACAGTGAAAACACCACAAATGGCCACCACACCAGTTTAGAAAAATTAAATATCTTTATCTATATATATAAAAACGAACGTATGTCTGTCTGTCTGTCTGTTTGTCCTTTATGCATTACTACATCATTCATCCGATCGCCATTAAACTTTGGGAAGTTGTTGAGTACACTCCAGCGAAGGTTTCTGGCATAATTTCTTTTTAAATATTGCCCCCCCAGGGCCCTCATAATCTTTCGAATATCGCGCGGAATTACAAAAATCATCAGTGGCTCAGTGCACGTGCTATATTAGCAGCTACGAACAACGATGTAAATGCCATCAATTTCAGCATTCAAAACAGAATACCAGGCGAACCGACAACGTATAAGTCCATCGATACTGTGATGAATCAAGACGAAGTTGTCAATTACCCAACGGAATTCTTGAATTCACTGGATTTGCCCGGTATGCCACTTCACATTTTGACATTGAAAATTGGCGTGCCTATCATTCTTCTCCATAACATCAATCCACCACAACTTTGCAACGGTACAAGACGTTCGGTGAAAAAGATGATTAACAATGCCATCAAACCTACAATTTTGAATGGGAAATTCAAGGGGAAAGATGTACTGTTGCCACGTATTCCAATGATCCCAACAGATATGCCATTTGAATTCAAACATTTACAGTTTCCGGTGCGACTTGCTTTTCAACTGACTATCAACAAAGCACAAGGATAATCGCTGCAAGTGTGTGGACTCCATTTGGAGAATCCGTGCTTCTCACATGGACAACTGTATGTGGCCAGCTCACGCGTCGGAAAGACTTCTGATTTATTTGTGTACACACCAGACGGAAAAACAAAAAATATTGTGTATCCACAAGCACTCGAATAAATAAATAGAATTAAAATGACACTTTGAAATTAAAATGAATAAGTTTCAATAAAAATGACAGAATGTAAATTGAATGTTATCATAACAAGTTTCCTTGAATTTCCTTTCTTCTGAGATCGCAGCAATGCGCGACGGGTAAGCTAGTCTAAAATGAACAAGACCAAAACAACAAAAATCTAACATACAGGTACTCAATAGAATGTCTTTAAAAAGGGTTGTTGCAAAACTAAACTTGTAGATGATAAATGTGATACTTTAGTCTCAAAGTACCTGGGATGCATAACACAAAACAAACAAAAGGGTTGCTGAGAGGGTGATGCATCGATTCTTCCTGCGCTCCGGTTACGATGCTCCAAGATGGTGCCTCAATGCATTGCGACGATCCGGTGCGATGCAAGAAAATGGTGTCTTTGCTGCGATGCGACAACGTGAAGGTAATGCGTGCATGCCCTACAGCTGTGTGGTGAACTCGTTGGTTTTCTGAGCCGTGACAGGCCCTGCGACATGCCTCTAAGGTGATGCGAAGACACCCTCGGCGACTGCGACACCCAACCTCTGTGGCGGTGGCACGCTTTTCCGGTAATGCGATGGCGAACAGCGGCCGCGGCGACACGCTTCTTCAATGATGCGACAGCGGCTGCTGCAGTAGTGTCACACTTCTCTCTCATTGCGTCATGCTTCCAGCTCCCAACAACAAAAAGGCCTCACACACAGTGACAGGCCCTCCTGGCAGACTGGAACTCCCAGAAAGGAAGTTCAGGGAAGCTGGGGGTAAAGTCCTTTTGTGCCTAGGACTTCAGAAACAGGAGGCCAGCTCTTCTCAGACCCTTGGAGACTTTCCTTCAGATGGACACAGCACACAGCAAAGTCTTTCTTCAAGCAGGGGACACAGCACACAGCAAGGTCCCTAGGCCATCTCCTCAGTAGAAACAGCAAACTGCAGGCCAACCCCAGACACACAGGAAGGGCAGTACTTATCCTCAGTCTCTTCAGCTGGTCTTCTTTGGCAGGGATTCCTCTTGATCACGAAGTAGTCTGCCTTACAGGGGTTTCAGCTCTCATATTTATATCCCAAAAGTCTTTGTTCTTTATGTGTGCCAGTGCACAACTTCTTCCTTTGTTAGTGTGGGCCAGGGTCCTCAGACACACCGCAGGAGGTGGAGCCAGCAGTGTGGGAGGTAGGCACAGCCCTATTTAGGCCCAGGTGCTACTCCTCCCACCACTCCAAATGCAGATCGACCTATTCAGCCTAGTGATGACTCACCCAGACTCTTGGAGCCACCCCAGCCCCTGTCACTCTCAAACCAGCCAGTCAATCCACAAACAGGCAGAGTCGCACAGAAACGTTGAACAAGAAAATAGCCACTTTCTAAAGTGCTATTTTCAAACACAGAATTTAGAAACCATCCTTACTAAAAGATGTGTTATTCAATTCTGAGTTCAGGGATACCATACTCCAATTTTCTATCTTACTCCTATGGGAAGATATGCTTCTAAAATGTTACACAGCATTCCCCATTCTGTCCGATGGGCAAGATAGCCTTTCAGTAGTGAAAAACAAAATTGCCATTATTTCACTGTCAGGACATGTTACACACACTAGTACATGTCCTACCTTTCACATACACTGTACCCTGCCCTGGGGGGTACCTTGAGCCTACCATAGGGGTGCTCTATGTGTTAGAAAAGGGAAGGCTAAGGGCTGACAAGTGGGTACACTGGCCAGGTCCACATGGCAGTTAACAAACTGCGCACAGGCACTGCGGTGGCAGGCCTGATATTTCTTTTAGGGCTACTCATGTGGGTGGCACAATCAGTGCTGCAAGCCCACTAGTAGCATTTGAATTACCAGCCCTGGCACACTCAGTGCACTTTACTAGGGACCTACTGGTAAAACAAATATGCCAATCATGGATAACCAATCACAATAACAATTTAACCAGGGAGCACTTGCAGTTTGGTAATAATCACCAGTGGCAAAGTGCCCAAAGCATCTAAACCAGCAAAAACGAAATCCAGCACAGTGTCAAAAATACAGGAGGCAGAGGCGAAAAGTCTGGGGAAACTACGCCAAGGATGCCAGGACTAACATGAGGGCTTAAGATCTGATGTCACTTCTTGTGATGCCACTTTCTGGGTTGTCACTTGCTGTGATGTCTCGTACCTCACACTCCGCAATGCCACTTGCATACTGATTAATTAGGTTAGTCCTCCCAGTTCTTTTTTTAGGACTTGTGCCCTGCCTGTTACCTCCAGTTAGTCCCACACAGTGGGATTGCTGAGAGGTGTTCAAAGACCATACCCCCTTTCTCCACCATGCTGCACTTGCGCCTCCTGGCTTGCTGCTGTTTGGGGGATGTATGAAGTCCCCTTGGCTGCTGAGGGTCCTTGGGGTGAACAACCCCTCCTGTCACCTCCAGTAAGTCCCACACAGCAAGATTTCTGAGAGCTGTCTGGAGATCCCACCCCCTTTGTTTGCCACTCCACAAACATGACTTCTAGTTACATGTCACTGACCATGTCATGTGTGATGTAATATGTGAGGTCATAAGCAGTACATTTCAGGAGCGTAAGTTATAGTTGGCTCAAGTAACTCTAACTGCTGAATTACGCTGGTTTTGTATGAGTGAAATGTGAGCCTAACTATACCCTCCCTGTAAACTTTGGGGTTTTTTCAGTGAATATATATATATATATATATATATTTTTTTTTATGTTTTTTATTTTTATTTTTTTCCAGCAAAGAACTCTTCAAAAGAGACAACACCGCACACCACTTCGATAGTTGATTTTTAGTTTATTTTCTGTAGGTTCCCCACCTACGCGTTTTGGACAAACAACTGTCCCTGATCACGGTTATAAACATATGTCCATCATTTGTGTTTACCTTAAATACCTGATGACACCACATGGCTTGTTAAGGTGCATATGGACATATGGACACTAAGTCCATCACTAACTTGTCGAGCGGTTTGCTAGCGTGTTGCGCCAGTTAATATGTGTAGACATAATAATGTTGAAGATACAACGTCATGTTGAGTAACATTATGCGCAACTGTTAAGTATTACTTTAATACTATATAGTCTTAAAAGTGCCACCAAAAAGCTGCGATCTGGCAATTCACAGCGCATTGTTTGGAGAAATTTTAAACTTAAAACTACTGAGCCCACAATGCACCTTAACAAGCCATGTGGTGTCATCAGGTATTTAAGGTAAACACAAATGATGGACATATGTTTGTAACCGTGATCAGGGACAGTTGTTTGTCCGAAACGCGTAGGTGGGGAACCTACAGAAAATAAACTAAAAATCAACTATCGAAGTGCTGTGCGGCGTTGTCTCTTTTGAAGAGTTCTTTGCTGAAAATACTAATCGCGAGGGTGTCCTGAACCTTGCCGCCAGCACCAGCCACTGTTGCTCCTCTCATCTTGGGACATTTGCTAGTACTAAATATATATATATATATATATATATATATATATATATATATATATATATATATATATATAGATCTTGAGATTCTCTCGCCTTAGCATCCCCCTCTCGGAGTCACGGCACAGCAAGCAGGTGAGTCTTTTTGAAATTGTTTTTATTCACACACCATGTGCAAAGATATATATATATATATATATATATATATATATGTATATATATATATATATATATATATATATATATATATATATATATATATATATATATATATATATATGAATATATATATATGCTTCACTCCGTCTCGCTGCTCCGAGAACACACATCACTGAAGACTCAGGTACAATTCCATTTCTTTTTTTATTATTCATTCAAAACACCATGGGCCTCATTTATGAAAAGTGATGCATAGCAGCGTGAAAACAGCGATGCGTCACTTTTCATTGCGGCCTCCTTGCGACATGCTGGATGTATCTTATTTACAGTATGACGCAAGATGTCTTAAGGAGTTACAGATACGTCAGTATTTCTGTGCAAAAATGACGCATTGCTGGAGTGTATGACGAAAGTGACGCAACTCCATCAGTGGGTCATTTCACATGGGCAAGTCCCATTTCAAATGTGCCTGCGTCAGTCTTACGCCTGCTGTGAGGCAGGCCTAAGATATTGATGCATTTGGTCACTTCTACGAGATTTATTTGCATCAAAACACCCACCCTGCTTACATTATTCCTGGCACAGGTATAATGTGGCGGAGGGGTTTACAAAGTAACGCATCTACCTAGATGTGTCACTTTGTAAATATGACGCAACTTGGTGCATCCAGCCATCTACTGGACCATATATATATATATATAAATATATAAATATAAATATATATATATATATACAGGACAGCTCCACAGCAACCACCGGTCCTAGGAACGGCGAAGCAGGAAGACAGACCACAGGATCAGGTAGGTGAAGATTTTTATTTTAAAGTGGCAGCATAGACGCGTTTCGGGCTCAGGAGCCCTTGTTCACAAGCGGAGAACATCAACCAGATGCCAAAGTAGGATATTTAAAGAGATACTATCCTCACCTCCTCTGAATGCCGATCACATGACCAATAGGCATAGTAAACAGACTGTCCAAATTGGCTGATACAACATATTGCTGCAGATTAATTTAAAAACCAAAATTGGGCAGCATTAGCAAAAAGCATATTAAAAGGCACAAATGCAAATAGTAAATTATATAACTGTATAAATACAATAAATATATAAGGATAAATCCTAAAAACATTATACATTATTCAATGATTTTTTGTAGTATCAAGCACCTATAGTTGATGATATTTTTCAAATATGGACAGTAAAACATACATACTCTTTGAGGGTATATAATACACAATATCTTATTAAAAACTAGCAGCAAATACTGGTCAATGTGCAAAGCTGTGCAAAGAAGTGCAAGTTGAAAAAATGAGTACAACATAGTGCTATAAAGTGCTAACTGTGTGATGAATATCACCTGTATCAAATAGTTCTTGACATAATGTTTACATTCTATTTAGAAAAAGTTCTGTTCTAATGTCCCAGTACCATCAATCACAGCTTAAAAGTGCATAAAGTGATAATATTTAAGTTGAAACGAAAGGCAAGTGGAACTTTTAGCGGATAAAGACTTTAGACAGTAATCGATTTTCTAAGCTAGAACATTTTTCATATATTCCACTGAACCACTGATCTTCAAAAAGGAGGGGTTGTAAGTATCTACACCAGCAAAAATAGGCACCTTAAAAAGGCCCATCACTGGAAACTGCCAGAAACAAAACTTGCAAACCGCAAGTCGAAAGGCTTCAGTGCAAAAAATCTTTGGCCTTCATACTCTGATCATAATGCAAACATGCCAAGTGCAAATCCGCTAATAAATAGAGTACAAAAGTACAAAAATTACACAAATATACAGATACAAAAATACAAAAATATTAGAGTGGCTGTAGCCACTTTGTAATTATAGTTAGGATTACCAAGTATAGAACTGCCTTGACATTTTGGTCCCTAATAACATTGCCCCCATTTGAGGAATCTCCATGAAACTTTCTATATTGGCAGATGATGGAAAGTTTTCCAGTGATTGGTCAAGGGGGTACAAAGAAAAATGGTGGGCTAAACCATGTTTTCCCACCAATGCATTTTCCATTCACGTTTGGATCTTGCGTAGCACAACCGCGGCAGAACATATTTCCATCAAATTTGGCAGGATTTCACAGTATGATGTGTAGATGATGCTTTTGGGTTTTACAGGTAAGTAGGGTAAATAGTTTTTAATTTATAAAGCATTTTATCTTAGTGATATCTGTTGTTGTTGTACTTCCATGAAATTTTGCAGTATTTTGCAGGAGTACCACAGTACATAGCATTGACACGTCATTATGGGACATATTTACAAGCCCCTATCACCAACACAACATCACTTTTTTACCAACTTCGCCTTATTTACAAGGCATCGTTAAGTCACTAAGGGCCAGATGTAGGTAATCTTGATTTACCGATTCTAAAATACCGAATTTTACCGATTCGGTATTTTAGAATCGGTAAATGCTATATAGGTAAATATTCGGTAAGTATTCGGTATTTACCGAATCGGTATTTACCGATTCGGTAATTCCCATTCATTCCTATGGGCCTCCAGGCCCATAGGAATGAAATGGAATTACCGAATCAGTAAATACCGATTCGGTAAAATGGGGAACTCAAGGTGCCACTTCCTGCACATAAACTATAAAAAAATGATGTTTTGCAACTTCTATGTGTGCTGCAGGAAGGGAGACTTTCCTACCCATAAACAATCTTTCCCTCAACGCAGACAACGTAGCACTATGGATCATGTGCATCCATTGGCACTAGGCTGCTGAGTTTAGCGCCAGCGCAGGGGAAAACACAGGGCTGCATCACATTCTTAAGCCAAGGAGGCTAACGCCGCTCTGCACCACTTCATTGTAAATATGCCCTTATGTGTTTGGGTAATGACTGCCCAAGTTAAAGTCAGTCATGTTGTTTTTAGGTACACTTTGGTGATACACCTTTAGATATAGGTAAGTATTAGGCTTGATAGTTTTTCCTTACCTATTACCACTTTGTTAAAGTGGTAATAAGTAGGGAAAAATATTTATGTGTTTCTGTAAATTTTCTATAATTTTATAAAAATGTATGGAGTATTGCTGTAGTGCCTTAGGAGTACTGTGGTACTTCAAATGAATAAAAAAAAAATATGTTAGAAAATTCAAAATACATTTTACTATACTATATTTTTCAAAAATAGCTGCCAAGACTCTTCATGCAGCTCAAGCCTGGGTGCTTTTTGTTCCCTCTCTTTCTTGCCTGACTGTGTTTGTGCGCCTGAACGTGCTTGTGCCCACCCAGAAATGTCCGGACATCACAACGCACCGAAGCAGGAAGCGAGTAGCTAAGCAGTAAACTCTGTAGAGCCTTCGGAGGCACCAGTGTGGCCAACTGGGCTGATTAATGGTGTTTGGACTAGCGACCAGTAACCTCGTGAATTAACGGGACAGCAGCAAACCAACATTACAATACCTGGCTTAACTTTGAGACCAGGTGAGCATAGGAGTGGTGAGCGTGCGACAAGGGGACAAGTCCCCCTGCTGTGCCAAGTCTTTTTGTGCTGCCTGCTGCCTGTCCCCTGTTTGCTTGCTCTCACCACTGCTAGTCATGGGCGTATTAAACTAATCCCTCCTTGGCAATTGTGGTACAAATATGGTACAATTGTGGTACAATGTACTAAAGCGCAGTGAAGTGAAGTGATAAGAAAAAAGAAAAGAGAAGAAATAAAAAAAAGAGAGGGGGGCTGATATCAAACAGAAAGACAGCAATGGTGAAGTGTTGATTCCTATGAACATTGAGAAGATCTCAGCACAGCGGTGTTTCTGAGGTGTTGGCAGCGATCAGGTGTGTGCTGAAAATTCTTATATGTGTCACTCTGTATCAGCAAGTAAAACCACTTCCAAATTGCCCAGGCAAGGCTTCAAGGGTCAATCGAGCAAAGAAAGAGCTCAGTAAATCTCTCCCAGTGTAGTGATGAAAAGTAACCTTCAGCAAGCAAGTACATTGCATGGCAGCTTAGGGGTGAACAAAAGGGAAAAGATGCTTGAGGTGGACGGTGCTGGACAAAGGACATCTCCTCTGGTAAAATCAATCAAGGAGTTTGTGGGGAAACATTTCAGAGGTGAGCCACTCAAAAAAGGAAGGGGAACTATATCCTCTGCATCTGCCCTGCCAAGACCTTTCACTTCACGCTTTGACTAATGTGAGCAGAAGAGAGTTAACTGAGTCCCTTTTTGACCAAGTAGTAGCTTAGCTGGAGATGAGATTATCCTCTTCGCCCTGCTTGCAATTGAAAGGGCCTTATAATGCAGAATAAAAAAAAGAAATTCTAGGGGAGTGGTGTCAATACACCCAGGATTTGGAGGATTATGGCATTGGTAGCACACTAACAGAAACAGTTACTTTTACAGGCTCTGGCCATGGATGTGAGCTAGGAGGAGCTCTGAAAACACACTGTAAGAGACAAGGGACTGAGACTTCTCTGACTTCCTCTCTGTAAATTTAAACTCACTCAACAGAGAAGTACTAAAAACAATACCCTATCCTTTCAAGTCCAAGATAGGCTGGAGCTACAAGTCATGTAGTTATCCACATGAGAAAGGTAAATTTCATATCTACTCAGACCCAGAACAAACAAAGGGAAGACAACAAATGTCTTAATTATGCCCTCACACACTTCGCAGTGTCATGCTTCATCATAGGGCCGCATCATACATCCAGGTGCAGACCAACACTCTGGATGGAGCGAATATGTTTTTTGACGAAGAACAGTGATGAGGGTAGACAAAGAAAGTAAAACGTGATAGAACACACAGAAGACACGCACAAAAAAACGGAGCTCTAACAAAAAACACTATAAGCCCTGTAACCTTGCTGAATGAAACATTTCCTCCCACGCTACCATCCGACTTTGCTGTTGGACATGTTCCTCGTCATCGATGTTGGGCATTATGTTCCTAATGCAAAAAGCTCTGCAGGTCATTTCTGAGGCCGTGGTTTTGAATACCGATACGATAAAATCACATAAAGGCCTATTTGCAGTCTATTGCTTCTGAGCTGAAACAGATAAATGGTTGTATTTCCAAGTTGGTGATGCCTGTAGAGGAGAGGGGTGACCCAGCAGGTCTGTGTGGGGAGTAGATGTGGGATGCAAGGCAGTCAAAACTGTTAGATTTACGGTCACGGACAAAAGTGGTGAGGGGCACCCTCTGTGTGCACATTTAAAGGCCTGGTGCTAATAAACAGAAGGGATAACTGTTATTGTTATGTTATGTTATGTTATACTAGATTTATAAAGCGCACAGCTACTCAAAGTATCCCGGCGCTGCTACCAAGAAAACCCACCACAGAACCAGCTAAAGAATCAGAAACGTCAGGAGAAAAGGGCCTCAAAACAGCAGCGTTTTTAATTTCTTCTTGAAAGCTGCCGGGTCTGAGACCATCCTGAGGGCGAGAGTGAGTTTGTTCCAGGCTAAGCCCGCTTTGCGGGTGAAGGAACAACCGCCCAGGCGGTGACGTTTGAACCGGGGTTCTGTATAAGGAGTTGCTCAGACGACCTCAGTTGCCTGGAAGGAGTATAAAAGGCAAAGCGCTTCTGGAGGTAGAGTGGGCCCAGCCCATACAGAGCCCGTTGGACAATGGACAGCATTTTGAATTTAAGACGAGACTCAACTGGGAGCCAGTGTAGGTGGCGGAGATGAAACCACACACTCTGTCTGGGAGAAAGTCCCAGTAAGAGTCTCGCTGCCGCGTTTTGGACTACCTGCAGCTTCCTAGTAAGATACCCCGGACATCCCACCAGGAGAGCATTAGCATAGTCGAGCCGGGAAAGGATGAGCGCCCGAACTACCGTTTCTTTGGCACCGACAGGCAGGAGAGGGAGACATTTTCTCAGCGATTTCAGGGTGCCAAAGCAAGTCCCTGTGAGTTTCTTAATGTGAGTCACGAAATTAAGGTTCTCCTCAAACCAGAACCCCAGATTTTTTGCAAGTCCCTTGACTGACTGGGGGGGGCGGA
This sequence comes from Lissotriton helveticus, assembly GCF_964261635.1. Classification (NCBI taxonomy): domain Eukaryota; kingdom Metazoa; phylum Chordata; class Amphibia; order Caudata; family Salamandridae; genus Lissotriton; species Lissotriton helveticus. The sequence goes on along the minus strand of NC_136070.1, from coordinate 1,014,948,700 downwards.
AAGTCAGCAGGCCAGAGAGTGGCTCTAAAATCCGCAGGAAAAAAGCCAAACAAGAGCACCTCTGATTTTTCTTCGTTGCACTTAATCTGTGCATTAGACAACCATCGAAACACTGACGAGAGACACAGCTGAGCAGTGCTGACCGAGTCCTCTCCCCTTTTCCAGGTGAACAGTAGCTGCGTGTCATCCGCATATGCCATCACCTTAGCTATGGAAAAGGGAAAAGAAGTACAGTGGCCTCAGGTAGGTACTTCATTTATTATGTCCCGTTCAGGCAGCTCCCAGGCAGCAACTCCCAAAACAGTGCATTTTGAGTTCCATGCAGGGAACAGCAACAAAGAACATTCCCTACATTCTAATACAGATCCCCAACACCCCCCCTTCCTTCACAATATAGCTAAAAACAAGAACAAAAAAATTACCCAAAACAAGTGTAACCAACTTGGCAAAACTACATAATCAAACCTTCACATGCCCATTCAATTTGACAGAAGCAGCTCTTACCCTGGAAGGAAAACTCCTGGAAGAGGTGCGATTTGGACAGACACCTCTACTGGAAGGAATTTCATTAGCAGAAGAGTAACTAGAATGAACAGGAGTAGCATAGGCAGTAGAGGAACCTGAATGAGCAGGAGTAGCATTGGTAGAAGCATGGGCAGAAGCATGATCAAGATGAACACCCACCTTCCCTCCAACATACACAATCTTGGATTGGGGAACAATGGAAATAGCACATTTATTCCAAGTTTTGCCATTGTCTAATACCACCAAGCGGTCCTTCACCTCTCTCACCTTAGCCGGAGCTGAGAACAGAGAGATCCCCTTGTGAACAAAATCAGGCTTTTCGATTCTTAACCAATCACCAACACATGCAGGAGACACTTTTCTAGAAAAGGTAGCATACTTAAACTATACAGTTGCTCTCACATTTGCTACATTGCCAAGTTTACACAGATAAAGCTCTTTCCTAGACATCCAATCTTTGTTTACCTTGGAACCCGCAACCCTCCCCCTAAGAAGAGTGAAGGGAGACATGCTGGTGCTGAAAGGAGGGTTAGTCCTAACTGTCCACAGCATGTCAGCAATGGCCATTCTCCAGTGTAAACTGTTCACCAAAACCAATTGCAATTGGTCTTTGATGACACGATTCATGCGTTCGACAAGACCATTGCTGTGGGGGTGATAAGAAGTTAAAACATGGTTGAAGCCATGCTCTCTAAGAAAGTTTTGTATTTCCAAAGAAACCAGCTGGGTGCCATTATCAGTCACCAGTTCCTCAGGAAACCCTTCATGGAGGAACAAACGCTTCCTTGAAAAATTAATGATGGACGAGGAATTAACACACTCCACAAACTTAACCTCAGGCCACTTCGACATGTAGTCCACCAAGACCAGAAACTACAACAGAGAACTCCCTGTGATACCAAAAGGACCATCAACATCAAAAGCTAGTTTGCACCAAGGAGAATCCTTCACAACAATGGAATCAATAGGAGAGGGATGAGTTACCTGTGACTTGGCACTCAAAACACACATGCAACATTCCCTAGCATAATGCTCAATGGATCTGTCCAACCCGGGCCACCAAAAATCCTCTCTGACTCTGCTCTTCATGGCACGAATACCAGGATGACCTTCATGGGCCAGGTCTAAAATGTTCTTACTTATACACACCGGAACAACCAAAAGACCACCTCTGCGCAATTTTCCATCCACCAAGGACAACTCTTCACAATGCCTTTTAAAAGGAATAAGTTTAGAGGACAAATTCTTGTTGATGGGCCAGCCATGAACAATATAGTCAACAACCATCCTCATTTCATTGTCTTCAGTTTGAGCCTGTAACCACTCACACTTTGAAAGTGCACCCTTCACAGTTTTAGCGACAGCCCCAAAGGTACATACAATGTGAAGATCCTCATCAGGAGATTCAGTGACATTTTCAACAAGGGGTAACCAGGATAAACACTCAGCAACATTGTTTTTGGCACCAGCAATATACATCAAATGATAATTAAATTCCTGTAACCTGTACTGCCATTTAGCTATACATGGTGTGGCGCGGCCGCCACCTTTGGTGGTAAAAAGGTCAACTAGGGGCTTGTCAGCAGTCCTAAGAACAAATTCATTCCCACACAGAAAATTTCAAAAGTACTGAACACCCCATCATACGACTAACGCCTCTTTCTCAATGGTGGAGTAAGTGCTCTCAGCACCTCGAAGAGTCCTGGAGGCAAATGCAATGGTCCCCTTGCAACCATCACTTCTCTTTTGCATAAGGACAGCACCCAACGCCACGTTACTGGCGTCGGTAGAGACGATAAACGGGTCGTTAATGTTAAATAGTTTCAGAGGGCACGTCCCCACAATCTCCTTTTTACGAAGGTTAAGCTGATTGTTACATCTGTCGCACCACACAAACCTGACATTTTTCTTCAGGAGTCCACACAAGCAAGAGGATTTATCAGCTAAATTTGGCATAGTACTCCACTGACCCTAGGAAGGAGCGAATTTGATCTTTGTTTGTAGGTGCCAGGGCATTTTGAATGGCATCTAGAATTTTCACCTTGGATTCAACTCCATTACAGGAAACGTGGTGACCCAGATAATCCACACCCTCCTGAAAAAATGTACATTTGTCCCTCCTTAAAGTCAAACCATGTGACTTCACAGTCTCCAGGACATGTTTGACTCTACAGCCATGCTCCAATTCGGTTTGTGCATGGACGAGAATATCATCTTGAAAAAACGTGACTCCCACGGTGTTCATGAATAAGTTGCCCATGAGGCGCTGAAACACTGCAGAAGCCAACGCCGAACCAAAGGGCATGCATTTGTAACGCAAAGCTCCTTCTGGTGTCACGAAGGAGGTAAGGTGTCTGGAGTCTTTGCTGAGCTTAGCTTGGTGATAAGCTGAGGAAATGTCGAACAAAGAAAAATACTTGGCCCCATCCAATGTTGGAAACATTTTGTTTATGTTAGGTAATGGTTGGCGATCAACCCAAATAATGGCATTGAGATCGCGCAAGTCCACACACATTCTAAGAGACTTGTCAGCCTTGAGTGCTAAATCTATAGGGGCCAACCATTCAGATCCCTCAATTGGCTCAAATATGTTCATATTACACAAACATTCCAGTTCTCGCTTAAGTTCGGACTCAGGGGTACCTTGCGCACCTTGTGTATGAACGCCTTTGCACTATTCTTAAGGATAATTCTGTGCTGAAAACCCTTCAGCTTGCCCAGACTTCTATTGAAGACTTTGAGATACTTCTGAATCCACTCTTTACCAGATAAGTGCCCCACCATCACAGTGGATTGGAAGAATTGGAAGATGAGGTAGGGTTGTAAAACTTACGTGCCTCGTGTCTTGACAAAACCATGTCAGGATGGTTAGGATTGAGAATGATGCCAAGGCCTCCCTGCTCCTCCCACCCCAACAAGTTTGCACCATCTTCAACAATGTACACAGTCCCAGTGGCAAGATCCCCACAAAATTCCAATTTTGCCTCAAATTTGCCAAGAACTTCCACCCTTTTGCCCCATATGCAAAGATTCTGATATTTGACTGGAGTAATTGAATGTCTTCTAACCCACCAAAATCCTTAGCATTGATAAGGGTAAATGAAGAAACCGAATCAGCCAGGAAATTCAAATGTTTTCCATTCACACATAATACATGAAGGAGATTTTCTTTTGTGCAAACCAACCATAGATGCAATCTCAAACACACCTTCAGATTGCGAGGATGAAGAAGACAACAATAATAGAACATTATCATTCTCATCACTTGAGTCAACAAAGTCTTCTTCGATAGACCTGACAGTTTGTGTGATTCTTTCATTCGAGCCAACAGCTCTACAGACATGTGCGAGATGACCTTTTTTGCCACATTTGAAACAAGTTTGGTTTAAAGCATATTAAAACTTAGCATGTCCCCAATAAGATTTGCTCTTACAATGAAAACAAAAAGGTTACATCTTCTCAGACTTAATCTTGGGAGTAGGTATAGATGAAGAATTCCTCGTCGAATTTTCATTAGAGACTTTAGTAGGCTTAACATTAGATTTTACAGATAACAATTTAACCTCAGCAGGTTGCACAGAACTGCTCATTTCCTTCATGCAAAATTGAGTTTATTACATGCTTCTTGGTAGAGTGAGAGCAGTTTCAAGTTCGGGGTCTTCTGATGATAAAAGTTTCTCTTGAATTTTCTTGTTGCACATGCGTTCAATGAGCAGATCATGCATGATTTCGTCTCTGAATTCTCTATAGTTACAAGTGCTAGCAAGAGTTCTGAGTGCAGCTACAAAATCGTCGATGGATTCACCCAGAACTTGAGCATGTTTCAAAAACGTTTGATGCTTTAACACAACATTTTTGGGGGGATTGAATCATGTCCAAGTTGTATTCAAAGATGCATACTCATCAATGATTAAGGAATCACCATCATCACCACCACTTACATGGGTGGTGCTAACAAGTTCAAGAGGTAAAGTTTTCAGAATACTTCTACCTTCTGCCCCAAGATTGTAGATGAGGACTGCTTTCATTTTCTTTGCAGTGAAAGTATCGTCGTTGATGGCTTCAAGATAACTATCAAATGTATCCTTCCACTGTTGCCACAAAATTGGAGGAGTACCAGGAGATTGCAAAAATGGTGGCAGAGCTAAACCACGACCCATAATGAGGCTGTGCGTGGGTGAGTTGCTGCCCACACAATCGTAATAAATTAGATAGAAAATAAAATTGCAGTGTCATTAGTGTTAAGGAAGCAAAAGCACTGTGGACGTGCAAATTACAGCAAATGTAGATGGAGAATATTTTTTTTCTTATAATGCACACTGTGAGTGCATCACAGAAGAAAGGAATCCACAAAATAACATAAATTATAGCAAGGTAATGGCTGTGCATGTCAGCGTAGAAACAGAAGACACGCAGTGAACAGATGAAGTTTACAAAGCTGTGCGCATCAGCGTTATCACATAAGGTGTGCTGTGCGTTTCAGCGGAAAATAAAAGACATGCAGAGAAGCAATAGAGTTTGCTAGGCTGTGCGCATCAGAAATGTCACATGAGCTTTGCGCATAAGTACGAAAAACAGCTGTGGCCATGAGCGATCGGACAACATCCACGTTGCCATGGTGACCTGCAGAAAGCTAAATCATAACACGGCTGTTTAAAATGGCCGCACGCAACGTAACGACGTTGCGAAGACACGGCGCCAGGCAGATCAGGCTCCTTGATGTCACTCATCACAAGGGAAGACAACGTCACCAGAGAACAGCACAATCAGCAACTTTGGGGACCACCACAGTCACATGCGTGTCCCCAAACAGTACCTTAATGCCGTGGAAAACAAAGTTCGCCCATCAAAGCAGCAGAAACATGGCAACACATTGTGGAGATCTCCCTCAGCTCACCGAAATACAGGGGAACGACAGCACGGCAGAAACTGCAGGGACAGAACTCCAGGCAACCGTCAGGCAACGAAGATCAATGAAATAAAAAGCGAGGCCGAGAACGGGACAACTCATCACCAATGAAAAGAAGTACAGTGGCCTGAGGTTAGGTACTTCGTTTGTTATGTCCCGTTCAGGCAGCTCCCAGGCAGCAACTGCCACAACAGTGTTTTCTGAGTTCCACGCAGGGAACAGCAGCAAAGAACATTCCCTACATTCTAATACAGATCCCCAACAAAATTGCTACAGCTCGTATAGCTATTCCTCCGGCTTTGTTCGCCCTAAGATGGCAGGGTATGCCCAGACATGGGTCCCTTGCCCACTTTGCCACTGGATTTAAGCTAGCCTGGATGAAGGGTGTTACCCTGAAACCGGTCCCAGGATGCTTGTTTCCGGTCGTGGGAAGACCTGGCTTGACAGTTAGGGCTGGACTGTTCCCCCTAAGGAACAGGGTGAATACTGTTTTACATATGGCTGGGTCTGAACTGGGGTGGCAAAGTGAGCTAAAGAACGATGATGAATTCAACCCAAATCTGTGATTGGGGGTGAATGTTTGAAAAGTTTCAGTGCTCCGTCCAACAGCTCCTTGTGTTTACTTTGTTTACCCATAAGTTAAACAAACAGGGAAAAAGAGGTGTCAGGGGAGGACGGTCAGAGGTGGGAAAGAGAAAACCTATAGTGTTAGGAGTAGGAGACAGTCCCAACCTGGAACTGAAAGCTCACAAAATAGTAAAGTAGATTGTAGACATAGTACCCAGGCCAAAGGTAAAGCAACCTCCCACAGTGGGCCAGTGGTAAGAGAAATATATGTAAAGAAAGGGAAGAATGCCCCCCTCCCCGGACCCAGTGCATGGGATCAGTTGGTAGTGTAAAGGAGATGCAAAGAGTGAATATAGGGAGGTAACAGGACCAGAAGGCGGAGTCCAGTAAGGAGAGTAAAAGATAGGAGGAACCAAAGAGGGGCAGAAAGGCACGTACTCCTGAGGATAGATTTGTTCCTGAAGCAGAACAAAGTTCTCGCAAAGCCCATGGGTTAGCAGTCCGTCTTCCACTTAGGCCATGGATCAGGGGAGGGAGATAGACTCCCTATGGCTTTATCTAGAGCAAGCCCAAGTAAAATGGCGAGGGAAAAGTCTGAAGAAGTTAAACTCTTTAAATAGGGCTCTGCTCCTTGAAATATTCTCCTCTTGCCCCAGTTTATGCTCAGTCTCTATAACAAACATGAAACAGGTGGGCTTCTTGGTAAATAGCAATGCAAAGGATGTCACTAAAATCTTGCTCTAATCCGGGTTGGTGAGAGATATCCTTTTCCTAGAAGAAAATTAGCTAAAACTCCAGTAGGTTAAAATGTCTAGGGATATAGCTCCAGAACAGCACACTTCCCAAAGTCCAGGATTTCTGAAGTGTCATGAAGGTCTGGAGGCAAACCAAGTAAAATGGGTCTCCAAGGAAGATTGTGTTAGCCATAGACGCATCAAGGAACGTAATGAAGGTAGACTTCAAGTTTTACTGTCCACACAGAAAGGGTATAGATGTAGGGGCATCCCCTCTGATCCAAATATGTATGATTGTTTGGACTGGGAGTAAGATGTGTTTGAATGGGTTAACTTAAGTAATGTGGACTAGGGGTGGGCGTATCTGCTCAGCATCACTTTATTCTCCTTGATTATTCCCATTTAGCTGGAAGGGAGCAGTAATTAAACCTATATATAAAAAGGTGAATATGCCCTGTGTGTAAATTACCAACAAATACATCTGCTGGATGTAAGAGGCAAGATCTTCTGTAAGATCCTTTTGGGGATGTTAAAGGAGTGGGCGGAAGCAAATTTTACTGTCCCTCGTGAACAGACTGGTTTTAAAGAGAACCACTCGGCAATTGATCATTGCTTTAGCCAATGGGCCATTGCTAAGAAATCCATAGAGCAGTGCAAAATATTGTATTGCTGTTTTGTTGACTTCAGCTCCGTATTTGATTCAATTGATTGAGCCTTGCTATGGGAAGCACTAAAGGAATATGAGATCCCAAAAGATTTGGTTTTGATCTTGAAGGAGTTACACAGGGAAAACTGGACCCCAAGTCGAATTGAATAGTGGAACTAAATGAATTAACATAAGGAACAGCCTGAGACAAGGGTGTCTTTTGGGACCAACACTGTTCTCCCTGTTCCTGGCTGACCTCCTCAGTGTTTTAAATCAACCAATTACTTTTAGCCCAAAAATGAATGGCACCATATTAGCAGACATCTATATGCATATGACTTAGTGATTTTCAATTTGACAGGAATTGGGCTCCAAAGAAAATTAAATATGTTCGCGTACTACTGCCATAAGAAAGAATAATGAATAAATATGGGAAAGAACAGAGTGCTCCAAACAGGGAAACATAGGAAAAGCATGAGTTGAGTAATAAGCAAGTCACATTAGAGAGAGTGGACAAATACAAATACCTAGGATTGTGGTTTTCCCATAATCTAGGTTCGAAAGATCACTTTACCTCAACACAAGAAAAGGCGCTTTTGGCTATCGGGGGACTAAGGAAATTTGACACCTGTTATGGGGGCCCCTCCCTAGACCCAGTGCTGATGGCCTATCAGGCCATGATAAGACCACAACTTCAATATGGTGCCGAGGTAATCGGCTTGGGGGGTAAAAAGAGTTGGGACTTGGAAGAAGGATGGAGCCTAAAAAGCTTACTTTCTCTTCCATCTTCCACAATGGTGCAGGCTTTTAAAGAGGAAGCGGGCCTCCAGGGGTGGACATACTTAGCCTATGAAGAAATAATACAATTTTGGACACAAATGGAGAGTGGGCAAACCTCCAAAATCTCCCAGTTGTGTAAAAGGGAGATAATGTACAGTGAGCTAACTTGGGCCCATGAAGTTAGTGGGAGAATTCAAACATGCTGCAGGGAATTGAAAATAGGTGTACTAGATGATATCAGTCTGATAGGAGTGAGTACGATGGAATTGAAAAGAATAATAAGGGGCAGATGTACAAAGTATTTTTGCATGCGCAAACAGGTTTGCGACCCGTTTGCACATGCAAAAGTACCTAAGGGCCATGTAAAAACCCTAATTAGCGAGTCAATCAATCAATCAATCAATCAGTAACATTTGTAGAGCACGCTAGTCACCTGTGAGGGTCTCAAGGCGCTGAAGGGAGGGGGGGGGGCGATACTGCTTGAATAACCAGGTCTTGAGGTGTTTCCTGAAGGTGAGATGGTCCTGGGTCAGTCGTAGGTGTGCGGGGAGGGAATTCCATGTCTTCGCTGCCAGGTAGGAGAACGATCTTCCTCCGGTGGTGGTTATGCGAATCCGTGGGATCGTGGTGAGTGTGAGGCTGGTGGAGCGGAGCTGGCGGGTGGGGGTGTAGAACGAGAGGCGGTTGTTGAGGTATTCGGGGCCCATGTCGTGGAGTGCTTTGTGTGCGTGGGTGAGGAGCCTGAACGTGATCCTCTTGCTGACGGGGAGCCAGTGCAGGTCTCTCAGCTGTGGCGAGGGATGTCGAGGATGAGTCGTGCGGAGGCGTTCCGTATACGCTGGAGGCGTTTCTGAAAATTGTCTGTGGTTTCTGCGTATAGGGCGTTCCGTAGTCCAGTCGGCTGGTGACGAGGACCGAGTCGCAATTTATTTGCGAATCACTAATTAGGAATTGTGAATCACTGTTATGAAGGGGCGTTTCAAGGGCGTCCCTTCCTAATAGCGAGTCTGAGCCCTATGTTTGACTGTTTTACAACCGCAATTGCGGTTGCAAATCAGTCGCAATTTACCACCTAGTTCAAGTAGGTGGTAGAGCATTCGCAAGCGGGAAGGAGTTCCCAGGGGACCCCTTCTCCTTTGGGAATATTTTTTAAGGGCAGGCAGTGGTCCCAGGGACCACTGCTTGCCCTCAAAAAATGAAACCGAACGTTCATTTTTTTTTAAAAATGCATCCCATTTCCCTTAATGAAAACGGGCTGCATTTTAAAAAAACTGCTTTATTTAAAATCAGTCCCAGACATGGAGGTCTGCTGAGCCCAGCAGGCCACCATCCCTGGGAGGGCCAGCCATTCCCAATGGGATCGCAAATTGCGAGTGGCTCATTAATATTCATGAGCCTCACATTTTGCGACCCAATTGGCATTCGCTAACAGTGTCTATGACACTGTTGTATATTTGCTTTTGCGACTCGCAATTTATCGCAATTTGCGAGTCAGAAAAGCAAATGATCGTACATCTCACCCTAAGACAGGTCTCAAGGGAGGAGGACCTCAGTTACCTGAGAGAAAAGCAATCTGTGTTCCATCTGTTAGGTTCATGGATGGGTGGTGAAACCTTCACTTACTTGGAGAGTTTGCCGAATATCATGATGCATCAAAGGCTCCTGAGATTTAGAAGTAGGTTGGATCAAGTGTTCATGTCAGGAAGTTATGGTATTTTGCTAAAAAAAGGGAACATTTGCCAATGTGGCCTTAACATGAAAGGGAATTCAGTTCACAACCTTGTGGATGATTGGTGGTTTTTATCCCAATGGAAGTCTTTTTAAAACCTGTTTTTATAAGATACGATTCTAAGGATAGGGGACAAGTAATCCAACTATTCGTTGAAATGCGATTCCTAAATGTGACATGTGCCATAGGGCGATATTTATTGTCTCATGACAGGTTTTTACAGTCAATCCGAGGTAAATTAATTTTCTCAGTTGGAGTTCTTCATCTAATCCACTGGTGGTTGAGAATGTACATATTTTATCATAGGATGAATTGCGATTTGTTGTAATTTTATGTTAGGTATTGTGAGTTATCTTACCATGATATTGTAATTTAAAAATTAATTGACATGACTGAGGTCCAAATAAACATAAGTTTTTAATAATATTCCAAATAGTGTCCTACAATGTATTTTCTATTTTTAATATATTTAAATCTGTGCTAAAAGTTCACAGAGTACTGTAGTAATGCCTACAAATTACCATGCTATTTAACATTTTGCTTTTCAATACACAGTTCTCCCTAAACTGCTGTAAAAATATATAGATTATAAATACACTTCTCCACATGTTGCCATTTTAATAAAGTTGTGATAGGTAGGGAAAAAGAATAAAACTTACTTCTTACCTATATCAAAGACCCTCAGCCAGAATGCTGCGAAACGCATAATGTAGAATACAGCCATACTGTGATAGAAAGTACATGGCTGCCTTTGATGTTTGGAAAACACAGCAATTAGCCAATCACATACTGACTTCTCATCCGCATGTATGCTAGTATACAGTGAACTTACTGCAGCACACCATATAACTAAATATTTAAAAATGTAGACATTTGAAACTACTTACACTATCAACACATACTACAAAAAATTACTATTTACACATCATAATGTTTATTTCTGTCACATTACATCTACATTCATTCACACACTTTCACACTACGTCTGTTTAAATTAACACAGTCCCCTCTACAGCACTCCACTCTATGCCATTCCACTCTACGCCACTCCACTATTCGCCATTCCACCTTAAAACACTCCAGTGTATGCTATTACACTTTACGCCACTCCATTTTATGACACTTCACTGTAAGCTGCTCCACTCTACACTACTCCACTGTACACTATTTCACTGTGCACAACTTCACACTTCGACGCCACGATCTGAAGTATTCTATTCAATGCCATTCCACCATATGCCACTTCAGTGTACACCACTGCACTGTATACTATTCTGCTGCATGCCATTCCACTGTACGCCACTCCACTATACGACAATCGACTGTACGCTATTACACTGTACACCACTTCATTCTATGCCACTCTACTTTTCACTAATTTACTCTATGCCACCACACTCTATACTACTACAGTGTAGGTTATCCCACTGTACGACACTCCACTCTACGCCACTAGACTCTATGCTATTCCACTACATGCCACTCAACTCTATGTCACTACACTGTACGCCTGTAAACACAGAATTATTCCACTCTACACTACTCCTCTGAATTCTACTCCGCTCTATGCCACTCCGCTCTACACTATTCACATGTATGCCACCCACAACACTCTCCCCTTCACCACTTCACAGTAGGCTATTACACTGTAAGCACTACAGTCTATCAACCTACACTCTATCCTGTTCCACTCTACAGCACTCTACTCCATGGTATTCCACTCGACAACACTCAACTTTATGCCACTCCACTGTGCACCACTCCACTCTTTGCCACTCCAGTCTATGCTCTTCCACTGTACGCCACTACACTGTAACTCACTCCACTCTATTCCTCACCACTGTATGCCACTCTACTGTATGTCACTCCACACTATGTTATTCCACTCAACTCTACCCCAATCCAGTGTATACTATTCCACAGTACGCCACCAACTGTACAGCATTCCACTCTATGCTATTCGGCTGTACGCCACTACACTCCACTCTACGCCAGTCCACTCTATGACACCCTACTCTATGACACCCTACTCTACGCTACTACACTCTCAAATATTCCACTGTACACCAGTCCACTCTACCACACCCCACTCTACTATATACGCTATAAAAACATAACTTACCAGCATGGTACAGTACTGTTCTGGAAAGGCACCTTTAAAATAGGCTATGTGGTACATACTTGTGTGGTAAATGCTGTGGGGTAATATGGGCATAAGTGCAGGCTTCTGTCTATCTCTGTAGCATCACACTCTGGTATGTTTTGGCAAAATGGCCCTCCAGTTCCAATTTTATGCAACATGAGTTTGAAGTCTATATTGACTTTTATAGCCCGAGTGCAACACGAGTTTGAAGTCTATACTAAATTTTATAGCCCAAACGTTTTCGAGTAGAAGGGTCTGGAAAGAATGAAGTGAAGGCAGAAGGGTGTTATGGTAGGTGGCATGTTATCTATGATGCTTCCATTAAAATGAGGCTCTACAGAGCAATTACAGTTGTAGCAAATTATTGTTGTTCAATATGCCTGTGTGACGTTTCCTGTAGCTGGACAATAGTGCTGTAAAATCTGGGCATTATGAATGCTTGGATGGAGCAACATTTCAAATGGCCAGTATAAACTAGGTGTTAATTCTCGTAGAATAGGACTTTTTATGGTTATTAGGGGCCATATGTATCAACATTCCGTTTTGCGATTCCTAAATAACGATTTTTAAGGAATCGCTATTTAGAAATCGCAAAATGGTATGTATGTAGAAAATCGCTTGTTTTTAGCGATTCCATAAAATTCGTTAATTGCGATTAGCAAATTGCTAATCGCAATTAAGGAATAATTTCCCATTCATTTCTATGGGCCAGGAGGGGAAATGTGCGATTCGCAAATTGTGAATATTTTCAAGGGTGCAGGGGTGTCCAAAGGACACCCTGCTGCACCCCTGCAAATGACATGTGTGCGCATATGGCGCACATACATGCCCTAAGGGCATGTATGAGCGTCACATGGCACCTTTTGATTTAAAAAAAAAATGCTTTTTTAAAGGAATTCGCAACTCACCACCAACTACAAGTTGGTGGTAATTTGCGATTCCTTAAGGGGATTTTGTAATGTATTTTTCCCTTGATACATTGCAATTAAGGAATCGCAAAATGAGCAATCCCTTAAATGCAATCGCAAAATAAGGAATGGCAAATTTTGCAATTCCTTATTTTGCACCCAAATTGTTTGATACATTCCATTTTGCAAAAATGGGTTCGCAGAATTTCGACGTTTGCAAACCTATTTTGCCTTGATACATATGGCCCTAAGAAAGGCATGCTGGGCGATATAGGCCATACATTTCTTTTGGCCAATATATTTGACTACTGTGCATTCGTAGTTTGTTTTGGAGAAATATTGTCATGGCAGTGCTTCATTTGTAAAAAATATAAGTGCCAGGGCTCTTGTCAGGAGGCCACTGCATCTTGCATCACAGATTGCTCCTGCCGGCGCTGCCAATGATAGTAACAACACAACTACTGACAATCACACTCTTGCGAGAGTGACAATTCGGACAATTTCAAGCCCCAAAGCTAAAAGAAAGGCTATGGTGGCAGGTAATAGTAATTTTTAATGTATAATAATTTAATAATTACCTGTTGTTGTGGTTATCTCTAAATTACCCAGAGATCACCACCCTGTGGCAGACTGTCACAAGCCCAGTTTTGACAAATAAGTGCCAGCGCCGAGCCCTGGAAACCTCTGGCTTAAATTAAGCACTGAGATGTATGCCTTTGTTGGGTTGTGAGTACAAAAATAATAATTAATAATAATAGGGAAATTTATAAAGCGCATGGTTACGCTAAGAAGCGTGTCCCCGCGCTAACTGAAAGAAACAGACTCAAAACAAAAGCGAGGAGTGTACCCGACTAACCTGAAAATAGGTGTGTTTTTAATTTCCTCCGGAACCTGGATTCCGATGGATCCAGACGGAGATCGAGGGGTAGAGCATTCCAGCTCTTCGCCACCAGGTAGCGAAAGGATCTTCCTCCCATGCGGGCCCTTCTTACTCTAGGGACCTTTAATAGGCCTCCATGTGAGGAGCGCAATGCGCGGGATGGTGCATACCTGGTAACTAGGTTCTGGAGAGGTACAGGCGCCTTTTTTGCAAGGATACGGTGACAGGTACATAGGGATTTAAAAACAACTCTGCTCCTTACTGGCAACCAATGGAGGGTCTGGAGGGCAGCTTTGGAGCTCGATCTTGTTGGAAGCTTTAGTATGAGACGGGCTGCAGCATTCTGAAGCACCTGTAGGCGATTGATTGCCTTGCAGGTTGCTCCCAGATACAGCAGATTACCAAAGTCCATGCGTGATGTGACGAGGGCATGCACCAGCGTTCTACGGGCGCTCATGGGGAGAAGAGCTAGAACCTTCCGTAGTCTTTTTAATACGCTAAAGCAGATGCCCATCACCCTGTCTATCTGGGGTCCGAGAGACAGGTCTGCATCAAGCCAGACCCCAAGATTTCTAACTTCTTGTCGAGGAGTTGGGGCCTCACCTAGGCATGGGGGCCACCACGCCGACGACCAAACAGATGGGTTCCCCCCCACCACGAGCACCTCGGTCTTGTTGCCATTTAATTTCAGGCAGTTTGTTGACATCCAGGTTGCAAGATCTAACATGCAAACCCTGAAACTGTCAACAGCAAGGCCCGGTGCACGCGAGAGGGTGACAACCAGCTGCGTGTCGTCGGCGTAGGATACAATTTGCAATCCATGACCAACAGCAATCGGAGCCACTGGGGAGACGTAGAGATTGAAAAGCGTTGGGCTCAGGGACAATCCCTGGGGAACGCCCTGGCCCAATCCTATGTCTCTGGAATAGTGGTCACCAAGGCGGACTTGGAAACTTCTTCCAGTCAGGAAGGATTGGATCCATTGGAGTGCGGCTCCAGTTATTCCTCCGCTATTCAGACACTGTAGCAAGGTGGAATGAGCTACAGTGTCAAATGCCGCACTCAGGTCCAATAGGATGAGGGCCATAGTATGACCCTCATCCACCCCCTGCCGTAGGGTCTCCACTGCCATCAGGAGTGCCGATTCCGTTGAATGACGAGGACGGAAGCCAAATTGGGTGTCGTGCAATAAGGCTGCTTTGTCCACGAAATCCATTAGTTGCAAATTGACCATTTTTTCGGCCACTTTGGCCAGATAGGGTAGAAGGGAGATAGGCCGCAGATTTTCGAGTTTATCAAAGCTGATGGTAGGTTTCTTCCTAAGGGGTAAGACCACCACCTTCTTCCAGTCTTTGGGCACAGTCTTTGTATCGAAAGACACGTCCAGTAGATGCCTAATGTAGGGTTCCAACACCACTAGGTTGTCTGCTAGGCGTTTGGGTGTAGTGGGGTCCCGTGGGGATCCCGACTTTACAGATCTGCAGATTTTTAAGAGATCTTCTGGGGGCGGGGTGACAAAGTTGGTCAATCTATATTTGTCCCTCCAATCCCTTGGGCTTTCCACAAATTCTACCCCATTCGTGGGTTGAATCGGAAAAGCGGAATAGATTTTAGATATCTTTTCCGCAAAGAAATCTGTGATTCTGTCGCAGGACTCGGGCGAGCAGTCATCAGGAGTGGTGGCTGATATTCTACTTGCCAGAGTTTTGTAGAGCAAGAATAGCTCTTTCGTCGAGTTACCAGCTTCGCTGATTCTGGTAGCGTAATACGCTACCACCAACATCCAACAAGTTTGAAACTTGTGAGGAAAACTATTTTAATGTTAACCTGAAACAAAATGGCGCATCCGCTTTTATGATTTAATAGCGTTTTTACCAAGTTTTAATCAGAGAATGTTAAAGACTAATGAAAACAAGTACACACTCCACGCCTGGATCCTCATATTATTTTCCTCCAAACTCTATCAGGGTCTTTCTACAGGGTTCGTGTGGAAGTTCAGGTTTTCCTTCATTGCAGTTTCTTAGTTATCCACTCATGTGTTTAGCTGAAGGATCTGCAAAGCAGTCCTCCATAAATTATTCTAGCAGTTTGTTCCATACAGTAGAAAAAGTATATTCTGGTCCCAGTATTTCGTCAGTTTATTTCCCTCCCCCCTCCCCCCCCCCCCATATATATGAACCAAAATCTACAATGCTAGTTACTCATAAGTGGGAAAGGGTGTGCCCCTCACTCAGCTAGTGGCATCTGAATAGCTGCTGAGAGAAGTCGGTCGTGGATTGTTTTAACCCCTTGTTTTTTTTCCCATGTCACTTCGGGTTTCGAACCCAGCGATACACTTTGAAGGATTCTCTTTGCAATTTGACTCTTACTGTAGAGTCAGCTACTTCAAGGACTGCCCTAAGCCTTCGAGTGTGGGAACGACTCCACTGGATATGGGCGATTCTTCCCATTTGATTGCAATTATTTACTGCGGGGCAGATTTACAAGCCCCTTGCGCCACTTTTGCATCACATTTCCCATGTTGAAAGTGACGCAAAAGTGGTGCAAGGGGCTTGTAAATCTGCCCCTGCATGTTAACAGTGTGGAGTCCAGTGCCGCTGGTGCAGTGCAAGTTTGTCCACTCTTTACATGTCACAAAATACGTCACCAAAAGACTTAACCAATACTTAATGGAAAAGTGCACTTAGCACATGTTTATGTATGATTTAATGAGCAAATGGAAGTGTAACACTTAGCACTATTAAAGAGTGCCTCCAGTGTAGAATTAGAGACCTTACGCACATGAATGTGGCTTTCCATAACTGAATGTGATAAAACAAAATCCTCTTCATATAATAGACTAGCAGCCCGTTGTCCGGGGGCAATGAGGCTTCTGGCCCAGGCCCCCGCCCGCCCCAGCCCCCGCCCTAGCCGGTACTAATGCCACTGAGCTCCATCATTGACTTCAAAGAGCATAGCTAGGAAAAAACATTGACACTGTATGCAGCAAATCTAAGCCAACAGGATAAAGCGGGGAAAAAAGCACGCGCAGCTCGCGGGTCGCTCTGACGCAGTGTCCTGGAATGGCGGGTCGGGACTGCAGTGCGCGCCTCAATCGCCCCACATGCCTATTCACTTGTGTTTGAAGCCGCCGTTCTTCAGGGCCAACCTCCCGCCCCGGCCCCCTCCCACCCCGACATTTTACGTGTCCCTTTGCCTTACCTGAGCCGCCGCTCCTCCCCGCGCTCCTGACTTCACCGCCGCTCGTCACCGCTCCTCAACGCCTGTCCGCCGCTCCTCCCGCTCCTCCCCGCCTGTCCACCGCTCCTCCCCGCGCTCATGTCCGCCGCTCCTCCTCGTCATCAAGCACGTCGCGGCCAGCGCTATGTCTCGGCCGGCGCTACTTCCAGGGGACTACTTTTTTTTTAAGTTAATTGTTTTAATTTACGTTTAATTTTTATTTTATATAGCCTATGTCCTTCTGCACACCCTGACAATTTCAACAATGTATCGGGTGTGTGGATTGGCGCTGTGGTTCCCGGGTTTACCTGGCTCAAAGGTTTGTGTTCTCTCTTTATAATAGTAGTATAGATAATGTGCTTGTCATAGAGATATGATGTGACTTTTCTAACGTGTGTGCTTCTTCACATTAATTATATTTAATGATTTGAAACTGCAATGAAAACCATCCTCATATGTGTAGAATGTAATCCGTCTAGGAATGGCATCAGATGTATTTAATGTGTGGGTTAATAGTCCATATATTTGATTGAAACGCAGTTCTTAGCTATACTTACAATTGATTATTTTAATGACTTACTGAATATTGCACGTAATGTGAAACCTAAAGCATTAGAAACATATCCTAATTAGTGCTTAAATGTGCACACACGTACTAAGGGGCCCATTATGATGTCGGGCGGATTGCCTCCGCCAGGCTGGCGGTAGCCGCCACCGGCCTGGCGGAGGCAATCCGCCCGACATCCATTGCCCATTTCCCCCGCCATATTAGGATGGCGGGGGGACCGCGGCGGTGAAAAACACCGACCGCCTGTTTTCCGCCCCGGTCGCCTTGCGGCCGGGCGGAAAATGTTTAATATGGTTTTATACCTGAATACTTCCTTTTGATTTTGCTTAAATGTGGCTTAGGCTAATTCCTATCCCTGACCCATAGAAGACTCGTGACTCAGTCTTAGATTATTTTCTGAGCACCATATTTTGGTGCTACTATTCTGTAGTGTTCACAGAATTGCTTGTTTGTTTGATACTAGTGCACCTACATTTTTTAGGCATTCGGCAATCCCTGTTGTTATTTTGGATCTTTGCAGCATGGTGCTGCAAGTAGTGTATTTGAATCTGGTGATTAAGTTGTAATAAACCTACTTAGCCCAAGCTACTGATTTATAGTGTAGCAAAATAGATTGCACTGTTAATTGAATTGTGATTGATATTAATGCTAACTCCTATTACTTCTCACTTGGGAAGTAAGGTATTTCGGAGGGCCTAATGGTAAGCAAGTGAGCCCAGAAAATGCTGTATCACCGCTGATGTGTCGGCGGTACCTAGAAATGAATATTACTAAGGACTCAGCTAAGGAAACAGTGAGTGATTCCGGAGCAAACTGAAAGCCGCTAACGGGCACAACGGAAGGTCTGCCTCCATAAGGGAGAGGTGGATACACCTCGTGTGGTGGATACACGTATCATCCATTTTCGTGATCAGTTCGCGATACAATGTGAGAATTGCGTAGTTCAAGTAATGGTCTCACAAGAATACGATGTTGACGGCACAGGCGAAGGTAACGGGCGGCCATGGAGAATAGGGGGATACATACTGCTGGAAAAAAGTGAGGCACATACTAATATTGGTACCTACTGTGCTTTTTGAAACCTTCGGTTCGTCAAGGTAATTTGTGATTCTATTATAATTGCAGAGATTTGTGAAGTTGCACGCTGAGGTTGGCGGTCCCCGATGTGAGGGAAGGTAGTCAGCGTGCTCATAAACGGCGGTTATCATCCTGAAAGTTCATAGGTATGAGTTTTTTCATGAGGTGATAACATTCAGTGATAGAAACTGTGGTTTAATTTTCAAACCGAAATGTTTATTTGGAAAACAGATAGCTGTGAGTGTATTTGTTTTTTGATTAAGGTGATGGCACCAGGGATGCGGTGATGGTAGAGTGTCGAGACACTGGGCGAGGTGGGTGACATAAGATACGTGCTGCAGCACTAAGGCTGTACATTAAAATCACTATGATGACAATAGAATGATGTTGGTAAATAAACAAATTCAGACTGCTGTACATATTGACCACTGTGAAGCATTAATATATGATTTTTTGTATATGTTTTCTTGATAGGTATAGCCCCTGATGAAGGGACTCTTTTGTCCCGAAATGCATTGGGCGGGTGAAGACCCTCAAGCATTGTTAATTTAAAAATTGAATTGTACAACATATTATGGAATTTGAAAAGTGATTCGCACAATTAGATGTATGTTCTATATTGATAATGAAGGTTAAATGGTAATAGTATGCAATTAAAATACTATGAGAAAAGAGAAGGCATAAAGGAAGGTATAGTTTTGATGATAAATTAAGTATATCATTGATGCTGTGCAGGCTTGTGTCCAGGTTAGTTAGCACTTGCCCTCTACTTGGTATGCAGTACGTGCTAGGCAGGCATAAGACAAGCGGTGCACGCTACTGGTTGATAAGTAATTATTAACCGTAGGATTCAACAATTTAACTTAAAGGAGTGCAGAACTCTCCCTAAATTGACTCTATATTAATAAAACCATATGTGTTTGATGAAGAAAAAATTGTGAGAAGGTAATTAAATGTGCTCTACTCGGAAATAAAAAATATTAGATGAATCCCTCCCTACCAATCTCTGTTTATATAGATAGGATCATCACTTAAGCAGCATTTTCCCATCTGTCTACATTTTGAAGGCAGATTGACCATCTGAAAAGTGCTGGCCCATTTCCTTTTCACACTTGTTCTGAAACTTGTCTTTGACTGGGGAGGCATGTTGTAGGACAAACTAAAGCATTGTCATACATCACCAGGCAGAGAGTATCTGCAATAGTCCCTATCACGTACAAGTCTTGTCCAGCTTTGGGAAACGTCAATTGACCTACAAGCCTTAACCGTTTGGTAAAGAAGTCTCATACAATTCAATCAGCTACAGAAGATAAAGCTACACTAGCACAAAGGGCACATGGGTGGATGACATCAAACAATTACAAGTCTATCTCTTCACAAGATCACTTTGCCACCAGTTATCCAGTTTTTATTAAGCAGCAGTTTTTAAGATACCGGCTGTGGTTACTACCAGCCAAAGAACACATGGCACCTTGGCAACGCGGTAACCTACCTGTCATTTGTTGCCTCTGTGGGACTTGCAAGGAGTATATGTTGCATTTGGTTTGCTCCTCTGTGCTGGGGGGCGGGGGGCGCGCACAGCGCCCCCATGCTCATGATGAGCTGAGATCGTCATGAGCCATGGTGCTCCGGTGCTCATGACGAGCTGAGCTTGTCACGACCACGCCCGTTTAATGGAACGCTCAGCACAGCACAGCAGGGGAATTAGCCCAGCGTGCGAGCGTTCCATTGGCCATGACCGGAGCACCGTGGCTCATGACAAGCTGAGCTCGTCATGGGCATGGGAGGGGGTAATGAACTGGAATACTTGCCTTGAGTGTTCGTTTAGCCTCAAAACTGCTACCTCTGCTTGCTTCCTACCATTAGAACTGTTTTGACACTAAAGATTTTATTATTCGAATTTTCTCTCACCATGAATTTGAGGTTTTATTATGTATATGTATACATTACTATTAAATGGTTATATTAACAGATTGGTCATTCATTGGCATATATATATATGAATTGAATTTTTTTTGTGCAATAGCATCTTTAATTTTAAAGTTGAAACTATCTGAGTTCCTTTTATCTGCCATATTTGAAAAAATGTAATTGAAAGACTTCATTAATGATTTTAACTCACCATATAAATATGTATCTTGTATATTTAGTGCAATGGTTTTAAGTAACCACGCAATTGTCTAAATAAACTTAAACTTAAACTTAATTTGTGTGTGTGAGAAATGCGCATTATTATATGTTGTGGTTGTGTGACCTCACCATGTAATAATGACACAAATCTGTATCAGGTCTAGTCAGGTTAGTTTGTAAAACCTTAGCTCAGTCGTGTGTAACTGTGGCTCAGAGCTGTCAGGATTTATCAAAGAAACAAGTGTAAAGCACAAAGTAGTACCAAAAGCAGAAATATATCAAGAAACCACAGCACAAGAAAAATCCTACACCTATTTATAAAAATAGGATGTATTTTTATCTTTAGATAGACATCTCAACAGCAGAAATCTATACGCAGGTTACAGAAGAAGAAAACAATATATCACTGCTTTTCACTGAATGCAACACATGTTTGTATCTACCACAATCATAGTGTTAACCATGACAACCCACTTGAAAACATCTATTTAGGCACTATTGGACGGGCCAATTCTGACAGGGATCCAGTCACAGGGACCAATTAGGACCAGGGGGACAGTTATCTGTTGACTTTAGCAGTCTCCAGTCTAGTACCAGAGTGATGGGTCAAACCTCCTTTGAAGTCAATGGGGTGGTCCAGGTGCAAGGGATACAGGCTACTGAAGATGCCTGAAGAAGCTATGCTGACGATACTGAGCCGGTGTGGTTGGACATCCTGTAGCACCCGCTCGTCCTTGAGCTTGGGGGGTAACTTTGGCCTCAGGGGTCAATCTCCCAGGTGAAATCCACCACAGGAGAAGTTGCCACTGGTCAATAGGTCTCTGGTTACAGCAAACCCTGCACTTTTCTTTAACTTGTAGTAATTTCCTTTCAGAGTGATACAACTGCACTCTGACAACTCTCCTCCATCCAGCATACTCAACAACAACATTTGAGGGTCAGGACTTGTTCCCCCAGTGTGTACCTGGACATCTACTAGTGGTCAGGCTTCTTAGCACTGGACTCTCTAGGATGCAGGCTTTCCAGCTTTTATGCCCATATGGCTGTAACAGGTCATTAGTCAGCTGACTCATGGAGACTACCTCTGCCTAACCCACATGGGCACATTTCTCATGAGAGGGCCACCGCAGGCACAGTCCTCTCTTCGCTAGTCCACAGGTTCAGCAGGTGCAGTCCAGGCTTCGGTGCAACCACTCTTTACCAGACCCAGCAAAGTCTCTCTCTTTTTTTTTTTTTTTTTATATAGCGCGAACTAGACCCGAACCGAATCAGGTATCAGAGCGCTTTACATATTTTTCCAGTTACGTTATATTTTACGCTTCCAGTTACTTTCATTTTAGGCACGGGGAGATTAAGTGATTTGCCCAGAATCACCGGAGGTTTTTGGTGTCGTTACCGAGACTCGTAACCAAGATCCCAAGGTCCGAGGTCGAGCGCCCTAGCCGTTAGGCCAAGAAGTGGCAGGGCAGTCCTTCAGTTTTCTATTCATCACAGATGTGATCTGAGATCTGGGTACCAGCCACAACCTTTTACAAAACTTGGGGTTAAGGCCATCTGGACATAGGGCTTAATGGGGCTGCATATCTTTTATTGCCTAATAACTTCTTCCCTTATGATGGGAACTTCTAAAATGTCCCTTGACTTATTGGATAGGGACTCAAGTTACACCAATGGGATTTATTTCAGATTGGCCCTGTACTTCCCTCCCCAGGTGTTCTTTGGCAGCCCTCCGCTCATTGTCCCTCAGTTCTGTACCATTCAGGTCCTGGTGCGAGGTCGATGCCCTTGCTGGGATGTGGGATTGCTGGCAGTGGATCCCCCACTCCGCACCTTCATTGGTGTAATGCTCTCGTGCCAGGTTTTAACTGTAGCTCTGGTGCTTGTGGGTCACAGTAGCTGTGGTGGTGGACCTGAAGGGAGGACAAATAAGATGTATCTTAGTGCGCTCTCATTTTATCCATGCCCCTTGTGCTTCAACTTTTAATACCAATTTGCATTGATGATAAGATATGACATATGGCCAGTTTGCATGAAAAACTACAGCAGGGGGTAGGACATAAGAAAAGCAAGAACTTTCACAAACGTCAAATATGCTAATATTCAGAATCTTTGTGAGATTTGCCTGAGTAAAAAACCCTTTCTACACCCCTATTTGAAATTTAAAGGTGTAAGTTGATCTAATTTTCTTTATGGATGGACACGTAAATTGATGTAAGTCCCTTTCATTTCATTCATTGCTGCTTTCTGCCATATCCCAAGAGCCTGCTTCATCCCCTAAACTGATGAAGAAGAAAGCAGAATTGGGATCACCCTACAATTGGGATGGTCTTCGGCTAACTTGTCTCCTCATAACCATGGGTTGTAGACTTACCGCCGCCTGACATATTGCCACTGGCCAGTTTCCATCAGTGTTGGTAAGTGATGGGAAGGGCGACAGGCCTAGTGAAGCTGCCAGTGGTTCACCCATCACTTCCTCTTCACCGCAGCAAGATTATGCCACCATTATATGGCTTGTATTGCTCACCAGTGTAACCCCTGGTGGAAAGTACGGAGGTGGAAGATAGGTTGGATTGACAACGTTTGCCTCCAGGATACGAAATGTCTGGGTAGCCAATATTGGAGACACTCTTTTCTGGCTTACACCGAAGAGCATTACTATCACACCCTGCTGGCCCTTTGCAGGTCATGAGGTGAAGGGGCCATGCTCAGTAGAACAGTAAGTACTCTAGGAAATACCGGATCCACACGAGCTCCACGTAGCTCTTCGTCTAACCGAGATTTACTCTCGCTACACCGATCACTGTTGGATCGCGTGATGGATTTTACCCGTCATATGCTGACTTGAAGCCCTTTTCCTGATGACCTGAATCTTCGTTGATTCCTTGGATTCCGGCCCACGATCTTCGCGCATTTACTCGCTGTCCCCAATCATTGACGAATCCTACGACCACAAGGGCCCCGGACCTCCACTTCCGTAGAATTTGCACAGCACTGTTCTCTACCCGACCCAGTCCTGATGAAGATCCCGATTAATGTGGATCGAAACGCCGTCGACCATTCAGCGCGATCATAGGCGCTCCATACAAAGTGGTTCACAAATAATTCAACAAATCCAAATTAGAAAATAATTCTTCAAACTACCTGGAACCACATTGTGTCCTTTATTCACTGTATATATTTATGCACCAGTCACTATGCGCCGTCCACGCTGATCACATTGTTACATACGTCGCCACCATGTTTTTCACTCACACACTTTGAGCACCAAGTACAATTTGGGTTGTTGTCATTTGTTTTATTTTGTACATGGCAGTGCTGTAACAACTGCCAATTGCTTTTTCCTTCCTTTTTCCTAATTTTACTACATAAATGATGCCATGAGCATATGCAAAAATCAAATAGAGTATCCTTACTTCCTTTCTGATAATGTTGTATTCATATCCTTTCTAATTGCCTTTAAATTATACCAGT
Organism: Lissotriton helveticus; assembly: GCF_964261635.1. Lineage (NCBI taxonomy): Eukaryota > Metazoa > Chordata > Amphibia > Caudata > Salamandridae > Lissotriton > Lissotriton helveticus. The sequence goes on along the minus strand of NC_136070.1, from coordinate 1,014,924,414 downwards.
TGGGATATCATATGTTTATATCATATTCTCTACCCCAATCCCAACACTGTTGACAGGTTTTTGCTCCTGTTATCTATACAAAATTCAGTAGAACAGTAAGGGCACATGTATGTAAGTTTTTTGCATTTGCACATTATGCTATTCGGTAAAATCAGCAGTTTGTGAATACAAAATAGCCTTTTATGATGTATGAAAGGCATTGTAGTCACAATTTTAGGGAATTGCAAAGATTGTAATTATCTTAAATTGCCACTACCGCAGATTGCCTTCTCACATGTTTGAAGCCATTTTCCAAATGCAAACCGCGCATTTAGGAAAATGCAATTACCGTTGACTTTAAGTCGATGGTAACCATGTGCAAACTTCAAAAAATGCACAAAACTGCATTCTTTAAAATGTTGCCATGTAGCGCACACATGCCAGCGCTTTACATGTGCACATTTATTTTTGGGGGGCCGTTTAGGGGGGGCCTAAGGCCTCTGGGCACCTTTAGCTTTGCTGTACCTAATTTGCGATTACCAATTAGGTAATCCCAAATTAGCTTATGCAAAACCATTCGCACCTATGAGCCTTTGGCGGCCCATAGGAACAAATGCAGTATTATTACCTAATACTGATTCACTATTTACCGAATCGCTATTAGGTAATTGTGAGGAATCGCAAAATCTTTGGCAATTCCTCACATACATAGCATTTTGCGATTACCAAATAGCGATTTGATAAACATCGTTATTTGGTCATCGCAAAATGCTTAGACTTGGCCCTCAAATTTCCAGCAATAGGCCATGCCTGGGAAGGTAGGGAGAGAATAACCTAGATCATAGGGGTCCTAATGAAGGTGCATGAGGATGATGAACCACTACAATTCCCTGGTCATTGGTCATGCTCTGTTCATCCCTCTGAGCAGTGGAAGCCATAGAAATGCTTCTCACGAGTTTAGCTCTGCAGCAAGAGCCACAGAGATAGATATCCCACCGGATTGGGCTTCTGGTTCAGTCACAGCCTGACTGCAGTGTAGGACCAATGGAAGCAGCACTAGGCTGCAGCCACACTGCATGAAAAGTGTCATGGGTAGGTAAAGGGAGTAAGCACTAGATTGAGATTTGCCCAAATTCCTTGTGGAATCTTAATAAACCATTGTGAGGTTCTCGAAGTGGGTTTACTATTCACGGGATGGATTGAAAGCCCCCCCTTCAGTGATTTGACAAATGGTTTTGGCTTAGGGCAGAAGAAGAGGAATATAGGGAGCCCTGGACAGGAAACCAGTCACGGAATAAGTTTGACTTGCTGACACACTTTTAAGGCCGTTTAAGCCTCCATCTTATGGCAGGTTTTTGCCCAGGGACGCCCTGAGGAAGCCCCAGGCCAGAAGGCCAAAGTGAGGGGGCGAAACACATGTTGGCTGTTTAAATGTTTCTTTTTGTTTCGGGATCTATGATCCATCTTTGCTGTACATGACTCGGAATCCTTAAAAGAATCAAGTATCATAGAACTATCTAATGAAAGCAATACATTGGAATTTTCCATAAAAAGAGTGATGATTTTGACTTGTTCTGGCACCTCTTAAACCTCTGTACCAATAATGGGGAAAGGGTCTCCCATTTCCGAGAACAAGTGAACCACACCATAGTTGCTCTATTAACGCAGGATTGCTAAGGTTCTGGACTTATTTCCCCCCATCCTCGGACCACCCCCAGTTTAATTGTGCCTGCCTGGTCTTAAGTCACCTTTAGTCAGAGGTGCATCTCAGAATACCATCTACATAAATATCTTCTGATGAATATGGCATCCTGCATATGGTGTACAAAATATTGCTAAATTAGGTGCAGATTTTATGTTGTTAACTCAAGTGGGACAATACTACACGATGTGTAGGATATGTCAGTTATATCAGACAATATTCTGACAAGGATATTTTGTACCATACTGATGTCACTGGATGTCATTTTATGCATTTTATTTTCCTGCATTCTAGGTTACCTCTTCAATTTAAAACAGACGTTAACCAAAGCTTATTCCCTTCAGAAGGTGATAAACAATGAGCTTTATTGTGAGTGTCTATTTTTTACTGAAGTGCAAGGCTCCATGAGCAGAGACACTGGAATTATCTGCCTCAGAGGCCATGGCATTTTCAGTATAATTATGTACATTCTTCACTTGTCACATAATCCATCATCTGCAGCATAATTTGCAGATTTCAACAAAAATTAGTTTCTAGGTTGAAATGTTACAAAAAAGAGCCACTCATGTTCACAGTCCCAGCAGACACTTTGCAAAAACTGGTCAGCGTTTAGTTGCTAATTGCTGTAGTCTAGTATTCAACTGGTACTAACGAGGCAGAATCTTTGACCAGGCAGTATTAATGTGTGTTAAATGGCAGAACAGTGAAATAATTCTGCAGCATTATGCTGCATAATTTGCATTTTCTTTTCACATAATTTAGTCAGCCCAGCTACATATTTTGATGCTCTATTCTTGCATAATTACAGCCGGCCAGTCTAGAAGATACCCTAGTGTAGTGAAACCCTGGGAAGCACCCCCGCACAAGGAGGGAGAGACCACACACCCTAGAGAGACAAGAACAATGAGAGGAGAAAGAGTAAGGGTGAGTGCACGAGAGAGCAGGAGAGACTATTTAACAGCCATGTGTGGTTGATGTTTGTGGGGGTTTAGGTTGATTAAAACACTCTGTTAGTGTTTTTTAATCCAAGACATTTCAGTGAGGCCATTGCACCGGTATTCAATAGGAACAGGACATTACATGGGATAGCTTAGGACTAGAGAGTGGGTTGAAATTCATTTGAGTGACCTATGTTGGTTGTTAAAAATGTAGGTTGTCAGCTTGTTGTAATATGATACAAGTTTAAAGGATTTGTGTCAATTTCCCATCTGTTAGTCTTCGTATTTTAGGTAATCTAGGGCTAGATGTAGGTAATTCATATTTACCGACTCTTAAATACCGAATTTTACCGATTCGGTATTTAAGAGTCGGTAAATATGAAGGGGGGAGATGTAGGTATTACAGATTCTGTAAATAGCGAATCGTTAAGTTTCGGTATTTACCGAATCTGTAAATACCGAATCGGTATTGCCCATTGATTCCTATGGGCCTTGAAGCCCATAGGAATCAATGGGCAATACCGAATCTGTAATTACAGAATCGGTAAATACCGATTTTAGCAAGGGTGCAGGGGGTGTCACTTTGACACCCTCTAGCTCCCCAAAGACGGGCCTGTGTGCCATGTGGCACACAGACATGCCCTAAGGGCATGTCTGTCTGTCACATGCTTAGGTGTGCATGCACACATGTGCATGCACACCTGGAATCGGTATTTTACCACCCAATTGGATTGGGTGGTAAAATACCGATTCTGTAAGGCCTTAGGGACTCTGAAGAGTCCCACCTACATCTGGCCGTTACCGAATCGGTAAAAATACCGATTCGGTATTTTACAGATTCGGTAAATTTACCGATTCGGTAAATTTACCGAATCTGTAAAATCAGACCCCCTACATCTCAAGATGCCAAATACTGGTCGGAAACGGCCGAATTCGGCTGTTTCCGACCGGTATTTGCCACCTACATCTGGCCTATAGTCTTTTTACAGTTCCATGCTTGGCCCTCACCCTTAAAATGTCCTTCTGGGGTTGAGCTCTTATGTCAAACTGAAAATATATGCTACTTCAGTAATGAACTATGTATGAGAACCATTTTATATGTAGGGTGCTTGGTTCTATGGTATTTTTTTTTAAATATTTTCGTCTGCATGCATCCATATTTATTTTTGGGCCATCTTATTGATATTAATCCATATTAATTATGTGTTTTCTGAATGAATTAAGCCAGACATTGTAAATGGCTACATTTATTTAACTGATAAATATACACTCATACTTCAATGCCTGTCAGGTTTTAACACAAAAAATAGCCACATATAATAAAACAAAACACATATATGGAAATATTAGCATTATACAGCAAATAAATGTTGAGATATGAATTGATTTAGGGAAGTCTCAACCAGTTTTGTAACTCCGAATGCTGTCAATCAGCTCAGATATTGTCTTGCAATACATGAATGACAGCATGGAAGTCGCCCAAAAATACCTCATTTCCTGTATTATTATGCTTTTAAAAATAAATACAGATAGGAAACACATTTTTTAATGCCTGTATTTATGTGTAAGAATCAGTAAAAACAGAAAACTGGGAGAAGCATTTATATGTCATTATCATTAATTTTAAACTTGGCCTCCTAATGTCTTGAAGCCAAACATTGTTATAGTGGAGCTGGCCCCTACAGGAAACAGAGTTCAGTCCTCCGTTCTATCTATTCCTATAAATCTAATAGAGAATATTTGCCTGTATTCACTGTTGATATAGTTACCAAGAAATGCATGTGTACCTTTGCTCCAAACAGGCAGTGTATCGGTCTGATGGCTGCTACACAGAGGTACCTAAATCAGCCATCAGAAAAATTGTGCCAGGCTGGTGAAGTCAAGGACAACAGTAAACACCACCAACAAATTCCAGACCTTCATCAACACCTGTCTGAGGAAAATCCTCCAAATCCGCTGTTCAAACACCATCAGCAACAACGAACTATGACAGCAGACTTTCCAACTCCCTGCTCATGAAGAAATCAGGAAAAGACGCTGGGGCTTAATAGGTCACGCCGTATGCAAGCCCGCATCAAACAACACCAGGCAAGCCCTGAAAAGGATAAGAGGAAGTCCAGGACACACCTGGCGTCAAGGCCTCGAGGCTGACTACATGGAGATGGGCTACACCTGGAGTCAGATTGAAAGACAAGCTCAGGACACAGATGGCTGGAGAGTCCTTGTTGATGGCATATACCCCAAGAGTAGTAGTAGGCATAAATAAGTAAGTGGTGAAATCTAAGCCACTGACTAAGGGACTTGCCAGTTCTCAGGGCCTTTCAGGGTGGGTTTTAGGTCTGTAGTCCCCGAGTTATCCATCAATAACCTTGTCACATGAAGGGATAGGGTCAGGAGCCTCAATGACCTTACCCTGTGACAAAATGGAAGAGGGTGAGGTGAAAAAGTAAAGATATGAAAACTGAACCTGTGCAGTGATTAGTGTATTCATTACACATTGTCAATTTCAGTTTCCTGATTCAGTGACAAATGCTAGATCGAGCTATGTGCCTGCACAAGAGTCCATGTGAAAGCATCTGAGATTTCTGAAGCAGACCATTACATGTCAGGTAAGTGAAAAACAAATCTGGCAATTGTGTTTTGCATGTGAGTGAGATTGTGTAGGTAATTGTATGTGTGTGCACATGCATGCGAGTGAGACTGGGTAGGTAAGTGTGTGTGTGTGTGTGTGTGTGTGTGTGTGTGTGTGTGTGTGTGTGTGTGAAGGAAACTGGCTCTCTGTACAGTGTACTGAAATGAAATACACAATGTAGAGAGTCCAGGGAATCCCCAATCAGTATACAGATGTATGAGTAGATAGTAGATAGTTGAGTCATGGGAGCAGCAGGCAGGTTTTGGCATGTTTTTCTTCTGCAACAGGGCTTCAGTTTTCGTTCAGCCAGTCTTCTTTGTCCTGGTCTTCTCTTGTCCATTGAATCTGATGGTCAGGTCTCAGGGTACCACCTAAATACTGAATTTAGCTCTTTTACGAGGGGAGACAAGTAAAAGCCAATGGACACCCTACCCTTAAGGTGTCTATACCCTCTAGTGGCCTCCGCTAGTCGAGATAGGTTGTCTTTCCACCATCCCAAGATGGTGGAATTTCAGGAAAGGGTTCACATCACCTGTTCTGCCTTAGGGGGTGTCGCACAAAAAGTGGAGAAGGAAAGGGGACTTGGCTTCCCCCACTATCATGAGGTTCGTGTATTGGATTTTTCAAAGGCAGAATCGCCTATGAAGATTCCTGCCCAGGAAGGCATTTCTGTCCTGGAGGAGTTGTGAAGCACCTCCTCCCTGAGCAGGCTTTGTTTCTGTCCTCTGAGAGTGCTGGCTCTCGACCTGTGAAGTCAGAAACATGTCTGGTAGGGGAAGGCTGGTAAAACAAGTCAGATACCCCACCGGTGCATGGTAGGTTCTTAATTGACCCTCTAAAAGGGTCACTTGTGTACATTTATTAATAAATCCACCACTGGCATCAGTGAGGATTTATTAAGACAAGACGTTTAGTACCAGAAATCTCCATTCCACAGCGCAAATGAAGGGACTGCACACAACAAGATACTCGGTTAGTTTTTATTCACCGAAGATTCCACAGGACGCGTTTCGGCTTGCGCGTTTTTTCAACTGTACAAAGTGCATTGCAAAACGTCATCATTATATCCGGTGCTTGTTCAATGTTTCCGGGTCAACCAAAATAGAAATAATAGACAGACTCAAAACATAAATATACATCGCAGTTCCATGAACAAAAAAAAGAGGAGAAATTAATTTCTTCTTTTACACCCTTCGTTAGTTTAAGCCAAATTGTAAGCCAAATTGTAAACATTTTTCAAAAAAGAAAGGAAAAATCCCATGTTCTCTTTCTCAATTGCATTTCAACTTAATTATCAAAAATGCATTATATAAAATGCACTGGTAAATCACTAAATGATTGATTCATCATTCATTTAGTTACTATCACAGTGAAAAATCCATTTTAACAACTGTGGGTGAAGAACAGTCATAATTGAGCCCTGGATGGGCATGAATTTATTTGTTCCCATGGCATTCTACTGGGGGACAGAAGACCACCTCAACAATATATATTTATATATATATATATTTTATTTTTTTTCTCCTCTCATACATGCTCCTATAGACTAGAAAAACACTAAGCGGACCCAAAATGTTGTTGCTATTGATTTATTTTGTGTCCTGCACCAACAGCCATAACGCGTTTCGGCTTCCGGAGGCCTTGATCATATATATATATATATATATGTATATATATGTGTGTCCAAGACCATGGACGTGGTCGAAACCTGTCATCTTTCTTGCCAGGAATAAACTTACCTGCTGCAACTACCTTGTGGGCTCGCTGATTTCCTTTTTCTGTTGGATTTCTGCATCGCATTATATATATATATATATATATATATATATATATATATATATATATATATATATATATATATATCAATGCTCGAAGGTGTCGACCTTTGAGTAGCACGCGAACAGCAGCTTGGTTTATGTGTAGGTTAGGATGGGGATCCACTCGTAGACGCCGCTCCGTACGGGATCTGCCCGACGCGTTTCGAAGCTCCATATGCTTCTCTTCAGGGGCTTTAACGGAAGCGGTGTGGGCAACCGCCGACCCACTTCCCCATTTTATATATAACACACAAGGGGAATTAGTTCCCCCTCTGCAAACGCGGCAGGGGGCGCGTTTGCAGAGTGGTGCAATCCGTCACCTCAAGCCCTGCCCCCTCTCTGCACCACTCTGCAAATGCGCCCCCTGGCGTGTTTGCAGAGGGGGAAGTAATTTCCCTTGAATACTGGGGGACCCTGGGGGCCAACAACGAGTGTTGTAAAAAGGGGCGTGGCCTCATTACACCTCTCTGCAATACAGCTCCCTGGTACATACTGGAGGTTCCTGGTGGTCTAGTTGGCCCCCAGGGACCCCCAATATGCAAGGGGAATTAGTTCCCCCTTCGTAAACGCGCCAGAGGGCTGCGTTGCAAAGAGGCGTAAAAAGGGGCATGCCTCATTACACCTCTCTGAAAGGCAGCCCCCTGGTGCATCCTGGAGGTTCCTGACCCCCTATGCCTGCTCAGGGGTCCCACAAGGACCCCCAAGGCCCAAAAATCCTGGGATATGCGCAGGTTACACGTACCCTGCCGATCCCCCCAACAAAACATTAAGGCACCACTTTGCAATCGCGCCCTCTTGCGCGTTTGAAGAGGGGGAAATAATTCCCCTTGAATACTGGGGTCCCTGGGAGCCAAGAAGCCCACCAGGAAACTCCAGTATGTGCTAGGGGACTGCCTTGCAGAGATGTGTAAAGAGCCACGCCCCTTTTTACACCTCTCTGCAACGCAGCCCCCAGGTGCATACTTGAGGTTCCTGGTGGGCTAGTTGGTCCCCAGGGACCCCCAATATGCAAGGGGAATTAGTTTCCCCTCTGTAAATGCACTAGGGGGCTGCCTTGCAAAGAAGTGTAAAGAGGCCATGCCCCTTTTTACACCTCTCTGCAATGCAGCTTGCTGGCGCATACTGGAGGTTCCTGGTGGGCTAGTTGGCCCCCAGGGACCCCCAATATGCAAGGGGATTTAGTTCCCCCTCTGTAAACGCGCCAGGGGGCTGCGTTGCAGAGAGGTGTAAAAAGGGGCGTGGCCTCATTACACCTCTCTGCAATGCAGCTCCCTGGTACATACTGGAGGTTCCTGGTGGGCTAGTTGGCCCCCAGGGACCCCCAATATGCAAGGGGGATTAGTTCCCCCTTTGCAAACGCGCCAAGGGTCTGCTTGAAGAGAGGTGTAATGAGGCCACGTCCCTTTTTAAACATCTATGCAACGCAGCCCCCTCGCGCATACTGGAGGTTCCTGGTGGGCTAGTTGGCCCCCAAGGACCCGGGGAATTAGTTCCCCTTCTGCAAACGCACCAGGGGACTGCCTTGCAGAGACATGTAAAGAGGCCATGCCCCTTTATACCCCTCTTTGCAAGGCAGCCCCTGGCGCATACTGGAGGGTTCTGACCCCCTAGGCCTGCTCAGGGGATCCCACAAGGACCCCAAAGGCCCAAAAAAATGATTTTCGAGAAACTCCTGGGATACGTGCAGGGTACCGTACCCTGCCAATCCCCAAAAAAAACATAAAGGCACCACCCTGCAAATTCGCCCCCTGGCGCGTTTGCAGAGGGGGAAATAATTCCCCTTGAATACTGGGGGTCCTGGGGACCAAGTAGCCCACAAGAAACCTCCAGTATGTGCTAGGGGGCTGCTTTGCAGAGACGTGTAAAGAGGCCACGCCCCTTTTTACACCTCTCTGCAACGCAGCCCCATGGCGCATACTGGAGGTTCCTGGTGGGCTAGTTGGCCTCCAGGGACCCCTAGTATTCAAGGGTAATTAGTTCCCCCTGAGCAAATGCGCCAGGTGGTGCATTTGCAGAGTGGTGCAATCTGTCACCTCAAGCCCTGCCCCTTCCCTGCACCACTCTGCAAACGCGCCCCATGGAGCGATTGCAGAAGGGGAAGTAATTTGCCTTGAATACTGGGGGTCCCTGGGGGACAACTAGCTCACCAGGTACCTCCAGTAAGCCTAACGGAGCTGCTTTGCAGAGTGTTGTAAAAAGGGGCATGGCCTCATTACACCTCTCTGCAATGCAGCTCCCTGGTGCATACTGGAGGTTCCTGGTGGGCTAGTTGTTCCCCATGGACACCCAATATGCAAGGGGAATTAGTCCCCCCTCTGCAAACGCGCCAGGGGGCTGCGTTGCAGGGAGGTGTAAAAAGGGGCGTGGCCTCATTACACCTTTCTGCAATGCAGCTTCCTGGCGCATACTGGAGGTTCCTGGTGGGCTTGTTGGCCCCCAGGGACCTCCAATATGCGAGGGGAATTAGTTCCACCTCTGTAAACGTGCCAAGGGGCTGCGTTGCAGAGAGGTGTAAAAAGGGGCGGGCCTCATTACACCTCTGTGCAAGGCAGCTCCTGGCACACACTGGAGGTTCCTGGTGGGCTAGTTGGCCCCAGAGACCCCCAGTATTCAAGGGTAATTAATTCTGCCACTGCAAACGTGCCAGGGGGCTGCCTTGCAGGGACTTGTAAAGAGGCCACGCCCCTTTTTACACCTCTCTGCAAGGCAGCCCCCTGGCACATACTGGAGGTTCCTGACCCCCATTGCCTGCTCAGGGGGTCCCACAATGACCGAAAAACAACAACTTTCAGAGGAGGGTCAGAGGGAATATATTTAACGACCATTCAAGTTAATACCCCCAGTGGAACTATATAAACAACAAAGAAACTTGAAGGTCTGAACTGGCTGAGTTAACTAGACTATCACTGGACTAGGCACAACACAAGTGCAATACATCAGTTATCACTTGATGGAAAGGCACTCAACATAACAGTTTGAGTCCTATCAGCCCACCCACATGGCGGAGCCTCATCATATAGGACATCTTGAACTAGGTCTGTGTACCGAAGCCCAGATGTATTGGCTTTGTATCACTAGGCCGTAGTTCCGCCAATGCAAGTGTCCTCACCATGAGTGAAGCTGATGAATGCAGTGCAAGGAATAAAGTGATGTGTGTTAAAATGGCGGTCAAGGCAAATAAAGAATTTTTATTGATATTCACCTGGACGTCAGGTTAAAAAACAGTGTAGGGACAGCGTGAAAAAATCACTGTCTATTTTGCTTGGTAGTAAGAAGGGCCAACATGTTTCTGCCGTAAGGTGGATATTCACCGGCATTCGTCAGGGCCAAGCTGATTGATATGCTACTGCAAATTACACTATTAGAGGTGCAAAAAAAAAACCATAATAACAAAGAATTTAACAGACCATACTTTGCCTGTGAAAAATCACATAAGTGGTCACAAGGACCATCCTACCATGTCCTCCCAATTGATGCGAATGTGGGGGAAGTCTTCCCTGTAACAATTATAAAGAAAGAAAGACTTTTAGGTAAAGCAAGGTACAGTCATTGACAATCTACTAATTTGTGATGTGAAATACACTTAATCTACGAGTCGCACAAGTGATGCGCGAAGCAAGTAACGGTCAGTGAAAACTCAGCTCTGCCATTCAGAATTATGATGGCCACATTAGTTATGCGCTGTTATCAGTCGCCATCAGATAATCTGTACATTGTTCATCAACAAGATCATAAACTTACCCAGCTCTGTGTGGGAAGATAGCCTCACCTCACCCGGCAACGGCTCGGAGAAAGAGGCCCCGCTCTAGACACATAAACAAGGACATTTTCAGGGAATGATAAATGTCACGACCTATGTCTATGTACATGCTTTGCGAAACAAGTATTTATAAAAAAAACTCAGTTTTCTAAATAACCCCTAACGATCACCACACACTTGGGACCAAGGCGGGTGCGCTCAGCGTGTCAAATTTAAAAACAATCCTCTAGCATATTATCACAAGTTGCTGCGCACAGATAAATACCACAGCTATGTCTCTGCTTCTCAGCCACTACCCCAAACGGGCAGGTGTAATGCTGATGAGAGATGCTTGTCTCAATGTCAAAATAAGTTACAAAAAGAGTCGTGAACAGGTCTCTGTTGTAGTCGAACAGTAACTACTGTTTGGGAATCGAGCTGCGCTGGTCAAGTACAACAGAGCTCGTGATCGAGAGACTATGAAAGCTAACCTTGTATACGAGTAGCTAGTTTGTGCTCCAAACCGGAGCTACGCCAATGAACTACAACAGTACTCGCAGTCCAAAAGCTAAATAGATACCCTTAAAACGCATAGCCGACCCTCTTACCTGTCCGTCGGTACCTCGCGGCGTGGTCTCGAGCCGAAGGGGAGGCACCGACGGTCAGTAGGGGCCGCGTTTTTATGCTGTCATTAATTAACGAAATGGACAACAGCTGGTTTGTAGAGCGCCGTTGTACGCATGCGCGCATCTCCCTCTGCTGCTCATACAGAGGGGTGATGTGTCTGCTGAACCACGCATGCGCATGGTTCAGAGACGACTCACTTGCGCATGCGCACCGGGACTCATAGATAGAAGTGAACACTCCTTCACTTGATCGGGAGTATTACCCGGAAGAGGTGTTTAAACAGAGGATTATCTCTACATAGAGCTACAGACGCACTACAAGATGGTCTTTAGCGAGACTAGGCCGCCGGATATAGATAATTGCTCGTTTGTAAGTTACATAATCAGAAAAATTAAATCGTGCAATGCATTCATTAATATTCGATATAACTAATCACAGATGGATCTATGTCTGTACTACGAGTGCAGTATTCAGCATAATGTATATATGAATAACATGGGCTCATCCGAACCTCATGAATATGGACCCTTCGATAGATACATCTGCATCATGACTCTAGGGGTCTAGTGAAATTTAATAAAAACCAAATTCAGGCAGATAGCAAGGTTTAGGGTTTCCTAAACCTAGAGGTCAGTGGAGCACCAAGATGGTAAGTGTGATCACCAGAATGACACCATATTAATAGGAGTGATTAGGGCTCCACAGAGCCTTAAGGACAGGGACCTGACGATAGATATAACTGTGTCAAAACTCTAGGGGTTCTTATGGCAATCGGTGAACCGAACCCGGCAATAACAAGATTAAGGGTTATCTACAACTATAGATCAGTGGAGCACCTGGTGGTAAGTATGATCATCAAATAGAGACCCAAGGTATGTTATCGTTCAGCCCTGTAATGTCGGTCTTCAATTTAAAAATCCAACGTTGTTCTTTTACAAAACCTCCTGGTCAGTTTTGACGTTGAGTCTTTGTATACATCTATCCCTCAACAGGAGACACTAGACTGCATCAGGAGTCTTCTGGAAGCAAGGCAACTGGACACAATCACACCAGTACCATTCATCATGGAGTGCGCCAGACTTGCCATGATGGAGAATTATTTCCAATACCAAGAGGACCTCTACCTACAGGTCTCAGGGACCTCAATGGGGAGTGTCTTTGCACCTAGTTTGGCAAATCTATATATGCATCAGTTTGAGCAAGACCATGTTCTGAACCACAGCAACCCATTTCTCCATCAGGTGTTGCTGTGGAGAAGATATATTGATGACATCATATTGATCTGGAGGGGTTCATCTGTTGAAGTGTCGGATTTCCACAACTGGCTAAACTCAAGAAACCAATACCTGAAGTTCACGATGGAAAGCAGCAAAGAAAAACTTCCTTACCTCGATCTTTTAATATACCCTGGAGAAGGAGGCCTACAGAGTGAACTTTACAAAAAGCCGATGGCACGCAATTCTCTACTATCTTATCATAGTTTCCACCCTCAATCACTTCGTGAAAACTTACCAGTGGGTCAATTTTTGAGGGTGAGGAGAAACTGCTCCTCGAATACTCTCTTTGAACATCATTCTAGGGAATTGTCATCGAACCTGAAAGAACGACATTACCCCAACTATTTAGTACGCAGAGCGTGTAAAAGATCGTTTAATAACAACCGAGAGGCGCTCATAGAACACACCAAAACAGATACTCCTAATGACCGGATGACGATGGTGCACACCTTCAGTACAATTTCTAATGGAGTGAAAAAAAACATTCTGAAACATTGGAAGATCCACAATACAGTATCGGGAGAAATACCTCGGCCACTCTTTGCCTTCAAGAGAGGCCCGTCCATCAAGGACAATCTGGTACATACCAGACCCAGAACTCAAAGAAAGGAAATTACAAATACTCTCTGGAACACCAGCCCAGTACGGGGTCACTATCCCTGTGGCGGTTGTGCTGCCTGCCCACAGACACAGAAGACTTTGACAATAGACATCGGCACAGCAAGACCATGGCGGTTGACTAATCATACTAATTGTAACTCAGAGAAGTTAATTTATATGATTACTTGTCCCTGTATGCAGAAGTACATTGGTCACACAACAAGAAAGATTAAGTCACGCATCAGCGAGCATAAGAGCACGATTCGTTGTAACAAACAATCTACTTGTTTAACGAATCACTTCCTAGACATGAAACACAAAGCTGAGGACTTGAGGTGGGTGGTGCTAGAACAGCCGCACATTCCACCACACATTACTGATGTCTCACGGTTTCTTTTTGTAAAAGAACAACGTTGGATTTTTAAATTGAAGACCGACATTACAGGGCTGAACGATAACATACCTTGGGTCTCTATTTGATGATCATACTTACCACTAGGTGCTCCACTGATCTATAGTTGTAGATAACCCTTAATCTTGTTATTGCCGGGTTGGGTTCACCGATTGCCATAAGAACCCCTAGAGTTTTGACACAGTTATATCTATCGTCAGGTCCCTGTCCTTAAGGCTCTGTGGAGCCCTAATCACTCCTATTAATATGGTGTCATTCTGGTGATCACACTTACCATCTTGGTGCTCCACTGACCTCTAGGTTTAGGAAACCCTAAACCTTGCTATCTGCCTGAATTTGGTTTTTATTAAATTTCACTAGACCCCTAGAGTCATGATGCAGATGTATCTATCGAAGGGTCCATATTCATGAGGTTCGGATGAGCCCATGTTATTCATATATACATTATGCTGAATACTGCACTCGTAGTACAGACATAGATCCATCTGTGATTAGTTATATCGAATATTAATGAATGCATTGCACGATTTAATTTTTCTAATTATGTAACTTACAAACGAGCAATTATCTATATCCGGCGGCCTAGTCTCGCTAAAGACCATCTTGTAGTGCGTCTGTAGCTCTATGTAGAGATAATCCTCTGTTTAAACACCTCTTCCGGGTAATACTCCCGATCGAGTGAAGGAGTGTTCACTTCTATCTATGAGTCCCGGTGCGCATGCGCAAGTGAGTCATCTCTGAACCATGCGCATGCGTGGTTCAGCAGACACATCACCCCTCTGTATGAGCAGCAGAGGGAGATGCGCGCATGCGTACAACGGTGCTCTACAAACCAGCTGTTGTCCATTTCGTTAATTAATGACAGCATAAAAACGCGGCCCCTACTGACCGTCGGTGCCTCCCCTTCGGCTCGAGACCACGCCGCGAGGTACCGACGGACAGGTAAGAGGGTCGGCTATGCGTTTTAAGGGTATCTATTTAGCTTTTGGACTGCGAGTACTGTTGTAGTTCATTGGCGTAGCTCCGGTTTGGAGCACAAACTAGCTACTCGTATACAAGGTTAGCTTTCATAGTCTCTCGATCACGAGCTCTGTTGTACTTGACCAGCGCAGCTCGATTCCCAAACAGTAGTTACTGTTCGACTACAACAGAGACCTGTTCACGACTCTTTTTGTGACTTATTTTGACATTGAGACAAGCATCTCTCATCAGCATTACACCTGCCCGTTTGGGGTAGTGGCTGAGAAGCAGAGACATAGCTGTGGTATTTATCTGTGCGCAGCAACTTGTGATAATATGCTAGAGGATTGTTTTTAAATTTGACACGCTGAGCACACCCGCCTTGGTCCCAAGTGTGTGGTGATCGTTAGGGGTTATTTAGAAAACTGAGGTTTTTTTATAAATACTTGTTTCGCAAAGCATGTACATAGACATAGGTCGTGACATTTATCATTCCCTGAAAATGTCCTTGTTTATGTGTCTAGAGCGGGGCCTCTTTCTCCGAGCCGTTGCCGGGTGAGGTGGGCTATCTTCCCACACAGAGCTGGGTAAGTTTATGATCTTGTTGATGAACAATGTACAGATTATCTGATGGCGACTGATAACAGCGCATAACTAATGTGGCCATCATAATTCTGAATGGCAGAGCTGAGTTTTCACTGACCGTTACTTGCTTCGCGCATCACTTGTGCGACTCGTAGATTAAGTGTATTTCACATCACAAATTAGTAGATTGTCAATGACTGTACCTTGCTTTACCTAAAAGTCTTTCTTTCTTTATAATTGTTACAGGGAAGACTTCCCCCACATTCGCATCAATTGGGAGGACATGGTAGGATGGTCCTTGTGACCACTTATGTGATTTTTCACAGGCAAAGTATGGTCTGTTAAATTCTTTGTTATTATGTTTTTTTTTTGCACCTCTAATAGTGTAATTTGCAGTAGCATATCAATCAGCTTGGCCCTGACGAATGCCGGTGAATATCCACCTTACGGCAGAAACATGTTGGCCCTTCTTACTACCAAGCAAAATAGACAGTGATTTTTTCACGCTGTCCCTACACTGTTTTTTAACCTGACGTCCAGGTGAATATCAATAAAAATTCTTTATTTGCCTTGACCGCCATTTTAACACACATCACTTTATTCCTTGCACTGCATTCATCAGCTTCACTCATGGTGAGGACACTTGCATTGGCGGAACTACGGCCTAGTGATACAAAGCCAATACATCTGGGCTTCGGTACACAGACCTAGTTCAAGATGTCCTATATGATGAGGCTCCGCCATGTGGGTGGGCTGATAGGACTCAAACTATTATGTTGAGTGCCTTTCCATCAAGTGATAACTGATGTATTGCACTTGTGTTGTGCCTAGTCCAGTGATAGTCTAGTTAACTCAGCCAGTTCAGACCTTCAAGTTTCTTTGTTGTTTATATAGTCCCACAATGACCCCCAAGAGATTTTTGGGGGAATAAAATCCCGGGATACGTGCAGGGTACGCATACCCTGCCGATCCCAAAAAAAGAACATTAAGGCACCACTCTGCAAATGCACCCCCTGGCACGTTTGCAGAGGGGGAAATAATTCCCCTTGAATACTGGGGGTCCCTGGGGGCCAAGTAGCCCACCAGGAACCCCCAGTAGGCACTAGGGGGCTGCCTTGCAGATACGTGTAAAGAGGCCATGTCCCTTTTTACACCTCTGTGCAACGCGGCCCCCTGGCGCATACTGGAGTTTCTTGGTGGGCTAGTTGGCCCCCAGAGACCCCCAGTATGCAAGGGGAATTAGTTCTCCATCTGCAAACGCGCCAGGGGGCTGCGTTGCAGATGTCATGAGTGATGTCACTGACCATGTCATGAGTGATGTAATATGTGACGTCATCAGCAGTGCATTGCAGGCACGCGAGTTATAGTTAGCTGAGCTAACTATAACGGGGGAATTTCAATGGTTTTGGATGAGTGAAATGCCCAGCTAACTATAACATGTGTAAAACCTATGGTTTCAGTGAATATATATATATATATATATATCTATATATATATATCTATATATTACCTACTGGCGGTCGCCAGTAGGTATATATAGTTAGGATTTTTTCTCTATGGGTTTTTTGAAAATTCTATGTCTAATAACTTTGGCGTTTGTGGACGGAATTGGCTGACATTTTCAGGAAAATGGCACATTTTGTTTCTGAGCAGCCCCTGAAAATTTTGGGGGGGTTCGTCAAGGGGGGGCCGAGAAAAAAGGGGGGTCCCAAAACGCGTTTTTCCCATGTTAATTTCCATAGGGCGGTTGGCCTCACTTTTAGCCCGAACGGCTGAATGGATTTGCACGAAACTTGGCAAAATTGTAGGGACTGGTAGCCCGATGTGCCTTTTGTAGGTCTCAATATATGTGCTCCAGTGGATTTTGAGAAATTAACGTTTAAAAAAAGATATATATCTGTAACAGCGGACCGGTTAGCGCTCTGGTTCGCGGACTTTTCGCGCAACGGAGCTTTGTGAAGCGAAGCTGATTGGTTCTCCGGCGTCTGTCAACATTCCAAACAGTCCGTAGCGGCCGCCATCTTGTCTCTCGGTAGGATCGAGAGACAAGAGGAGGTCAAAACAAAGGGGGAAATAACTATAAGGGGGCATAGTAGATCCTCGCTGACCCCCTAGGTTTGATGTGGAGGTTTTAAAAGGGCCCCGCGGGGCAAAAAAAAATAATAAAAATAATAATTGAACGGCTGAATGGATTTGCACGAAACTTGGCAAAATATTAGGGACTGGTAGCCCGATGTGCCTTTGCTAGGTCTCAATATATGTGCTCCAGTGGATTTTGAGAAATTAACGTTCAAAAAAAGATATATATCTGTAACAGCGCTCTGCTTCGCGTAACGGAGGTTTGCGAAGCTGATTGGTCATTCTGTCACTGGGCTATAGTTGGGCTACATCTGGCTGATATTTGGGCTACATTTGTTTTTTTGTGTGTCTGGCGGCCATCTTTGGGCTACATTGGGCTACATTGGGCTTCATTGGGCTACATTCGGCTAATTAGCAAATAGCTCATCGCAAACTAGGAATGGTAAAGAATCGCTATTTATTCCTTAAAGTTCGCTATTTAGGAAATGCAAATAACTTTGATGATACATATGGCGGTTCATCTCTAACAAGATAAGAAGCATAGGGATAGATTTATGATGACTGGCGCATCACCAGGGATGTGTTAGTCATTCTGTGCCGCTGTTCCGTCACCTATGGTGTGCTGCATTTACAATGCGGCGCATCACGGGGCAAAAACAGCACAGATGCGTGATGTATCTGTGCCGTAAAGGTGGCGCATTGCTGGAGTTGTATCGCAAGTGTGATGAAGGTCCAGCAAGGGTCGGGGGTGCCCCTGTCGCAGGGTTTCTGTTCTCACACAGAACTGTGGACAGAGGATTGGAACCTCGGCGAATTAGGGTGTCCCAAAACTCACGTTAGTAATCAAAAACTATTTAGCAAGCTAGGTACAGTGTCACATTGGATATAACAAACTCTCAATGTTTAGACAATCCAGAATATGAACTTATAGTACCTCAGGATACGTGGAACTCATGAACAGTCGGTCGTTATATATTTCTTAGAAACCAGAACATGGAGTTAAGAAGAACACATGTGTATTTGAAATGTTTATTTACTAATGCCGTCTTCTCAGGCGTAGTACCTTAGATAATAAAAGTACACATATTATCAGTAGCAAAATTACCAGCATAGTTACTAGTACATAAAAAGTGAATGGTGATAGTATGTTAACATGCTGTAAATGAATAAGAGTTAGCAACACTTATAAGCAGCCGCGGGCCGTGGAGGGAGTTACGGTGAG
This sequence comes from Lissotriton helveticus, assembly GCF_964261635.1. Lineage (NCBI taxonomy): Eukaryota > Metazoa > Chordata > Amphibia > Caudata > Salamandridae > Lissotriton > Lissotriton helveticus. Next base: position 1,014,905,845 of record NC_136070.1, on the reverse strand, counting down.
GCAGGGAGGCGGGGAGGGGGAGAAGCAGGGTGGAGAATACAAGTACACATATTATCAGTAGCAAAATTACCAGCATAGTTACTAGTACATAAAAAGCGAATGGTGACAGTATGTTAACATGCTGTAAATGAATAAGAGTTAGCAACACTTATAAGCAGCCGCGGGCCGTGGAGGGAGTTACGGTGGGGCAGGGAGGCGGGGAGGGGGAGGGGCAAGGTAGAGAGGGCTCCACCCTGCTTCTCCCCCTCCCCGCCTCCCTGCCTCACCGTAACTCCCTCCACGGCCCGCGGCTGCTTATATCTCACCCTCCCTAATACACATATTATATTATTTGCTAAGAAGGTCTCTTTGTGTTGGTTTAGGGCGTGCCCATACTTTAGTGTCTTAGATTTGAAGGAATCACATCAGCATACACCAGCTCTCTCTTCATGTGAACCGCATCAACTGTTGTGTATGTGTGTTCGGCAAAGCAATATAAAACCCGCCTCATGCCCAGAATTGGCAGAAGTTGCACTTATGTTATGAGTATGAAGTCGTGGAGATCAGACCTCATAACAATTCTGTATCGTGTTGTTCTTGAAACTTTAGCACTCGCTGTACAGATATAGTTTAACAAGTAAAGCAGATAGTAGACCAATAACATATTATTCTCATGTAAACCACGATGAACTACTAGGTGGAAAGCTAAAGCAACAACTAAATGTCGTGTGCAGAAGTTGCAAAAAAGGAAAAATGGCGTTTAAACCGGTAATGAGCCCATGCTAACTTAACACGGTGTAAAGATATCCAGGACCTAGATGACACCTCCCCATGATCCGGAAACGAACTGAATAAGATAATAGAAGTGCCATCTCATGAGAGCAGATTGCAAGTTTATATGTGGACGGTCCGCAAGGTAAAGCATTAAAAACTAGGAAAATTCAATGCTAAAGAAAAATAAAACAGCCAAGTACTTTATCGAGTCTTAAGCCAATAGGCAAGGTAAATAATAAAAACTTGACAATTAAGTCAATGAATTGTCAATGAAATGCTAGTACTCAGCATATGAAACATGAAAAAGGTCTATGACATAACTGTGTATGCAAAATAAGCTGCAACAGCCTCCAACAGGAAGTCACCGTCTTCATCCGAAAACAGTTCAGCCATCCAATTTAAAAGCGGAAAAGAACATACGTGCTCTCCCAGCACCGGATCCTCTATCACCATCAGAGGACAGCTCGGTGGGTTTTCAAGAAAGCTGTGTTCCAAGAAAGACTGTGCTGCCGCCAGTAAATTCCAGGGACCAAGTAGTCCATGCATCAATGCCACAGCCATAATCCTTTCGCCAGGACAAACCAACTCGTGAGTAATGATAGGAGTCATCAGCTGATTAAAGTCGACGTCAGGAGAAACCGGTCCGCAGAGACACAAATCAATGGCCCAATCGAAATCACAGGTCAGGCAGTGAAATACAGGCTGGACACAGGTGAAGTAGGAGAACCGAAAAGATAATCCATATGCCGTGCTTAATATCGCCAACGGCATTGTGCCATAATATTCTAGCATGCGATTGCGGAACAGTGTCAGCAGCTGCAGGGTCGGAGGTTGCATAGGAGGGACATCCATATTTAAAAATGTAAAAAAGCACAAGAGCGTCCGCTGGTAATGCAAGTAAAAATGCAATCCACGAACCAGAGTGGAGAAAATGGAATGAAAGGGAGCAGGGATGACTCCAAAGATTTTCTCAAATGAAGTCACGAGACCACTGGTAACAACTTTAAAAAAGTGTGCCAGGGATTTTGTGGAGGATGCGTTAAAGATAGTCGGAAACATGTTGCTGAAATTGAAAGGCAAACCTGTGTACGGGTGTTCGCTATGTGAAGTACGAAAGTTTCACGGGCCGAACTCAAGGCCACCTCTCTCTGAGACAAAAGAGCTCTTATTCTTGTCATGCCGTTGAAACGTGTCCAAAGGTTGGTATTTGTGGCCAGATTGAAAACTCCCTATGTTCATGTGTGGGAGGAAATAGAACATTTCTGCAGCAAATAACCCGTTCACTTACTGTTACGATAAAAGGAATACTTTTAATTAACTCAGAACAATCTTCATTATTGAGCATCAAATAACTACCATTTTCCAACAACTTGAACGTGGGGATGATAGCAGGAACTGGCGTGCCTTGCAACACGCAAGCCATATTTGGTCGGTGTTTGTTGCATGAATCGTGTAACTGTATGTGCCTACACATTAGTGAATGATCTGGCGTCTCAGTGCATTCCTCTCCATTCAGATAAACTTCTTGATCATCTTTGAAACATCTGTATGTGTATGGAAGCGACCAGACCTCATGAACAAAAGCACTACCTAAAGGTTCATAAAGACCTATTGGTATATATTTCATACAATTTGAAAACTTATATAAAGCAAAAGGCAGCGTTATTAAACCGTGGATAAGGCATGTTGCCAAAAAACCCGCAATCCTCTGCTGATGATGTCACTGAGCATGTCATGAATGATGTAATATGTGACATCATCAGTAGTGGATTATGGGTAATAGTATCTCTAGTTTACTCCCCTATAGCTGTCTTTCTTTTAACATAAGTGTGTGTTTCCTTCCCTTATACTTACTGTTTTTGGTTCGCTTCCAGTTCGCGTACCAGCGAGCGAACTAGGAAGCGAACTAAGAGAAATAGAGGTTGGCACAGTTCCAAATATTGTACCAATTTTTTAATAACGGGGAGGTAGTTCTGAAAAGAACTTTTTTTTTTATTTTTCTGAACATTTTTTTAATGTTTTTGAATTTTTCGGAACAGTTTTATATTTTTTTGGGTTTTTCTTGGAGGGGGCAATGAAAACGATTCATTGTAAAGGGCTCAACAGGAGCAACAAAACAAAAAAAAGAAGTATTTATTATTTTGGGCGTTTCGGACAAACTTGCATATGATAGTCAATAGCTCTGTTGATCAGAGTGATGCTTCTTTCTCCGTAGGAAATGAATCCATCGCAAAATACGCAGGTGTGTTTTACTTCACCAAATCTCATTTGTATATTTGGCACCATCTCCCTGCCCTCTGGTCCCGTTACTTCCGGTACAACAGATCTTCTGGCCATAATAGGGAGATTATCTAGGTCGTTCCGAAACTGTGCAGCACTGTAGTTGTTAGGATGCCACCTAGTCATATGGCGATGCATTGTGTAGTTTCCGAAACTGTATTTTTTGTCGGTCCCTCTGGACAGTCTATCTTGACATATAAGGCAAGTTACGTATCTTGCATTTACTTTTTTCTGACCTTTGGGAATTTTAAAAAATTGCCAAATGAAGTTTTCTTTCCGGTCAGACGTCTTGGGCTGCTCAGGCAAAAACTGCCTCTCTTCGTGCTCGTCCTCCTGTTCCTCTTCTTCTTCTTCTTGTTGAATTACAACTTGAGCAGGTGGTCCTCTCTTCCTTGGAGGTGGTGGAGGTGGTGGGGAAGCACCAGCTGAAGCTACTAAAGAAGCCATTGCTCAGTGATCACAAAGGGTCTTTCTCTCACAATGATGAAAGTCAGAGTGAGGAAAGAAGGAGGGATTTTCATCATTTGGGAAAAACAAGAGTTCTCAACCAATCAAAAGTGTTCATTTTAGATTATATGACCTAGTCTTACATCATTAGGAAACCAAAAGTGAAATGAACCAATGAAAAGTGTTATTACCAAGTCACATGACTTGCTGTGTTTACGTTAAGCGCTTTGCAGGGCCTCCCGGTTTGCTTCCAGAAACCTGCGCTTTGGCACTCGCTTCGCGTACCAGTTCGCTAACGTAGCACGTCATATGACGTATCACGCGACAACGTGGAACGTCATGCGGACGGGAGGCGTCACGATGTTGTTTTCTAACGCGGCACTTGCGGTAAAGAAACGTTTACCGGCTCGCGGTCTATTTCGCGGCATCAAGGTCAGCTAACGGGAAGCTTCCCGATTCGCGAAGCGGGAACGAAGAAAAAAAAATATTTAAAAAAAAAATTATTCATAAACATATAAAATATATTTTTGGATTTAAAGAAGAATACATTTTACAGCTACAGATATTAGCTGTTAAAAAACCAATGAAATTCACAGAAAAAACCATAGGTTATAGACCATATATAGTTAGGAATTAGCATTTACAAAACCTTGAAAATTCACTGAAAAAACCATAGGTTATAGACCATATATAGTTAGGAATTAGCATTTAGAAAACCTTATTTTACTCACACAAAACCATTGAAATTCCATATATAGTTAGTTGCACTAACTATATATCGCGCACCCGCAATCCACTGCTGATGATGTCACATATTACATCATTCATGACATGGTCAGTGACATCACTGATGACATCACTGATGACATCTCAAATGACATCACTGATGACAACATCCAGTGACTGTATGTTTCTGTAAAGTTAAAATATGTCTTAGATATTGAAGAATGAGTGGATGTATAAGTGTCTGGATGAAGGATTTAGTAGGTGCGTGACTGACTGTATGAGTGAGTGATTAAATGTGTCTCACTGAATGCATGGGTTAGTGACTAAACTGTCTTAATTTGTGCATCATTATGTCTGTTGTGATGTAAACTGCTGCATGTGTTGATCATTAGCTATACGAGAGGCTATATGTGTTATTAATTGGTTGCCCAAGTATTTCTATGGGAGATTGAGTTTGTGTGGGGGTGGCTGGGAGGTGTGTGACTCTGTGCATAGATGTGTGAGCAGTTGATTCACTAGGTGTATGAGTTCAAGAGTGCATGTGGAAAAAGCTACATGGGCGGTTGACTGTGTGCATGAGTGTATTGATGAGTGAATGGATATCTCAATGCTACATGTCATAGTAAGTACATATGTAAAACACAGTACATGTGAGAGTTGGCATATATAAATAACTGTGCATGAGAGCCACTGAATGTGTGAGTGGCTGTATGGATCATTGTGAACTTGTATCAGGGATTGTATAAGAGAGTAAATATGTGTTAGTATATGTTTGAATAAGTAAGGTGTGTATAACTGTATAGTTGAGGAAATGGAGGTGAGATTGTTTCTTTGCATGACTGACTAGGTGTGTGAGTAACTCCATGGATGAGTGACAGTGTGTGAGTGTCTGTATACACTGAGTGTATCTAAGGTTATATTAGAGTCTGAAGAGGTTTATTGTATTAGCACAAGAATGATGTCAAATGAGATGTCATCAGTGATGTCATCAGTGATGTCATTTGAGATGTCATCAGTGATGTCATCAGTGATGTCACTGACCATGTCATGAATGATGTAATATGTGACATCATCAGCAGTGGATTGCGGGTGCGCGATATATAGTTAGTGCAACTAACTATATATGGAATTTCAATGGTTTTGTGTGAGTAAAATAAGGTTTTCTAAATGCTAATTCCTAACTATATATGGTCTATAACCTATGTTTTTTTCAGTGAATATATATATATATAGATATATATATATATATATATATTCAAAGCTGTTGCAGGAACCCATTCTGGGATCAGGCACACACGAAATGGATCCAAATCCTTGCTTCCTCAGCTTGCTGGCAGGTTTGAAACACTGGTGTCCTCACAGGAATGCTGTCAAACGCGTTTCGAGAGCCCAGGCTCTCTTCGTCAGTGGCAAAGTTTATTGAGCACTAATGCTGTCCCATAAATGATGAGTCCCCGCCCCCTGGGCGTGTACAATCAGGGCGGCGTTTCTGGGATCTGTAGTCCTCTGTTCTAGGAAAGGGGCTTTTGCTTGAGGTAATGAAAAAAATAAAACCACAGTGGGTGTGAAAGTACATCTGTGTTGTCTGCCTGCCCTGCTTTTCAGCTGAAGATGGAGTGTGATGGGGCACCCCTGCAGAGCCCCAGCACGTTTCGTGTCCATGGTTGTCATCATGTGGTGTCAACCTCGGTTCTGTCTCAGAGCAGCAGGCTGAATCCCCATAATCCAAAGCTGTTGCAGGAACCCATTCGGGGATCAGCCACACACGAAATGGATCCAAATCCTTGCTTCCTCAGCTTGCTGGTAGGTTTGAAACACTGTGTCCTCACAGGAATGCTGCCAAATGCGTTTCGAGAGCCCAGGCTCTCTTTGTCAGTGGCAAAGTTCATTGAGCACTGAAGCTGCCCCATAAATGATGAGTCCCCGCCCCCTGGGCGTGTACAATCAGGGCGGCGTTTCTGGGATCTGTAGTCCTCTGTTCTAGGAAAGGGGCTTTTGCTTGAGGTAATGAAAAAAATAAAACCATAGGGGGTGTGAAAATACATCTGTGTTGTCTGCCTGCCCTTCTTTTCAGCTGAAGACGGAGTGTGATGGGGCACCCCTGCAGAGCCCCAGCACGTTTCGTGTCCATGGTTGTCATCATGTGGTGTCAACCTCGGTTCTGTCTCAGAGCAGCAGGCTGAATCCCCACGACCGGACGGCCAATACATAATCCAAAGCTGTTGCAGGAACCCATTCGGGGATCAGCCACACACGAAATGGATCCAAATCCTTGCTTCCTCAGCTTGCTGGCAGGTTTGAAACACTCAGGTTTGAAACACTCCTGTCCTCACAGGAATGCTGCCAAACGCGTTTCAAGAGCCCAGGCTCTCTTCGTCAGTGGCAAAGTTCATTGAGCACTGAAGCTGCCCCATAAATGATGAGTCCCCGCCCCCTGGGCGTATACAATCAGGGCGGCGTTTCTGGGATCTGTAGTCCTCTGTTCTAGGAAAGGGGCTTTTGCTTGAGGTAATGAAAAAAATAAAACCACAGTGGGCGTGAATGTACATCTGTGTTGTCTGCCTGCCCTGCTTTTCAGCTGAAGACAGAGTGTGATGGGGCACCCCTGCAGAGCCCCAGCACGTTTCGTGTCCATGGTTGTCATCATGTGGTGTCAACCTCGGTTCTAGCCAGGACCGGGACGGCCGATACATAATCCAAAGCTATTGCAGGAACCCATTCGGGGATCAGCCACAAACGAAATAAATGGATCCAAATCCTTGCTTCCTCAGCTTGCTGGCAGGTTTGAAACACTCGTGTCCTCACAGGAATGCTGCCAAACGCGTTTTGAGAGCACAGGCTCTCTTCGTCAGTGGCAAAGTTCATTGAGCACTGAAGCTGCCCCATAAATGATGAGTCCCCGCCCCCTGGGCGTGTACAATCAGGGCAGCGTTTCTGGGATCTGTAGTCCTCTGTTCTAGGAAAGGGGCTTTTGCTTGAGGTAATGAAAAAAATAAAACCACAGTGGGTGTGAAAGTACATCTGTGTTGTCTGCCTGCCCTGCTTTTCAGCTGAAGACAGAGTGTGATGGGGCACCCCTGCAGAGCCCCAGCACGTTTCGTGTCCATGGTTGTCATCATGTGGTGTCAACCTCGGTTCTGTCTCAGAGCAGCAGGCTGAATCCCCACGACCGGGACGGCCGATACATAATCCAAAGCTGTTGCAGGAACCCATTCGGGGATCAGCCACATACGAAATTGATCCAAATCCTTGCTTCCTCAGCTTGCTGGCAGGTTTGAAACACTCGTGTCCTCACAGGAATGCTGCCAAATGCGTTTCGAGAGCCAAGGCTCTCTTCGTCAGTGGCAAAGTTAATTGAGCACTGAAGCTGCCCCATAAATGAAGAGTCCCCGCCCCCTGGGCGTGTACAATCAGGGCGGCGTTTCTGGGATCTGTAGTCCTCTGTTCTAGGAAAGGGGCTTTTGCTTGAGGTAATGAAAAAAATAAAACCACAGTGGGTGTGAAAGTCCATCTGTGTTGTCTGCCTGCCCAGCTTTTCAGCTGAAGACGGAGTGTGATGGGGCACCCCTGCAGAGCCCCAGCACGCTTCGTGTCCATGGTTGTCATCATGTGGTGTCAACCTCGGTTCTGTCTCAGAGCAGCAGGCTGAATCCCCACGACCGGGACGGCCGATACATAATCCAAAGCTGTTGCAGGAACCCATTCGGGGATCAGCCACACACGAAATGGATCCAAATCCTTGCTTCCTCAGCTTGCTGGCAGGTTTGAAACACTGTGTCCTCACAGGAATGCTGCCTAACGCATTTCGAGAGCCCAGGCTCTCGTCAGTGGCAAAGTTCATTGAGCACTGAAGCTGCCCCATAAATGATGAGTCCCCGCCCCCTGGGCGTGTAGAATCAGGGCGGCGTTTCTGGGATCTGTAGTCCTCTGTTCTAGGAATAGGAAAGGGGCTTTTGCTTGAGGTAATGAAAAAAATAAAACCACAGTGGGTGTGAAAGTACATCTGTGTTGTCTGCCTGCCCTGCTTTTCAGCTGAAGACGGAGTGTGATGGGGCACCCCTGCAGAGCCCCAGCACGATTCGTGTCCATGGTTGTCATCATGTGGTGTCAACCTCGGTTCTGTCTCAGAGCAGCAGGCTGAATCCCCACGACCGGACGGCTGATGCATAATCCAAAGCTGTTGCAGGAACCCATTCGGGGATCAGCCACACACGAAATGGATCCAAATCCTTGCTTCCTCAGCTTGCTGGCAGGTTTGAAACACTCATGTCCTCACAGGAATGCTGCCAAACGCGTTTCGAGAGCCCAGGCTCTCTTTGTCAGTGGCAAAGTTCATTGAGCACTGAAGCTGCCCCATAAATGATGAGTCCCCGCCCCCTGGGCATGTACAATCATGGCGGCGTTTCTGGGATCTGTAGTCCTCTGTTCTAGGAAAGGGGCTTTTGCTTGAGGTAATGAAAAAAATAAAACCACAGTGGGTGTGAAAGTACATCTGTGGTTTTATTGTTTTCATTACCTCAAGCAAAAGCCCCTTTCCTAGAACAGAGGACTACAGATTCCAGAAACGCTGCCCTGATTGTACACGCCCAGGGGGCGGGGACTCATCATTTATGGGGCAGCTTCAGTGCTCAATGAACTTTGCCACTGACGATGAGAGCCTGGGCTCCGAAAAACGCGTTTGGCAGCATTCCTGTGAGGACACGAGTGTTTCAAACCTGCCACCAAGTTGAGGAAGCAAGGATTTGGATCCATTTCGTGTGTGGCTGATCCCCGAATGAGTTCCTGCAACAGCTTTGGATTATGTATCGGCCGTCCCGGTCGTGGGGATTCAGCCTGCTGCTCTGAGACAGAACCGAGGTTGACACCACATGATGACAACCATGGACACGAAACGTGCTGGGGCTCTGCAGGGGTGCCCCATCACACTCCATCTTCAGCTGAAAAGCAGGGCAGGCAGACAACACAGATGTACTTTCACACCCACTGTGGTTTTATTTTTTTCATTACCTCAAGCAAAAGCCCCTTTCCTAGAACAGAGGACTACAGATCCCAGAAACGCCGCCCTGATTGTACACGCCCAGGGGGCGGGGACTCATCCTTTATGGGGCAGCTTCAGTGCTCAATGAACTTTGCCACTGACGAAGAGAGCCTGGGCTCTCGAAACGCGTTTGGCAGCATTCCTGTGAGTGTTTCAAACCTGCCAGCAAGCTGAGGAAGCAAGGATTTGGATCCATTTCGTGTGTGGCTGAACCCCGAATGGGTTCCTGCAACAGCTTTGGATTATGTATCGGCCGTCCCGTTCGTGGGGATTCAGCCTGCTGCTCTGAGACAGAACCGAGGTTGACACCACATGATGACAACCATGGACACGAAACGTGCTGGGGCTCTGCAGGGGTGCCCCATCACACTCCATCTTCAGCTGAAAAGCAGGGCAGGCAGACAACACAGATGTACTTTCACACCCACTGTGGTTTTATTTTTTTCATTACCTCAAGCAAAAGCCCCTTTCCTAGAACAGAGGACTACAGATCCCAGAAACGCCCCCCTGATTGTACACGCCCAGGGGGCGGGGACTCATCATTTATGGGGCAGCTTCAGTGCTCAATGAACTTTGCCACTGACGAAGAGAGCCTGAGCTCTCGAAACGCGTTTGGCAGCATTCCTGTGAGGACACGAGTGTTTCAAACCTGCCAGCAAGCTGGGGAAGCAAGGATTTGGATCCATTTCGTGTGTGGCTGTTCCCCGAATGAGTTCCTGCAACAGCTTTGGATTATGTATCGGCTGTCCCGGTCGTGGGGATTCAGCCTGCTGCTCTGAGACAGAACCGAGGTTGACACCACATGATGACAACCATGGACACGAAACGTGCTGGGGCTCTGCAGGGGTGCCCCATCACACTCCATCTTCAGCTGAAAAGCAGGGCAGGCAGACAACACAGATGTACTTTCACACCCACTGTGGTTTTATTTTTTTCATTACCTCAAGCAAAAGCCCCTTTCCTAGAACAGAGGACTACAGATCCCAGAAACGCCGCCCTGATTGTACACGCCCAGGGGGCGGGGACTCATCCTTTATGGGGCAGCTTCAGTGCTCAATGAACTTTGCCACTGACGAAGAGAGCCTGGGCTCTCGAAACGCGTTTGGCAGCATTCCTGTGAGTGTTTCAAACCTGCCAGCAAGCTGAGGAAGCAAGGATTTGGATCCATTTCGTGTGTGGCTGAACCCCGAATGGGTTCCTGCAACAGCTTTGGATTATGTATCGGCCGTCCCGTTCGTGGGGATTCAGCCTGCTGCTCTAAGACAGAACCGAGGTTGACACCACATGATGACAACCATGGACACGAAACGTGCTGGGGCTCTGCAGGGGTGCCCCATCACACTCCATCTTCAGCTGAAAAGCAGGGCAGGCAGACAACACAGATGTACTTTCACACCCAATGTGGTTTTATTTTTTTCATTACCTCAAGCAAAAGCCCCTTTCCTAGAACAGAGGACTACAGATCCCAGAAACGCCGCCCTGATTGTACAGGCCCAGGGGGCCGGGACTCATCATTTATGGGGCAGCTTCAGTGCTCAATGAACTTTGCCACTGACGAAGAGAGCCTGGGCTCTCGAAACGCATTTGGCAGCATTCCTGTGAGGACACGAGTGTTTCAAACCTGCCAGCAAGCTGAGGAAGCAAGGATTTGGATCCATTTCGTGTGTGGCTGATCCCCGAATGGGTTCCTGCAACAGCTTTGGATTATGTATCGGCCGTCCCGGTCGTGGGGATTCAGCCTGCTGCTCTGAGACAGAACCGAGGTTGACACCACATGATGACAACCATGGACACGAAACGTGCTGGGGCTCTGCAGGGGTGCCCCATCACACTCCATCTTCAGCTGAAAAGCAGGGCAGGCAGACAACACAGATGTACTTTCACACCCACTGTGGTTTTATTTTTTTCATTACCTCAAGCAAAAGCCCCTTTCCTAGAACAGAGGACTACAGATCCCAGAAACGCCGCCCTGATTGTACACGCCCAGGGGGCGGGGACTCATCCTTTATGGGGCAGCTTCAGTGCTCAATGAACTTTGCCACTGACGAAGAGAGCCTGGGCTCTCGAAACGCGTTTGGCAGCATTCCTGTGAGTGTTTCAAACCTGCCAGCAAGCTGAGGAAGCAAGGATTTGGATCCATTTCGTGTGTGGCTGAACCCCGAATGGGTTCCTGCAACAGCTTTGGATTATGTATCGGCCGTCCCGTTCGTGGGGATTCAGCCTGCTGCTCTGAGACAGAACCGAGGTTGACACCACATGATGACAACCATGGACACGAAACGTGCTGGGGCTCTGCAGGGGTGCCCCATCACACTCCATCTTCAGCTGAAAAGCAGGGCAGGCAGACAACACAGATGTACTTTCACACCCACTGTGGTTTTATTTTTTTCATTACCTCAAGCAAAAGCCCCTTTCCTAGAACAGAGGACTACAGATCCCAGAAACGCCCCCCTGATTGTACACGCCCAGGGGGCGGGGACTCATCATTTATGGGGCAGCTTCAGTGCTCAATGAACTTTGCCACTGACGAAGAGAGCCTGAGCTCTCGAAACGCGTTTGGCAGCATTCCTGTGAGGACACGAGTGTTTCAAACCTGCCAGCAAGCTGGGGAAGCAAGGATTTGGATCCATTTCGTGTGTGGCTGTTCCCCGAATGAGTTCCTGCAACAGCTTTGGATTATGTATCGGCTGTCCCGGTCGTGGGGATTCAGCCTGCTGCTCTGAGACAGAACCGAGGTTGACACCACATGATGACAACCATGGACACGAAACGTGCTGGGGCTCTGCAGGGGTGCCCCATCACACTCCATCTTCAGCTGAAAAGCAGGGCAGGCAGACAACACAGATGTACTTTCACACCCACTGTGGTTTTATTTTTTTCATTACCTCAAGCAAAAGCCCCTTTCCTAGAACAGAGGACTACAGATCCCAGAAACGCCGCCCTGATTGTACACGCCCAGGGGGCGGGGACTCATCCTTTATGGGGCAGCTTCAGTGCTCAATGAACTTTGCCACTGACGAAGAGAGCCTGGGCTCTCAAAACGCGTTTGGCAGCATTCCTGTGAGTGTTTCAAACCTGCCAGCAAGCTGAGGAAGCAAGGATTTGGATCCATTTCGTGTGTGGCTGAACCCCGAATGGGTTCCTGCAACAGCTTTGGATTATGTATCGGCCGTCCCGTTCGTGGGGATTCAGCCTGCTGCTCTAAGACAGAACCGAGGTTGACACCACATGATGACAACCATGGACACGAAACGTGCTGGGGCTCTGCAGGGGTGCCCCATCACACTCCATCTTCAGCTGAAAAGCAGGGCAGGCAGACAACACAGATGTACTTTCACACCCAATGTGGTTTTATTTTTTTCATTACCTCAAGCAAAAGCCCCTTTCCTAGAACAGAGGACTACAGATCCCAGAAACGCCGCCCTGATTGTACAGGCCCAGGGGGCCGGGACTCATCATTTATGGGGCAGCTTCAGTGCTCAATGAACTTTGCCACTGACGAAGAGAGCCTGGGCTCTCGAAACGCATTTGGCAGCATTCCTGTGAGGACACGAGTGTTTCAAACCTGCCAGCAAGCTGAGGAAGCAAGGATTTGGATCCATTTCGTGTGTGGCTGATCCCCGAATGGGTTCCTGCAACAGCTTTGGATTATGTATCGGCCGTCCCGGTCGTGGGGATTCAGCCTGCTGCTCTGAGACAGAACCGAGGTTGACACCACATGATGACAACCATGGACACGAAACGTGCTGGGGCTCTGCAGGGGTGCCCCATCACACTCCATCTTCAGCTGAAAAGCAGGGCAGGCAGACAACACAGATGTACTTTCACACCCACTGTGGTTTTATTTTTTTCATTACCTCAAGCAAAAGCCCCTTTCCTAGAACAGAGGACTACAGATCCCAGAAACGCCGCCCTGATTGTACACGCCCAGGGGGCGGGGACTCATCATTTATGGGGCAGCTTCAGTGCTCAATGAACTTTGCCACTGACGAAGAGAGCCTGGGCTCTCAAAACGCGTTTGGCAGCATTCCTGTGAGGACACGAGTGTTTCAAACCTGCCAGCAAGCTGAGGAAGCAAGGATTTGGATCCATTTCATGTGTGGCTGATCCCCGAATGGGTTCCTGCAACAGCTTTGAATATATATATATATATATATATATATATATATATATATATATATATATATATATATATATATATATATATATATATATATATTAAAAGTCAGCTCCTCCTCGGCTCTCACAGCGTTTCAAGCCGCAGCAGCGCACGCTTGCAGACGAGGGAGACGGACCACAAAAGTCAGCAAAGATGGAATTTATTTGCAACCTCTACAGAGACCAGCAGCTACGCGTTTCAGGCGAGTTGCCCTTGATCATGCTGCAACAGTGCAACAAACTAAATGCTTTTTTATACATATGCAGTGCTAAGTAAACACCCTCTAGTGGTGACATCATGTGGTGACTCCCCCTCCATATCCGTAAAGAAGACAGGTATAACACCTTCAGGAAACACCTAAAGACCTGGCTCTTCCAGAAATAATCCACGTCATTTACCATCCTCCTAAAATTTCTTCAACTCTGTCATCGGCGCCGGTAAACCCTTGTTGGGTAGCTCTGCGCCATACAAATGCAAAAAATAATAATAATAATAATAATGTGTCGTGTGTTTGAAACAAAAAGTGAAGAAATACTATCACTAGGCGTGTTGCGGCTGAGATTGCACAATAAAGTTACCGGATAAATCCATACATGTTGAAACGATATCCCATATAAAAAAGGGGAAATCTACTGCGAGTGATAAAATCCATTGAAAGTTAAAACAATAGATACACATAGCAGCTAAGCAAGAAATCATTGTATAAATACATATTGATAATTTTGTTCACAGAGTAACAAAGGAAAGAAACGTATTGAACCCCATGAGTTACATGTGCAAAACTAGTATACAGCAGCCATGGATAATAAAGTGCTAACAATAGTGCAAATGTGTGTACACGAAGTGAACAACAAGTACAGTGTGCAATACAATCAACATCAAAGAGATAAAATCATTATTATATACAATGCTACTCAGATCCCTGAGATAAAGTGCATATATTTACTTAATGACATAATATATCTCTTAAAAACAATCGATAAAAGATGGTAACAACATTTTTTCATAATAAAATTATTCTTGATATAAATACAAACCCTTCATCTAATACAAAAAAGTATCAAAAAGATTAAAAAAATACAAAAATCAGAAATTTCATCCTATATACATATATATAAAAAATATATATGCACATAAATATCAGGAAATAAATAAGGACCTATATGCTAACCAATGTTTTAGAAATGGAACAACAATACAGCAGCTAATCAATGTGCAGAAAGATACAGTACACGGAAGACAGGAACAATAAAATTAGAAACCAGGGACACTGACTCAACCTCGAAATAGGGAACCTAACTAAGAGGGAGCCAAGAGATAGAAAAAAGTGAACCCAAACTAGCTACTTATGCATGTCGCTGTAATATAGACTTTATAAAAAAATGGTGCATCTCCTCAATGTTATTTAAGCCATTTGGCGAGAGACTATCAAATTCTAGTATCATTTTGGTTTCTCGCTGTCTTAGTAGTAACTTCCAGTCCCCTCCTTGTTTGAGATGGGGAATGGCCCCAACCACAAAATATTTCAAACAAGACAAATCATTATTGTGGACTCTTTTAAAGTGGCGGGCCACTGGGTACGCCGGATCATTATGTAAGATGGCACGAAGATGCTGCAATATCCTGACGTGCACCTGGAGCTTCGTACTACCCACGTACTTCAAGCCACAGGTGCACGTCAGGACATAAACAGCATAGTCGGTTTTACAACTAAAATTGCCCTTGATCGGCTGGGGGTCAACACTAAAAGGCGTAGAATAATGGGACGTGCTGACACCGAACTTACAAGCACAACAGCTTGAACATTTGAAAAAAACCTTTGGAGGGTGCTAACCAAGATATTTTGGCTTTTAATACTGGGGCTGCTTTGTCCAAAGGCATGCCCATATTTTTAGCCCGTCTAAAGGTGATAGTGGGATTAGCAGGTAACCTGGAGTTAAGAATATGATCGCTAAGTACAATAGGCCAATTCTTTCTTAGTATGGCCGTCAATTTTCTGTCTTCCCTGCTAAATGCTGTGATCAAACGTGGACAGTCATCCTGTGAAGCAGGCGAGGAGGCCAACTCTAGATCCGGAGGAGCCTCAGAAAAGAGACTCACTCTCAACCTCAACTTGGACTTTTCAATAGCTCGAATGAGGATAGTTTTAGAATAACCTCTAGTTTTTAATCTCACCATGAGCTCATTGACACAGGAGTCATAATCAGATGGAGAACTGCATATCCTATTTAACCTAAGGATCTCTCCGTACGGGATGCTTGCAATAGTGTGTCTGGGATGCATACTCGTAGCAAGGAGAGTTGCGTTCCTTGCTGTCGATTTTCTATGTAAAGTCGTATTGATCTGATTTTCAGTTATATAGACTTCTACATCTAAGAACTGTATTTTGTATTTGTCAATATGGGCCGTGAAATTCAAGTTATAGCGGTTATCGTTGATAGTCTGAATGAATACTAGGGCCTCTTCCTTAGTCCCTTTCCAAGCTATAAAGATGTCGTCAATATACCGTAAATAGCATTTGACGTGGCTATTCATCCACACCCCATGTTGAGCGGCAAGGACCTGTTCCTCCCACCAGCCAACGTGCAAGCACGCGTAGCTGGGGGAGAAACAGGCCCCCATCGCCACTCCTCTCAATTGCCTATAAATGTCTTTGCCAAATGAAAAATAGTTATTGTCTAGGCACCCTTGTATGAGACACAAAATGACTTTGTTGTGCTCATAATAGATAATAGGGCGCTTGGATAGGTAATATTTAATAGCGGAGAGGCCATGTGAATGGTTGATGCTAGTATATAGCGCCTCTACATCTAGCGAGATTAACCACATATCCTGATCCCATTCAATGTGTTCGATTTTGGTTAAAAAATGGCTAGTGTCGCGCACAAAACTTGGCAATTGTTTAACAATATCCTGGAGAAAGAAGTCTATATATTCCCCGACTTTCTCCCCCACACTTTTGATGACAGAGACAATGGGCCTGCCCGGCACTGGACGGGTGCCTTTGTGTATTTTAGGAATTAAATACAATGCTGGTAAAACAGGAAATTCCACATACATAAATGTATGTTCCTCAAAAGAAATAAGACCTTCTCTTTTCCATTGTACTAACATCTTATACAATTTGCCTTTAGCATCAGTATATTCTTTGTGTGAAGTTTTCTGATAGCAAAGGGGATCATCCAACTGGCGTTTGGACTCCTGTATATAATCCTTTTTAGGCCAAATCACCAGATTACCCCCCTTGTCCGCTGTTTTTATTACAATTTCATGATTTTCTCCAAGTTTTTTCATTAATTTCACATACTCCCTGGTGATATGAGTAGTTTTTTTCTTTCTTTTGGTTTTGCTGTAGGTCCTTAAATAAAGTTTTTGGATGTCGTTAGTGACACATTCCTGAAACACATCGATAGCATCCTTTGGCATTAAGGGAGTGAATTTGGATTTGCTTCTGAAGGGGGTCAGTCCTGCTCCTTTTTGGGAAATGGAGATTTTTTGTAACCTCACTTGAGTGGCAACATCTGGGTCATTGGTAGGGTCATAGTCAGGATTATTTAAATCATTCATGTTGAGAAAGGTATGAGTGTCAGAGGCAGTCAACTGATTGATATTAGAATCAGTATTTTCTTCAATAAGAATCACAGGAGTTAAAGTATCTTTAGCATTTTTTAAAGCAAAGTGTTTTTTCAGCTTTAACTTGCGAATGTAGCAGAACAAATCAATTCGAGTCATAGCATAGTTGAAACTCTGAACAGGGCAATAATTGAGTCCTAATGAAAGAAGCTGCTCTTCCGCCCTGCTCAGAGTCACATTGGAAAGATTTATGATAGTATTATCAACTATCGCCGTTTTGACCATGTTTTTTTCTTCTTTTTCTGAGGTTGAGCAGCGTTGCCGCTTGCGTCTCCATTCTTTCCTGCACTTATTCCTCCTCTGTTTGTTTGCTCTCTTTGTTGCCTCGGACGCAAGGTTTGTAACCTCTCTTCGACTACGAAATCCATTTCCTGCTGGAGATTTAATTTGGTCAGTCCTATTAAATTTAAATCTGAAGAGGAACCAGTAGTGTCACAACTTGATCCGCTCGTGAGTGAAATCGTATCTACGCACACCTGCTCAATATCGTCATCAGTTTCCAAGACAGATGCGCTAGTGCTGGGTCCTACATTTGCATCAACTGTACATGTGGCGCTTGAATTGGTCTGTTTCTTGCTGCTATAAGCTTGCCTTTTAGCCATGTTGTATTTTCTTGAAAACGTGAAGATACGTCCCTCGCGATAATCATCAGCATCGCGGGTGAATTTGGTGACTTTGCGTATCTTTATTCTTTCCTCGTGTTTTTTGAGGCGTTCATTCATAGTTTCAGTTAGTTTTTTGATTTCATCGGACTCAGGATGGGATGATAGTTCAGATTTGATAGCTTTAATTTCTTCCAAAATTATGCTGCGGTCAATTAAGGCATATTTGATCAAAATACACACTAAGTTCATAGAGGCGGCCAAGTTGATCTCGCCCCATTCTTGCAGCATGGGGCTTGTCGAAATTCGGCGGTAAGAGAATGCGCAAGCCGCGCGGAACTCTTCCCACCTCTTCATATTTACTAAGGGACTTGTGCTCCCACCATTTGGTGCATTCCGGTTTTTTGCACTTTTCCAAATCCTTAAACAGACTCTTTAAACTTTTGGTATGCTCCGTGTTGTTATTTTCTTGAGACTGTATTTTTGCATTAGTAGTGGCGTTTGTTAAACCATCAAACAAACTACTTGCTGCTTCTTCGCGCAATCTGTCGATTTCGTCCGACATGTTGTTATTTGCTCTGTAGTTACTTCAGGTTGGAGCGGGCGGATACTTGCCCGCACCTTAAAATATTACGCTGCTCACAAAACTTCCCCACCTGGTAAAATGCTTCAATCACTCACAGCACGTGAACGGGAACCACGTCGTGTGTCGAGCCTTCGGACACGACTCAACGAAGAAACTTCAACCGGCCACGCACAACGGCTTCAGCATTTACAGCAATCCAGGGGGCAACCGCCAAAGTTCCCTTCCAGAGATTCGAACAAAAACGATTTGAAGGCGGTTACCAACTTCAGGGGGAATGGGTCCATGACGGACGCAAATCAACTTCCGTTATCACATGAAAACTCAGGTCGCCCTCGGCTCTCACAGCGTTTCAAACCGCAGCAGCGCATGCTTGCAGACGATGGAGACGGACCACAAAAGTCAGCAAAGATGGAATTTATTTGCAACCTCTACAGAGACCAGGAGCTACGCGTTTCAGGCGAGTTGCCCTTGATCACGCTGCAACAGTGCAACAAACGAAATGCTTTTTTATACATATTTATTTATTTATTTATTTATAGTGTTTTATATAGCGCGGACAAGACCCGTGGGTATCAGAGCGCTTAACAAATGGGATTACAGATTGACATTATAGTAGCAGTTATAGCAGCAAAACATATATAGAGGTAGAAGACGGTATGCTATCTGGGGTGATTAGATAGGGGATTACATATTGACATAGACGATTAAAAAGTTGACATTATAGTAGCAGTTATAGCAGCAAAAACAAATATGGAGGTAGGAGGTAATGTGCTATCTAGGGTGATTAGGTAAATATATAACGCCTGAGCAGTTAGCGTTAGGGGTGCATATCGTTTAGGTTGTGTCATAGTCATACAGTCAAGTTCTATGAGGTAGGATTGTATATTATTAACAGGTCAATATCAGAGTAGTTAGCAATAAGAGTAGAATGGGTATAGCTAGGTGCATCGATCATAAATATTAACCGGTTAAGGTGGGGGTAATATCTTCAGGTGAGAGACATAGTGCAGATATCACCTAATAATGAGGTAGCAATAGAGTGTAAAGCCGAGGCTTGAGTGGAATCAGTCATTTGTCTTATTGGTCTTCCAATAGTTCATGGTGACTCCAGTCCTCTTTGGCGGAAATGTTCATACCACTGGTCTGTGGGCATCTCTATGTAGGGTATTTACTCATCATGTGGCTTTTCAGTTCCCTTTTAAATGCTGCGATATTTTGAATCTTCCTGATGTAAGGAGGGAGTGAATTCCAGACTCTGGGGGCGGCTCCCGAAAAAGCTCGGTCATAGGTCTTTTTTTTCTGGAAGAAGGCCGGCCGCAATAGCAGCTCTTTAGAGCTTCTAGTTGATCTGTTACCTCCCGATATCTTAATTTTCTTGGCTAGATATCTCGGCATGTTGTAGTGGACCGCTTTATGTGTGATGCAGGCCATCTTCATTTTAATTCTAGCATCGTAGGGTAACCAGTTTAGTGCCTTCAGGTGAGGAGATATGTGGTCGAATTTCCTCGTTCCTGTGATGAGTCTTGCCGCTGCGTTGAGGCAGGCTTTTAGTGGTGCAGTGGATGTTTTCGGTAGGCCAGCTAACGTAGTGCAGCCATATTCGATCCTCGAGATAACTAGCGATTGGATAGCAAGTTTTAGATCTGCTTCAGAGATAAAGGGTTTCAGTTTCCTTAGATAGTTCAAGTGGAAGCGGGCGCCCTTGGCCATTGAGTTGATGTGATCTTTCATGTCTAGGTTCTTGTCTAGTGTAATTCCTAGTGATTTGGCTGAATTAACTAGGGTCGGGGTGCAGTTAAGCGCAGTCACCAATTTCGCCCATTCCTTTGCCTCTGTATGACTCCTTGTCGGTGAGATTAACAGGAATTCTGTTTTATTGGCATTCAGTTTCAGGTGATTGGCTGTTAGCCAATGCAATGCTCTCTTTAGAGTTTCATTCATAAGGTCAATGTCATCACTGCAGGCAATCTTCATATATATTTGCGTGTCGTCTGCGTACATGTGGTAGGAGATCTGTGAATTCCGAAGAATCTCTGTGAGAGGTTCTACATACAAGTTGAATAGATCTGGGGATAGCGTTGAACCTTGAGGGACCCCTATTGTGTTAGGGCACGGAGAGGAGATTGCTTCGTTGACCAGGAATAGCTGAGTCCTGTTCTGTAGGAAGGAGTTAAACCACTTCAGTACGTTTCCAGATAAACCCATCCTGTCTTGTAGTCTGGTCATCAGTATCTCATGATTTACCGTGTCAAATGCTGATGACAAGTCTAGTAGAATCAGTAGGCACGCATGATTTTGGTCAAGGGCTTGTAAAGCGTCATCAACAATATGTAATATCGCAGTTTCAGTGCTGTGTCCTGTTCTGAAACCTGATTGGCAGTCATCTAGTAGTGAGAACTTAGCGATGTGTTGACTCAGTTGGCCTTGCACACATTTCTCAATAAGTTTGGCCAGTAAAGGGATGTTGGTCACTGGTCGATAGTTATTCGGGTCTGTTGCATCAGCTGTCGGTTTTTTGATAATGGGAACTACCTGCCCCGTTTTTAGGCAGTCAGGGAGGGTCCCTTGTGCTAGTGAGGCATTTATTATCTCGGTCCAGATTGGAACTAGAGTGTGGCTGATTTCTCTTACACATTTTGCCGGTAGCGGGTCTTGGTAGTGGTTGTTGGGTCTAAGCTAAGTAAGCACCCTCTAGTGGTGACATCTTGTGTCGTGTGTTTGAAACAAAAAGTGAAGAAATACTATCACTAGGCGTGTTGCGGCTGAGATTGCACAATATATATATATATATATATATATATATATTATTCACTGAAAAAAACAAAGGTTACAGGGATGTCATAGTTAAGTTCATATTTTACACACACTAAGCCATTGAATTCTGCAGTTATTGTTATCTCAAGTAACTTGTGCCCTAAGTTAACTATAACTCGCACCCGGTCCATGCACAGTTTTCACTTTATTCCCGTTGAAGAAGCTAGCGCTTGAGTGGAACATCTAGTTCGGCTGATTTTCCAGCACGGGACAAACACCCGGTGCTAAAAATCGGCGCAAACGGCATGACCTAATGCACTCCACTGCTTGCGGATCTCCGAGTAATGTGGCTGAGTTTCTTTGCCACTTAACGGAGTTCTGCGTAGTGGAATTACGCAAAATCTGCCCAGGCCTACATATGACATACCTTCCTTAATCACTGTACTCTCTAACAAGTGCTGCACCTACACTTAAACCTTGAGATTTCCGAATAGTTACAAAGTATGCTACAGAAACTGGAAACTGTTTCCGTCACACATTTAAGTGTTTCACAAGGAAAAGACTTACACTGGACCTTCCAATCTGCTTTACGCTATCAATCTGATCAAATTAAATTGCTAGGAACTCTATCTCACTGCTGTTGGAAAAGCTAATTAAATATTTATTTTACCCATGCCACCATTAATCCTTCCTCAACATTTAAATTTAAAAGCCACATTTCTGTACAGTTCTTGCAAACTCCTACACATCTCTATAATCTTGCAGTTCTTGAAACAGATTTTTCCAATTGCAATCTTTCATTCAGGAATACTGTGATGCCCTTGGGGTACATTTATTCTATTGTCGTCAGTTCTCAAATTTTAGGGCAGATTTACAAGCACCTTGTGACACTTTTACGCCACCATTGCACCACTTTTGTGACGCAGCAGCGGCGTAAACAATGCGCCATTATGTGACATATTTTTAGATTTGTCACGTTGTAAATCCCTGAGCTACATTATACCTGCGTCAGGTATAATGTATGCAGGGTGGGTGTTCCGTCGCAAGGAAGCCCCGTAAAAGTGACTCAGTGAAATCTAGAGTCACTTTTACGTCCCCCCTGCGTCAAATCCTTTTGCCTGCTTGAAACAGGCATAAGGAGTGACACAGCATATTAGGCAGAGGGCACCCCAGAGCAGTGCTGGAGTTGTGTCGCGCTTGCAACACAACTCCAGCACTACATCACCCTTACGCAGACAGATGCATCACGCATCTGTCTATCCTTGAGCCATGGTGCGCCACATTGTAAATGCGGCGCATTCATGGTGGCGCAAGGTTTTTTTTGAGTCACGTAAAATAACTGGTGCATCCCTGCTAATATGCAGGGATGTGCCAGTTATTGTAAATCTGCCCCTTGCTCTTCCTCCAACTCCATCAAATCTTTGTTGAAAGTGGTGCACTCCGCTAGTGAAGGCATTACGCACACAATTCGTTTTCCTTCATGAAGGAAGGGGAACATTACTTCTGCTGCTGCTGTCTTGTTAGTTGGAAACACTTTTTTAAGAAGACAAATTTGTAGCAGGTGATTTCCCTCTCTTGTAAGAACACCTACTCTAATATCCTTCAGAATATTTTCATGTTCATTGTCAGATGCTTGTCACAGATTTCTAAGTCATTCTTCGTATTGGAAGTTTAACCAAATATTGAATTTTTCCATTGCTTCTCAAAGAATTCAGAGTTCAATCATAAAGCATTGTTTTAAACAAAGGCTGTCATTTCACAGTTGTAAGTTACAGTAGACCTCCAAAAACGTATTTTCCTCCAAATAGGATATAAGAGTCTGTTTTTATAATCTGTTGCTTTCACAAATGTACAAACACAAACATTAAGTTTGAGACCATGTTCACCTCATCGATGATTAACAGCTTTACCTTTTTTTAGCAGGCCTGACATTTCATGGCAAGATTCACTGGATAACCTTTGATATTTAACTTTGTTTACATGCTCCACAGGCAGCATCAAAAGTGAATGTGAAGTACTTCCTTTGATATTTTGTGCAGCCAATCCAGTGGGTGCTTTTACCACACATGGCAAATTACACTCTTTAGTCTTTTGTAGGAAAGCATAGGAACTTGCATTAAAAAGCTTTTACCGGTGCCAGATTGACCGCTGACATACAACAGTAAATGCTTAAATAATGTGCGTGCACACTTTTTTATCATGGAGGAATCCATGCTCAACTCTGTCTTTCATGTCCATATATATTTTTTTTGCTCGTCATTTAATTGTCTTGTTTGTTGGATTGCAGTCTCTGCCTCATTAATTGCAATGGGGCATCATTTTCGAATATTGGCTGTCCTAGAGTTTCTTGACTTATAAGACCTGAATTTTGGCTGCTCTGTGAACTCTCCTTAGCCATCTCAGCAGCAATTGTTTCTTCCTGTTTAATTACATCATGTCAGATATTCAAGTAGTTAGGAAATGCTGAACACTCAATACTATCCTTTGCAGCATCTGGCAACTTAGTTTTCTATGGATAATTAGGCTGCCTTTGCTATGTCGTACCAAACGACCATCACAACCAAATACTGCAAATTTACCTTCATTTACATCTTCTGTGACAGTGTTTCTATAGCTGTAGTTTTAAAGTATTTCATAAAGACATACATTTTCAGGTTGAGGACTCCTTTTTGGATAGCAGGTGTCCAACATATTTGTTTTTACGATATCTGTACTTTCTGGGTCAAAGTCTCCAAGGTACTGAATTTTAGGAAAATACTTCAACACTCTCTTTCACATGCATGCTAGGCCTAGACTCACTCACACAATTTATCTTGGCTTTGAGTGTAAAATGGCTGAATTCAACAATTCTCAACATTCATAGGATCCCGTTGCACTGTGTGAAAGCTGTACTGTTTCTTTGTTAAAGACTTTTCAACAGAAATCTCTTCCCACATATCCTTCATCTCTGTCTTTTCAGATTTCGTTATGTATGAAGTAACATAACATGTAATAGCTATGGAGTTGCCAGCATACAAACTGAATATCCACATTTTGCATTCCACATTTTCAGAATGACATTTAGGTTTTTAGGGGGAAAATTGGAAAAAAGTTCTACAGAAGAAAGTGTCTGTATTTTTCCCAACAAAGGGTTTTTGGTGCTAAAATCACAATCTCCCTAGCTTTCAGGAACATGCAGACTATTGTCAAAAAAATGTCTATATAGTTTTGGCATTTTACTGGGACGTAGGCTAATTTTCAGATTTTAATGGGTGTAAAACAAATAATGGATCCTTGAAAGTGATACATTTCTAAAAAGTAGACAACATTCTGAATATAGCAAGGGGTCCTTTGTGTAGCTCCTTCAATTATTTCCTATAGAAAGTGTGGCTCCCACCAGGTTCAGTTACTCAGAATCCCTTGCAACTCTCAAAATGTGTCTAAAAAACAAATTATTCTCACATTTTTGTGATGGAAAGTTCTGAAACCTGAGGGGAGCCACAAACTTCCTCCCACACAGCATTTGTCCAAGTCTATCAATAAAAATGGAACCTCACTTGTGTGGGTAGGCCTAGTGCCCAAGCAGGGAACAGCCCAAAACAGAATCTTTCACTAAAAACTGGCAGTTTTTTTTAATGTGCTGAGCTGTGGATTTTAGGTACTATCTCGGCCGGCCCCTATGGAAACCTAGCAACCTGTTAATTTTTTTTAACTAGACACCCAGGGGAATCCAATATATGGTGACTTATGTGACTTTCACCAGGTTCTGTCCCAAAATCCCTTGCAAACCTTAAACGTTGTCAAAAAAACAAATTTTCCTCACATTTCTGTGATGGAAAGTTCTGAAATATGCGTGGAAGCACAAACGTCCACCCACTCACCATTCCCCAAAGTCTCTCAATACAAAAGGTAACTAACTTATGTGGGTAGGCCTAGTGCCCGTGCCAGGAAACAGCCTAAAACATAATGTGGACCCATCACATTTCTCAACTGAAAAATGACTCTTTTTTGCAATGTGCCTAGCTGTGGATTTGGGGCCCTAGCTCTGCCGGCACCAAGGGAAACCTAGCAAACCTGGACATTTTTTAAAAATAGACAACCAGGGGAATTTAGGATGGGGTGACTTTTATGGCTCTCACCCGGTTCTGTTACCCAGAATCCCTTGCAAACTTCAACACTTGTTTAAAAATAAAACATTGCCCTAACATTTCTGTGATGAAAAGTTTTGGAATTGGGGGGAGCCGCATTCTTCCACCCACCCAGCATTCCCCTAAGTCGCCTAATAAAAATGGCACCTCACTTGTGTCGGGAGGCCTAGTACCCACAACAGGAAATGGGTTAAAACATACTGTGTTAACATCAGAATTATTGATCACAAAACAACCTGCTTTAGCAAAGGAGTAACCTGCGTTTTTGATCCCAGGTTCGGCAGCCATCTAATGAAACCTATAAAATCCAGACATTTCTGACAACTAAACACCTAGTGGAGTCCAGGGACGTGTGGCCTGCATGGATCCCCCAATGTATTTTTACCCATGATGCCCTGCAAACTTCAAATTTTGCTAGATAATAATCACATTTTCTTCACATCTCTGTATGGAAAAGTTGTGGTTCGCCGGGTCGACACAAATTTCCTACCACCCAGCATTCCCCAGGTCTCCTGATAAAAACGGTACTTCACTTGTGTGGGCCGGACAAGTGCCAGAAACAGGGAAGGGCCTAAAACATATTGTGGAGCCACCAAAATTATCTATCACAAAACAACCTGATTTTGCAAGGGGGTCAACTGCATTTTTGATCCCGATCTCAGTCAAACCCAGATATTTCTGAAAACTAGACACCCAGGGGAGTCCAGGGATGTTGGCCTGCTTGATATCCCCTCGCTCTGTGCACATTTTTGGCCCTTCGCTGTCACTGACACTTCCCCCACCCACACAAATGAGGGATCATTGGCTTTTCTAGATGGTTTTCTGCCCCTCGGAGAAGGCAGATCGGGGGGGAATTGTCCTCATAAGCCCCCTAAGGGGAGGCAGAAAGACTGTGTCAATATTTTAGGGGGGTGGAGACATTTATATGTCCGTTATTGGCAGCCCCCACCCCTGCTCTAAGAAAAAATAGTCCCCGGTGCCTAGTAGGCATTATGTTACAGCAAACAAATGATGGACGGAATGCTGACAATGCAAACATTCTCCACCAGTCAAAAGATCTGGGTTAAATTTATCGTTCTTTTGCTCACTACTCCACCCCAGTTTATACCCAGCCACATGCAAATCAGTCTTGACCCTATGCCTCATGGGAACAGTCCAGACCGAACTGCCAGACCAGGTCTTCCCTGGACCGAAAACAACCATCCTGGGACCGGTTTCAGGGTATGTCACCCTTCTTCACTCTGGCTAGCTTGAATCCAGTGGCAAAGTGAGCAAGGGACCCACATCTGGACATACCCATCCCACTTAGGGCAAAAGTGTTACAGCAAACAAATGATGAACGGAATGCTGATAATGCAAACATTCTACCCCAGTCAAAAGATATGGGTTAAATTAGTTGTTCTTTTGCCCACTACGCCACCCTAGTTTGGACCCTGCCATATGCAAATCAGTCTTGACCCTGTGCCCCATGGGAACAGTCCAGATCGAACTGCCCGGCCAGGTCCTACCTGGACTGGAAACAAGCATCCTGGGACCGGTTTCAGGGTATCTCAGCCTGGCTAGCTTGAATCCAGTGGCACAGTGAGCAAGGGACCAACGCCTAGGCAAACCCATCCAACTTAGTGTGAAGAGTGTTACAGCAAACAAATGATGGACGCAATGCTGACAATGCAAACATTCTCCCCCAGTCAAAAGATCTGGGTTAAATCCATTGTTCTTTTACCCACTAGGCCACCCCAATTTGGACCCAGCCATATGCAAATCAGTCTTGACCCTGTGCCCCATGGGAACAGTCCAGACCGAACTGCCAGGCCGGGTCCTCCCTGGACCAGAAACAAGCAACCTGGGACTGGTTTCAGAGTATGTCACCCTTCTTGGGCCAGGCTAGCTTGAATCCAGTAACACAGTGAGCAAGGGACCCACGTCTGGGCATACTCATCCCACTTAGGGCAAAAAGTGTTACAGCAAACAAATGATGGACGTAATGCTGATAATGCAAACATTCTCCCCCAGTCAAAAGATCTGGGTTAAATCCATTATTCTTTTGCCCACTACGCCACCCCAATTTGGACCCAGCCATATGAAAATCAGTCTTGACCCAGTGCCCCATGGGAACAGTCTAGACTGAACTGCCAGGCTAAGTCCTCCCTGGACCGGAAACAAGCATCCTGGAACCGGTTTCAGGGTATGTCACCCTTCTTCAGCCAGGCTAGCTTGAATCTAGTGGCACATTGAGCAAGGGATCCACGTCTGGGCATACACATCCCACGTAGGGCGAAAAGTGTTACAGCAAACAAATGATGGACGGAATGCTGACAATGCAAACATTCTCCCCCAGTCAAAAGATATGGGTTAAATCCATCGTTCGTTTGCCCACTACGCCACCCCAGTTTGGACCCAGCAATATGCAAATCAGTCTTGACCCTGTGCCTCATGGGAACAGTACAGACTGAACTGCCAGGCCAGGTCCCCCCTGAACCGGAAACAAGCATCCTGGGACCCGTTTTAGGGTATGTCACCCTTCTTCAGCCAGGCTAGCTTGAATCCAGTGGCATAGTGAGCAAGGGACCCACGTCTGGGCATACCCATCCCACTTAGGGTAAAAAGTGTTACAGCAAACAAATGATGGACGGAATGCTGACAATGCAAACATTCTACCCCAGTCAAAAGATCTGGGTTAAATCCAGTGGTATAGTGAGCAAGGGACCCAGGTCTTGCGGGACTGACTGGACTACGGCAACACACTCTACGCTGGGGCAAACAAGAACCTCACCTGCAAACTCCAGAACATCCAGAACGCCACCGCTAGACTAGTCCTCAACCTACCGTGCCACTGCCACATCAGCCAGCCCCTACGGACACTACACTGGCTCCCCATTGAGAAGAGAATCGCCTTCAAGCTCCTCACCCACGCACACAAAGCCCTCCACGACACTGGACCAGACTTCATGAACCACCGCCTCTCGTTCCACGCACCCCAAAGATTCCACCGCTCAGCCCAGCTCTCCCTTGTGATGGTTCCCCGCATCAGGAAGAGCAGAACAGTAGGATGCTCATTCTCCCTCCTGATGAACAAGGCATGGAACACCCTTTCCTCTCCACCTCTAACAGACACCTTCACTCACCAAGTTCCTGACGGGCCTCAAGACCTGTCTTTAGACAAAGCACTGTAGCATACTGGATCAGCATTCCTCCCAACCAGTGCCTTGAGACCCTTTTGGGTCAGTGGTTGTGCTTTACAAATGCATGATTGATTGATTGAATATGTTATTTTTGCTTCAGTGCTTCCTTTCTCCTCTTATATTGCTTCATGTTTCATATCAAATTCTTTACTACCCTACTACATAACATTCTCACTCAAATTTTGTAAATTGCTTCTGTCTCCTTGTCAAAGTTGCTGTTTGCTGACTTTTTTTAACTTTCAATGTCACTTACTCCTTCTCCTTTCTGACTTGTTTTCAAACTTCAGTTTTTATTTTCATGTTTTTGATAATTTTGCATTTTTCCACATACTATTTTCAGAAACTTCTTAGTTCTCTTACTAGCAGCTCTTTTCTCATTAAGTGCATTATGTGCATTACATCCCTTTTCATTGTTCGTTTTAAACAGATAGTACTGTTTCTTTAGCTTTTTCTTTTGTTTCAGTCTTTTTTGGCATTTAAATCTTCTTTTGAAAATGCACATAGTGATGTGAAAAGCAAATAAACAATACATTTAGCTTTACATTTCATAATATTAAATTACATACTGTAAACAATTAAGTAGCTATGTAAGTAGTTATGTCAGCGTGGAACATACGCTCTAAGTATGTTAGTTTACATGTATAAATGCGTTCATTGGTAAGTGTATGGATAAGTGATATGGTTGTGTCAGTACATAAGTACATATCTGAGTGACTGTATCAGTGCCTCTGTGGTTATATCACTGGATGTCTAAGAAACTATGTTGGCATATACCTGGTTATCTAAGTAACACTATGGGTCTCTAAAGGTGTAGTAAGTGGGTGTATAGATTGCTTACTGGTTCTGTTAGTGAGTGTTGGGATATGTAACCATTTTTGAAACTGGCTCTGTTACTGCTGGATACATAAGTGCTGAGAGGGTTTGTGAATGAATAAGTGAGTACCTCTGTTGCTGTTTGACTGGGTGTGTGAGTAGCTCTATGGTTTTGTCAATAGGTTTGTAAGTCGCACTACGATTGGGAGACTGGATGTATAACTAGGCATATGGGTCTGTAAGTGCACATGTAACTCAGTGAAATTTAAAAGTATTAGTTTTCCTTTTAAGCGCATAGAACCCTGTCCAATCGGCTGCCTATGACCTACCTTAGGGGTGACCTATATGTGGAAAAAGGGGAGTTTAAGTCTTGGCAAGGGATTTTAAATGCCAAGTCGACCTTGCACTAAAACTGCACACACAAGCACTACAATAGCAGACCCGAGACATGTTTAAAGGGTACTTGGCTAGGTGACTTAGAGTACCAGCTCTTGAGTACATATCTGAATGAGTGCAGCAATCCCTCTGTGGGTGTGTCAATGGATGTGTAAGTAACTATGTTAGCGAATGACTGGCTCTGGGCCCGATTCACAGAACTAACTTAAGACAAAATCCTAAACTTACTCCTTTTGGTATTCACAGAAGTTAGGATTTTGTCTTAAGTTTGTCTTAAAACAGACTTAAGACAAAATCCTAACTTAAGTCTGTCTTAATTCTGTCTTAAGACAAACTTAAGACAAAATCCTAACTTCTGTGAATACCAAAAGGAGTAAGTTTAGGATTTTGTCTTAAGTTAGTTCTGTGAATCGGGCACTCTGTTAGGATCTCTATGGGTCTCTATATGTGTATGTAGGTGATTGTATAGATTGCTTACTGGCTGTGTTAGTGAATGTTGGGGTATGCAAATGTGTGTGCAACTGACTGTCACTGTTGGACACATAAGTGCAATGTAGCAGTCTCTGTCACTGTCAGACTGGGTGTGTGACTGGCTGTATGGTTTAGTAAATAGGTATCTCAGTGGCTGCATAGATGGGTGACTGGATAATTACTAGGTACAGTGGTCAAACTTTATAAGTGTGTTTCTTACTCACTGATACGTAAAAGTACATGTTTTACCTTTTAAACACATACCACCCTGCTTTTTTGGCTACCTAGAGCTTAACTTAGGGGTAATTTATATGTAATAAAAGGAAAGGTTAAACTTTGCAAGGCATTTTAAATGTCAATTCAACAGAGCAGTGTAATCTGCACAGACAGACTCTGCAGTAGCAAGCCTCACGCATATTTAATGGGCTACTGATCTGCATAGCACAATCAGCGCTACAGGTCCACTACTACCATTTCACTTACAGGCCCTGGGCACAGGCCCTAGGCACAGGTACAGGACTAAACTAGGTACTTACATATAAATGAAATATACCAATTGTGGATAAGCCAATAAAACCATGTTTGGGAAGAAGGACATGCACTTCACCACTATCTTTCACTGGTAAATTTCAACAAACTCATATCCTTGTTGTGTTCTAGACAGGATTCAGGTATTAGAAAGAGGGGGAAATGGATGTATGACGTTACAACGCATACTTTTACAACGCATACCTTTACAACGCATTTTTTACACCGCAACATCCATTACAATGCACATTTTTACAACGCATACCATTACAACGAATTTTTAAAAAATACCTTTACAACGCATTCCACCACAACGCATACTACATTTACAACGCATACCATTACAACGCATTACATTACATTACAATTAAGGTAAGTGTTGGATAGTGTAGGGGTTAAAATTACTATTCTAACTCCAGGGGGTGCAACAGTAGGGAAAATATTGGATAGTGTAGGTAGGGGTTAAAATTACTATTCTAACTCCAGGGGGTGCAACAGTAGGGTAAGTATTGGGTGGTAAGTTTTGCGTTGTAATGGTATGCGTTGTAATGACTGCGTTGTAATGGTATTCGTTGTAGTGGTATGAGTTGTAGTGTCATGCGTTGTAATGACTGCGTTGTAAATGTATGCGTTGTAATGGATGTTGCGTTGTAACAGTTTCGTTGTAATGGTAGTGCGTTGTAAAAGTTGCGTTGTAAACGTTACACCCCGGGGGAAATAGGGTACAAGGATTACGCAGATTGGAATCTAAACTGATCATCAACTTTAATACCAAATTTCCCAAAGGTTTGAATAGGGATGAAGAACTCTCAGTACATCTAAAGTGAATGATATGGTTATTTATGAAGTCGGAAGTTAAAATGTTGACATATGTCTGTAAGAAAGTAAGTTTGCATTTTTCAGATTTTAAAAGTATGAGGATCTAATAATATTTTATGTTATTGTAGGTCAAAAAGGGCATAGAGAATGCAAAAGATCTTAAATCTGGTGGGAGCTACTGAATAGTGAAGCTGAGATTTTTCACCTGCTGTAAGAAGGTGGTGGAACGTCAATATGTTGCAATATGTAGCTCGCTAGGGCAGAACAGGATTACCATTTCATATGTGAGTGAAATAAGTAAAAATGTCCACTGGGGCAAAACTCTATGAACTTAATTGACATCTATTATGAAGAATATGTATGGTTATAAGTTATGCCATTAAGAACTGCAGTATGGAAATGGAATTGGTAATGCACCAATGTAGAAATGATGCTTGATTATGTATGTCCCAACATTAACAGAAGGCCGCCAAAAGCTGTGCAGTATAATTTGTCCTTTAGAGTCCTAACTTTATGGTTTTGGTAGATCACATGTACTTATGTTTTTCATTGGTGATTTGTAAACTGACCAGTGACCAAGAAGCTGTGCTTCGAAACGCGTCAGGAGATTGTTTTGTTGCGTTGATTTTAAATGTTTTATCGCTTAACGGAATTTATTCCCATATATATATATATATATATATATATATATATATATATATATATATATATATATATATATATATATATATATATATATATATATATATGTATATATATATATATATATATATATATACACACACACACACACACACACACACACATATATATATATATATATATATATATATATATATATATATATATATATATATATATATATATATATATATATATATATATATATATATATATATATATATATATATATATATATATATATGAAACAAACAACCACCTCCCGCAGAAGCTCTATGGAAGAAGGCACGTACTCGAGGTGGTTCTGGATTTGGCATCTCTTTATTTATTCAGGTCGCCCTCTATCCCGAGCACAAGGAGAGACGCGTTTCAGCCTTCAAGAGGCCTTTGTCAATCTAGTTTGGCTCTGAATTGTACCTGTATTAAATAGCCCTTCCCTCCGGACTGATGAATAAACATAAACAACATACTATCAAGTATGCGATCAACCCACAGATGCAGTACAGCATGTATACACTGTCACCAGCTAAAGAATCAGTATAAATGCAGATGAGGCATAACTTCATAAATATCACGCGCAGTGCATGTATTTAGTTTAAAATATATATATATGTGCACAGTTATTGACAAACCTGTGAAATCTCTTTGCTGTTCTCTTAATGTTTATTGTAGTATCACTTAACATTCTCAGTACAAAAGATCCAATAATGCCAATCCTTACTACTCTGCTTTCAGTGATACTGATGTATATAGCAAATCATAAGGTTCCTTTAATATTTTATTTTTGTTATTCCACTTCTCAATTGCCAGTCTTTATTAACCCTTTCTTAGACTTCTGATAAGAAGTCCAAACTGGTAGCGTTTGTGGGTGGATTCATGACGCTCAGCACAACCCCTGTATAAATTCACAATAGATCTGCAAATTCACACGAGAACTAGTAAAAACATTTAACATAGTATTCTTAATGTTTTGCATCTATATTTTACATTCTAAGATACTACTAAATTAGAAGACAAACACTCCATAATAAGCAATGTGTCTACACCCCTCTTCTTTTAATTTTCACACGATTGTCTTTTTAGTACCTTTCTCCCTAAACTCTGTTAGGTCAGTTACCTTTGTAACCATGTTTGAAGCACTCTCTGCTAGATCTACGCCAAAAGATCACAACTCTCTGTGAGCAGCATACTAGCTTCAAAGTCAACTGTAGCAGGTGTGGTTGACTGCTTGGAAATACAATCAAATCCCAAATAGCATATCTTTTTTAAAACAATTCTAGAGACAATCACAGAGGTAGCTGCTTTTTTTCTCAAAATCACTACCTAATTTTAGCTGCCTGCATATTAACACCATCCAATCAAAATGTTCTTCTTGAAATTAGGTGCTATACTCCTTTTAACTGACTTTCATTTTTAGAACTGTGTCATTCATCTGCAGTTTTCTCCTGTGTGCTACTCCACTTTGCCTCCAAAATGGTTAGAACGTGGATTGTTGGCTATAGTTCTGTGTTTTGGGCCAGTGAGAGTGGTAGAAAGTGTGACATTGGCATCGACTTGAGTTTATCAAATGTAGACATACTCGGGTTGGCTGCAGAGGGTTAACTGCCTTTGCTGGAAAGCATTGTGGATTGCCAAAATCCAGACCTAATTTTTGTGTACTGTCGTGATAATGACTTAGGCACACATACTGAGATAGGACTTGAAATCATAATGAAGGGTACCTTTGGTCAATTAATGGCACTTTTCCCTAAGGCTGCCTTGGTGTTCTCCAACATTTGCCAAAATGGAAGTGGTCAAAAGATTTTGTCCACTGATAGACAAATCCAGGAAACATGTCAATAAAACGATTTCTGTATTCCTCAGAGACCACAACAAGGACTCTCTATAACATAAACACTTACGCTTTGATATGGATGGTATATATAGAAATGATGGTGTTCATTCCACAGAGAAATGCAACAAGGTGGACCTCAACAAACTGAAATACTACATCCTGTTTTATGTGTAGTTATCATCTGCACACCATAAACACAAAGGCTATTCTCAGGGTCACCCCCTTTCCCAAACAATGGTTTGTTTTCTTTTGAACCCTTTCAGTGCATCGAGACGGCCCCGGCTGTCCAACGTTACGGTGGCCGTGTGCCGAGGGTGGCCGGGGGTTGTCCGAACCATGCCCGCCCTTCATTCGCAGAGCGTAATGAAGGATCCACTAAGGGTTTATGACCTTAGATATACACATTTCTTTTTACTTTAATAACTCAAAACTACTGAACAAATTTACACCAAGTTACAAAAAAGGGCTCTTTCTGAATCAAGAGCAAGCTTTGTGCCAAATTTTATGTTGTTCCATTCAGCAGTGCGGACTATAGTAATGTCTAAAATTTCTATGGAAATGCATTTTGGGGTCCTACCTTTTTCACAGCCCTCGCTTGACATATCACCTCAAATCTTTCAAGACAGCAGCTGAAGTAAGTGGCAAACTAGTTTTGAAAATGTTGTGAAGATTCGTTTAATGGCACTAAAGTTACTGGCAAAAAAAAATCGCTTTTCCTATGGAAACTTGGTCCTAACTATAACTGCCTACTAGCAATTGCCACTAGGTAATATACACACAGATACATAAATACATAGGGCCCGATCCACAGAACTAACTTAAGACAAAATCCTAAACTTACTACCATTTTCGTATTCACAGAGGGCACTTACTCATTTTGATATTCACAGAAGACACTTACTCATTTCGGTATTCACAGAAGTTAGGAGTCCTAACTTTAGGGCTCCTAAATTCCTTCTGTGAATACCAAAAGTCTTAAAGTTAGGATTTTTCTCAGTTTAGTAGTAGTAAAGTTAGGACTCCTAACTTTAGGACTCCTAAATGCCTTCTGTGAATACCGAAAGTCTTAAAATTAGGATTTTTCTCAATTTAGTAGTAGTAAAGTTAGGACTCCTAACTTTAGGATTCCTAAATGCCTTCTGTGAATAACAAAAGTCTTAAAATTAGGATTTTTCTCAGTTTAGTAGTAGTAAAGTTGAGAAAATTCCTACTTTTAATACTTTTGGTATTCACAGAAGCATTTAGGAGTCCTAAAGTTAGGAGTCCTAACTTTACTACTAATAAATTGAGAAAAATCCTAATTTTAAGACTTTCGGTATTAACGATGCATTCTCAACACGGCGGCACCATGCGATATTCCCCAAATAACGCATCAATTGACAGCGTTAAAATCAACGCCACGCCGCAAAAATGCGATACGAGAACACAAAAAATGCTGCAATGCGGCCAATTGCGATACAAAAATCAGCAAAAACCAGCTACAACCCGGCAATTCACACGTGTCAGGAGGGGAAAATCACCATAAAACTAGAAAAAAAAACTGACAAAAAAAAAATGCCAAACAACAGCGAAACACAATGGATGTTGCAGAAGCAAGTACGAAGGAAAACCTCGGGGTCAGGGAAGGCTAAGGAGAAGAAGAGTAGAAAGAAGCACTTCAGTCCGCATGAAAACAGGATCCTGATAATGGAGGTGGTCGAACACCATCATCACGTCCACTGTGTCATTGGCAACAAAAAATGGACTATGGCAGTCCATCATGGACAAGATGAATGCAGTCGGAGTGCTGAGGAGGACAATGGAAGAGGTGAAGAGGCGCTGGAATGAGGTTAAGCGCAAAACCAATCTGAAACTCAATGCAGACTGGAGGTGGGAGTCGTACGCCACAGGAGGACCTGGACAACATGGAGGAAATGTTGTCCACAGTCATCAGTGGGGAGACGGTGTCTAGAGTCGGGGGACTGGACACTGCTCAACATGACCGGATACAACAGCACCAGGGTGTGTGACAACCAGGGACTGGGGGACGGGGGGAGATGGCCACAATGGCACACATGCACAATTGAGCTGAGCACATCTGCGGACAAACCATGCCCCAGACCCCAACTCTCACCAAGAAACCAATGTGCCCAAGTATGCAACATCTCAGCACTGTATAAGCACAGAAGTCAAAGGCACTTCAAAGAAAAGGGATAAGGGGAATGAAAACAGAGCAGCAGGGGCCACACCCCCACAATGCAGCACACACACATATCATGCAGAGCACATCAACACTGACAACAATGTGGCACAATCTACAACACGTCCACAACAGAACAAAAGACACAACTGGTGCTGACTGGGTGTAGACACTGGCCAATCACAAGTGTCATTGCAGGAAAATGTGAGATGATAATGTACAAGTACAAACACACACAAGTCTGTTGTTGAAATGTCCACTGTCCCCCATAAAATAGGCAGCTCCTCCCAAACAACCACGATGTACACAGTCATGCAGTCTGTATGTAAACATGTACAATCCGACAACACACATGTGAACACATTGTTAAACTGCATCTCCCCTTCACATTGCAGAGGGACAATCAACTGCTCCTGCAGAGCGACCCGAACCTCTCTTCTCTGATGATGAAGAGGACCACCACACCTTCGACTCCGATGCCCTCCAAGAGTTAATTGACAGTCTCTGCAGCCCACCTCCAGGAGCTTGGCAGCCCAGCTGCAACGAGGACACCCCACCCCTGCACAGACCAAACAGCAGGCAGCACCCACCACCATGGCAGCTTCCTAGGACCTCCACGAAAAATACATGGCTTTCCAATGCCAGGAAGGTGGGAGGTCGAAGCCTACCCGCACCTGTTCAGCCAGGAGCAGCTGGGTGAACAGGTGCAGGTGGGCTTCGACCGCATGGCAGACAAACTAGATGCCATACGTGGTTGTCTAAGTCCCATCAGGGACCATTCACAGTCCCTAAATGGACATCCACAGTCCTCTCCATTCTCTCCAACGAACCATGGCTGACATCACCAGAGTCCTGATTCAGAGACAAGAATGACTGTCTAGTCAGAGTGGCTCCAGCGAGCTTGCCCGAGAGGTGGGAAACATGCAGAGGCTCATGGAGAGCATGGAGTGGGCCAATGCGGAAAGAGCGGCGCCACGGTTGCACACCAGTGAGTGGTAGCTGGGTTCCTCAATGATCTCAAAACTATCCTCATGTCATTACTTCCACAAGGCCTGGCACTGATGCATGCTGCTGCTACCACTACATCCACATCTCCCCCCCCTGAAGTGTCAGTGCCACACAGTGCAGCAGACATTCCACCTCCGGCTCCTGAGGTGTCACTGCCACACAGTGCTGGAGAAAGGCCACCACCACCCACAATTGAGGCACACGGAACAGAAGAGGACAAAGAGGTGGATGAAAGCGCCATCATGGTAAGAAGGACGCAGTAGCATTCATCTCCGCCATATGGCCCTCTGCATCATCACCTTCCACTGTCCCCGTACACTCTGCGACACTCACCTTGGACCTCGCAATGGAGTGCCATATTCTCTTTGATCGCCAATGACACAGCAAGCAGACTGTGGCCTGAACTCTTCCTCTTCCTTTGGACTTGTCATTCCCTGAAGGACTCTGGCTGACCCTCCATGGGCCAATATTGTAAAGTGGGGTTTGCATGGCCCTGTAATGCTCCAGATGCAACACTCCACTGAATGTGCATTAAACATTCCAAATCACACAGATGTGTCATGTCTATGGTCTTTGAAGTGTGGTAGTATTGATGAATTTAGGGTCAGTGAATTTCTCCTACGTCCATGTGGCTCATGTCGTTGGACTTGGGTCACAGGGTGACACATTGCCAAATGTTGTCCGGGTGGCGCTGATGCAACAACAGCGACACACCCTTTTTTTACTTCCTTGTCCAGCCCCCTATGGAATAATGACCAGAGCCCCGGGGTCAGCCAGCCCACTATGCGTGCGCCCCAGGGGGGACAACAACAAAACATGTGCCAGAACTTCCCTGTAATGATCTGCTGCTCACAGGTCTAGTTGTCAGCATGCCACAGCAACTCCCTCATGGCTGGTTTACACCTGCACCACACCCATCTAGCGCACGCGTCACTGTACATGTGACACTGCCAATAGAAAGGGTGCCATTTCCAACCTCTCTCGATGTGTATCCGTGTGGAATGGATGTTGCCATGGGGGCCTGCGACATCACGTGCCGCAGACCCACAGGTGACATGATGGCGTCTGCACCACGATACCCAATCATAGAGGGTCAATGACTAGAGGGTCACAGACTTGGTGGCACCAAATACACTGCTGCCGGCACAGGCACACCGCTACGGGACTGTGACTTTAGGTGCACTGAGGTAGGGGCATGGTAAGTGCTGAGCCGGTGTGCTGTCTGCAATGATGCCCCGTCCCGGCAGTCCGGACTGCTCAGGTTCTGTGTGCCCTGCTGTACCGCAGTGTAGGCCTGAGCCAGCGGTCAGCGGGGGCCTACCGCCACGTGGCGTCACCTTCTGGATCACAGAGGTAACACTGCTTTATTTTCCTGTGATAGACTGAAATGTAGGGAGTTGCATTAAGTTACTTTTGCGATGGTTATCACACATCTTGAGAATAGGCCCCTAAGGGGCATATTATCAAGAAGGGCGTTAAAATTATCGCAGCTCTAGCAGCAGGAAACTGCCGCTAAAGCGGCAATAATGGGCTTGATAATATGCCATTGTGAATTCCCATAGAAGCCCAAGTTCTGGTTTGAACCTGGGCTTCTATGGGAATTCACAAGGGCATAATATGAAGCCCATTATTGCCGCTTTAGCTGCACTTTCCTGCCGCTAAAGTGGCGATAATTTTAAAACCGTTCTTGATAATATGCCCCTAAGGGTTTCTGTGATTTATCACGTACCTCTGCGAGATAGACGTGGTGCCCCCATAATGTAATCTCTTAATCTTCTTCCATAATTTAATCTTGTCAAAAAATACTCTTGAAAGTCATGCTTCATAATGCTACTTTGTATAACAATTTTACTGATCGATGCATGCCATGTTCTTTGAATGGTAGTATAATGTGTTTTGCACCACAATGATGCTTCATTGAGAGTAAACAAAACCAATGTAGTGCCTCATCTCGAGTTCCATGGATTCAGGTTCAGTGACACCGCAGGGCTGGAATCTTCGACTACCGCTGATATCCTTGCACTTAGATTGGGGATGACAGGTTATTCCCCTGGAATGAGAAATAACACAAAACCCTGGAATGTGTGTCCAAACTGATATGGCCTTCCACATTCCACAAGACATACCAGACCCATATGCAAATTTATTTGCATCTATCTTAGTGCATATGTGCAGAGACTTTTCTAAGGCCCAGCGGTGGGGACTCAGAGGGAAAACAGAAGGTGTAATCTTGCTCAAAATTATTGGGGCCGCAGTTTGCAGAAACAAAAATGTCCTTAGTCTCAGAGGCTGGGAAACTAAGAAAGGTATGTAGCAGTATCCCCCCCTAGACAATGCCCCGGGCCGCCTGTCATGATGGCCTTAATCTCCAATAGACATTCGAATTTCTGTCTGTACATGTGTGGGCTGTTATGTCTATAACATATCTTCATGGTGGCATATCGTAATTACATCTTTAGTAAGAAAACCACAGTGAGTGGTAACTATCCTAAGATGCCACCCTGTTTAGTAGGATTACCAGGAAAATCACAAGGAAATTGGCACGCTAATTCCAATTCCCCATGTTACTAAATTAGGTACTGCTAATTGCATTAATGAGTCCAGTTCCCTCGGTTACAGGCATGATACCTCCCGCCCTCCCTTTTACAACTGAGAAATGAGTTTGGGTGAAGCTTGATAATGGCTGGAGGAATGCAGGGGGGTATTCATTAGGGCTGCGTGGGATTGGTGTCCAAGGAGGCAGGAGGGCCTCAAAGGTAATGGCTGCAACAAGGGAAAGCCGAAGAGGTCATTAATAATCCCCTTCATTTCCACCCATTCAGAATTGCTAGCACCCCAGATAATGGTAAATCCGGGTGAGGAAATTGCGAGGTTTATGACTTGCAATTAGGGCCTAACAATTACTGTAGCCCCTGGTGATGATAATTCTAGAGTTGGGGAGTGTACAGGATTATAAAGAACTCCTTGCAATGAGAGATTAACAAGAAGGAAAGGAACAAGAGAATGTCCTCTGGGTTATGGTATTACCCAGTTAAGCAGATTAAGAGCAAAGCTTGTGCAAATACCAGCAGCATTGCCAGTGTGTCACAGGCCCAAGGCAAAGATGGAAATGATCCATAATCAAGGCTTATGTGGGCTGGTAAAGCTGCTGTGCCCCAGTGCCACTTCTCCTGGTGAAAGAATTGAAGCTATGCCTCTGTGTTATATGCAAAAGAAGTACTCATTTGTTTCCTAAATACATGTCATTGAACCGGACTTACTTACACTAAGGTACATTTTGAACCACTCCATTACTTAGTAGCTTTGAGTCATGGCAGCTTCAAGTGATGCTCCCCTCTGACAGGAACATGTCTGTGAGATTTCCCTCTCATTGAAACAATTCAGAGTGTAGCAGCCTGTGCCAGTTAGACATCTCTAATATGCTCTGCAATTATCTGCACATGCGCTTCCCCTTCTGCTCTGATGCCTCTAACTCCCTGGCTTGAAAGCCCCTGGCCCAGCAGTACCCTTCCACAGCCAGGTGGGGAGACAGGGGGAGAGAGAGAGAAGAGACAAGAGAGATTGTGTGTGTGTGTGAGAGAGAGAGAGAGAGAGAGAGAGAGAGAGAGAGAGAGAGAGAAAGAGAGAGAGGGATTTTTAGTCCCGAGGTAAGACAGACTTAAAAGAGATATATTCAGACGAAGTGAAAAGAACAAATATTTTCCAACCTTTATCAAACAAATGACCATTGCCCATCTTTGTAGCTGAGCACACACAATGATTGAAACACCAGAAATAAAACCCATAACTTTAAGAGAGTGAGGGGGATATTAACATCAAAATGTCAAAGTGCGCTGTTATGCCAAAATTGGTAACACCGTGCTCCATTTTTAAAATGCAAGGATCCGCCGTATTTACACAAATAAGGCGCAACCCTGTGTTTCCTCTGGTGCTAATAAAGCTGCCTAGTGCCAACAGGGACGAGTGTTTATGTGCAGGAAGGGACACCTTCCTGCACATAAACAAACTTGAAAGACGATTCGCTCTTTCCATGTGTGCTGCAAACAACGAG
Organism: Lissotriton helveticus; assembly: GCF_964261635.1. Taxonomy (NCBI): domain Eukaryota; kingdom Metazoa; phylum Chordata; class Amphibia; order Caudata; family Salamandridae; genus Lissotriton; species Lissotriton helveticus. The sequence continues at coordinate 1,014,864,778 of NC_136070.1, read as the reverse complement.
GAGAAATTAATAATTTCTCCCCTAATCGCAAGTCCAAAGCAAGGTACTCCCTGGCCTTAGCTTTTGGCAATAGCCCAGCCTTGTAAATATGGGGCAGCATCAAAAAGCAATGGGTTTTGCAGCGGAACGCCCACTTCAACACCCATCCCACGCCCCTTTCACGCTAAGTGAGGTGTGAAAATGGGCCTCATTTGCAAAGCGACGTTAAGCCACGTTAAGTGGCTTAATGTTGATTTGTAAATAAAGAGAAGGGGATATTGCTAAAAGTGACGTTCTGGTGGTGATATCCCCTTGTAAATATGGCCCTACGACCTTAATTACTAAGCCACAGTTAATCTTTACTGGCCTGAATCAAAACTTGGGAGCCCATTAGGATCGCGGACGGACTTGAGTCTGTCCGCGACCGTTGAGGAGGAGTGAATGTCCGCATGGGCTGCGGCGTTCCCTCCTCTGCAATTAGGATGTGACCCCCACCCTGGCAGTCACATCGTCTATTATTAACATTGCGGCGGGTGCGGCTTCAAGCTGCGCCCGCCGCAATGGTAAAAATGCACGCATTGCATTTACATGCAGAAAGCTGCAGGCACCGCGCGGTGCCTGCCGCTGTCTGCATGTGTACCCCCCATGTGCACCCCCCACCCCCCTTCACCCTAGGGGCCCGCAACGGGCCCCCAAAGTGCACATCCGTATGCTTTTCCACGGCGGAGAACCCGCCGCGGAAAAGCATATCAGATACGCAATCCTAATATGGCTGGCGGTGTCTGAGAGACACCGCCACCATATAAGAGCTTTTCCGCCGCGGTTGTTAGCCGACCGCGGTGGAAAAGCGGCGGACATAAACCAAGACCCACCAGCCATCCTAATTTGGCGGTGGGTCTTTGGAGGCTCCGCGGCGGTTTTCCCGCATCCTCCGGGCCAGCGGTGGCTTCCGCCGGCCCCGAGGATGCGGGAAAACAGCGATCCTAATGAGCCCCTTAGTTAAGACATTCTAATCGAAAACCCACGCTCATGTAGTGCAGTAGATTAGTGTACATCTACAGTAATGTTATTTGCAGAGTGGAATGGAAGACCGGAGAGGGACAGAGAGAGCGTTTTTTTTATTTCTTGGGGTAAGACATACTTAAAAGAGATATATTCAGACAAAGTGAAAAAAATATTTTCCAACCTTATAACAGACGACACACAACCACCAGGATTCAAACCCATCATCATCAGAGTCAGAGTTAGCTGCTTGGCCACATTGACTCTTTAGTAGTATAAAAACTTAGCTAAGACTTTTGAATCGAAACCCCACGCCTATCTAGTACAGTATAATAAAGGGTGGTCCCAGTATTTATGTACATCCAAAAAGTGTTAAAGAAACATATATTGTCATATAAAGCACTCAAAGGAAAATAGAATATACTTGCAACAGTGTTATTTAATCACACTGAACACAGATTTTAGTCAGAAGGTCATTTTTACAAAATATTCAAGTGCCCGACATGAAAGGGGAGGCCAAAGGATGTTGCTGTGGGCGTTCCACCGCAACACCCATTGGTTCTAACATTGCCCCCTATTTATAAGGGAGGTGTAAATAGGAGGCAGCATCATAATTAAGACCAGGGAAAACCTGGTCTTACCCTGGCGCAATGAGGAGAAATGTTTAATTTCTCCTCGTTTTTGCTGCTTTCATGTGCGCTGCCTTGTGCAGCACACATGGAAACAGCAAAAGGCCAATGATTGTTTATGTACAGAAAGGTCCACATTCCTGTACATAAACAATCATTTGTAAAAAATGCAGTTTTGGAACATCTATGTCTGCTGCATTAGGCAGCACACATAGAAGTTACAAATCAGTATTTAAAGATTGTTTATGTGCAGAAAGGGGGATCTTGCTGCACATAAACAATTTTCCCCTGCATGCAGACACACTTGCACTATCGTGCAAAGGGGCCTGCATTGTCGATAGACTGATAAGCATAGCGCTAGCGCAGGGGGGGAAAGCAGAGCTACACCACATTCTTGTAAATATGGTACAACCCTGCGTTTCTGCAGTGGCGGAGTGAGGCGTTAAGCCAGGAAGGCTAATGCCTCACTCCGCCACTTCCTTTGTGAATATGCCCCGATGTTTGGTACCAAAAACATAGAAATCAGTGAGGTCATCTTGGAGCTGTGAAACCCATTTTGACAAGTATCCAGACTATATACTCTTCAGGGCTTCCCTGTGCACTTACAGCTTCTCAGAATAGACTGGACATTGGACAGGTATTTCTGCTCATACTGATATGCCCACACATAGGATATAGTGCACCCTGCTTTAGAGCTAAAGGCCTGCAGTAGGGGTTACTTACGTATGTCTTATGCTGTGTATGGGTGGCATGGCACACTGGTCTGTGTGCCAAGTCGACTCTTCAGATTTTTCTGTCCAAGACAGCCATCATGCAATAGCCTTGGTGAGGGGTCTATGGGGTGGTACAACCTGTGCTGAAACCCAAGAGGATCCTCTTCAGTACCCATACCCGAGGGCCCAGGTATACCCTTTACTAGGGACTTACAGGGGTAACTGAAGTTGTGCCAATACTGATACAGGCTTTGGTAAAGAGCTTTGCCACTAGGGACCTGATTAGCAGGGACACCGTGCACTTATAGTTGAAATCACATTAGTCATCAGGCAAAAAGTGAGGGCTGACCATCTCAAAAGAGGCACTTTCCTACATGACCCACCCCAAATGAAAGTGAATGAGACTAACCTTTCCCTTGAGAGTCTTCATTGTCTAAGTAGAAGAACCTGGAAAGTCCCTCTGCATTGGCATAACATCCCAAGTCTGTGTTCCACTTCAAAGTCCATTCTGTGTAGGGATGTGGACCACCTTAACAGTTTGGGGTTCTCATCTTTCATCTGCCTGTGCTGAGTTTGAACAATGAAGTGAGAGTCAGACAGGTATGCCTCACCTTCTCCAGGGACCAGACCACTGCAAAGGCTTCCCTCTCAGTGGTACTCCAACGCTGTACCCTGGGGAGTAGCCTTCTACTGATGAAAGCCACAGGCTGCTCTTGACCGGGGTCATTTATTTGAGATAGGACTGCTCCTTTCCCATGTTCAGAGCCAATAGTATTCAGAATTAATGGCTTGGCATAACCTAGAGCGTTCAGAACAGGTGCAGAAAACACCGCTTCTTACAGAGCATCAGAAACCATTTAACAGCTCACTATCCAGATCACCCTTTTGGGCATTTCTTTGGAGGTCAGTTCTGTGAGCGTTTGTTGCAATAGTGCCATAATCCTTCACAAACCTCCTGTAGTACCCAGTGAAGGTAAGGAAGGCCCCGACTTGAGTCTGGGTTGTAGGAGCCATCCAGTCCAGAATGGTCCTGATCTTGGGCTGTAAATGTTCAACCTGACCTTCACCAACCAGGTGGCCCAAGTATAGAGCCTTCACTGCCCTATCTGGCACTTGCTTGCCTTGATAGTGAGACATGCAATTCTCAGAGCCTCTGTGAGCAGGTAATCCTGCAAGGTGGAGATAAAGACAACAATATCATCTAGATAAGCTGCATAGGCTTCAAAGCCAGTGAGGACTTGTTCACCAACATTTGAAAAATGGCAGGCACATTTTCACCCCAAAAGGCATCACAATAAACTATAATGCCTATCTGGGGTTGAAAATACACATTTCTCATTTGCTCCTGGAACCAGACCTATCTGCCAGTACCCAGATGTGAGGTACTCAGATATTTTGCTTGCTGCTCCCAATCTGTCAATTCATTCATCTGCCCCTGGTATTGGGTGTGAATTGATTTTAGTCACAGCATTGAGGTCCCTATAGTCCACACAGAACCTCGTCTCTTTTTTATCATCCTTGGAATGAGGTTTGGGGACTACCACCACCGGTCTGGCCCAGGGGCTCTCAAATGGTTCTATGACTTCCAGTTCCAGCATGTTGCTCACTTCAGCTTTGAAGCTCTGTTTCGCATGGTCAGACTGACTGTAGATTTAGATTTTGACAGGCATGCTTTAATCAGTGTCCACATTATGGGTATACCAGCTAGTCTGACCAGGAGTCAAAGAGAAGAGCTCAGTAAACTGATTTATGACTTGAATGCAATCAGGATGCTGCTGGGCAGTGAGGGTGTCTGACAATACCACTTCTTCCATTGGACTTGTCTTTTGGGTTGTTGGACAGGGGATCAGGGAGAGGTTCACTCTCTGCTTCCTGATCCTCACCATGAGCATGGCCACAGCGTCCATATCATAGTAGGGTTTAAGGCAGTTTACAGGTAGGATCCCCTTGGGGTCCCTGCAAGGGCCAAGGTCCACCAGACAGGTGACTTCTCCTTTTCTTTCTAGGATATGGTAGGGCCCACTCCACTTGTCTTAGCAAGCCCTATGGTATACAGGCTCCATAGCAACACATTCTCCCCTGGTTGGAACTCCACCATAGCAGCATTTTGGTCATATCATTGCCTCTGGAACTCTTGGCTGGTCTCGAGGATCTGGTTTGCTTTCTCCATGTATTCAGCCATCCTGGAGCGGAGGACAAATACATAGTCCTCAATGTCCTGTTTAGGTTCAACTAGAGGCTTCTTCCATCCCTCCTTCACAAGGCACTATGTTCCCCTAACAGGATGATGGATCAAGCCCTGATCTTTGGACTGGGTAAGAGTGGTCTGCTTAATTCAGACACTCTGTTCATCACCACCCCCTTTTCTGAATCGTTTTTGGCCACTATAGGTGTGGCAGGGTATACTCAGACATGAGTCCCTTTCTCACTGCTCCATCAGGATTCAAGCAAGCCGGGCCGAAGAGGCTGAAATGCCAGAAACCGGTCCCCGGTAGCTTGTCTCCTTTCCGGTGAAGAATTGGCTTGGTAGTTTGGTCTGCCCTGTTCCCATGATGCACTGGGCCAGGGACAGGCTAATTTGCATATAGCCAGGTTCTGAGCTGGGATGGGGCAGTGAGATAAATAACGGTGATGGATCAAGCCCTGATCTTTGGACTGGGTAAGAGTGGTCTGCTTAATTCAGACACTCTGTTCATCACCACCCCCTTTTCTGAACCCCTAACAGGATGACCAAACAAATCTTCAAATGGGAAGAAGCCAACTTCCTTCTGTGGCACTTCCCTTTAGGCATGAGGTAGGACATCCCATCTCCTCGTCAGTTTTTCAGGGAGTCCACCAATCATACCTTTCATGGTATTGTTGAATCTCCAACAAGGCCATTACACTGTGGATGGTATGGGGTACTGAACCTCTAGGTTACTCCACACTCCTTCCACATGTGTTTTAGGTAACAAGGCATGAAGTGTTTTCTCTATCTGATACCACTTACTTAGGGAAGCCCACTCTGGTAAAGACACCAATGAGGGCCCTATCCAATGCAGGGACAGTAATAGTCCTAAGGGGAATAGCCTCAAGATACCTAATTGCATGATCCACTACCACCAGAATATATCTGTTTCCTAATGCTGTCTGTAGGAGGGTCAAGGAGACCATCAATGTCAATCCCTACCCTTTCAAACAGAACCCCAACCACTAGAAGTGGATTTAAGGAGGGCTTTTGGGTGCCTACTTGTCTTGCCACTGTCTTGACAGGAGGTACAAAACTACTTCAGCTTCTGGTGCATCCTTGACCAGGAGAAGTGCTGCGTAGCCTACTCCAAATTTTGGGCTGGCCAAGGTGTCAAGCTAAGGGGTTGTCATGGGCCAAAGTTAGGAGGGATTCCCTGAACATCTGAGGCACTACCACTTGCCTAGTGGCACCAGGTTTGTGGTCTCTGGCTTCAGTTTAAAGTATTTCTTCCCCCAATAGGTCCTGTGGGAACCACTGACATTACCTGCGTCTGGTACAGCAGCTTGCTGTTGCAGGCTTTCAATAGTGGGACAATTGTTCTGCCCCTGACACAGATTTAACCTAGAGGGTCCCCTTGTGCCAAAAGCTCAGCCTGGTAAGGCTCCAGCTCTTGAAGCTCAGTTCCCTCTGGGGTTACTTTTCTTCCACCTGAGGAGAAGGGTCTGGTCTCTGATCTGCAGCTGGCTCCCCAGTCTGCTGGACTTTTCTCTAAGAGGGCTGGGCCATTCTTCCAGACTCCAGTGCCTCTTTTTCACTCTGGGCTCTGCTCTGTGCTCTAGTTTTCACACACTCCCAGTTCTGGGATTCCAAGCATGTCTGCATGGATTCTCAGTTCTGCCTCAACACAGGCTGAGGACTCAGAGTTTACTGGGGAAATACTTTATTGTTTGATAATTAAATCATTGCAATCCATATAAAAGAGAAGAAGCTTAAAACATTATTCAAATGTTTTTACTGGACTGCTCCCATCATTCCCATAAAAGTAAGACAGTAAAAGTATTAATATAAAAGTTCCCTCCTAGAACAGGGTGACCTTCGCTGAGGAATCTAAGTCATTGCCAAGTAAACAAACAACTGGGATGGATTAAGATACTGCTACCTCTTTTTGACCAGCAACCCCTCCCGAGTCAAAGGACACCATCGCTGTAGGATTTTTGTTGTCACATTTTCAGCATTGTTTACTGCATAGGCCTTCCAGGCAGATACTGTTCTGAGGATGCCAGTTGCTTGGTCACCATGGTGATTGGTGACACTAGCACTAGTGTCTCTCAACGTCTCTACCCTAACCTCATACATAATAGGATGCTGTCTGTATTTGTGCATGTAAGTGGGCCAGATGGATAAGGTGGCTATATCCACACCCCCACTAGGGTCGCTTTAGTAAGCTCTCTGATATGGTCCTTGCTCTCCTGAGATACCATCTAGAGATTGGCAACTACAGGTACCGCAGGTAGATTAGAGGAATTGTGTTTGTTTCTACAGCCATGGTCTCAAGTTCAGTGTCCCAGTGCCCTATAGTCCTAACGTCAAGCATTTTTGGGACCCAGTTCTTACCCTGATACCCTCCTTTGGGCTGTGATGAATATCTGGGCCCACCCTACTGATCAGATTTTTGGGAGCCTGAAAAAGATTCATTGATTTTTTTTTCTTTTTGCCCAACAGCTTTCCCTTGGGGGAAAGGGTTTCTTTTCTTTGGTCTCCTCTACAAGTGGTAGTCTTAGTCATCTTTGTTTTGACGTGGTAGTTTGCCTTCTTCCCCAACTCTAGAGGAGAAAGTGGACCTAGGTCTACCAGATGTTGATGCAGTACCTTAAAAGATGATCTTTCATAATTAGATGCAAAGCCCTTCATAGTCAATCTCATTGTTACTAAGTGTGGGCCGAAAATTCATTCCGCTCGCGGAATTTGCAGATTTTCTGCAATTTCGTGATCCGCGAATCTCGCGAAATCGCAGAAAAATCAGCGAATCCGCGAGCGGGACGAAGTTTCCATGAAGCACTTACAGGGTTACAGCAGCAGGTGCCCAAGTTGAAGCTAATTTCTTTGTAACCATTTACAAAAGGGTTACAAAGAAATTAGCTTCAACTTGGACACCTGCTGTAACCCTGTAAGTGCTTCCTAAGCGGCACCTCGTTGCCTACTTGCAACTATTCTCTGACCCTGCTCTGACCCTCGAAGCAGGGTCAGAGAATAGTTACAATTAGGCAACGAGGCTCCTGTCACAAAAATTAAACCTCAGCAGGAAGCACTTACAGATCTAAATAAAGCAAGTGCCCGAGTTGAAGCTCAAATTCAGTAACGCATTATAATCAGCCCAAGAATCTAGTGAGCACGGTTGATGCTAGGCAGGTGTGCTTTCTCCCCAAATCTACCGTCTATAAATAGCTGTAATCCGTGATGGAGGTCTAGGCATCCACGAGTTTCTCGAGCGCAATCCCCCTGTACTTCCAGTGACCAGGAGGCTGCTTATGGTCGAGATGCCCGCCACCCCTTCCACCATCAAACCCAACGGTAGGAGACAGACACAGTTTTGAGCTTTTGGAAGGCAGGGGGGCCTCACAACCCCCCCGGCCGTATTTATTAAAATATGAAACAAAATTTAAAACTTTAAATAAAAACGTTTCATTTATCATGTACAAAATTCAACTTCCATTACACTTGATGAAGACAGGTAATGAGGCTAACTTTAACAAATCTCTAATACAAAGATTTTCCTAGCCGAGTCTAACATCATGGCATTGTGCATTGTATACGAATTTTGTACATCCTACCGTTAAGGGCCAACGGCAAGGTCTTAACCGGTGTCAGATCCCTATCACCAAATTCGCCCTCTCGTAGTGGCGCCTGCGCAGAGGGCTCTACCCTCGTAGCCAACCGTAACTTCCCTTGTCATGGGGGCCCCTTTTCCACTCGGCGCCCTCTTAAGGTCGTCCGAGTTCCCATGCGGGGTAACCGTAAGAAGGACAGCGTAGACTCCCCCCCTTTCCCCGCACTCTCTTCCGCCGCAGCGGATATCCGGCCCCCGGGAAATTCGTGGGAGGGGCATATAGCCATCTCCCCCTGGGAGGGGCCTATGGCAGTCTCCCCTGGGCGATCCCATCCGTACTGGGTGTCGCCCCCGTGGGAGGGGCCAATGGCCGCCTCCCCCGGGCGCTCCCATCCATGCTGGGTGGCGCCCCCACTAGGGACCTTGAAAACTGCTCACCGATCATGACCTTACCGCCCGACCGAAGACTAATAAATACGACAGTTTAAGAACCTACTAACTGGAGAAAAGACAACCTATGCAAAATTTATCGCACCACTAGGTGTATTTCTCACCGTTACCCCCGTCCCTGTGGAGCGGGAGTCCCCCCCCTTAAACATTGTTAACATGAAAAAGGTCACATGATACTGTTAATACAAATCTACAAAGGAAAAAGAAGGCCTATCAACAAGTAGTCCTTTTGCGTAGACAATCTCGGACTCAGTCTGGACACGACGCTGTCTGTGCCTTAGTCAAACGCTGATTACTACTTGGCTTCATCCCAAACTTCTGCATCAGGGGCTGGTGGGTGGGTCAAAAATTGCTGCTTGTTCCCTTCCGGGCTCACGAGCGACGAGTGGTGCAACCTTCAGAGCGCGGGAACAAGAGGACGCCTGCTTGGGTCCCGCGCCTTTTAACCTTCCCCAGGTAGGCGTGGCGGCTTCCCTCTCCCGCCCCAAGTGCACGGACTTCCGGGCGGGGGTTTAGGACAACCCTCTCATGCGGCGGGGGCGTGCTCCGGCCACACCACTTCGGGCATACCAGCCGGGGCTACGCCCCTCGCCTACAACAGGTTTCCCGGGCGGGCGGGGCTCCCGGCCATACGTTCGGGCTGACCGAGTGGTCCCCCCTTTCCATATGGTCCGGGATGCCCGCCACCCCTTCCACCATCAAACCCAATGGTAGGATACAGACACAGTTTTGAGCTTTTAGAAGGCAGGGGGGCCTCACGACCCCCCCGGCCGTATTTATTAAAATATGAAACAAAATTTAAAACTTTAAATAAAAACGTTTCATTTATCATGTACAAAATTCAACTTCCATTACACTTGATGAAGACAGGTATTGAGGCTAACTTTAGCAAATCTCTAATACAAAGATTTTCCTAGCCGAGTCTAACATCATGGCATCGTGCTTTGTATACGAATTTTGTACATCCTATCGTTAAGGGCCAACAGCAAGGTCTTAACCGGTGTCAGATCCCTATCACCAAATTCGCCCTCTCGTAGTGGCGCCTGCGCAGAGGGTTCTACCCTCGTAGCCAACCGTAACTTCCCTTGTCATGGGGGCCCCTTTTCCACTCGGCGCCCTCTTAAGGTCGTCCGAGTTCCCGTGCGGGGTAACCGTAAGAAGGACAGCGTAGACTCCCCCCCTTTCCCCGCACTCTCTTCCGCCGCAGCGGATATCCAGCCCCCGGGAAATTCGTGGGAGGGGCATATAGCCGTCTCCCCCTGGGAGGGGCCTATGGCCGTCTCCCCTGGGCGATCCTATCCGTATTGGGTGTCGCCCCCCCGTGGGAGGAGCCAATGGCCGCCTCCCCCCAGGCGCTCCCATCCATGCTGGGTGGCACCCCCACTAGGGACCTTGAAAACTGCTCACCGATCATGACCTTACCGCCACAGGCCAGATAGTTGACCGACTATCTGGCCCCCCCACAACTCCTATAGGTCATGTCTCCTCAATCCTACTAGCCAGGCTAGGAAGTCTCCTATCAATATGTCATTCCCCGCCCTGGACAGGTGTACACCATCGTGAGAATAACAGTGGTCCCCCCAGATGCACCCATGAGGTATACTGTGAAGGTGGGCAGACCGAAACAACTTCTCCATCTTATTGTTGACCCTTCTTACCGAATGGTTCAACGCTGTTGTGGACCGCCCGCCCCTCCATACCCTCCTCGGAATAATGTGTGACCAAGCTAGTGTACACCCCGGGAGGGTTTTCGCCAACCAACTAACTGTTGTCAGTATGTGCTCGATTAAGGCCCGTCTGCCCAATCTCACCAAGTCATTGCCCCCAATGTGCACTATGACTACTGATGGCGGTGACCTGTGCCGCCCTAACAATTCTTCGACAAAACATTGCAGTTGGTCAATGCCCAAACCGCCCCGTCCATGGAAGGACACCATAAAACCATATTCCTCAGATGTGTGAATCGCATCACCTGCTCCGAATATGTCCGCGGCCCGTCTCACGTATGAGTGGCCCACGACCCAGACCACTCGTCGTCCATTCCTCGCTCCGGACGCGATGGATCGCTGATACTGGGCCGGTCCCAGTTCCCGCCCTGCGTCACAGGCTCGTGAAACTGTAATCCAAACAAAAGACAATGAACGTGAGTGCACATCTTCAATGAATCACAACATATGCAACCGCACGTACCATTTAAAACAGTCCGAAGACCATCTCCCCAACTGTTTAACCTTGTCTGCCTGCAGACCCCCGGCCGTCGCTTCTGTAGCGGCCCCAATCCTGAAAGAATGAGTCCCAAAATTACTCGGGTTCAAGCCCGCAGCTGCAATTGTCATTGCCAGCACCTTTTGGAACTGAAATTTTGTTAACGGGGTGCCGTCCGTATGCCGCAGCAAGGCCCCTCCCCATGTAGCCACCCTTTGCTGTAGGTAGGCCTCAACGAGTGCCACCGGACAACAAGGACTACCCAGAGCGCGCTGCAACACAATGCTACTCCCCTGGGCCTCTTGGTCTGTCTTGGACCTGGCAATCGTGATGAGCAGGGAATCCCCCCTCACTTGTACGTGGTCCCTACGCAGACCCCCCTCGGTATCCCTTTTATTGGCAGCCACTAGTTCGCCTATTGGCAGGGCCCCATAAAATGCCAACGCAAATGCTGCCCGGAATAGGACAACTTCACCAGGTGAGGAGCATGTCGCCTCAGTGCAGCCAGCAAGATGGTTAACCTGTCAAATCCTATTGGATGCCTAGTATCCTTCTTGCGCCCCTCTAGGCGCCGCCAGCCGCGCAGCGCCTTCCTGACCATGAAGGAATCTGTGGGGTCCCCGACCCCTCGGAGCTGAGCCATAAACGATATGGCGGCCTTATACCGACTGCTTGTTGCCGCCGACCGGCCTTCCTCATGAAGAGCCACTAAAAATTGGGCAAAGGCGCCCTCCTGACCCCACTTATGCTCCCATGTGGGACCCAAAAAGGCGCAGTACGCGCGGAACGCCACTTTGTACGCTTTCCTTGTCCTGAGCCCTAGACTGGCTGCCACGAGGTCTTGTAATCCGGAGCGCCGATTTGCCACAGTGCTTCGGGAAATGGTGCTGCCGCTAGCTCCGCTGATGGTAAACACTCCCTGAATGCCTGCATTTTGAAATGAGAGAGCGCATCCGCTGCATTATTCAGTATCCCCGGCACATGTTTTGCCCTGAATTGTACATTCAGCTTCAAGCACTGCAACACAATTTCCTTTAACAATCGCAATATCCATTTGCAGCGTGCTGCCTGTTGGTTAATGCATTCAACCACAGTCATGTTATCAGACCAAAATACCACCGAGTTATTCCTGAACTCTTCTGGCCAGGCCAATAATGCTACCCAAATCGGGAACAACTCCAGGAAACCAATGTTGCTCATCAGGCCACTTGTCGCCCACCAGGCTGGCCACCTCTGGGCCGACCAGCAATTCCCCAGGATTGCGCCAAACCCCACACTGCCCGCCGAGTCCGTCCAAAGACCCAACTCTACTGACGAGGCCGGTGCCTTGGTCCAGACTACCCGGCCATTGAAGTCCGCCAAGAATGCCAGCCAAATGAGCATGTCCTGGCGAAACTCGGCCGACAGCCTCGTGCGATGGTGCCCTTCCCTGAGGCCCACCATGGCCTGTGCAATGGATCGTGAGAAAGGGCGAGCCATCGGCATCACCCGCAGCGCAAAATTCAGCTGTCCCACCGTTTGCTGCAGTTGATGCAGTGTCACTTTGCTGCTTTTAAGACATTGCTGCAAGGAGGCCCTGAATTTGGCGACCTTTTCCAACGGCAAACGGAAACACCCTTCCACGGAGTCTAGTTCGACGCCCAGAAACTAGCTGGCCCCATCGTCTTACCTGGTGCCAACGGCACCCCGAAACCCCGCATGAGCACGCAAAATTCCTGCAATGCCCTTGCACAGTCCCGAGAGCCAGCTGGGCCGAGAAACAGGAAATCATCCAGATAATGCATCACATGCTGATGCCCTGAGGCCTATGAGAATGCCCATTCCAGAAATGAGCTAAACATTTCAAAATAAGCACAGGAAATGGAACAACCCATCGGCATGCACCTATCCATGTAATATCTTCCCTGGAAGGCAAACCCCAACAAATGCTGATCCTCTGGATGAACCGGCAGCAGCCTAAACGCGGATTCAATATCCGATTTTGCTAGCAATGCCCCAGGACCCAGGCGATTCAACATGACCACTGCGTCATCGAACGATGCATATCTCACACTGCATACACCTGGATCGATTGCCTCATTCACGGAAGCCCCTCTTGGTGCAGACAGATTATGTATGAGTCTGAACTCACCCGGCTCCCTCTTGGGAACTACTCCTAAGGGGGAACACAAAAAATTGGCAGCTTGTGCTTCTTCAAACGGTCCCGCAACCCGCCCCGAACGCACCTCCTTTGCTATTTTTGTAGCGACCACGGTCAGGTTGTGCGTAACCGATAATTGGTTCCTGCACAATGGGGCCCCCGAAAGTCACCCGCCAGGATCCTGAAGCCATATGAGAAGCCATCCCGCAGGATCCCGGCGGACACTCGATCAGGGTATTTACTCAGCCAGGGGGTCAGAGCCAAAATGTCCACGGGTGACTGGTTAAGCCTCCGTGACACCGTGTCAATCCTGCTTAGTACCCCCTTTTCCCCCGGTAACATTACCCTTTGATCGGCAGCTAGTTTCGGGGTGGGAGGTATTGCCACAACCTGCGCAGGCATGCCTGAACCTGCATGTCCCCTGCGGCCTACTACATGTTCCTTTGTTGAAACCCCAACATACCCCTCGGCTTATCTCTTCCACTACACTCTTCAAAAAGGAAGTAAAAGCTATCCTCATGGCTAAATACACTTGATTTATCATCTCGAACTCTGTCAACACCTTGCACCGATCTGTTTAGCATGCTTGAATCATTTACTTATTTGTATGAGTTGTTTTATTACTCACGTGATGGCTTGCAGCCACCTATTTGTACTATGTGATCTATTGATTTATTGTTTGACTATGTTCCCTCATGTACCCCTCTATGTAAAGCGCTCTGATATCTGTGAAGATCTTGTTCGCGCTATATAAAACTTTGAAAATAAAAAAATAAAACCCCTCGCTTGCCTCCATTCCCACCCGATCTCGACTGAAAGTCTCCCCCGTGGGCTGGCCGAAAGGGCTGCGGCTGCCCCTGTTGGACCGCCTTGAAACCATTTGTGCTCGACCCCGTGCCTACCGCCGGGCCTGGCGTGAACTGCCCATGCCAAGATACAGTGTCCAAACAATCCCAAGTCAATGACTCATTAAACTCTTTTGCTTTTCTAAAAGACACATGGAACCCTTTCCATGCATCCCCCCGTATTTCTCATGGTAGCCCACGATCCTGTTCTGGTACCAAGTCAGGGCTCCCAACAATTCCGGTGTCCGTTCATTTATTATTGCCCCAAACACAGAGAAGGCCCTAATCCAAGCCATCACGGTCTCCTCCACCCTGAATTCCGACATTTTGGCCCTCCATTCACTTGGGTGTAAGAAATCCTTCTGGGTCTTGGCATACTCAAATTCCCGATTGTCCGTCAACAATGAAAACATATTAACATATTTGTTGGCCCATACCATTTCTTTCGTGGCCATCGGCACATGTTGTGCTAGGCTTTCCCGCCTCGACGGTATAGCACCCTCCCCCATGATTGGGAGTGACCTCTTACCATCTTCCGCCGTGTCGCCGGTCTTGTCTGTTGCCTTATTTTGATTCTCCCTTGTGGCAGGGCTCGCCACCTGTAGGGGAATAGAAGGCATGTCCCCCCCCCCCAGAGCTTCTTGCCCGCCTGAGCTTGTCGATGATTTGCCTGGCCTCCGCAGCTGGATCTTCCGCAAGCCGCGGACCCCCCCGCTCCCTTCTTTAACCAAGGCAATACTGCTGCTAAATGCATCGCCAGCTCAGCGGGTATCTGTTCCTTATCAGTTGGTGTGATAATCACCCTTCCGGAGCGGGCACCGGGTCGGCCGCCGGGGTCACTGGGACAGGCGGTACTTCCATCGGGGCCGGAGCCTCGCTAGGAACGCCTTTCCCTTTCTTTACTTTACGCTTATTCCCTCCCGGAGTGACATTTGGCAAAGCACGCCCCACAACCCTCTTAGGTTTCCCTGCTGGCCCGCCCTGAGCTTCCACTTTTTTCTGGAGAGCTGCTAAACTGCGATCCATCCGGTCCATCTTACCAAACTTTCTGTCCATCGCCGACACGCGAGTTACCAGTGTGCGAAGCATGCGTTCCATCTCGGAGCTCTTTCCATTCTTTTTTCCAGGCATATCCGCTATTCTGCTCTCCTCTCTGGCTCCTTGGATCACTAAACACGCCCGGACAACTGAAACAGAAAGAACAACGGTTACCACGTTCAAAAATTGCTGCTTGTTCCCTTTCGGGCTCACGAGCGACGAGTGGTGCAACCTTCAGAGTGCGGGAACAAGAGGACACCTGCTTGGGTCCCGCACCTTTTAACCTTCCCCAGGTAGGCGGGGCGGCATCCCCCTCCCGCCCCAAGTGCACGGACTTCCGGGCGGGGGTTTAGGACTACCCTCTCATGCGGGGGGGCGTGCTCCGGCCACACCACTTCGGGCATACCAGCCGGGGCTACGCCCCTCGCCTGCAACAGGTTTCCCTGGCGGGCGGGGCACCCGGCCATGCGTTCGGGGTGACCGAGTGGTCCCCCCTTTCCTTTCTCCTCATCTGCTGCTCTGATCGGTGTCTGACCCTTTATAAACAAGAGACATGTGAACTCGCACAGAAGCCCGGCCCCACACACACTAGGCTATGCAACCTCTTCCCGCCCTTTCCCCCACTGTGATGGACAGCTCACTCGAGGGACCACCGAGACCAGGAAGACGGTCACCCAGGCCCTCGTCACCAGCCGTCTGGACTACGGCAACTCCCTCTACGCCGGAATCACCACCAAACTCCAGAAGAGACTCCAGCGGATCCAGAACGCCTCAGCACGACTCATCCTGGACATCCCCCGTCGCAGCCACATCTCCGGACACCTGAGAGACCTGCACTGGCTCCCGGTCAACAAGAGAATCACCTTCCGACTCCTCACCCACGCACACAAAGCCCTACACAACCAGGGCCCAGGATACCTCAACAGCCGCCTCAACTTCTACGCCCCCAAACGCCAGCTTCGATCAACCAGCCACGCCCTCGCCGCCGTCCCCCGCATCCGAAAAGCCACCACAGGGGGACGGTCCTTCTCCTACCTCGCCGCCAAGACATGGAACTCCCTCCCGAACCACCTCCGCCTGACCCAGGACCACCTCGCCTTCAGGAAGCAGTGCGCTATATCAATGCATTGATTGATTGATTGATTGATTGACCTCGGCACCTATGGGCCCGGTGGCAAAGTTACAGACACACGTGGTGACTGGACAACTCTTCTGGGCCTTTACACAGCTGTAGTGTAGGAAAAGCACGATACATTTACCCAACGAGGTAGCACTTACTGATCAGCCAGTAGAAAGTACTCCAGTTGAGCATAGTGCAATTGCAAAAAAATCCGCAATTTCATGGGGAAATCCACGAATTTGCGGATTTGTTTGCGAATTCACGTGACTTCGCGAACCGCGAATTTGCAAAATTCGCCCATACTTAATTGTTACCTGTTAATCAACAACCTAGGTTTCCACCCACCCAACCACCTAGAATTCCACCCAGGACTGACTCTGTTTTTTTTGTCTCCCTGAATCATATTCTATACTCCTCAGTGGTGAGTCCAAAGCCCTCAATCAGGATACCCTTCATGAGGTCATAAGACTCAGCATATTTTCAGGCTTTTTCAGGAGTCTATCACTGCATTTCCCTTAGAACAGTTCGAACAACAGAGGAGCCCGATTCTGTCTAGCTACCTTTCTTGCTACATATCCTCTCTCAAATGCAGTAGACCATTTGGTTATGTTATCACCCACTGAATAGTTAGGGACAATCACTTTGGGGAGTTTTGAGTCATAATAACCTCCACTCTCCCTTTTTATTTGTATTCTCACACCAGAGAAAGGTCCTAGGCCCAACTCTTTTCTCTCTTTCTCTATTTCCAGGAGCTGAGCCTCTAACTAGAATTTCCTTGTCAATCTTTCTAGCATGTGGTTCTTATCTGAAGGGAACTCAGCTGTGTCTGAGAGGACTGGCTCATGAACATCCTCAGCATCATCTTTATTAGTAGGATCATCATCCTTAGATTGAGCCATGATCTGGACTATCTTTTTCAAACTGAGCTATCACCTGTTTGAGATATTAGTTTTTGGGACTTTTTCCTGTTTTGATACCATAGCCCTTACAGAGGGCCCTCCATTGAGCATGGTTGTGACCCATGCAAGGGGCCAGGTCAAGCTTCTGAGCTTAGCTATCAGAATCAAGGATAATTCTACTAAAGTCGGGACCTTTTTATGAAGTTACAAAAAATAACAATACACTGAATACGTTCTCCTAACTAAAGCACAGACTTTTACATTTCTAACCACTTAGTTTCAGGGAGTGAACCAAAGCACTGGCAGTTAATTTGAGAAATTTAGATAAAATTGCCCAATCAAAAATGTTGACTATCAAAAGACAATTTTTGGATTTTGCTCATGTAGTCACTTATTGACAAAGTGTTTCCAGCAAATGCGAAGTCTTCTATCCCGCCACTGAACTACCAATGTAGGAAACTGGTTCTCTGTACAGTGTACTAAAATGAAGTACACTATGTAGAGATTTTGGGGAATCCGCAAAGGATATGCAGAGGCATAAGTAGATAATACTAACTCTCTTTTTGCTGTACTGTGGGCGAGCAGTTAGACTTATCAGAGGGTAGTGCTAAGCATTTGTTGTACTCACAGAGGCAATGAATGAGACACAAACTGAAGAACAAATCTGAGACAAATTTGTAAAAATAATATTGTATTTTATATAATTTTTAAGACCAAGAAACACAGTCTTAAGGTAAGTACTTGCAGAAATATGATTTTGCAAATTTCTATAAATATATCACTTCTATGTGCAATTACACACCATAACAAATGGGGAAAAGGCAGAAAAATGCCTAAAACTCCAGACAATGCTTTCCCGCAGTTCACCTTCTCGTTTTAGCTAGATGTTGGGACCAGGTCCAAGGTTCCAGCAGAAGAAGTTCAGGAATGTTCAGGATCACCTGGGAGCAGAGTACAGAGGTCTTGGAAGCTAGTGAGCAAAGACGGATGAGGCCACTTGAAAATGCACTGCACAAAGGGATTACAGGTAAGCATGTGGGTCTCCATAGAGGGAGGAGGTTGCAAGGGCCTGGGGACCAAGCAGCAGGGCAGGCTGGTCGGTACTGGGGCCGGTGAGGCCAGGTGAGAGCAAACAGGTCAGCCAGATGTTGTGGGTCTTGAGGTCCTCAAGGTCAGGAGCAGGCAACTTATAAAGATGATCTTGGGACAGCTGGGCCACTCAGGGTGGTCTCGGGTATCTCAACGTCCCTCGACAGGGGATTACTTCTGGCGCTTTGGCAGTCCACAGGGGACTTTTCTTCTCTGTGTTTACAGGTGAGGGTCCGGTACCCTGGGTATTCGTACACCGTGGCTTCAGTAGGTTCTGGTGTCGCCAATTTTAGCGGGGAGACAGATCTGACCCTCTGGAGCTCTTGTACCTTCTCTTGCTCAGTGCTGTATTGAGGTCATCAGGGAGCAGCAAGTCAATAAACTGGACTTCACGGGATCAGTGCCTGTGGTGCGCAGGGGAGTGATACCTTCACTCCAAGAGAGTGCCTCTGTGATTAGACTCCTTTCAGGTTTCAAGACGATACAGCAGCAGCAATTGTTGAGTCCTTTGAGCAGCATGCAGAGTGCATAGACTTTGTGAGGGGTCTCTGCGATGACACAACCAGTGTTGCATCCCCAGAGGACCCTCTTAAGTCCCCAAGCCCTAGGTACTAAGGGTCCGAAACCACATCAGACATCAGGCAAAACGTGGGGGCTAACCATGTGAAAAGAGGTACTTTCCTAGAGAGAGAGAGAGAGAGAGAGAGAGAGAGAGAGAGAGAGAGAGAGAGAGACTACATATGAGGCTTTTCGATTCTTAGACCTTCTTTCCCATGGGTATGAAAACACTCCTAACCTTCAAATGATACAACTATATGTTAGGCTAACCTTAAGGGTATGTAGAGTTTTATTCAGCACCACATTTCTTTATTATAAAATATATTAAAATGTGTTAACACGATCAACATCTTTACACATGCATAGTATTTATTGTGTGAAATAAAATGAAGTAATTGTATTCAATGATAAAGTGTTTCTACCAAAGGATTTCCAAATTTTATATTATTCTAAAACATTCTTGCTATGTCATATGAATCTTTAAAAAAACATGTCAAGGTAAGTTTAAATTTCCTGCTAGAACCATGAAGCTTGCTCTAAACATCTTGAGTCTTAGTGCTAACAGGTATGGTTATTTATATATACTGTGGCTGTGCACATTTAAATATCGGGTCAGTTCAAAATCAGTTTGCTTGTTTACATTGCACATGTCTCTTTAAGTATATTAATTTAAATAAAAGCTTTCTCTCAAGGGTAAGAGTCCAAGCCCGACACTTTTAGAGTAAGAGTTTAAGACCTTAAACACTATGCCAGAGGGACTGTTTACTGGTCTGAATCAAAACTTTGTTAAGACATTCAAATTGAAAACCCCGCCTATGAAGTGCAGTAGGATAGTGTACACTTACAGTAACATCATTTACAGAGTAGAATGGAAGGACAGAGAGAAAGAGAGAGAGAGAGAGAGAGAGAGAGAGAGAGTGCAAGAAAGAGAAAGAGGGGGTCATTCTCTGGGGTTAGATGTATTTAAAAAGAGATATATTTAGTCAATTCAAAAAGTAAAAATACTTTTAAGCCTTTATCAAAGAAATTACCAATCCCTAACCTTGCATCTGAGCATGCACACCCATGGGAACACCAGGACTCGAACCCACAGCCTTTGAAGGAGAAATCTAAGGGGCAGAATGCAGCACACATAGAAAAAGTAAAAATTGAGGAGAAATAAAAGTATTTCTTCTAGAATGACTGCTCCTAATTGGTATTAGTTTTTGGCGCTGCCTAAGATTTACACATCCTTGTAAATCTAGAGCAGCATCAAAAGCAATGGGTGTTGTGGTGGAACGCCCACAGCAACACCTATTGCACGCCTCTTTGTGAATTTACAAGGCTGCGTTAAGCTATGCTGAGTGGTTTAGCACCACCTTGTAAACATTGAAAATGGCAATAAACCTCTGGAGCACCATAAAAAGCTACAATTCGGTGGTGGTAGGGGCTTGTAAATATGCCCCCAGGATGCCAGTCAAATTCCTGTCCAAAGAGACACAGTTTTCAATGCAAATACTTCAGTTAACAACTCAATGCTTATTTATCTCTGGTTAAATGAAAGTCTGTGTCTGTGTGACACAGTGGCATAGCAGAAAATGTTTGCCCGCCCATCCCAGTCCTGGCAAAATATGAAGAAGGGCTCCAGAGTCTCCCATATCTCACAAGTATACCTTGGCCTTGGGCAGAATGTGGGCCACCCTCAAAGGGTCGGGGTGCCTTGAAGGTTTGGAGGTGGGCACTAACACCCAGGGGCCACAGGGGTCTGCATTAAAACAACAGCATAAATCAATTTCCAAATGCAATTTTTTTTTGCAAGAAAAGTTGATGCAGATAAAGCGCTGAAATTGCACTTAATCAAGTAATGAGAAACCCCAGAAAACCTTGTAAAGTGGGCGTAATAGGAGGGGGCACTGCTAATATTCAGGCAATATCACATGATCCTAAATACATGAAAAAAAAGAGTGACTCATGTAAAGATGAATAGCCTGGTTTCAAGTGGAGTGCTAGTACCAAATAAAACAAGTATTGGCAAATACAATAGGTCTTGCCTTTTAATATTACTTGTTATGAACAGCATCGTTTATTTTTCTGATACGCACAAAACAAGTTCTGAACAGAATTTAAAAGGTCAGAATTTAAAGGAAAATGCTTGCCAAGGCCTAATTTACTGTCAAATGACTACAAGCTGAAACAAATTCTAAATACTACAGCAATTGGATGGTCAACAGATGCCCAGGGAAAAGGCCTATGGGCCCCCAAGTGAGGAGGCATCTCCTTTTTTAGTCATGCAAAGTACACTTGTTCCTCAAATGCAAGCTGAATGCAGAATGCTGCTCTTCACCCAACATCATGAATGCTGCTTTGAGTGCAAAGGCACAGCGCAAGTGATGAGAATGTGATGGGAAAGCAGCAGATAGGGGGAGAGTGTGAAGAAACATGCACTCCATGTAGTCCTAAATAAAAAAGATGAAAGTAGATTATTCAATATAAGCAGTGGAAGGATACAAGTCATCCAATCAAAAGTTTAATAAAGAAGCTATCCTCCAGTGGAGTGACAAACACAAGAGGAGGAATGAAAGCCATTGCATGAGAAGCAAGCAGTTGAAAGTGACAAGAAAGCTAACCAATTCTAAGCAATAGACTCACAGCAATCCATCTATAACATTTAGAGTATGATCCACAAGAGGTCTTGCTACAAGTCTGTCTGTAAGCGATGTCTAAAAGAGGCACAAAAATTGGGCAGAAGAGAAATTGAATGATATTTCCAGCACCATATGTGCAATTTCTATGAAGTTAGACACATTATTTAATTTACCCAGGACCAGTTGTTTGCATGCAAATGTGTGTATTGGAGGGTGTGCCGGAAGTTGTACAGGTGGTTGTGCCTCATTTGCAAAATTCTTGCAGGACATCGTTACCACCATGGTGCAACACTAGATCATTTTTAGCAGTGGACACACATGATATTTTTTGCACAAGTGGGACCTAACCAGGATCAATATGCAATGCATTGTAAATATGGTGCTAAGTTATCTGTTGCTGATTTCACAACACTTTAGATGTTCATGCAGCCTTGAGTTGAGCAAACCTTGAGAAATCTGGGCCAGTGTTTGGGTAAAGAATACCTGAGCCTGGAAACCTAGGAGCATACTTATAATAAAGTGGCTAAGCGTGTTGTTAAGCAAATAATCCTAATGACACGATTTATCAATTTAGAAAAGCAGGGCTGCACCATATTTACTAGAATATGGTGCAGTCCTGCGTTCCCCCCTGTGCTGGCGCTAACTTTAGCTGCGTAGCGCCAAAGCAGGCACCCTAGCACCATAGTGCAAGAGTGCCTGTGTTGTGGGGAAGATTGTTTATGTGCAGGATGGTCCCCCTTTCTTCACATAAACAATCTTTAAATGCTGTTTTGCCTACATCTATGTCTGCTGCTTAATGCAGCACACATAGAAGTTGCAAAAGTGATTTTTTTAAATGACCTTCCTGCACATAAACATGGGGACCTTCCTGCACATCAACAATCATAGGCAATTTGCTATTTCTATGTGTGCTGCACAAGGCAGCACACATGGAAACAGCAAAAACAATGAGAAATAAAGCATTTCTCCTTGTTTCGCCTGTTTATGACCAAGTATTCCCTGGTCTTAATTTTGGCACTGCCTCCTAATTAATCTGACCTTGTAAAAAGTGGGCAGCATCAAAATAAATGGGTGTTGTGGTGGGACGCCCACCACAACACCCATTACCCTCCACTTTCATGATAAATACAGCGTGAAATGGTGCCTTATTTACAAGGCAGCGTTAAGCCACATTGTGTCTTAACGCTGCCTTGTAAATAAGGCAAGGCCCCTATTTACCATCACAGCGTCACTGATAGTGACGTTGTGGTGGCGATAGGGGCTTGTAAATCTGCTCTCTAGTGTCTTTGAGACATGGAGCCATATTGTCACCCTTAGCTGTGACTCATCGACAAAGCTCTGTTTAAGATTCAAGATTGCAATAGCAAGAGTAGAAATATGCAGCAGAGTTACGTGTTGGAGACCCTCAGATAGAAACACAGCACGTTGGGAACCTAAAGTCTACTAGTATTTAATGTAAAATAGCTGGCAGCAAAGTAAAAGATCAAAAAGAAAATTGTCATGTCAAATGTCCAGGGCTCTGACTAGAAAATGGTCAGTTGATGCAAAGAGCTAAAACATGTCAAAAGACCTAGGGGTCGATTCCGATTCGGGAAAAAAAACGTCCGTACGATTGGTATCCGGAGCCCTCTCCGTACGAATCGTACCCGTCCGTCCGAGTCGCGAAGTACGATCCGTATTCCGTGAATCCGTCCGAATCGGCGTGACCCGTACGTATTGCAAGGCTGAAACCGTGAACCGTACGACTCCTACACATACCGTACGACTCGTACACATGCCGTACGACCCGACGAGTACTATCCGGACCGGGGTATGAGGACGTGATTCGTACGGTCCACGTCAGGTAAGGGCGAGTCGTACAGAAAAGCACACAAACACATTCACACCGTACGGTCCGTACCCCCCATAATCGCAGGGGTACGCACCGTACCCCTGCGATCATGGGGTGTATGAGCCATACCCCCATTGTACGATCGGTGTACGAGCCGTACCCCCATTGTACGATCGGCGTACGAGCTGTACCCCCATTGTACGATCGGCGTACGAGCCGTACCCCCATTGTACGATCGGCGTACGAGCCGTACCCCATGTACGATCGGTGTACGAGCCGTACCCCATGTACGATCGGCGTACGAGCCATACCCCCATTGTACGATTGGTGTACGAGCCGTACCCATGTACGATCGGTGTACGAGCCGTACCCCCATCGTACACCGATGAAAAACGGTCGTACGGTGCGTACCCGACACGTATCGTACTTGCTGGGTCGTAAAAACCAGCGGTGAAGCGTACAGATGTCGCGTACAGCGGGTTCCGAGGGAGAATCGTACGGAGATTAGAGTCGTACGGTGTCTTGTACGACTCGTACGGAGTACGGCTCCTGGTACGAATCGTACTTCGTCGTACGTACGGGACGTTTACAGGTACGATTCGTACGGGGAAAAAACGCTCCGTACGACGATTCGGAGCGCATTTTACCGGATCGGAATCGACCCCCTAGTATGTATACAATGTCTCTCAATACAAATCAATGTAAGAGGACCATGGGCCATATGTATGCAGCAAATTCGCATTCGCAAAGGCCGAAATTCGCAGAATTTCGGCTTTTGCGAATGTGAATTAGCAAAATGTTATGTATGAAGTAAAATCTGGTGCAAAATAAGGAATCGCACATTTTGCGATTCCTTAAATGCAATGTATGAAGCCAAAAAAATTAGCAAAATGCCTTTAAGGAATCGCAAATTACCACCAACATCTAGTTGGTGGTAAGTTGCAATTTCTTTGAAAAATGCACACTTCAACATTTTTTAAAGTGCCATGTGACGCACATACATGCCCTTAGGGCATGTATGTGCGCCACATGTGCACCCATGCATATTTCAGGGGTGCAACAGGGTGTCCTTTGGACACCCCTGCACCCTTGAAATTATTCTCAATTTGCGATTTTCAAATTGCGAATCGCAAAATTGAGAATACCTTCCTATTCATTCCTATGGGCCTCCTGGCCCATAGAAATGAATGGGAAAGTATTCCTTAATTGCGATTCGCAATTTGCTAATCGCAATTAAGGAATACTAAGAATTCTCTAAAAAAAAGGGAATTTGTACATACATACCAATTTCCGATTCTGAAATAGCGATTTCTTAAAAATCGCTATTTCAGAATCGCAAATCGGTACCTTCATACATATGGCCCCATGTGGCAGAAATGTATTGTTCTTAGAAAAATGCATTTAATGTGCAGATACAGGAGTCATTTGTGACAATACGCTAGGACCCTAAGTTCATGTTTTTATATCATCAAAATCTTGAAAAACATTTTTCCCCTTACACCAGTGGAGCTCATAACAGCAGTAGTTATTCCACTCATTACATCTCACCCTGACTGCTGTAATGCTCTATACTTGAACATTGATAAGTAATCGCTAAATAAACTTCAGGTGATTCAAAATGCTGCAGCCCGCCTCGTATTGAATGTACCTAAACACCTTTCAGTTAGAGAAGGCTTACTGTCTCTGCACTGGCTACCTGTCAGGAAGCGGGTGACCAGGAAGTGAATGACATTTAAAGCACTATGCATGGTCCATCTGGCACTGTACCACCTGTGGTCCTTACCCCTGTGGTCAGTATTTCACAGGTACTCTCCTAAGAGACAGCTGAGATCTTCATCTCTGAGAAAGGTGATCATGACTAGGCCCAAGAAGGCTAGATGGGTGGTGGCACCTTCTTAATATCAGCGGCAAACTTGTGTAACACACAGACGATCCACATTGCGAGTGTCTTTTCTCACATGGCCTTCCGCCAGCCACTCAATACTTGGCTATTCTCCCTTCTGGAATTGCACCATCTTTTGATGTCTATGGGCATCATATGCTTTATGAATATGAGAACAAATGTAAATACAAATACAAGATGGATCTTCCCCTCACGGAAGCACAGGACAGCCTTGAAGGGAAGATATTATTCATATACACAATCCTAACTCCATTCTTCTCACAGAATCCCACTTTCCTTACAGGTTAATGCAAAATGTGAAATGTGCAACATGAAGCATAATTGTTTGTGGGCCTTCAAAGTCAAATGAAAGGTTTGCTTTCAATATAATGTCATGGGAAGCTTCATGCAAATAGAAAACAGCATTCTTAATTAATTAACAGTGGATACATTCATGATTACATGTATAGTTATTATTATTATTTCTCATGAGTGTACATGAACCCTAGCATTTTGGTGCGTTGGAGTCCATGATGCTGCCTGGATCACATTCAACAGTAGGCCATCCCTACTCTGCAATTCAAAATTGTTCCCAAACACTGTACAGCAGTGCCTCCTGTGAAACCCATTCAGCAGCAGGGAAAAGCACATGAACTACACCGGATGCAGGCCATGTCACTTGGGATACTCAGGGATAATCAGAAGGAAACATTGGTTTGACTTTAAATAGTGAAGAAGGTGCAATGGCACCGGAGTCCCACGGTAGGCAGACAAAATATCGATTTTTCAATATCGACCCACCATAATATCGATGTTTTAATATCAAAGGGACAGAATATAGAAGGTAAGTAATATCGATTTTTTTAATATCGAAGGGACCGCATTTCGAAGGTAAATAATATCGATATTACTAATATCGATTTATATATGATTTTTATGTATATTATTATGTATTTAATATGTTTTTTTTTTAATGTAATTCAAGTAAATGTATTTTAGTACTGTAGCGGGTTGTGGGTTTATAGGGGAATAGGGTGGGAAGTAATTTAATTATACTAAATAAATATTAATTTTTTAAAAATGATAAATTAATTGGTAATTCATTTTATTAATTGGTATTTTATTTTAATTCATTGATTATTAATAATTATGTTCTGTAGTGGGTTGTTGGCTTATAGGGGAATAGGGTGGGAAGTAATTTAATTATACTAAATTAATTATTAATTTTTTAGGAATTATAAATTAATTTTATTAACTGGTAATTAATTTTTATTAATTGGTAATTTATTTTAATTATTTGATTAATTGATAATTATGTTCTGTAGTGGGTTGTGGGTTTATAGGGGAATAAGGTGGGAAGTAATTTAATCATACTAAATTAATTATACATTTTTTAGGGATTATAAATTAATTTTAATTAATTGGTAATTCATTTTTATTAATTGGTAATTAATCTTAATTCATTGATTAATTGATAATTATATTCTGTAGTGGGTTATGGGTTTATAGGGGAATAGGGTGGGAAGTAATTTAAATGTAATTAAATTATAATTTATTTTCATTAATTGTTTTTGCAAATATATTATTGTTAATTAATTATTAATTGGTAATTATTTTTTATTAATTGGTAATCAATTTTAATTAATTGATTAATTGATAATTATGTTAAGTGTATTATTTTGTTTACTGGTGTTTGTTGTGCGTTAATAGTGTGTAAAGTCATTGATATGTAATTAAGTAGTTATTACATTTCTTGTTGGGTATTGATAATTTATTGGATATTAATTATTAATTGGTAATTGTTTTTTTAATAATTATTTATTGGTATTTGTAAATAGTTTAGATTAATGTAATACATATTTTTTTTAATATTTTAAAAAATTAATTTATTTATAAGTATGTTATTTTTAACTTCGACGCTATCCAACACTTTCCCTACTGTGGCACTCTCTGGAGTTGGAATGGTAATTTTTACCCCTACGCTATCCAACACTTTCCCTACTGTTGCACACTCTGGAGTTGGAATAGTAATTTTTACCCCTACGCTATCCAACACTTTCCCTACTGTCGCACTCTCTGGAGTTGGAATAGTAATTTTTACCCCTACGCTATCCAACACTTTCCCTCCTGTTGCACTCTCTGGAGTTGGAATAGTAATTTTTACCCCTACGCTATTCAACATTTTCCCTACTGTTGCACTCTCTGGAGTGAGAATAGTAATTTTTACCCCTACGCTATCCAACATTTTCCTTACTTTTGTTTTTTTGGGAGTTGGAATAGTATTTTATTCCCTCTATTACTTAACATTTTTTGTATTGTTTTAGTTAATGTAGTATATAATTAATTTTAAAAATATTAAAAGTAAATTTAATTTTTTTTAATTTGTTTTGCATAATTATTTAATTTGTATTTATGTTATTATTTTATGTGTATAGATGAATTGGTAATATATAATATTTTTAATTATTTATAAGTTATTGCAATAAATATTACAACTGATTATTGAGTATACATATTATATATTATATGTATATGTTTAATTATTTTTTTATTAAATTATGTATACTACTTATTAATTTTAAATAATATAATATATTGTGTACTATGTTTATTATATTTGTAAGTTTTTTAAATTAATTTTTCATTTTTTTAACGATATTTAAAAAAACCCGATATTTTTGACATCGATATTTTTTTTCGATATTTTTGTACTTAACTTTTTCTAGATAGGATGTTGATATTGTTGACATCGATATTATTGCTCCGATATTTTTGTAGGTCGATATTTTGTCTTTCTATATTTTGTCAGACATTCGAGTCCCACATATGAGGGGCCCACTGCACCCCAATCATAGTTGTTTTATTCTGCTGAACCATGAAGCTTCAAGAAAGAACAAAAAATAGAGCATCTTAAAGTAGATATCACTCATCACATTATTCAAAATTTGCTAGATTTCAGATACAACTTGAAATATGGATTTGGGGTTCACAGCAAAAAGCCTTCTAAAAGTTATTCTCTTTTTCATTGCAAACCTTCATAACAACTCTTCCTTTATCTAGCCCATATGCCACTCTCAAAATTCAAATTCAAAATAACTTCATTCGGTTCCAAGGACCATAAAGGTTTAACAAACAAACATCACAATTTTTAAATTTCATAACTTCTTTGTAAAACAGTGTAGTTAAAATTATTTATTAGAAAAGTTCATGTAAATCTGATAATTTAAACATATAATCCCCAGTACAAATGATCTAGCACGGCAAGATAATCACTAATCATAAAATTCCAAGGGTATAAAAGTTGTACATTAAAAGAGTGCAACATTCCTGTGACACTTCTTATAGCTCATAGCGCTTTCTAACGGCCATTGCAACTTTACTATAGTTAATTACCGCGATCCAAATAGCAGAAGTGGCCAAAGAGTACAGCAGATTAAAACCTTCAATGTATGTGCAAGGCCGGACTTCCCTTAGAAGCGGAGCTAAAAAATTTCCCCTTGGATCTTTAAAGAGGGGGCAAAATAAAATAAAGTGTAAAGTGCTCTGAGCTGCCAAATTGTCACACAGGCAGGACATACGTTGGTCGGCCCACCCTGATTGTCTCTGGAATGCCACTAAAAAGTGCAGAGTGTGTGAATGAAATCTAGTTAAAAGAAATCGTGTCTTTTCATTGGTCGTGAAAGTTAAGTGAAATTGCTGTTGGGCAGGGAACAAGCATGAGCGACCAATCACCTCAGATTGTGTATGGCGAATAATTGCCCTGGAATAATGCGGCTCTTTAATGACGGCTTTCACAGGTGTGAGTATACTATCAGGATGGTCGTAAAAACGCCCCAAGCTTATCCCATAAAATGTATCTCTCACAAATCGGAGCCAAGGGATTTATTTATTTATTTATTTATTTAGTTTCTTATATAGCGCTTACGTTCTTACCATAAGCTGAACTAAACAAGGATACACAGGCAGAAATACTGGAAAGACTACCAGGTCAGAAAAAAATGAGTCTTTAGGCATTTCCTAAATGCAGTCAAACTGGAATTTAGCCTAAGGGTGAGGGGCAGGGAGTTCCAAAGAATAGGGCCTTTATAAGATAGAGCTCGGCCTCTCTGTCTCTCCTTAGGACACTATGCAGTTTAATACAGTCTTTAATCACATCCCTTTAGAATATTAATTTCGCAGACAGCCACATTTTTGCCCATAGGAGCAAAGGGGCAATGCTTTTACGGCCCTCTAAGAACTGCAACCCCAGGATCCGGCCTGGTTAGTACCTGGATGGAAGTCTGCATGGGAATACTAGGTGCTGTAAAAAAAGAAAAAAATAATATATGCCACTCTCATTATTAGGAGGTTCCTGTAGTATGATCGAAGGGATCGAAGGGATCGAAGTATAATTATCTCTTCCCAGACCTCCCTGACAGTTAATTCTTCAGGACTCCAGTGTTGGGGATTAAAAACTCCCAGGCTTCACATGAAAGGTCGTGTTTGCGTGGTACCACAGTAGCAGCTGGCCGCACTTCAAAGCTTTATAGCTGTAGACAACCTAACAGATTTGCCACAAACCCTTGTGCAAAAGTCCTCCCCCAAACTTTGATGTAAGTGTTTCAGTCATTGCAGAAGGTCCTAACTAGGCTGCTGGAAAGGACTGAGTTGCATACAGTCGGCAGAGAAGTATGAGAATTGTCTATGGAGGGCACTGCAAGTGCTTGACTGACACCTGACACCCAGGCATGAACGGGGAGACCTATCTATGGGAAACACTGCTGATGCCTAACTGCTGAAGAAAGTCACCAGTCGTGGGCTATGAAAGAGGGAAGTCCACGCTCAATATATCCCATGAACCAGCACATCGGTCTTTTGTCATCTGATCCATTTGTGGAAAACCCAAGCACGAGCACACCTACAATACTCTGATCCACTGTCTAAAAGATCTGGCAGCAGCACCCTGAGTATTACTACACTCGGGGCTCATAGGAAAATCCTTCATCTGATCCCATGACCCAAATGAAGCACCATTGTCTCTCACCTCTAAACCACAAGATCTGGAATAGCAAACACCCGGACTTCCGGTCCTGCACTTCCTGCCAAGGGGTACTGAGAGTCCCCGAAACCAAACAGCTGTACCTAGAATGCTGCGTACAAGCATAAACGGGTGCACATTCAGCAGTATTTAGTAATTTGATACCAGGAACTAGGACAGTATGCCCCAATATCCTGCCTATGCTCCAGGTGCTTAGCATCACCCATGGTTCGTGGACCATGGTATCAGGTAGTAGGATCTAGCAGATATTGGAACTTAACATCAGAGCCCAACTCTGCACTGGCTAACAAGCAGCTCCCAAATTTACTGGACTGTACCAACAGCACATGTGACACAGCTCTCCATCTCTCAACCTCTGCATAAGGTGCCAATCAGCACCTTGGCCATCACAAAGGTAAATGCACTCAAAGGGGTTAGAAGGTACCAACCCATTCTTACTTCCTCTCATACTATGAAGTCTGCCACATGTGAAACACATGTTTTTACCTTCAAATCCTATACAACTACTGTCAGACCTGGACCTGTTCATAGATATGAAGGAGCCCCATGTCACGTGGGACACATTCAGCCAGTTCCGACTTAGTAGGCAACAGTAAATGCTTGTCCGATGGTGGTTCAGGTGACTATTCCTAGTCATCTTGACTCCTGCAACTCCCTCTTCCTTGGTGGCACTTTGGGTGTGGTGAAGATGCCTCAGTGCATCCAAAATACCATAGCTAAATTAGCACTCGTATGTCCTAGGTCCGCCTCTGCCTTAGATACAGTGCATTGACAACCTGTGCCAAAAAGGATAATCTTTAAATCCCATTGGGTTGTATGTAGGGCCTTGTAACACTCTGGCCCGGATGTATGACATTACAACGCATGCTTTTACATCGCATGCTTTTACAACCCGGTTTTTACATCGCATACCATTACAACGCATAGCGCTTTGGGGTGCTGGATAGTGAATAGTTTAATTTACTATTCCAACTCCAGTCCCCGTGGACACTAGGGAAGGTGTTGGATAGTAAATTAAATCTATTCCCTATCGTAGAGCGCCCCCCAGTGCAATGCCTTGTAATGGTTTGCGTTGCAAAAGTTGCATTGTAAAGGCACTGCGTGGTAAAAGTTGCGTTGTAAAGGATGTTTCCCCTCTGGCCCATCTTACTGTAGGAATACATTCAGCACCTACCTGCATGGGTGCCTTTTTATTTGTATCACAAACTTTATTGAATTTTGGAAAATATTGTGATGCAGCCAACATACTGCGTCGTTACAGTGGCAAGCATAGCAAAGAGTTCCATACAGTGTACTTATGAAACATCATCGAAGGACACAAACAGGTCTTGGCATAGAAATTATTCAGCAAAATAATGAAATCCGAACTCCCACCACCTTAAACCAATGAGACTATCTGTAAATTTACGCGTACGAGGCATCATGCATGGAAGTATGCGTGAAGTCCTGCAAGCATCTGCATCGCACTGGGTAGGTAAAGGTGTAACCTTTCAACCTGGGGTCCTGCCTGTGTGCTTCTTACTCTGCCAGGACATGTTCCTTCTCTGCGTCCCCATATTTAATCGAGTACACGCTAAGCCGGGGCTTTTTCTGTAGTGGCAACAACATTATGGAATATACTGTTGCCTACAGTCTAGAAAATGCCTACCATCCTCCCTTTAGAAAGCCCTTAAAGACCTGGCTATATAGAGAGTAATGTTGCTACTCTCTGTATAGAATGGATTTTCACAGTAGGTTGTTATGTCTTTTTGGGATCTCTACTTGCTAGTTTGTTGATGGTATGAACAGGCGCCCCCTGCGCCTAGGGGAGGGGCGCCCTTAGTTGCGACATGTGACTGAGCCCCTTAAGGGTTGGTTAAGGGGGTGTGTGAGTAAGGAAGGATGATGATGTCATCAGGGCGTGCAGGATTGTAGGGGAGGTTATTTAAGGCTGTGCCCGGTCAACAAGAGGATAACCTTCAAGCTCCTCACCCACGCACACAAGGCATTCCACAACACCGGACCAATGTACCTCAACAGACGACTCAGCTTCTACACCCCCACCCGCCAGCTCTGCTCCGCCGCCCCCGCCCTCGCCACAGTCACCCGCTTCCGAAGAGCGACCTCCGGAAGTAGATCGTTCTCCCACCTCGCCGCCAAGACCTGGAACAGCCTCCCCATCCACCTACGGCAGACACAAGACCTGCTGACCTTCAGAAAACTCCTCGAGATCTGGCTTTTTTGAGCAATAGCAGCATTCCCCACCCCAGCGCCTTGAGACCCTCACGGGTAAGTAGTGCACTTTACAAATGATATGATTGATTGATTGATTGACTGCACACATGTCCTAATTGTGCCCCCTGGCAACACTGCACACAATAACCCCAACAGAAAGCACACAAATGCCATCAATGTGCAGGCAATAGTGGACCACCCGGGAATCTCCACCAACGTCAACGCCAACCACCCAGGCAGTGTGCATGATTCCCACATCTTCCGACGGTCCATCAGCAATCAGCGCTACCAGAATTGCACCTATCGAAATGCACTGCTCGTTGGCAAGTACCAAATGAACACATCACACACCTCAACTACACAATCATGCCACTCACAACACTGGGAAAGCACACATTACAAACTCATAAACAACATTCCAAATAACAGGTCCACCCACCAGACACGACAGCACAACTTACTGCGGGAACCTGGGCCAGACATATACATAAGCCATCAACAGCATGGCACCTCAGCCACACAATAGCAGGATGTGGGTAGAGGTGGGTACCAGGCATGTGCGAAGGAGGCAAGTGACTGATGATTAAGAAGGTACACAATGCCAATTGTGGCTTGGATGTGATGGTCGGACTGCAGTATGCAGACCACACACATATCCATGTCGACATAGCCCGCTGGTGTATGGAGTAAAGTGGACAGTGGACGCAACCATGTCACCCCAGCCAGATGGGAAGCTAGTGGAAATGTAGCTTGTTACGTCCCCCCGTAAGCGTGAGCAGAGTGGGCTGGCCTGGCATACGCCAGGCCAGGGTAGGGGTGTGAATAAAAGGCACGTAACTCTGTGTGTGGTCCTCTTCTGGAGTACCCAACGTGTCTGCCAGGGCGGCGCCTCTCACTGCGCCACGACCCTGATGCAGTTGCCGTGAGTAGGGTTGCCTGCGATAATGTGCGTCTGCTGCACGCTGGGCCGCTGGTCCCTTAACCAGTCTTGGCCGCTCAGGTGCACCCAGGCCTCAATGCTCACCTGCCAATACCGGCTTGTGTCAAAGAGAGCCCACCATGTGCCACTCCAAGCTCCAAGCCTGAGGCCCGCGACCCTGGCAGCCTGCTCAGACCATCACGCCTCTGCGACACAGGGCCGCAGAACTCCTTTTTTGTTGAAGTACTATACCAGCATACACAGCGGACTAGTAGGTCACACATTTGGAACTGAGTTTTGATGATTCCATGGCAGAGAACATTATTTATGGGATATTATATGTTACTATACTCCTTTCGACGTGGTGCCACCAAGTCTGTGTATAGCATTCCAACCACACGTGGCTGTGGGCCCACGCGGACTACTGACCTCAGCCACACTGCGCTCGAGTAAGTCACACATTTGAGACTGAGTCTTGATTTAGCAATGGCCTAGTTCATATCATTGTACTGGCATCATCACAGACTGCACCC
The DNA here is from genome assembly GCF_964261635.1 of Lissotriton helveticus. Classification (NCBI taxonomy): domain Eukaryota; kingdom Metazoa; phylum Chordata; class Amphibia; order Caudata; family Salamandridae; genus Lissotriton; species Lissotriton helveticus. The sequence continues at coordinate 1,014,831,293 of NC_136070.1, read as the reverse complement.
CCTTTCAGCCCCGGTGCCGCTAAGTCTGTTCCCCAACATTCATGGACACTCTCAAGTTGTACTTTGGTGGTGTCTGAGTCCATGGACTGGGGTTTGTCTTCATCCTCATGTAGCTGATACCAACGTGCTGGTAACAACGAGACTGTAGCATTTCACTCCTCAATTTGCCACTTCCGAATGGCTTCTACCCTCTGCATCATGCCCTAGAGGACACCTTCCACTGTCCCCCAAAACCCTCTGCCACAGTCACCTCAGACATCGATGATGACCCGCTCAGTCCGCGTGGCCCTACCTCAGTGCACTGCAAGTCACCGTCCTGTGGCGGTGTGCCTGTGCCGGGCGCAGCGCATCGGGGGTCACTAACTCTGTACAGCTCAAGTCATGGACCCTGTCTGATAGAATATTGGATGGCCTCTGAGACGATGGCCTTGGGGTCATCGATGCTATGTATATGTGGCCCTGCGCTGTCCGCTGCCTCTGGCCTCAACTGCGGCCCACCAGGGCTCACACATCAAATCCAGTTCTGTGAGGCCCGGACGACGCATCACCACAGGAGGCACACACCACCACCGCCATGTCCACCCCCAACTGCCAACTTCCAGAGTCGAAACAGTCATACTGGCAGACTGACGGAGTTGCTCACACCAGTTGTGGATGCCATCATCTGCCTGATACCCTGCTCAGCACTCCAGGTGCAACTAACTCAGTACACCGCAACCCATGGACTGTTACTGATTGACTTTTGTGCTGTGGAGAGGTTACGCAGCAATGTCACCTCAGGCAGTGTGGGAGACCTGTGACGATGATGAGGAAGATGATGCAGGTATAACATGCCCCACTGCAGCTGCATCAGGCATATCCTGGAGGGACACAATCCTGGGCAATTCCTTCACAGGAGCGCTCCTAGCTCTAGTGCCCCACACTCAATGTACTGCAACTGACGGACACTTCTGTTGGCATTTTGGGTGACTCTGTACTTGCTCTGACTACCTCCATGACGCTTCGCAGTTGCCTCTATCATGCTGGTGATTTCAGTTTCCGTTTTAATAGTGTTCAGGGGTCAAGTTGTTGCCAGCACCAACCACTCCATGAGGGCTGGCTTACACTCACCACACACACATCCAGCACTGGTGTCACTGTACATGTGGCCCTGCCAATAAAGGGGCCGGGCGCACATGCCCGTAGCCAGTTGAACAGACTATCTGCGTGTGTCCGTGTGGTCATAATGTATGCAGAGGGCCCCAGGCCCTACTATATTACATTGTGTTGCGTACAGGGGACGCAAACATGTCACCGCAGGCAGCAGGTTAGACCTTGGACATGTTGCTTTGTCGACATCCACTCAATACGTAAGAGGAGTGGACTGGGCCCTCATACGCAGGTCCAGCATGGGAGTGTGAATGATAACTGTGTGCCTCTGGGCGTGGTTCAGTACTGGAAATGTGCAAATGCATGTGTCTCTGTCGCAGTTTGGGTCTCCTTTGAGGGGTGCAGGTGGTCCCTGATGGGACTTAGACACCCACGTATCGGGTCTAGTTCGTCTTCCATGGGTTCGGACCCCGTCGCACATGTTCGGCCATCTCCTTTTGTCAGTCTGACACCTGGCATTTGAATGCAATGTGTAACTCGGTGAGGTGTTGGGAGCCAGCCATGGTGGCGGGTGCTTCCTGCTGTGTTTGCTGTGCAAGGGCTGGGGTCTCCTCTATGTAGCTTGGCTGCCCTGCTCCTGGGGGTGGGGTTCCTAAAATGTCCATGAGCTATTGTAGGGTGTCGGTGTTGAAGGTCTGGTGGTCCTCTCCAGCATCACTGATGGGTTGTCTGCTCTGCTGGAGGGGTTTTTTGTCCCTCTGCAATGTGATAGCCAGATGCATGTTGACATCGTGTCGACATGTATGTTGGCGCATTGTTCTAGTTTACATGCAGACTGTATGGCAATGTACATTGTGACTGTTTGGGAGGTGCTGCATATTTGATGCGGGACAGTGGACATTTGGACTACATGACAGATGTGAGGTTGTACATGTACATTTCAATCTCCCAGTTTCCTGCTATGTTACATGTGATCGGCCTGTTTCTGCACATGAGCGGACCCAGTTGTGTCTTCTGTTCTGCAGTGTCAGTGTTGCACTTTGTACAACATTGTCGTGGGATGTGCTGTGATTGCTATGTGTGTGTGCTGCCGTGTGCCACGGGATCAGGGACATGATCCAGGGTCATTGTGCTACACATCGTTGTGCATGTGTGCCATTGTGCCAATCTTCCCCCAGGCCACCCACTCCCTGCTCGTTTCTCACCCTGTTGATGTTGTGTCAGGTCCTCTTGAGCTGTGTCTGCACTCCCGACTCCTTGCACCATCTCCACACTGATGACTGTAGCCTCCATTTCCTCCTGCTCCTCCTGTGGCGCAGGACTCCCATCTCTTGCCACCGTTGCTGCCTTCCTGTTGGCAGCAGGTTTGTGCTTGGTTTGCCCTTTTTACATTATGCCAGTGCCTCTTGGCCTCCTCCATTGGCCTCCTCGACACTCCGACTGCATTCACATTGGTCTAAATGTGGGTCAGTTGATGGTAGTGTTCGGTCACCTCCATGACGCTGATCTGGTTTTTCTGCGGACCGCACCCCGTCTTCCTCCTCCTCTACTCCTTAGCCTTTTCCGACCCCGAGATTCCTTGCTGGTGGTCTGTGGGGCTTGTGGGGTTCACGTTGGCCTCTGCACTCGGTCTGGTTGCATCCATGGTGCTAGGCAGTTTGCTTTGGTTTGGGTGTTTACATTTTTTTTGTTGCTTTTATAGTGCATTTTCACGCTTGACGCGTGGGATTTGCAGGCCTGTCACTGGTTTTCGCAGCTTTTTGTATTGCGATTGGCCTCATCGCATCCTTTTTTTGCGTTCGTGTTTCGCATTTTTGCGGTGTCGCATTGACTTTATTGTGGACATTTGACGCATTGTCGTGGGCCTTTCGCATGGTACCTCCGTGTTGTGAATACTTAGTTTACACAGCGTTATTTTTCCCGCGATCGATGCGATATGAAGAGTTGCGTTAAGCGGATTATTCAGTACTAATCGCACGGTCTTGAGAATATCCCCCTTTGAATTAGGCCATTACACCACTTGCATAATTACTTGCTGTTTGTGGTAAAAGTTTACTGGAAATATTCATAGTAAAAATGTATTGCGCATGCACAGAAAAAAACTAACACGTGCGGCTATTGTGTGCAGTGCTTTTGCTTGTGTTTGCTTTTTTGAGCACGAAATGCATCCTTGCTTCAAGGATTGATGGAAAGATGCATTTCTTCTAAAATATAGTGCGAAATTATGGATTCACATTTAATGTAATAATGTGATTTTGCCAAAGTGATATGTAAATATGAGATTTCCACACATCTAAATGGGAAGAGGAAGCATAACAGATACACCTCATGTTTGCCTACAGTTAGTGTGAATTTGTAGCACAACAGTTTTCCCTGGAGCAGCAAATTTAGGCTTCTAACTGGATCACTGCAATGTTGACGCCCCCAGAGCACTCCCTGCCCAGAGTTGCCATGTGACTCCATTTCATATGTAATGTCTTCAACCAGTCTTGCCTTTCTTTGAGCATATCCCTATATAGTTTAAAGAGAAACTAGACGTTCCAGATGCAGTATGCTCCAGGCTAAAAGACACAGAAGTATTGACTCTGACACACAAGACATGGGGAGGATTTGTACAAGAACTGCCGCTAACTAACGCTCACGCTAGTTAGCGGCAGTTTTCTTAACGTGGCCTATCACCAAAAAATATCACCCTGTTATGGATGTATTTGCAATACATCACTACATGGCTAATTGGCTATAGTTCCAGGTAGCTGCGGTGAAAACTGTTGTTAACACTTGTGTGAAGGCGATACGAATTCTGGCGTTAGCAGGCGAAAACTGATGAAAGGCCAATTTGTGGACAAAAAACTCACGTTAGTCAACGCAACGTGACTTTTTTCGCCTCTAGAGGAAAAAATAGCCTATAAGTACACTCCCAGATGGGGGCGTGGCTTGGGAGTCGATGATGGGGGAAGCGTGAGCCCGGAGCTCGCCTCGCCAATTATCAGTTTAAAAACGGGAATCCAGCCCAAGCCCTGGGGCCCCTGAGAGGGCGCTGGTCCCTGTGAGCGCTGGGGACTTTTGATTCCCCCTCTGATCGCCTCTACATGATCGCTGTTCTGAGGTTCCAGCAGGCGAGGCGGGCCGGCCGCAACAGCCTCTATATGGCAGTAAGTGCTGGAGCGTAGCTCCGTGGAGTGACTGACGGAAGTGTCGCAGTGCGGCGCCTGCTCCCTGGAGGGCGGCTGTGGTGTCGCACGTGAGTGGACGCCTCCTACGGACCCCCGTTCGGCTGATTTGCAGGCCAGGCGGAGACAGCGCTGACTCCGGTGAGAGGGAGTGCTGAAGGTGTGGCATCGGCCCTGGACCGGCTGCGCCTGTCGCATTGTGAGACCAGCGGCATCTCTGCAAGGCTGTGTCGAGGGCAGTTCGTGCAAGGCCTGGCTGAAGGGCAGTGACAGCGCCTGGTAGACAGCGGCGTGTGTAGAGGCCACAGACAGCACCGGAGGTTGTTGTTCTGACTCCGGAATTTACCCGCCGCGTTGCCTGGTGATCCTGTGGGCCTGCTGTGAACTGGACGGTGAGGCTCCCGTGACAGCCGAGTGAGTGAGGTAGACACGCCTGAGGGCGGCTTGGAAAGGGAGCCCGAGGCCTTCTGATTCCGGCCCTGCGCCAGGGAGAAGTGGTGAAATGCCCCCGGAGCAGCTTCGGAGTACTTCTGTGGCTGCGCGTAGCGGAGTTGGAGCTGGCACTGGACAATGTTGGGGCAGCGTTGGGGGTGACGCTTGTGGTGTTTCTGCCAGGTCTGGGGTGACCGGGAAGGCCCGGTCCAACAAAGGTGCCAGAGAGTCAGCAGGAGACACCCGCAGATGGAGGCCTGTTGGGCTGAATGGACCCTGGAGTGGTGGGTACCGGTGACACTGGTGGAGGCATCGTGTCCATCCAGGCAGAGAAGGACATAGTTGAGGGTGACCGAACCTGGGTTCCCCGACATGGGGACCCCCAGGGGGAAACAAGCTGGCCCCCCGCTGGACCTGGAGTCCATTGCACCGGAGAAAGCTGCAAAGGATGTAGGGGACAATCCTGTGGAGGTCCCAATCCAACAACAACTAGCCAAAATCCTGGAGGCCATTGTAGACACTAAGGCAACACTACACCAGGACATCAGCACTGTGGGGATGGGCCTGGGCCTGCTACGCGCCGAACATGCCAAGCTTGCAGATAGAGTGAAACAGTAAGAGGTGGACCAACTTGTGCCGGCCCCTGCCCACCACAAGTTATCAGCTCAAGTTGGAGATCTGGCGGGTAAGGTCTCTACCCTGGAAAAGAGGGCTGAAGGAGCGGAAGGTCGTAATAGGAGGAACAAGGTGCGGGTAGGGGGCCTTTCAAAAGGGGTGCAGGGGCAGGATATGGTCACCTACCCAGAGTCATGGCTGAAAGACATTGTGGCGCCCCCAGGGCCTCTCTCCATTTTACACCTTGGAGAGGGCCCACCGGGTGCCTGCCTGCCCGCTGGTGCCGGGCAGTCCTCCACGTGCGATGGTGGCTAGGCTGCTCCATTTTCGAGATCTGGGCTGGTTATTGAGGAAAGCCTACTCCGATGGTCCCTTTACAGTAGAGAACAGTAAAGTCTCCCTCTTTCCTGACTATACACTGGAGGTGCAACGTCTTCGCTCTCCATTTTTGGAAGTAAAAAAGGCACTGGGCGAGGAAAGCATCCAGTACTCGTTGATGTTTCCTGCCCGGCTGAAGATCATGCTGGATGGGAAAACGTTCTTCTGTGAGGACCTGCAACATGCCTGGGACTGGATCGAATTGCGTAGATCGGAAGGTGCCCCCAAGCCATGCATTGCCCGACATGTGTCCGGATCAGAACGTCCAGAGAGTCCAAACAACCGAGCCAGTCTCAGACGGCAACTGAGAGGGCAGGAGCGCTGGCAGCCGTGGCACACTTGCTGCGAGGCAGGGGCTCATTCATGGAGAAGGACTCAGAGGCCAAATATGGAGAGCAAGAAACTGACTCTGATGCATCACAGACCAAGAATGATGATATGCCAAAGGTGACCCCGCAGACGGCGGACAAGCTTGTGGGCTAAAGTGACCCTGAGGGGGATGTTTGTCTCGCTTTTGCTACCCTTCTCCCTCTCCTCTACCCACCTCAATGCTATGCTCAGTCTTCTCAAGGTCTCTGGGCTGGATGGTCTATGATGCTATTTTCTTTCCTTGTGGGTGGTTGTGGGGGAGGAGGGGTGTTCCTGGGTTGCTGCACCAGGGGGAGGGCTGGAACGGCCCTTCGAGGCATCAATGGTGGGAGAACTGACCTCTTGTATACCCGCCACTTTTTTTTTCTGTGCACGCTGCGTCTCCTCTGTAGGTCCTAGGGCCGTTTGCCTTGGACCTTTCCGATTTGATATAGGGTACCACCAGTAACATAGCTATTGCCATGGTGCATAAGTTTGGCAGCTGACCGTTGTCAGGCCGCCCTTAGGATGGGGAGTTTACTTTCTGGGGTTGCTGATACATGCTGGGGGGACCAGGGCAGTTCCAAGTTTGGTGTTGGGATGGGGAGGTTTTGGGGGTAAATGCTCTAACTTCTCATGGCGTGGTCTGATGGTCGCCTTGGGGAGTATAAATTCATGACTTGGAACATCAGGGGGATGGGTGCGCCCCCTAAGAGATACAATATATTGAATTACATTAAGCAACGGGGGTATATGTGGTTTTGCTGCAAGAAACCCACCTTACAGAGGCAGAGGTTGCTCGCCTGAGGCGGAGATGGAGGGGGCACCTCTTTGCAACCGAATACTCTGCCTTCTCCCGCGGAGCCTTGGTATGGGTTAGACCTGGGGTACCCTTCCAGCTCATCCGGAAGGTTATTGACACAAAAGGGAGGTATTATGGTCATTAATGGCGTTTTGAAGGGCAAGGAGGTTACAATAGGTAGTATATGCACCCGAATCAGGACCAGTTATCGTTTCTGGACCGGCTTTCTGGTGTCTGGTGAGAATCTTATCTTGGGAGGTGACTTCAATTGTGTGTATGATGTGCAGTGGGATAGGTCCATACTTCCAATGCGGGGTACCACGGCTGCCTCCATGGCTAGAGGATTTCGGGGCTAGGCTTCCGGATGGGATATTATTATTCATGATGTCTGGCGTCTCCACCATGCAGACAGTAGAGTGTATTCTTATTACTCTCATCTCTACGACCTACGCACACGCATAGACATGTTTTTTTGTTCACCCACATTGTCCCCTCTGTTGTCCAGAGCTGAATACCTTGGCAGAGCCCTTTCTCACCACAGTCCCCTGCTCCCGGTGTTTACCCCGATCCTTGAGAAGCCCCCGATACCACGGTGGCGACTGGACCCTTCTCTGTTAGAGGATGATGGGTTCCGTCAAGTGCTCGCTGCAGCTGTAAGTGACTATTTCATACATAATCAGGGCACCGCCAGTCGCCTCTGGTGGAATGGGAGGTGTTTAAGGTGGTGACTAGGGGAAACTGCCTGGGTCAGACTGTAGGCACCCGATGTTTGGTGACCCGGGAGCTGGAGGATTTGGAATCACGGATTTTGACCTTAGACAGGGAGATTAAGTTATCAATTATGGCGAGAGTGACGTTATCTAAAATGTTGGTCCTGCCCCGTCTATTATATTATTTTGTCAACCTCCCTGTGCTGATACCGCCATCGTGGTTTAAAATACTGGATGGACTCTTGAGAGACCTGGTATGGGATGGCGGCAGCAATAGGGTGTCATTGCAGACTTTGCGGCTTCCGCTTATATATGGAGGACTAGGGGCCCCTGACTTTGAAGCCTACTATCTAGCGGCGCAGTTGCAGTGGCTAGATGGCAGGGACCTGGCTACACTGCCGCTTACCGCGGGTGCTGTACAGGCTAAGCTCTCCCAGGCTTCTAAACAAGCGCCAGAAACTTCCACACATGGGCACATTGCTTTCTGTGGCAGTTGAATGCTGCGATAGGTGCACAGCACGCCCCAGAAATAGATTGCTCTATACCCTTAGCCTCCCACTCATATGTATCCCCCCAGGCAGGGATGGGCCCACCACTAGTGCGGCGTCAATTGGCAGGTTGGGAGGAAGTATGTGTACTGACGATTGGAGACTGCTACAGGGATAAGGAACTGCTCCCCCTAGACAACTTCTTAGAATATCACGAGCTCCCAGTGGGGCAAATCTTAAATTACCACAAAGTAAGAGGAGCAGTGTGGGAACTGTGGGGAGATGGCACAGAAGAACTTGGGGCCCACCCAGCTTAAGATGCGGTAGTGACATTGGGTTCGGCAAGACACCAGTTGCGTTGACTTTATCTAGCAGTACTGGAGTTAAGCCCGGGTTAATTTTCAAGCTTACGGGAGTGATGGGAGGGGACCTTAGATAGGAGCGTGACAGACAAGGATAGGCAGAAAGTCCTGATAGGTCCCAAGAAATTCTCGAGGAATACGGCCTTTAAAGTCCTTCACTTTAATGTACTCTATCGAACATATCTTACCCCGCACAGGCTGAATGAGGTCTATAATAGAGTGGATTTGTCTTGCGCTAGGTGCCTCCTAGAGGATGCGGACTTCGATCACGTGATTTGCTCCTGCCCGCGGCTCTCTGCTTATTGGATTAGGATAGTGGATATGGTTAATAAGGTGTTTTCCCGTACTCTGTAGTGTACTCCCGAGGTCTGTCTATTGGGCCTCTTTCCGAGACCTAAAGCTTGTAAGCTGGGACATGGGTTTACTGACCGGGCCTTCCACCTGGCTAAAAGACAGATAGCGCTTGGTTGAAAGTCCGCACACCCACCACTGGTGGCGTCTTGGGAGGCGTATGTGTCATGCTGGGCTAGAGCAGAGGAAAGGGCCCTGATTGCGGCGGACAGGATTACCAAACGGCGCCGGCCATATGCGGAACCGTGGGGAGACATTCTTCAGGCCTGGGAGGCTCGCCATGTGTCGGATCACGCCGAGGGGGTTATTCGACGGAGTCTGAGCACTAGAGTGTCATGTGTGCTTGGAACTGAGAGCCCTGCCCCCGCCTAATGAGGGGTGTTCCCCCTTCTCTCGTCCCTCCCCCTCCTCCCCCTCCCCCAGTCCCTGCCTGGAGAATCGATGCATATTTTCTCATTATCATAGGAGCACGCAGACCCCTGGCAGTTAATCTTTAGTTGTATATGTAAGTGTTCTTTCTATGGCATTATCGACATGAGTTGTTTTAAAGCTCTGTCTGCTTTTCCGTTCTTTTGTCTTTTTGTTTTGTTTTTAATTAAGTGTGTTTTATGGCTTTTTACATATAGACAGTAATGAGTAAGTGAGCATGTCATAGGTAAACATGTGGACTCTATAGAGAATAATCTGAAACAGATAGCCTACATTTACTTTCTTTCCCTATTCTAAGGAACAACTGACCCTATAGATTCTGATAATGTGAATTGCCAGATAAACTGGTGGTATTCCTATATTACAGCGAATGTAATGATGTCAAGGGAAACATCCTTTACGACGCAACTTTTACCACGCAGTGCCTTTACAACGCAGGTTTTTCAACGCAAGTCATTGCAACGAATTGCGGGGGGGCGCTCTAGGACAGGTAATAGTTTAATTTACTATCCAACACCTTCCCTACTATCCACGGGGACTGGAGTTGGAATAGTAAATTAAACTATTCACTATCCAGCACCCCCAACGCAAGTCGTTGAAAAACCTGCATTGTAAAGGCATGCGTAGTAAAAGCATGCGTTGAAACAACGTACATCCTGATGTCAACTATGTGGCAAATTATATGTGTATGGAAAAAGTCAATAAAAAATATTTAAAAAAAAAAATAGGTACACCCCCAATGAAAAATAGGAAACAAAACCAATGGAATGCAGATTGGGGCAGCCTAGGGCCAAGTGCAGCATAGTTCAACCACCCCCTCCCAACAACGTGACTTCCTCAGGGCTGTTTCATCAGTATGGTTAGTGTTATCTTTTAACCGGTTGTAATTCCGTCCTGGTTTCCCCAAATAATTCCTTGTCTGCGTTAGTTTTTCCGCTCCCAATTGTATCAGTATTATACCTTAGTATTTGTTGCCATCCGTTTCACCACCTTCAAGGGTTTGCTCGTGCAGCCTTATCTCGTCCCTGTGAGTACGCTTTGACCTGGTCAAAAATAAAAGTGCACTCGGGGAAACTAGGACGGAATTACAACCGGTTAAAAGATAACACTAACCATATCGACGAAACAGCCCTGAGGAAGTCGCGGCCACCTGCCATGGGCGACGAAACAAGTGTTAGCTAAAAAGAGGCTAAAAAAATAACTTTTCTTTTATCTTTATAGAGTTTTATATAGCGCAAACTTGACCCAAATCGGGTATCACAGCGTTTTACATAGCACCAGTTGCATTACATGAGGACACATTCAATTTTGTTAGGCACGGGGAGATTAAGTGATTTGCCCAGAATAATAGGATGTTCAGCGTCATTGCCGAGACTCGAACCCAGTTCCGCAGATTCGAGGTCGACAGTCCTAGCCGTTAGGTCAACTCCTCTCTCCTCCTCTCCAGAACATATGAAAATAAACCTAGCAAATACAAAGAAAGACAAGCATTGTTGATGTCTGTTATTTATGTAATACATGTTGACATTAGAGTGTGCTGGGGAAACCACTTTTTTGTACATCCAACTCGGAGACCTCAAGTTCCACTGGACAAGCCCATTGACCATAACACCACCCCCCTCCTGGGGACCCTCGCCAACATCAGACTCAAGCAGCTAGTCACCACAACAACCCACATAGCCTGACACACGCTCAAGCCTTTCTTCTCCACCAGTGGGAATTTCAACTACAGCCACAACAAGGACTCTCCTGCACCGACCATCATTGTTTACATCACGCCTTCACCACGCCCACCATACACCATCGCCGTCATTGCCCCAGGCACTTGCGCCAACACCTTGGCACCCATCACAAAAAGACCAGGCAAGCAACACTCCAAGTAGGCCAACTGGTTCACTTCCACCCTCCACTAGTCCAGCCCCACCTGCAGATGTGCAAGAAGAGATGAAGCCACAACATCAATCAACTCCACAACACAGTCACCCTTGCACCTTGACCTAAGGATGCCTGCGTTGGCATATGGCAGCAATTGTGCACCAACTTAGAGGGAAAAAACAGGGGGACTTATGCATGAGCCCCTTTGGTGCGTCATTTTCTTGATGTACTTGCAGCGTGATTCTTGCACCACGTTGTGTCGTTTTTGCAAAGTGGCGCTTCTAGGCATATGCGTGAACTTGTGAAGCCCTGTGCCACATTCCACCTGCATTAGGTATGATGTATGCAGGATAGGCGTTCCCAAGCAACAGAGCCTCATAGGAGTGGCACAGTGAAATCCATCAGATTTCACTACAACAATTGGAGGACGCCACTGCATCAATACCTTATAGCTACCTCATGGCAGGCAGGGGTGACACAGTGCCACAGGGATAGGTTGGCCCCATGCATTGCTGGAGTTGCGTCATGCTTGTGAAACAACTACAGCAATGCGTTGCGATGTATCTGTTTGCGTTTTGCAATTAGATACATCAGGATTCCAGTAATTAATTGCGACATGGAGCACTGTACAGTAAATACAGCGCATCCATGGTGTTGCAAGAAGGGCGTACTGAAAAGGGTTGCAATGCTGTTTTGTCGCAGCGATGCAACACTTTTCATGAATGAGGCCCAGGAATGCGCCCTATCTTATTGATGATGCGCATTCCTGCCCTGTAGTTTTGTCACAGGGCAGTGCAGCAACATTCCTTGCAGTACTGTCCAGCACCAAAACCTTCTGAAATGAGGCCCCAGGTGTTTGCACTAATTTTAAGACCAGCTATTTTCTGGTCTTAAATAACTGCCTCTAACTGGAGTTACAGGCAGTTTTTTTGGTTTTGCACCATACAAGGAATTTCTTGTGAATATTGCAAAGTGGGATTAGAGGCTATTTTTGCATGGGAATGCCTACCTTGCATCTCATTTTTGTTAAATCCCACTAACAGAAGTGGCAATCTTAAAAATTCATGTTTACGCCGGAAAAGTGCCACTAGCGGCAACTTGTAAATACAGCAATAAAAAAACTCCTTGAACATATGCCCCATGGTGCCTCTTGGAGGCTGTGTCCACACATATGAAAATAAAAATATACCTGGGGTTCAACTTGAAGTGCACATTAATGATACACAGGAAATGCATATTTAATCTAAAATTCTATTATGAAACTTATTATTAAAAAAATAAGGCGGGAAAGGTGAGGCTGAAACATAGTGTTGCAGCATGGCGCTGACCGATTTGAAAATGTGAGACCTTGATGCTACTCCACAATGATGTAATGGGGAATTTTTATGAGCCCCTTCCACCCCCAGAGCTGGTCGCGAAAACTATGAAATCATATTGATCTGAACTTCGACTTACCGATTACCACCCGCTATTCAGGAAAAAGCCGAAAACACACCCATTTCCCAAAGCTTGATAAGTTATAGAACTCCCCTCACTACTGTATTTCTCACCTGTAAAGGGCTGTACGTCAGCACCGAGATATCCATTCGAATGAATGTCGCGCTTTATAAATAAATAAATAAATAAATAAATAAATAAATAAATAAATAAATAAATAAATAAATACAATATTTATGAAGTCACACAAGGCCACTTTGCGTGACTTTGAATGGCCTCATAGATATGGAGTAAGGCAAGGTAGAGCAAATCGATGTGTTGCCTTACTCTGCACTAGGGAGGCATTCCATGGGCATTGCGGTGGGTATTCCTACACAGCACCCATGGATTTTGACACTTCCCAAAAATTACAAAACCATGTAAACCTGGGGATGTGCCAAAACATTACGCCTCCCCAGGGGAGGCGCAACTCAGAGAAAACTTTTATTTCTCCTCCCTATTTCCACTTTCATGAGTGCAGCAATATGCAGCACACACAGAAAGAGGAAAAAGCATCCTAGGATTGTTTTTGTGCAGGAAGGAGCCTTTTCCTCCACAAAAACAATCCTGCTGACAACACAGATACCCTTGCACCATGGTCCGAAACCGGTCCCAGGATGCTTGTTTCCGGTCCGGGGAAGACATGGCTTGGCAGTTCGGGCTGGACTGTTCCCATGAGGCACAGGGTCAGACTGATTTGCATATGGCCATGTCTGAACTGGGGTGGCTAAGTGGGCTAAAGAATGGTGATGGATTAAACCCAGATCAGTTGACTGGTGGTGAGTGTTTGATTTGCTCAAACGCTCCGTCCATCACCCCCTTTTGTATCGCTTTGTTCGCCCTAAGTGTGGCAGGGTATGCTCAGACGTGAGTCCCTTGCTCACTTGGCCACTGGATTCAAGATAGCCTGGCTGATGAGGATTATGAATCCGAAACCGGTCCCAGGATGCTTGTTTCTGGTCCAGTGAAGACATGGCTTGGCAGTTCGGGCTGGACTGTTCCCATGAGGCACCGGGTCAGACTGACTTGCATATGGCCATGTCTGAACTGGGGTGGCTGAGTGGGCTAAAGAATGGTGATGGATTAAACCCAGATCAGTTGACTGGGGGTGAATATTTGATTTGCTCAAACGCTCCGTCCATCATCCCCTTTTGTATCGCTTTGTTCGCCCTAAGTGTGGCAGGATATGCTCAGACGTGAGTTCCTTGCTCACTTGGCCACTGGATTCAAGATAGCCTGGCTGATGAGGATTATGAATCCGAAACGGGTCCCAGGATGCTTGTTTCCGGTCCAGGGAAGACATGGCTTGGCAGTTCGGGCTGGACTGTTCCCATGAGGCGCAGGGTCAGACTGATTTGCATATGGCCATGTCTGAACTGGGGTGGCTGAGTGGGCTAAAGAATGATGATGGATTAAACCCAAATCAGTTGACTGGGGGTGAGTGTTTGATTTGCTCAAACGCTCCGTCCATCACCCCCTTTTGTATCACCATGGTGCAAGGGAGCCTGCTTTGGCGCTAGGCTGCTGAAATGACACCAGCGCAGGGGGAAAGGACAGGAATGCACCATATAATATATACAGTGAATTCCTGTTCTTTCACTTGGATGTAGGGCAGAGCAGCAGGGTGACGTGCTGTACTGCCCTACGCCAAAAACGCATAATTGAGGCCCTCTTTGTCCATTTTATTCCTGCTTCCGCTCCCTCCTGCATTCATTATTCACAGTCAAGGTGGAATGAATAACGAAAAATGTAAAAAGCAAGGAGAGACAAATACATCATTACATGTTCAAATATACATCAATCACAATATAAATAATGATTTGCATTTTCAAATTATGAAGAGTTCAAAGAGAAAAAGCGAAAAACTGTTTTCAAATCATGAGATCGTCAGAGTTAAATGTCCTGCCTGTGTTATCTGCGCCACTCTGGTACAATGATAGGTTGTTTATTATTACACAATAGAACTGGAGAAAACTCTGAAATGGAAATGTCAGCTTCCACTTATCTGAGCTGACAACAACAGAGAAATTGCTACTAGAAGGAAATGTTTTTGCTGTTTACCAGTAAAAAACGCTTAAAAATGCCTCACTGGGCCTGTGAGTCATACATTGAGTGTGAGTGTCTTAGATCAATCAGTGGTGAATGACCACTTCCTAGTGATCCTGGAAGCCGGATACTAGAAGTTCCATTTTGAGAAGCCCAGTAATTAGAGGGGGGATACCACGTCTTAAGGTATTTCACTAATTACCCGGCAACACAAGTTTTTTGAAATTGGAATCAGGCAAAATATGAGGGACCCAGAATTACCAGTTTCAATTCAATTTTTTCCCTGATTCAAGGCCATTTTCTGCACACATTTTACTCTTGCTTTCAGCATTGCACAAATGTCGGCAAAAAACTAATTTGTAACTTTTTTTACGTATCTGTGGCACAATTTGCACCAGCATATTTGCAAGGCCCTTTAGTGGCTTCTCTTGGCCTCTTTCACACAGAACGATGCGCGAAAGGGGAGTTCCATGGGTGTTCCTGTGGGTGCTCCCATGCAACACCCATGGAATCTGAAGCATTCCCAGATTTACGAGAAGTTGTTAACCTGGGAATGTGTCAGAATCTAATGCCACCCCAGGGGTGGCGTTAGGGAGGCAGAATGAGGAAAAAAAATCATTTCTCCTCGTTTTTTCCTTTTTCTATGTGTGCTGCAGGATAGCACACATAGAAAGAGGACATTGCCTGAATTGATTGGTTTTGTGCAGGAAGGTATCCTTTCCTGCACAAAAGCAATCAGCCCCGCAAGGCAGGCACCTGCCCGCTTTGTCGCATGGCAGCCCATTGTGCACCAGAGAAAAAGGACAGAAATGCACTGTATCTCACAGATAAGGCACATTCCTGATTCCTGATGCTTTGTTTTGGCGTGGAACAGTGAAGCAAGATTTCTTGCAGCAGATGCCCTACGTCAAAACCTCATAAATGAGGTCGATTTGACTTTAGTAGATCCATTCCAATACCTATTTAATATGTGCAATCAGGAGAGCAATTATTTTCACACCTCTCAAATTTAATTTGTAATGAGTGGCTATGAACTCAAAAATGTTTGTAAAATATCCCTTTGCTTGAACATCCAGTGACTGCTTTATTTGAGAAGTCAAGAGGTAGCATAGGGGTAGGTTGTAGTGGGACAGTCATCGGATAGAACATGACCCAGGTTATTATAAACAAAAAATGGTGTTGCTCACTAAGATGTATTGCATAAAAAAATATAATAGCCACATTTCACAAACTGAATAACAACTCTGCACTCATAGAAGTACAATTCTTCTTAGATGTAGATTTATAATTTTACCTTCTTCACAATTACCTCCTTCCTTATCTTCCCAGTCCGTACATTGTGTGAGATGAGCCTCATGTCCTCACAACAGTTCGATATCTAACAATTACATATAAAGTCTCTCTTTACTTTCCTTTGTTCTGAGACACCCCTTTTAACATTACAACTGTTCTGCCCAAGGCACAATATGTTTTTATGATGATGTCTTGCTTTGGAGATAGGTCCTATACACCGCTGTTGGTATTAAGTTAAAGTTAATTATAGTTACCTTTGTGAATTTAATTTGGCCACGCTGAGGATTATGTTTATTTCAAGGAGGGCATTGTATCTGCCCCACTCCTTTTTTTTAGTTGAGGGGTGGGCCAAGATACTGGTATGCAGTTTGGTGCCAAGAGAGACTCAATATCGATTTAATTGTCTATCTATAAAACAGGCGGTCATTTTGGAAAACCTATGTAGAGTGGCTTACAGTTTTTGATCTGGTATATGGCTAATCGGGGGCCCCTGCTGCAGGCTGTCAGTACTCCAGGAAAGCTACAAGCCGGATTCGGCCAGTACAAACCGATGACCAACAGCAACCGCCACTTTGAATTTTCACTGGTTCACTCTGCACTGCTATTGGCTGCTTAGGGTTCGTAAGGGGTCACCCTGCCATCCGGCATAAAGGGGGACTTAATTATGAGGGCAACTTTGCCTGCTATCACCCCTCTCCCTGGAAGCACCTGACAGACGCAGGCGCACCCGCCTTGCCAGCAGCAGCCAGGTCATCCTCCTTTTTCCACCCACCATCCCCTAGTTCACCGTGGGGGCAAGGGCAGAGAGGGATTCATGTTTGGTGACAAAACAGGTGGACAACCTTAGCATCAGGTATAATTGTGAATATAGCATGTAACAATGCATGCTATTACATTGCATGCTTTTACAACACGGTCGTTGTTAGTACGCGCTACCTTTACATCGCAAGCCGCTTGCTGTAGGGGGCGAGCTGAACTTAGGAAGAGCATTATATACTATTCCTACTCCAGTTTGCGCAATAGCACGGACGGTGTTGGATTTCATGTCCAATACCTTAGGGCCCCCTACAGCAAGTCGTTCTAATGACTTGCCGTGTAAAGGTATCGCGTACTAACAATGTGGTTGTTGTAACGACCACATCGTAAAAGCACTGCAAATCAATGACAGCGTTGTAAACGATGTTTCCCATAAGTGCAGGCAAATCCAGGAACGGATAGGCCTTAAACTGATATTCCAGCTCGGGCACGGATACACAATCTGTAGAGAAGGACTTGTGAATTATACTACTGGGGGACCAGTTTGTTGCTGGCCCAGATTTCCTTCATACTGAGGGAACAGGTGAGTTCACCTTGTAAGGACAGTAAAAGGAACAACCAAAAAGAGGTATTTGCCCTTGCTCAAGGACTACGGATTACAGGTGTTGCCACTGGGAAGGGGACCTGAGGGGTAGTCAAGCATGACTCTGCCAATGTTATGTGGGCTTGAATGTGTTAGTTCCTTACAATGCTCACGCACCAGGCCGAGCACCAGCAGCAACCACCTGAAGTGCATCCTGCTCAACACTCGCTCCGTCCAGAGACACGCCATCGAACTCTGGAACCTCCTCGACACCACATCTCCAGACGTCGCCTTCCTCACGGAAACCTGGATGAACGCCTCCTCAGCGCCTGACATCGCCATCGCCATCCCGGACGGATACAAGATCACCCGGAGGGACCGCGGCAATCAGACCGGAGGGGGCATCGCCATCGTCCACGGGAACACCATCCGCATCACGACCAACACCGACGGCACCCTCACAACCGCCGAACACCTGCACTTCCAGATCCACACCGACCCCAAGACCACCCTCAGAGGCACCCTCATCTACAGACCCCCGGGACCACGCACACATTTCAGCGAAGACATCGCCGACTTCATCTGCCCGCACGCCCTCCCCTCCCCTGACTACATCCTCCTCGGGGACCTCAACTTCCACCTGGCGAACAACAACGACCGCAACACCACCACCCTGCTGGACAACCTCGCCAACCTCGGTCTCAAGCAGCTGGTGACCACTCCCACCCGCTACGCCGGACACACACTCAACGCCATCTTCTCATCCAGCAAGGACATCGCCTTCAGCCACGCCACCGGACTCCACTGGACGGACCACAGCTGCATCCACTTCAGCTTCAGAAGAACCACGATCCACCATCACCAGCAACAGGTTGCACGCAGGAGCTGGAACAAGATCACTGCCGACCAGCTCGCCGCATCCCTGAGCCACCACCCTCCCACCAGCTCATCGAACCCCAGCCAGGCCGCCGACAACCTCACGAAGTGGATCAGCACCTGCGCAGACGACCTCGCCCCACTGAGGACCCCGCATAGCAGACCCGGCAGTAAGATAGCACCATGGTTCACCGACGAACTCAAGAGCTCCAAGAAGAACTACCGAGCCCTCGAAAGAGCCTGGCGCAGGGACCCAACACCAGACAACATGACCACCCTCAAGCTCGCCACTCGAAAACACCATCAACTGATCCACGCCACCAAGAAAACTACATTCAAGGAACGACTGGACAACAACGCACACAACAGCAAGGAACTCTTCAACATCGTTAAAGAGCTCTCCAACCCCAACGCCGGAAACAACGACATCACCCCATCGCAAGACCTCTGCAACTCCCTCGCCTCCTACTTCCACAACAAGATCGCAGACATACACAACAGCTTCAGCACGCAACCAACGCTCCCCACGACCGCGCCAACGACCTCCACCACCTCCATCCGTGCCTGGACCCCGATCACCACCGACGACACCATCCGTACGATGAACTCCATCCACTCCGGATCTCCAACCGAACCCTGCCCTCACCACGTCTTCAACAAGGCCGGCGCTGTCATCGCCCTCACCTACGGGACATCATCAACACCTCCTTTGACACCGCCACCTTCCCGGAGAGCTGCAAGCACGCCGAACTCAGCGCTCTTCTGAAGAAACCAACAGCGGTCCCCACCGAACTCAAAAACTACCGCCCCATCTCGCTTCTCCCGTTTCCGGCCAAAGTCATCGAGAAGACCGTCAACAAGCAGCTGGCCGCCTTCCTTGAGATGAATGGATCCCTCGATCCCTCGCAGTCTGGCTTCCGGGCCAACCACAGCACCGAGACCGCCCTCATCGCAGCCACCGATGACATCCGAGCCCTGCTCGACAACGGAGAAACAGCGGCCCTAATCCTCCTGGACCTCTCCGCGGCCTTCGACACTGTCTGCCACCGCACCCTAGTGCAGCGCCTCAGCAACGTCGGAATCCAGGAGAAGGCACTGGAGTGGATCATCTCCTTCCTCGCCGGAAGAACTCAGCGAGTCCGCCTTCCACCGTTCAGATCAGAAGCCACCGAAGTCATCTGCGGCATACCACAGGGATCATCGCTCAGCCCCACCCTATTCAACGTCTACATGAGCCCCCTCGCAGCCATCGCACGCCAACACAACCTCAACATCATCTCCTACGCCGACGATACTCAGCTGATCCTCTCCGTCACCAACGACCCAGCCACGGCCAGAGCCAACCTACACGAAGGGATGACAGACGTAGCCGAGTGGATGATGACCAGCCGCCTGAAACTGAACTCAGACAAGACGGAAGTTCTCATCCTGGGCTCCTCGCCCTCCGCCTGGGACGACTCCTGGTGGCCCCCCGCCCTGGGCAGCGCACTCAAACCGACAGACCACGCACGCAACCTGGGCTTCATCCTGGACTCCTCCCTCTCCATGACCAGACAAGTCAACGCCATCTCCTCGTCCTGCTTCAATATCCTGCGCATGCTACGTAAGATCTTCCGGTGGATCCCCACCGAAACCAAGAAGACGGTCACCCAGGCCCTCGTCACCAGGCGACTGGACTACGGCAACGCCCTCTACGCCGGAACCACCGCCAAGCTCCAGAAGAGACTTCAGCGGATCCAGAACGCCTCAGCAAGACTCATCCTCGACATCCCCCGACACAGCCGCATCTCCGGACACCTGAGAGACCTGCACTGGCTCCCGGTCAACAGGAGAATCACCTTCCGTCTCCTCACCCACGCACACAAAGCCCTACACAACCAAGGACCAAGATACCTCAACAGCCGCCTCAACTTCTACACTCCCACCCGCCAGCTTCGATCAACCAGCCACGCCCTCGCCGCCGTCCCCCGCATCCAAAGAGCCACAGCAGGAGGAAGGTCCTTCTCCTACCTGGCCGCCAAGACTTGGAACTCCCTCCCGATCCACCTCCGCCTGACCCAAGACCACCTCGCCTTCAGGAAGCTGCTCAAGACCTGGCTGTTCGAGCAGTAGCGGACCCCCCCTCCCCTAGCGCCTTGAGACCCTCCGGGTGAGTAGCGCGCTATATAAATGCTATTGATTGATTGATTGATTGATTGATTGATTGAATGCTGTTGCACTCTAAGTAATGTAAATATTTTCCCTCTACTGCTCTTTAATGATATGTTCTATTTCTTGTGTATGATGAATAATAATTACAGCCTGAGAATGGCATGATTTCTCTAATGTAACAATGGCATAGTGTACTTGTTTTTCCTTTCAGAACCGGAATGTGCAATGCTTAGGTGGATCTTCATGGGGGGCAGGGATTGGAAGCCGGACTAGTCTGAATGAGGTCCCTCACCTGTCGCTAGTCCACGAGGTATGTATAGAGTCCATGCGCCAGCATGATTTTCTGGGCAGCCAGTTAAGCCTCATCACAGAGACTCTGAACCCTAATCTTACAATGAGGCAGGTGAGAATATTTCTCTACAAGGGTTGATTTACAATGCGTGATTGATGCTGCTGTAGCGTCAGCACTGGAAAGCAAAGAGCCCCTTTTAAAACATATGAGAACTGAAGATGCTGTGGCTCACATCAAATAAAAAGTGTGATTCTAGTCCCCAGAAAATAGAGAGATGGCAGGGTTGTATGCCCGGTATGATGTGCCATCAAGAGGCTCCACCCATCTGTTCGTTAGATCATAAAATCAATAATGTTTAAAGAATGTATAGATTTAGATCAATCAGATTTTCCTCATTTTCCCCAGAAGATTATGGGCCCGATTCACAAAAGTAATCGGAGACAAAATCCTAATATTACGACTTTTGGTATTCACAAAAAGTATTTACAGTAGTAAAGTTAGGATTCGTAACTTTACTACTCCTAAATGCCTTTCGTGAATACCAAAAGTCGTAAAGTTAGGATTTCATCTCAGTTTAGGAGTAGTAAAGTTAGGAATCCTAACTACTCCTCCTAAATGCCTTTTGGGAATACTGAAAGTCGTAAAGTTAGGATTATGTCTCAGATTACTTTTGTGAATCAGATCCAATATTCGGACAATGTTGATGAAGAGTTTATTCAAATTCCGAAGGTGTATTGATTCTTGCCGAGATGCCCCTGCCTTCTTTATTGGCATTGGAAGAAGATGAAATACAAGACCACACTGATAAAAAAAAAGTGAAAACGGAATGAAAAAATATTTTTTACAGCATTTACATATGAAATGCCAGCAAGCACCTTCACGGTATACGCTGGTCAGTCATTACTAAAGGACTTTCAGTCTATTTTTGATCAAGTTCAAATGCAGATTATTAGTCTGTATTGTAGGGCTGGTTTAGACGTCTGACTCGAACTTTTGTTTTGGATATGTCTTAAGATCCGATCTGGTCTTCTGCAACAGCTTCTGAAGCTTCAGTAGATGTAAGACACCATTTGTGGCTTAAATTTTAGAAGCTCCATGCCAACCAGAAAGTGTTACTTAATTGGCTCCCCCTTTTGGGTCCAGAGTTACTTGGCCCTGAGCCAAAGGACTAGGGGGTCTGATTTCGAGTTTGGCAGCTGGGAACTCTATCGTAAACGTGACTAATATCCTGTTCCCCTCATAACAAATGCCGTACGATATTATGCAGTTTTAATAAGGCAGACAGGATTTCTGTCAAATTTGTGACAGAGTAAACCTTCCTCCAAACTCTGAATCAGTCCTTTAGTTCATAAAACAAAGGGAATTAATATTTTACAATCATTTAAAATGGTTCGAGAAATAACAAATTCATTAACATGATGTCATCCTGTTCAGGCCCTTCGGGAGACATAAGTTTAAATGTCCCTTTGGAAGCCAAGCTTGAGTTCTTGGGGGGTGGGCTGTCTTGCCAGACTAATTCTGACATCTCTTATCTCATTAGCAAACCCCTACAGAATGAGTATGCCGAGGTGTCCCAGAGGCTTTTGGAGGAAGGATTAACCTATTATATTCAGTTTGGGAGAAGCTTCCAAAGCATACTTCGGTTCTAAGGGGCATATGTATAAACAAACCCTTTTGCGAGTCCGTAATAGTGATTTATAGTGAATCGCTATTAAGGACTTGCAAAATGGAATGCATGTAGGAATCACAATTATAAAAATGTGATTCCTTAATATTCCTTAATTGCAAATCGCAAATTGTGATTCACAATTAAGGAAAACCCTCCCATTCATTTCTATGGGCCAATAGGCCTATACGAATAAATGGGAAGACATTTGCAATTTGCGAGTACCCATTAGGTCCGCGCAAATTGAGAATGCAATTTCAAGGGTGCAAGGGTGTTAAAAGGACACCCTGTTGCACCCCTGAAATATGTATGTGTGCACATCGCACTTTAAAAAATGCACAAAAGTGAATTTTTCAAAGAAATCGCAAATTACCACCAACTTCAAGTTGGTGGTAATTTGCGATGTCTTAGGGCAAAATCGCACAACTTGGGTGCTTCCTGCATTGCATGTAAGGAATCGCAATTTGTGCTTCCTTAAATGCATTCGCAAAATAGGGAATCACACATTTTGCAATTCCCTATATTGCAAGGGCCTTTTGGGGTGATACATCCCAAAAGGCTTTTTCCCGTTCGCAAACGGGCCATTGCGAACAGGAAAAAAGCTTCATACATATGCCCCAAGGTATAGTAAGAAATTGCTATTTTATTGATTTTGAAATTCCTCCTGCAGAACCTCGATTTCACTTAACTCCTCTGCCCAGAATGAATAAACAGTGCAATGCTTTGCAAAAAATAGCCAGTCCCATATGGAAAAAAAGACCAATAACTCCACTTCATCAAAATTAGATGGACAGGTAGCCCATGCCATACGTTTGCTGGTCTCAAAGAATGGGGGCACCGTTTGTTCAGTTCTCGATCTCAAATGCATTATTCACCTTCTATGACATGCAATATTCAAAATTATAATTCTCCAGCTGGTGATACCATTTATTTTTGCAGAAGATTTCATAATAACTATAGACTTACAGGACACGTACTTTCATGTAACAAATTCAATAAGGGATTTAACACTTCTTGGCATTCTTTGTAAATTTCATATGCTTACAGTTTCAACCCCTTTCCCCCTCCCTTTGGCCTGTCATCAGTTCCCAAGTTATTTACTAAAGTGCTGCTCCATCTCTGAAATTGTATCATTTATGCAACTGAAAAACATACAAATGTATCATTAATGACTCTCTGCATCTTCTCTTTTAAAGGTGGAGTCCTACAAGGAAAAGGCTTGCAAGTGATTAAAGGGCTTATGTTTATGTTTTTGAAATTTTTATTGCGCACAAATACCCGAGGGTGTCTCGGCGCATATCAGACTGCCTAGGATGAAGAACTACCAGATGAGTCACTGATTGAATAACCAGGTTTTCAGGAGTTTCCGGAAGATGATGAGTGTGGAACTGGTTTTGATGGACAGGGGAAGTGAGTTCCACAGCCTAGGGGTTGCTACTAGAAAGCGTCTGTCTCCCCAGCTAGTGGTTCTGGTACGTGGGACCGCGAGAAGATGGGTACCCGCCGAGCGAAGGGGCCTTTGAGGAGCATAGATCCGAAAGGCATCCTGAGGAACCTAGGTCCTGAGTCATGGATGGCCTTATAGGCAATACAGAGTGCCTTGAACTTTATCCTGCTCTTGACTCTTAGCCAGTGCAGTTGGCAAATAGCCAGAGAGGTGGGATGACGGTTGGGGATACCTAGCAGCATTCTAGCCGCTGCATTTTGCACCGATTGAAGTTTCGTTAGGATCTGTTCTTGAGTGCCAAGGAAGAGGGCGTTGCCATAATCCATTTTAGAGAAGACAAGAGTGGTGATCAAGGTTTTCCCTGCCCCTGAAGGGAGGTATGGCAACAGCTTTTTGATCTTCCTTAGAGTATAGAAAGATGATGAAACCACCATGTTCACATGATGTTTGAACAGCAGCTTCTCATCGAACATGATACCGAGGTTTCTGACCTTGGCAACCGGGGTGGGGGGTGGACCCATTTCACTGGGCCACCAGATGGAAGACCATTCCGGTGAAAGGTTGCCAAAGGTCATCACCTCGGTTTTGTCCGAATTTAACTTCAAGCAGTTGCTTGACATCCAAGAACTAATGGCCAGCATCCCCTCCTGAAATCTTGCGGCCACAGCTGGTCCATCCTTGTGCACTGCCAACACCAATTGGGTGTCGTCCGCATAGGTGGTTAAGCGGAGTCCATGAGCTTTAATAACTTTCGCCAAGTCCGCCACATATATGTTAAATAATGTAGGGCTTAGCGAGGAGCCCTGGGGCACCCCACATGGGAGAGTGAAGCTGGGCGAATAAAAAGTGCCCAGTTTCACCGCCTGAGTACGGTTGGCCAGAAACGAAGCGATGAGGTCCCTGGCAAGATGGGTCACCCCCAGGGTTGTGACACGGTCGATCAAGATGGAGTGATCGACCATGTCAAAGGCAGCGGACAGATCCAGGAGTATAAGGACCGCTGCCCCACCTTGGTCCATTATAGTCCGGATCTAGTCCGAGGCCTTTATCAAAGCCGTCTCTGTACCGTGGCCCTTCCTGAAGCCGAACTGGGTATCATCTAGAAGTTCATGAAAATCAATGAAACCCGAGAGCTGTTTGTTCATAATAGCTTCAAATATTTTGGCTGGAAAAGGAAGGCAGGTAATAGGTCTATAGTTAGCGGAATCCTCAGGGTCCAGGGAAGGCTTTTTTAACAAGGGCTTGATGACCGCTTTTTTCCAGATTTCAGGATAAATGCCTGTCTGGAAGATGGAGTTGCATAGGTCGGTGAGTGGAGAAGTAATGACCTCAGTGAGGGCACTCAGTATAGAAGGGGGACAGGGGTCCAGAGGGGATCCTGCTTTGATTGAAGTAATTAACATGGTAATCTGGTCAGTAGTGACTGCTTGAAAGTTAGCAAAAGTAGGAGTGAGTGGAGAGGGACAAGGGAAAGGGCGAGTGCTGTCCGAGCGTATAGGGGGGGAGAAGGATGAGAAGATGTTCGTAACCTTGGCGGAAAAGAAAGTTGCCACGGCGTTACACAGATCTTGGGAAGGTTCAATAGGAGGACCTGTAGGGGATTGGAGAGGGAATTGACTACTTGGAAAAGTTTTCTGGAAGAGTTCTGGGCACTCTCTATTTGAGCGAGGAAGAAAGCGCTTTTATGCTTAATAATGGCTTTCTTATATAACGCTAGCGCATCTTTGTAAGTTTTCTTATCCAAGGACCTATAGTGCTTGCGCCAGCGCCTTTCTAAATTCCGGCAATACTGCCTTTGCAGCCGAAGGTCCTCTGAAAACCATTGAGCAGATGGTGTTGCCCGGTTGGAAATAATGGTTTTATCTGGGGCTACTTGATTAATGGCATCCAGAATCCATTCCTGGTATCTACTGGACAGTAGCGCAGGGTGCGAAGAAGCCTTATAGGAGGATCTAGCCAAAATATTGGACAAAAGAGGATAGTCCAAGTTTTTCCAGGCTCGAGTACTGATGGGAGTAGGAGAAGTGGATTGCGGGGGGTTGGGGTTATGAGCCAGGATGGTAAAAGTAACTACAGCATGGTCTGACCATACAACGGGAAGAATTTTAGACAGAGAGATGTTCGGGTTATTGGTGAACAAACCATCAAGCGTATGGCCTGCTTGTTGAGTGGGAGCTTCCACCAACTGTAGTAGTCCTGCTGCGAGTAAGTCGGAGATCAATTGGGAGGTGTCTTTGTCCCCTATGAATTCTAAATGAAAGTTGAAGTACCCCAAAATGGTAAAGTCAGAATAGGCCACTGAGAGTTCAAGAGTCGATAGGAAGCGGATATGCGGGCCTGGGGGGCGGTAAATGAGAATTCCCTTAAAAACTTTATGAATGATAGCTAGACCACCTCCTCTCCCAGTGGTTCTATCCTGTTTTACCTCACAATAACCTTCCGGTGTGGCTGAGCAGAAATCTGGGCCGGAGGCAACATCTCCCCAAGACTCGGTTATGAACAGGATGTCCAACTCCTGATTAAGAATGAGGTCTCTGATTTCCAAGCTATGTTTCGGGAGGGAGCGGGCATTAATAAGCGCCGAACGAAATTAGCATTTAGGTGCGGGGCAGGTCATAAGAGCAGAGGGGGTAGGGCAGGGGAGGATAAAATTACAACCAGGGCATGGGGTGGGGGCGGACACAAGGCAGGTGGGGGGTGGCAAGTTCCGGCAGCGCGAGTTAGTGAGTGGTTTATTTAGTTCCCGCAGCTGAGAAGAAGAATAACAGATGGATGTAGTGCGGGTATCAGTAAGCCCAGGGCCAGGGGGGGGTAGCCCTGGTCCCGGTACAGTCCCTCCAGCGCGCCATCGGCGCGCCATCGGCGCGCCCGCTGCACCTGCCCGCTGCGCGGACGAAAGGAGGGATTCATTTTATCGTGTCTGGGCCCGAGGTCGGCCGGACACTAGAAGGCTGTCCTGGTCCTCAATAAAGATAGCGGCCGCTGAAAAGAGCCTCGAGGGATCGAGGGCGGAAGTCTGGAGATGCCCTGAATCTGCTCCCTGAGCCCCCGGAGGTCCCTTCAAAGATCTGACGCTGG
Organism: Lissotriton helveticus; assembly: GCF_964261635.1. Classification (NCBI taxonomy): domain Eukaryota; kingdom Metazoa; phylum Chordata; class Amphibia; order Caudata; family Salamandridae; genus Lissotriton; species Lissotriton helveticus. The sequence continues at coordinate 1,014,804,580 of NC_136070.1, read as the reverse complement.
TAAGGCAATGCGGCGTATAATAGGGGCATAAACAAGTAGCAAAGTGCTATAAATGCGAGTGCACCTAAAATCAGAACTGTGCAAAATACAAATCAAATTAAAAACAGTGCTAGTAACATCAGCAAGTTTAAAACAATTTCTGTCCCTAAACTCCCGGCTTCCGCCTCAGGAGTCTGATTAATAATGAGATCGGGGAAAACAGGCTGTATTTATCGTGTCCGGGCCCGAGGTCGGCCGGACACTAGAACGCTGTCCTGGTCCTCAACAAAGATGGCGGCCGCTGAAAAGAGCCTCAAGGGATCGAGGGCGGTGGTGTTTAAAATTAGCTTTACAACATATAATCGAGGACAAAAATATTGTAGGGCCAAAATATTGTGGCAAAATTATTGAGGACTAAAATATAGAGAAGATAAGTGCATATCAGTAAGTATAGGTGTACCTTTCTTAACCCCACATATATGTACCTTCAAGGTATATATATTTTTTCAAGGTACATATATGTGGTGTTAGGTATAATCCATTTATTTTGACCTATATAAATTAACCTTCACAATATTTTGGTCCTCAATATTTTTGCCACAACATTTTGCACCCCTCCCCCCATCGATATTCTTTAGTCAGTATTTTGGTTGAATACCTCTAAATCTCAAGAAATCACAATTGTCACAAGCTTAAAAACAGACTTTCATAGGGCCATCTTCAGAACAGGTATAGGTTCCCTTTTCCTGCTGAGTCAAGAAGGACACATCTTCAGATTGCCCTGAGAGAACATTTGTTGGCTTGACAGGCCTCAGCCAGGCAATGACTCAGGTTTCAGTGTTAAATAACTGCTACCACAGAAGCAGGTCCATGGACTGAATTACATGTGTATCCACTATTTTATCTTCTATTGTTTTTTTTTGAATTCACAATCTCAGAATTACAAAAATTTGTTTTCCATGGCACAACAAGTTACCGACACATTACAATGGTGGTTGACTCCAGCCTAACTACAGAGGAGGATGTAGTTGCATCATTCAATGCCATGAGTTATGACTACAAATGTTAGTAGCCTCCCAGGTTGTGGGCTACTTAAAGGACTGTTCTTCTGAATATTGACTACTAAGATATCGACAGACAACAATATCAAAGTCAAACTATAGAAAACATAATATCATATTATAATTTATAATATCATCAAACCTATGCTTATAATAAAAAAAGTATTTTATCCAAAATATTGACCTGCAAAAATATCTACTTGTAAAAAATGAATATTAAATTATAGATTACAATATTGATTTTTAAATTAAAATTAAAAATAATTAAAAAAGATTGAAATCCAAAATATAGAATATATTGTTAAAATGTTAAATGTATTTTTTAGCTGAACTTAAAATGTTAAGAAGTTTCAATACTTTTTAGAATATTTATTTTTTAAATTAAAAAAATCCTATCTTGTAATTAGTCTTAAAGGATATTTACTTTAACCCACAATTAATTAAAACATGATATAACTTCTAGATTAAAAATAAATGACAAAGCATAAATTAATTTTAAAAAGTGAAATAAATTGTATAAGCATCAATTTATCTGAAAATAATGGTAAGAGATTCAGTCAGTCAGTCAAATTATCTTTATTCGATTTAGTTAAAAATCATACAAAGAGCATAAAAAATATATTATATACAAGTAAAATACAATTAAACAATTTCATTACAATCGAATACATATGACAGGGTGTTACAGTAAAAACAAAATTTTAAAATCTATAAAAACAGTTTATACAGCAATGTTTACTAAATTCCTGCGTGTTCTTGATCTAGCTGCCGCCACTAAATAAATTGCCATGCAAAATGTAAAATGGTAAGGGATACATTTAGCGGCCCATTAGGATAGTGGGCGGAGTTTCGTCTGCCCGCCACCCTAGCGGTGCCGGGACTGGCTGCAGACGTGTGGTGGTCCCACATCACTGATTAGGATGCGACTGCCACCCTGGCTGTCGCATTCTGCCACCTTGATATTGCGGCGGGTGCTGCTGTAAGCAGCACCCGCCGCAATGCCAAAATGGCATGTTGTGCATTGCTATGCACAATGTGGTAGGCACCTTGCGAGCCTGCCACCTTGTGCATGGCAATGTAGGGGGTTTCCATAGGTGCCCCCAAGTGCAGCTCCCCACCCCCCGGAGTCCCACAATGGGCCTCCAAAGCAATTCCCACCAGCCTTTCCATGGCGGCATCGCCGCCATGGAAAGGCCTTGACAACCCGGCCTTGACAAACCGGCATCATGATATGGATGGCAGTGCCTTCCAGGCACCGCCATCAGATCATGCCCAAGCTACGACTGGCCAGCAATCGTAACGATTGTTGACCGGCGGAAAAGCGGCGGTTAGACTTTCCGTCCGCTGCGGTACCCCCACCATGATAATATGGCGGGAGGTAAATCATATTGTGATGGCGGGTAGATCGCCACCACCGGCCGGGCCGTGGTGATCCACCTGGCAACATGATGACAAGTTATTAAATGTCAAAAAATTCAAATAATTACACCTAAATCTACCAACTTATAAAACAGTTATTTAATATATTTAAATGTTGAACAATTAACGTGCGAAGTCATACTTACCACCCCCACTCACAACTAAATAATACATGGGGAAACTGTTCGACTCTGAAGGGGTCAGGTTACTATTCTGACTCCAAACTAAGCAACACTGGGGAACTTGTTGGATTATGGAGGGGTCAGGTTTACTGGTCCCCCTACAAACTAAACAACACTGGGGAATACACACTTGGGAATATGTTGGACTCTAGAGAGGGCAGGCTTAATATTACCATCCAAATGAGCAACATAGGGGAGAGCACTGGACTCTGGGAGTGTTATCTTTACTCCCTTGACTCCTAACTAAGAAACATTGAGGAAAGCGCTAGACATTGGGATGGCCAGCTTTGCTATTCCAGCTCGAAATGTAACAAATTTGGGCAAAGCATTGACTCTGGAGCTGTTAGATGTACTATTCCCACTCCATTTAAAAAAAAATATTCTTTATTGTTTTTATGCATACAAATACCACCCCCTTCTCATACCCCCCACCCTTCTCAGATCTTTACAAATAAACATAACATTATTACAAACTTCATAAATATTATGATAACAAACACTTAATTCATTTGGTACAACATTATCCATTGTGATCTATACATTCAAATTGTGGTTATTTCATGTTTTAGTTTCACCATTATTTACAATAGACAACCAGGAATCTATCCTGCCCCACTATGGCTTTGCATCCACTGTATTAAAGGATCCCATATTTTCAACCATTTTTTACGCCCCTTTCTTTTATTCATAGCTACCTCTAAATTACATGTCGCCAATAGTCGGGCTCGCCATTGTTGAAATGTATGAAGGGTTGGATCAAGCCAAGCTGAAGCTATACATATCCTTGAAACAGTCATTGCCACAAAGATCAATCCTTGCATATTTCTTGGTCGATTTACTCCAGCTATACCCAGAATTATTTCATCTACTGAAATTTCTATTCTTGCATTTAGAATCTCTGATAAAAAAAACCTGATATATTTGTGATTAGCTCCTGTAGTACATTACATAATGCAAATATATGCACAATATTGGCCTCATATAAAGCACAGCGTGGGCAAGCCGTTCCTTTGCCAGACCCCCACTTGGCTATCTTGCTTGGTGTATAGTATAATGAAAAAAAAAGTTTTGTAGTATTTGGCCTGCAGTCTAGAGAACATTAAAAGAGACTGGGGCAATTCATATGAACAGTGAAGGCTTTCAGCTGACACCCCCAATTCAGCCTGCCATTTTGAAAAACATTTGTCCATATTATCGTTAACAGAAGCATTCATATATTGGTAGACTTCTCCAATGATTACTGTTCTATTTTTTATTAGGATTTCTATGGTTTGGATTTTTTGAAATTTGGATCCTCCACCCCCCTTTCTCCCTGGAATATCCCTAACATGAAGGAATTTAAGGAAATCCCCATGGTCTATTGTATAATCATTTGTTAATTCCTCAAAAGACTTCAACCCTAAGGTCGAGTAAAAACAACCCAGCTGCGTGATCCCAGCCCGTATCTATCTATCCATACATCCATCTGTAAACATCTCTGATAGATTGTGGTTATTGTATACCGGTGTATATAAAGATAACCTCCCAATTCCCAACAATTTATGTACATTGTTCCAAACTTTGTGAATGCCAAAAAGGGTTTTACAATGGAATTTCTTATAGTAGCTATCATGTAAATGTCGCCAAAGACACCCTCTCGTTTCTTCACCCAATATAAGTGTCTGTGGTGTTGGGATACTAGCATTTTTACTGTTGTCTGTATTTGTCAATAATACTTCGAAACTGTATCTTAATGTGGTAACCCAATAGTAAAGATTAAAATTGGGAAGGGCTAAGCCACCTCTGTCTTTAGGCAAGGTAATGAATCTTAATGCTCTATGTGATGTCTTGTAACCCCATATAAACCGGATAAACATGCTTTCTATTGATTTAAACCATTGAGGAGTAAGCTCCAAACATATTGTCCTGAAAAATTATAAAAGTTTTGGTGAACAAAGCATTTTAATCACGTTACACCTGACCCAATGGACAGATGCAAATTATTTAGCCTAACAATATCTTTTTTTGTATGTTGTATTAATTGTTCAAGATTGTTATTAACTAGACTATCCAATGTTGCCGTTATGCTAACACTAAGATAGGTAGCTTTTTCCACTACTCTTATCATCTCTCATCCTGATTTTGTGATTGAGAATTATCTGCGTTTTATCTTGATTCAGTTCATAACCTGATACTCCTCCAAAGATTTTGGCCTCTTCTTCTATCGCCTTTATCGCAGTGACAGGATCGCAGGTGACTAGAGTGGGATCATCCGCACATGCTAGTGCTTTTGTGGGCCATTTTCACAACCAACTTGGCAGTATTAGTATGTTATTCTCAATCTGTGGATGAAAGGTTCAATGAACACCGGGAATGGAAGAAGAGAACATGGGCACCCCTGTCTGGTCCCTCTGGTAATGGCTATCTTCTCTGACACCATCCCATTTACCATCACTACAGCTGATGGTTTGGTGTATAGCATTTGAACCGCCCTAATGAAATGTTCGATAATGCCGCTTCTTGACATAGCTGTCCATAGATATTTCCAGGAGACCCTATCAAAGGCTTTTTCAGAATCCAATAATATAAGTGCCATTGGGTCTCCGGTAACATCAGTAATGTCAAACAATGTAATCACTCTTTGGACATGGTCGGTGTTGGATCTCCTTGGGATGAACCCATGCTGGTGACCAGATACAATTTTATGAATAACCTATGCCAATCGACTAGCTAATAATTTAGAATAACTTTTTGAGTCACCATTAATCAAGGTGATAGGGCGATAAGACCGGATTCAGTAGGCTCTTTGTTTTTTTGTTTTTTCAAAACACAATTTTGGCCAGAGACTATGACCCTGGGGGTCACCCACCCTGAAAGATATGTGTAAATAAATCACAAAATATTCCCTATAACTGCATAGAAAACTTAACATAGAACTCTGTTGGTATATCATCCATACCTGCTGCCTTCCCCTTAGCTAAGCTATTCATAGAGAGCAAAATTTCCTCCCATTGTGGTATATAGTCCAAACTGTCCTGGTCCTCTACCCCCAATCTCAACAATGGACTTTGATCGAGATATTCCTCAATCTTTTCCTGTTATGTACCAGTATCATCAGGCAAGATGGCGTCTGAGTGAGACCGCTATTACTCACCTCCGCTTCACACTGATCCTCGCCAGGCTCTCCTCCGAGCAAAAACCAGAGTATGCCAGCGGGAACTGATCGATGGCTCCAATGGAACAACGAAGGCCAGAGACAAGGTGATTACCGTCCCGAGGGAAGAAGAGAGGGCTGCGGTACGGGGTGGGAATCCCTTGCTCGGCTACTGCTGATGGCGGTTTCTGGGTTGGGAAACAGTTACGCCTGCTGGCTGCGGTTGCCTGGTAACAAGCACACCGGTGGAGATTTCAGATCCCATTTCACAGAGGCTAAGGCAGCGCGAGGAGGACAAGCCAAGTCGCGCTCGAGCACCCAGCCAGCACTTGCACGACGGGAAACAGCTGACATTGACACTAAGAAAAATGAACTTCGCACCGGTAAGGGAAGCAAACTGGACAGGGAAAAATAGGAGCTCAATAAAAGCACTATTCAGAGAGGCTTACCACCTGGAGAGCAGGGGAAAAAACAGGTCGCCATAACAAGTTTATTTCTACCTTTGGGTATCGTTGGAAATAAGAAAGAGAAAGAGTTGGAAATCGAGAAACGAGGGAAGCTGGATTACCAAAGTGGTATATAAATTGGCGAGGACAGAGCCGACATAGCAGAACCTCAAAACTCTTCACAGGGTACAATATCAGAATTATGGGAGGAGCGAGTCTCGTGGGACTCAAACTGTGATAACACTGTGCTTAGGACTCCGAAGGTACTCGTCAGCTCCCAGTCCAAAGGGGATAATATTAAGGAGAATATTCCGGACAGGATAGCTCCCTCAAGGAAAATATTGGTAATCCAGTAATTGCAATAAAGGTGATAAGCAGACCTGAAATGAGAAATGAGACAAAACAAGATGCTCCCACAGAAGGGCGTATACAGAAAAAGAGCCAGGAGGCAGGATATCTCTCCCCCAATTCACTGGAAAAATGATTCTCTTTGAATGAGGAATCCGGTGAATCAGATATTGAGGTGGCAAGCAGTGGCGATGATGACTGTGGGGACTCCTCCACAAGCAACTATAGCCAGCAAGGGGAGAGAAGGATACCAAGGAGAACGAAGCGGATAAAAAGGAGCAGCCAAAAGAGAACTCTTGGAGAGGAAGAGGAAGAGCTTGGCTGGGAATACTAAGCCACACAGCTAGTACTCCTTAATGACTCAAATGAGAAAGAGAGGACATCCAGTGAACAACTGGTGGGTACGGCCGCACAGAAAACTTGCAAACAGTCTGTAGAGCCTTCCTTCTTGTTGATCTTACAATACCTAAGATCATTTCAAGATGAGGTTAAAATACAAAATCCCCAAGCACGGCTCGCATCAAAAAAATTACAAGGCTCAATGCATAAAATCTGAAAGACATGTACAGAGATAGCAGAGAGGCTAACCATGGTGGAAACTTGCATAGAGGTGCTAGAAAATACCGTAGACACACTGAAACTACAGGCTAACAAGAGAGCACACTAAAAGATGTGATGTGGAAGCTAGAAGAGGCAGAAAATCGCCAAGGACATGATAACCTGAGGTTGCTAGGGATACCCAAAAACAGTGAACGCAGTGACATCAGGAAGTTCACAATAATATGTTGAACAACTCTTTGCCAGAATTAGCACACTGGGATTGGGATAAAGAAATCCAATGTGTACACAAATTCCCCTTAACAATATCTAAGCGACCTTCGACTGCTCAGTCGTATCCACGTGTAATATTAATCTATTTTGGAAATGTTTTGTTCCGTCAGGCCTTCCACGATCTGGCCAGGCCTAACATGAAGAAGAACTGGAAGGACGTTGAACACGCCACAGTAGAAAGAAGATGGAGGCTCAGGCAACATATTGCACCCTTTCAAAAAGCAGGGGCTACAGTTTTTTTTACAGAACCCAGCTAAACTAAAAGTTATTTTTCAAGGCCGGAACTATCATTTAATTCAGAAATACAAGCGCAGAAAATGCTAGAGGAGATCACAGTGAGAAAAGCTGGAACTGCCAAGAGCAAATAATATATACTAATAGTGAAGGCATAATGAGGCATAATGAGGTTGAAACCAGGACATTTCTTGTCAAAATGAGTAGTAGTCTGTTTTTTCCCTGCTCTGGGCTGGGGTCTTTTCTTTTTTCTTTAGATGTTATGTGTTATTTTTCCTTGACTCATCGCTCTCCTATGGATGCTTCAGTATAATTTCCTATTAGTATAATGGACTTTGAGTATGATTATGATGGTTAAAATCACATTTGAGCAACAGTGGAGGGGAGGGAAGTAGAGAGTGGGTAAGTGTGGTTCAGATACTATCATGCAGGCTCAGGATTGAGCCTGATTGCCTAAAATATGGTGGGGGTGGGTGGAGGGAGAGTGGGAGGGCAGGGAGGGGGGAATCTCAGACAGGTCGTAGGAATAGGGGTGCAACCATGAGAGGTGTTTTATGGTATAAGAAATATAGAAAAAGGCAGGAAAAATTAAGACGGAAGGTGAGCCAAGAGAAGCAATATATGCATTCAAAAATTGATAAGAATCAATATGGCTGAGTTGAAAATCCTCACCGTTAACATATGTGGCCTTAAGGATGCAAAGAAAAGACATAGAGTGTCTGCGGGCTGCAAATGTCAGAGGCTAATATTATTTGCATTCAGGAGACACACGTTGAGGGGTCACATTGGTATCTACTTAATACACTAGGGTACAGACTGATTACCGCAACATCACAGGGAGTAAGGACTAGGGGGGTCGCCATCTTGGTGAAAGGGAGTGGGATACAGTGTGTTTGATCTTTATCAGGTAAACAAGGGTGGTGGGCAATCACAGAATTTCAGTATAACAACAATAAGAAAATGATACTATGTACGATATATGGAAGTGTTAGTGATGATCCGAATGTACTGGATTATATGTTCAATGAGCTTGCCCAGTGGCCCCTCCCTTTGATAGTTTGCTGTGATTACAACTTGTAAATTCCCTGTGTTTGGTTGCTAGAACCTGGGTACAAATATCAGGGGAGGAAACCTAAAGTATTTCAGGCCCTTAAAAATGTATGGCAGACACATGGTTTAATAGATTGATGGCAAATATTGCACTCAAATGATCCAGGATTTACCTTCTTCTTTAATCCGCATTCAACACATGCGATACTAGACTATATGTTTGTTTCAAAAACTGTGAGCTCTAATTGTTCTATAGAAAAATTACCAAGAGTCTTAACTGATCATAATCCCCTAGTCTTAAATATAGAAATGGGAGCAATAAACCCCAATGTAAAAATGTGGACTTTTGAAAGAGCTTTGCTGCTAAATAAGGAATATTGCCAACATATGATGTGGTTTGGGATACCTTGAAGGCAGGGATCAGAGGGAAAACATTACAATTTTCACAAAATGTTAATAAGGAGGCCAAACAAAAAATGGAGATACTGCAGAGAAGTTTAGGAATAGCCAAGATAGGACTGATAAGGGTTGTTCAGTAGGGACGGGAAATTGAAAGTGAATTAAGATGTGTGGCAATTGCTAAAAATGCTATAATTGATATCTTAACAGATAAAGCTGTAGCCAAGGCAACGACACATAGAACATTACTTATGAATTAAGTGAGCAGGTTGGTCATCAACTGGCAGTATGTAATAGACAACAAAATACAGCCAATCTGATACGGGAGATTAAATATCCAGAGTATGAGCAAAAGACCGAGTCTGAAGCAATAAGAGCAGAATTTCAACTGTACTTTCAAAAACTACGCTATTCCCACTCCAAATGAAACAAAATTGGGTAAAACATTGTATTCTGGTGGGCTGGCAAGGGGTATCAGATTTATGTTTCTCACTCTGAACTAAAAAACTTTGTCAAAGTGTAGGGATCTGCAGGGGTCAGATATGAAATTCCCAATGCAAAATAAGAAATATCTGAAAGTGCTGCACTCTGGAGGGGTGCAATTTACTATTCGCACTCCAAACTCAGCAATGTCAGGAAAATGTTGAATTCTGGGGATGGAGGGTAAATTTACTATTGCCACTCCAAACTGAGTAACAACAGGGAAAGTGTTGTACTTTGTACTTGTACTTTGGAGGGGTCATATTTACTATTCCGAAGCAACATTGAAGAAAGCATTAGACTCTGTGGGACAGGTCATGTTTACTATTCCTGCTCAAAATTAAGCAACATTATGGAAAACATTGGACTCTGGAGTGGTCAAATTTACTATTCAGGCTCCAAACTAAACAACATTAAACAGGAAAAAAGAAACAAACTTACAAAAATGAATGTAAACTAAAAAGATAATAAAAATAGCAGACATGTATTACCTATAAAAGATAAAAGAAGAACAAAATTAAAATATTCGAAAAATAAAATGAACAAAAATAAAAATAGTAGAAATTGAATAAATATAATAACAATTATATATACATTTACATTAACAAAATACATTAATTAAAAAAATCGTATATTTAATTTGAAATAATAAATAAATGTTATCCTTCAATTAAAAAAAATAAAAATCTGAAATAACAGTATTAAAATTAATTATTTAAAAAAAGAAATCAATAAAAATACGTTCATAAAATATTTAACAAACAAAATATTATTCCAATATTACATTTATGAAGGTTCTATTTTAATATTTCAAAAACTACCCACCTAAAACTACTTTCACACCCAGCAACCTGAAAAATAAATCAAAACGATATATGTTCAAATAGTCAAAGAAATTATAAATGAATAGAAAAAAATAATTACGTTTAAATCTATTAGAATATTATTTTAAAACACTCCCCAGTTAAAACGACTATGAAACCCAACATTCATAACTTACATCAAACACTGTAATGACAAATAATATTCCAAAATAAAACAATAATAAAATGAATCCCACATTAAAAAAACATAAAATTGATATTAAAATAAAGTAACTTTAAAGTTATAAATGTTCAATACTTCAATGTTATTGTTAACAAAAGAAAAAACGATACACTTACTAACTATAGCTATTCAAAACTTCGATATTATGTACCATTTGTTTTCTGCCAACAGTGTTAAGATTCTACACCAACTAGAGGACTATCACTGCCAGAGTATCTGGCCCAAGCTAGAGACTCAACAGTCATCCAACTGGAAGCCTTACTAAGATGTCTCATGGGATTTTCTCATTTCCTGTAATGGAAGGGGGGTTTAATCCACACAGACAATCAAAGGATACATTAGTCTCCAGGTAAGCATAAGATATCTGAATTTATCCTCACTGCTTCCAGGGATAGGATCACAGAAAGCAACACATTTAACCTCCTTCACTGCAGCATACATTCCATGGCATAAAAATGTGGTAAAGGTCAACTCAGAGGGAAATTCCCTTCTTCAGAAAGTTATTCTCATCTCAGAATTCTTTCTTTGCTTTTGTCGCATGAGGGGCATATTGAGGTTAGATCTGTTTGCACCCTCAACAATGTTCTGATTCTCCTGCTCTGCACAGAGACTTAAGTCCACTGGAATTGTGGCTGTATAATCTTTCTATCCCTTTTTCTTGGGGCACTGAGGTGGATTCTGGGAGAAAAATGTAAATTACATTAATAACTTCCTTTTGGCCTTGTTGCCCATGGTTATAGACATTGATGCAGATGGTAGTGGATCCACCAGTAATGGTTCCAATATCTCCATCTCCCCTATGATTCCCAGACCTTGCTCTTCGGACATTAAACCATCATCACCTCACAGTGTGGAGGATGAAAGGTGGGGGATACAGAAAAGAGAGGAGTATCAATCTTACTCCTGTGATCTCGAAGGGCTTCTATTGCATCAAGTTTGTTAAGACACTGGTCTATGCTTGAGGCTTGGTGCTCGGCAATATCTCTCCAAGGACATGTGATAAGTTTAAAATTCCGCTTTTTTTTAGAGGGGTTTCAATCATATTCAACCCCTTTCACCTTGAATTTGCAATGGGCAGCCACTACATGATTACAGAGTACTGACATTCTTTAGACACTTCCTTGGTTGATCCTTTGATCAACGGTTTTTGTAACCTAAGACCAGTAACTAATTGTCCACTTTCAATGTAGTTTGAAAGAGTCTACAGAACCATTAGAAACTGCTTACATGCAGTGGTGACACTTTTTTGCTTTTTTGTTGTTCTTTACATTGACTAGAATGTTGAGAGAATTGAATTTACTTGTGGATGTTCTCCATATCTTAACATTTATAGCTTATCATTTGTCCTAGGATTTGTTCCCAAAATTACTTATTTTGTTCATTCATCCCAATAAATATTTTTTCCTGTTACTGTTTATGAAGCGCAGGACTGGTAAGCTGTAGTTAACCTTTAGATGCTTGCAGAGCCCTTCTGGTGTACTTAGGTCAAATAAATGATATATGCTTCTAAGTCTCCTTTTTTGTTGCTTTTGGTCCAGTAGATAATAAAGCAAAACACCAATGTCAATCTTGAACAATTTTGTGAGGTCTACTATAATTCAAGCACATACGTCAATGGGTGAAACTGTACTGAAGGTTCCCAGGTAGTCCAAGATGCAGAGTCAAAATGTGTTACTATGAAACTGCTGGCATGGAAGTCAAATTAATTTAATCAGTTTAACCCCTAGCTTACATAGCGGGCTCCAGCTCTGCGCTATGTTATTCTACAAGCTAATGGATCTTTGCCACCGTGTTAGAATGAAGCATACATCAAAAACATCTCAACAGACATCATTTTACAGATGTTTAGTTCAGTCAATGATGAGAGTTTAGGATCCGTTCAAATCCGTTCAAATCTTTATTTCTCTTTATGAGATTAGTAGATTCATTTCTCAAAATGCCTTCTGTTAGTAAGTTAAATAAATCTGTTTACAGAAATATCAAGAATACCATGGTTAAAGTCAAATTAATGCAGTGAAAAACAAGCATGATCCATGAAGGAAAATGAGTCCATATTCTATATAGATCAGTTCAGAATTTAGGGAGAACTTGTGAAGAGTTCTTGAAAAAAGCAAGATCAGTGGAGCATTTTAGAAGTCAAACTCTATAAAGAGTAGTTTGGGAAGACTCAGGCTAACCTCCATACTTGAGCGACAGACGATGCAGTAGCTACGCCTGTAAAGGTATAGGAAGAGAAGTTAATCAGGAACAAAGTCACTGCCAAAGTGGCAAGTAACAAAAAGCAGTCAGCAGTAGATTACTACAAGTCTCTCAGTCGGTCCTGTTAATACATTTTCACGCTAGACTTTCTGCTCTATCAAAAGCAATTTGTAGAGGGGCAACTGCTAACACATTTGTAAGGTGACTGCAGAATAAATATTCAGGAATGTAATACATTTTATAAGGTTGAGGAGTATTGAATGTAGGGGTCTAAAATTATTTTGTATTTTTCTGAACATAAATATTCTGAGCATGATACCTGCATCATGTATGCATTATATTGTCTTGTATAACCTCACATGATGTACAGACTGGAAATTACTAACTGGTACAGTTATTTACTTCATTATAATCGGAATGTGCCTTCAGCAGGAAGGATGCTATTAGGAAGAGGGTGGGCCACAACAATGGAAAGGGAAGAGATCAGAAATGAGCTGCGATCGAAGCAAGATGGCGGTTGAGTGAGATCTCTCACAGCTCACCTCCACACCACCTCCACACCACCTCGCTTATGCTATCTCGCTGATCATCGAAAACTGCACCCAGGACCCGGCTCCATATGGGTGGAATCTGTTCTTGCTGTTGGCGTGAGCGAGGGAGGCTGAATGCGAGTATAGCGACCGTGTCAGCGAGGAGCAAGCAAACAACGCGGAGCAAACGGTACCATTTTGCAGTCTGCAGCCGACGCTGGGAGGCATTGACATGGCTCGTACAGCGGGTCGTCCCCGGCTGGGGAGAGAGCGAAGCGCGCTGCCGGTTGCCGGGCAACAGCAGTAAGCATCAAGGAACCACGGCAACAAGGAACAAGAGGCCCACCTGGAACGCGGAAGCTCCCTCGTGGAGGGCGATGGCAGCCCGAGGCGGTGTGCGGAGTAAGACGCGCTCTACAGTACCGGCTCCTGAATTTACAGCAGCGACCCCACAGCAAGATGGGAAGACACGGAAGGGACAACAACAACAACGTGAACCCACTGCTGATGCTGGTAAGAAGAAACCGTGGGATAAGAACATTAAGCATGCAATAGGGTATTCTTCTAGTAACCCTGCCCCATTGAAGATTAAAAAACAAGCTATCATCACCAGTCTTTTTTCTGGTAAAACAAGTAAAACTGATGGCATTAGTTCAGTCGATAAGGGTGATCCTGTGCCTGACCAGGTTATGACTACTGCAGCGGAGGGGGGGCAGGATGAACTGATACCGGTTAAAGATAGCAACTCCAACAAAAACCCTGAAAAAAACGTTACTGAGTCCATAGATATGAGTATTGCGACCAGTAGTTCAGTACAAAAAACTTGGGGGTCAAACTCAGAAATTAATGAATCAGGTACTGCAACTAACAATCTGGTAGACATCCCATTGGAGGTGGCAGATGGGGGGAATAACTCAACAAAACAAATGATCAAGGAGATTGAAGTAAATGGTGGTGGCAGTGCTAATAATGTTGAAAATTCGGAAACAGATACTGAGACAGAAACAGGTTATGTATCCCCAGACCTGGTCGAGAACTTTTACTCGGCGAATGAAGAATCTGGGGGGTCCGAAGATACTCACCTTTCAAGTGCGAGTAGCAGAGAGGGGGGCGAAGAGTCTTCAACAAGTAGTGACATACAACAAGACAGCCAAAAAAAATAATAAGACCCAAAAGGGTGCCAGGGGGGCGCAGATCAAACCCACATGAAGATACAGAGGAAGAGCAAGATCTTAGATGGGATTACTCGGATACGCTATCACTTCGCACAGCAGAGGGGAAAGATTCAAACACAGTGAATGCCAAGCTGCTAACAAAACAGGATCGAGGCAGTATAGATAATGGTAGCTCGGAACCAACGTTGGCAATGATATTTCAATCCCTAAGCTCTTTTCAAAAAGAAGTCAAAGCGGAAAGTCGGATTGCAGAGCCGCTGGTAAAAAAATCCAAGGGGCAGTGCGTAAGGTTGGGAAAACTTGCACGGATATAGCTGAGAGACTATGGGCCTGATTACGATTGCGGTTTTCCCGCATTCTCCGGGCCGGCGGAAGCCACCGCCGGCCCGGAGGATGCGGGAAAACCGCTGCGGACTGAAAAAGACCCCCCGCCAGATTAGGATGGCTGGGGGATCATTTTTCAGTCCGCAGCTTTTCCGCCGCGGGCGCCTTCCGTCCGCGGCGGAAAAGCTTCAACATGGCTGGCGGTGTCTATCAGACACCGCCAGCCATATTAGGATTTCAGCAGAAAGATGCCTTTACACGGCGGCATTTCCGCCGTGTAAAGGCATACGGATTTGTGTTTGGGGGCCCGTTGCGGGCCCCCAGGGGTGAAGGGGGGGTGAGGGGGGGTGCACATGGGGGGTACCTATGGTAGCCCCCTGCATTTGCCTGCACAAAGCGGCAGGCCCCGCAAGGAGCCTGCCGCTTTGTGCATGCACATGCACAACATACATTTTTATCATTGCTGCGGGTGCTGCTTCAAGCAGCACCCGCCGCAATGATAAATATACAGGATGTGACCGCCAGGGTGGCGGTCACATCCTAATTAGCACGGAGGGACCGCCGCTGCCCCTGCGGACGGCCCCTCCTTCTCGGCCTCTAAGTATGGTGGAAACCCGCACAGAAATTCTTGAGAGTACTGTAGAAAATATTAAAACTCAGATGACATCTCAGGATAGTACCGTCAAGGATATGATGTGGAAAATTGAAGAGGCAGAGAATCGCCAACGGAGAAACAACCTTAGGATCCTTGGTATCCCGGAAAAAAGCGAGGGGAATGACATTAGGGCATTCACAATCGACCTCTTTAAGAATGCGTTTCCCGAGCTAATACACTGGGATTGGGACAAAGAAATCCAGCGGGTGCATAGATTCCCTTTTTCACTGCCTTAACACACGAGAGGCGAACCGGCATTTCCCCGAGTTATCCTGGTTTTTTTCGGCAACTTTTTGCTTAGACAAGCGGTTTAGGATCTGGCAAGACCCAACAAGGAACGAAACTGGGGGAGCTTTTCTTTTTTTGCCAAGCCTGACTTCGCTCATGCGACTGTGGAGCGGCGTTGGCGCTTACGACAGTTGATAACACCCTTTCAAAAGGCTGGGGCATTAGCCTATTTACAAAACCCTGCTAAGCTAAAGGTAATCTCACAGGGTAAGACTATGTTTTTTACGTCAGAAATTCAGGCGGAGCAGGCCCTTAAAGATATTGCTCTGGAGAAGAACAGTGTGGCAGGGGGGAGATAATAATGGTGAACTTTCTTTTTGACTAATGGAGCAGATACAGTGGATATGCTGATATTTAAATAGAAACTCTCCGCTTTGTTCTCTTTCTCCCCCCCTTTTTTTTCTCTCTCTTGTTGTACTAATCTGTATTATTATGTATGTGTATGTATTATTTCACCCTTCGTCTCGATGAAAAGAGTCAACATAAGGTATTTCTAGCATCAAATGATGTCAGAGATGGGCATGTAAGATAGGAAAGTCATTGATTCTTGAGGTGTGGTAGGGTGCAGAACAGACCATAGGTGTGGGTGGTGGTGATGTGGTGTGTGGGAGAGGTTAGCCAGACGTCATCACACAGGCTCCAGTGGAGCCTGGTAGCTTCAATAAAGGTGGGGCGGTTGGAATGGGAGGGAGGGGGAGGGTTGGAGGGGACAGGGACCGGAACTTTCACAAGGGACACAAGGTGTATACAGGGGGAGATGGGAATGGAGGATAAGGAGGAAAGGTTGTGTTCAGGGCTCGCATTTGATTTATCTGGTAACTTTGAAAGATCTGGATGACTAAACTAAAAATACTTTCATTGAATATATGCGGCCTGAATGACAACAAGAAAAGGCAGAAAGTAGCAGAAGGTTTTAAGCTATCTGCTGCAGATATTATATGTCTCCAGGAGACTCACATTGAGGGGGCACAGCAGTACCTATTGAAAACACTTGGATATAGACTTATCTCTGCTACATCTCAGAGGTCACGCACGAAAGGTGTAGCCATCTTGGCAAAAGGAGGGGGGGTCCAGTTTTCACGTTCAATCGCAGATAAATTCGGGCGATACGTGATAACTGAGTGTTGTTATAATAAAGGGAAAAGCAAAATGACATTATGCACTATTTATGGCAATATTAGTGATGACCCGGAAGTATTGAACAAGATCTCCAACGAACTGGTACATTGGCCCCTCCCCGTTATTGTTTGTGGAGATCTTAATATTCACCCACCTGGCAATTGGCTATCTGACCCAGGCTTCGTATATCATGGTAGAAAACGAAAACTATATCAATCCTTGAAAGATCTGTGTGTGCTCCATGGATTAATAGATGGTCGGTCAGAGGTATACCCGGGAGATCCTGGATATACTTATTATTCACATCCTCATTCTACGCATTTAAGACTAGACTACATGCTTATGTCCTGTACTCTAAAATCAACTTGCCAAATAAAAAAACTCCCGAGAATTCTCTCGGATCACAACCCACTTGAACTTACCATCACAGTGGGGGATGATAGACCTACAGTTACTAGTTGGACGTTTGAAAGAGCGTTATTGAATAACGAAGAATATTGCTTGCATATGAGGAACTGGATTCCGGCCTTTTTGGAGGATAATTTGGGGTCCACCTCAATAGAAACTGTTTGGGATACTATGAAGGCATGTGTCAGGGGTGAAACTATGCGATTCTCATACCGACGTAACAATATAGAAAGACAAAAAATAATGTTATTGGAACAAAATCTACTGAGAGCAGAAGAAGATCTGATCAAGGCAGTACAGGATGGGGAGGTGACAGATAGGGAGGTGAACAAGGTGGCAATTGCTAAAAATTGTATTTCGGAAATTTTAATTGAGAAAACAATGGTCAGAGCAACTACCCGTAGGGAGACTATATATGATTTGAGCGAGAAAGTGGGTCATCATTTGGCGGTTAGAACCCGGGAAGAGACATCCAGTACTCTTATTAAAGCAATTAATGATCCTGCGCTTGGCTTAAAGGCGGATCCGGCAGATATTAGAAAAGCCTTCCAAGTATTTTATCAGAAGTTGTACCATGAGGATGAGAACGAATGCGAGGATCCCATGAGTTATATAGATCCATTAGCTACAGAAGGTTTGGGATTAGAAGACCAGGAGATCTTAGATAGCCCACTATGTTGGGAGGAAATTCTACTATCTATGAACTCCTTAGCCATTGGAAAACCTGCGGGCCTGGATGGGATTCCAACTGAGTTCTATATCAAATTTTCACCACAGCTCAGGTCTATTATGACAGAACTTTTCCAATACATCTTTCAAGGCGGAAATCCACCGAAATCCTGGTCACTTGCCAAAATAATAGTTTTCCCCAAGAAAAACAAAGATCCTCAGGAAATGGGGTCGCATCGACCGATTACATTGATTAATGGGGATTCCAAAGTATACTCTAAATTATTAGCAACACGGCTAGCATCCCGAATCCATAATATTGTCTCTGAAAGACAACACAGGTTTATACCAGGTAGATCTACGACTGACCATGTGCAAAGAGCTATATCCCTTTTTGACTACACAGGAACGACAGGAGACACTATGGTGCTTATACTGCTCGACGCAGAGAAGGCGTTTGATAGGGTCTCCTGGAAGTTCCTGTGGGCCGCCATGTTAAACTGTGGCATAGGCAAAAAATATATTACAGCGATCCAACAGCTATATGTTAATCCCAGTGCCAGGGTACTGATCAATCGGAAGTTATCCGACAATTTTAACATCAATAGAGGGGCACGGCAGGGGTGCCCCTGCTCGCCCTTCCTTTTTGCCATTTATATTGATGGGTTCATACACAGGCTCGAAAAAAACGCGTTAATCTCCCCTATATGTGTGCATGGTCTAGAAACAAAATGCTTAGCGTACGCCGACGATATCGCCATTGTTACAGGGGATCCTACAAATGCCATGAATTGGATTGAAAACGAAGCTCAGAATTTCGGTAGAGTTTCGGGGTACAAGCTAAACTCCAGTAAGACACAGATCGTGCTTAATACTAAGATTGTGATGAGAGATCCGAGAGTAACTGATAAAGCGACCTACCTGGGTGTCAACATTTGTGCTGATGTTGGGAACATTGTAAATAATAATCTGGAGCCGGAGGAGGAGCTTGGCGGGCATCCGAGATGGCCGCTTGAGCACAGCGCTCTCCGGACCCTCGCCACTCCCGGCATTTTATCCTGGCTGAATCCTGATTTCTTGCAAGAATTCGTGTGGAGGACGTTTGGCTGATTACCCTGGCACTTTTCAGAAATTGATTTGGATCTCGTATTCCTGAGATATGGTGATCTGAACTTTTGGGCTCCGCCCTTGAGGTGCGCCCGGGACGGGGTGCGGTTCTGTAGCCGTCCTGGAATTGAACAACAACGGCAGGAGATCTGGCCTTGTGGGTCCCCCCTTCCTAAGTTTCGTTTTCGATTCTGTTCCGACTTGGGCCACGGGTGTGAATATCGTGCTGAGGCTGAGACTTGGAGGCAGATCGGCTGTTGGGCTTTTATGTGACCTATTTGCTGGCCTGGCGACCTCTACCCGAGTTGTGCCCCCCTTTTTAGTGTACTTTTGATCCTGTACTTTGGGTGTCGGGCCCGTCGACCCTGGTGGCTTGTCCTGTGACGCATCTTCAAAATGGCGGGCAGAGGGGACAGAGAGACGCGCAAGACGAAAACACCTCTGCGCGGAGCTCCAGTTCAATCAAATGTCATGGACCGCTATACCCATTCTAAGGGGTCCCCCGGAGCTGCCCTGCCTGGTTCCAGTACAGCGTCCGAACGAGTTTTGGAAGAGTCGGCGGAGCCCTCCCTACAGGACATCATGGGCGCCATTTCGGGTGTGAGGGAATCCATCGGCCTACAGTACGAGGCCTTGGCCCATAAACTTGACACCGTGGCTATTGAGGTGAATCTGGTTCGTGCTGATCTCGGCAAGACGAATGAGAGGGTACAATCATTGGATATTAAATCGTCTAGCCTCACGAAGGACGTCTCGGAGCTCCAGACAGAGGTCGGTAATCTCCGTCGGGTGAACGACTTCATGACCCGACGCCTGGAGGATTTTGAAAATAGGGCACGTCGCTGCAATGTTCGCCCGGTTGGTGTACCGGAGAACCCTGAACCCCACTCGGTGGATCTCCTGGTTGAGGATCTGGTCTTGAACCATCTCGCCCCTTCTGGTCTTACAAAATTTTTCACGGTGGAACGCGCACATCGTGTTCCAGGGGGCAAAGTCAAGCCGGGAGCCCCGCCGAGACCCATTGTAGCGAAGCTTTTTCATTATAGAGACCGGGACGCTATCCTGCAGGCCTCGCGGGTGAAGGGCCTGGTGGCCTTTGAGAATGCTACGGTGAACTTTTACCCGGACTTTTCCCAACAGGTTCAGAGACAACGTATGGAGTTTCGTGGTGCCAAGAAACGTCTTCGGGATCGGGGCCTACGCTATGCAATGCTCTTTCCCACCAGACTTCGGGTCGAATACAATGAGCTTACCCTTTTCTTTGATCGACCAGATGCTGTTAATGACTGGCTGGACTCCTTGCCTGACCGTCCTCCTGAGACTGAATCCGCCGCTCACCCTGGTGGTGCCGAAGGTGGTGTGGAGATCTAACTGTTCGGCTCTCATGTCTTATTTTGAATACATTTTCAGGAGTGTTGGCCGGCGTTCCTCTACATTGTGATTATTTTGTCTTTCGTTTGTTATTTTTTGTTCTTGCTGAGGTCAGGGGGAGGGTGGAACGGAGACCTTTCCTCCTCCGGGGTCTTTGTGTAGAATAGGGGTTCTTGGGCGACAGGCACACTGCAGGTTGGGGTGGCTCTTTAGCTTTTTGCAGGGGTGCAGGGTGGGGGGTGTTTCTCTTCAGTTTGGGGGAGGGGGGGTTGGGAAGTTTTTTCTTTTCTGTGTGTTGTTTTCAAGGCGAATTGCTCCTGTGTTTGCTGCTGTTTCTGATGTCTAGCTCATGGACGAGGGGTCTTGGCTCGGGCGGATGGGATGGGGGGTAGAGGGTTGAAATTCGTTTCCTGGAACGTTAACGGCCTGGGAGATCGCATTAAGCGCAGTGTGGTCTTGAAATGTATACGACGTTTGTCACCGGACATTGTTTTCATGCAAGAAACCCATTTGATTGGTAATGTTTGTTATGCAATGAATAGATGGGGCTACCGCCTTGTGGCGCACTCGGGATTTACCTCCGGATCTAGGGGTGTGGGTATTCTTGTTCGAACCTCCCTCCCCCTGGCGATTGATGAGGTGATTCAAGATGACCGTGGGAGATACACTGTCTTGGTGGGTAGATATGAAGGCCGCACCCTATCTCTCTTCAATGTTTATGTTCCCCCGGGTTTGCAGACTTCTACTTTTACTGATTTGGGCCGTGTTTTGTTAGATCTCCCTGATAGTACTCTCTTCCTGGCCGGTGATTTTAATTCGGTGCTTTCCGGCCTTCACGATCGCCATCCCCCTAGGGATACCCCGCAGGCTCAGCAGTGGTTGGGTGGGTTTCTAGATACCTTTGGCCTTGTGGACTGCTGGCGACTGTTGCATCCTACTCAGCTCCAATACACTTTCCATTCTGGGGCTCATGGCAGTCTGTCTCGGCTGGATTATTTCCTGATGCCCGCGGCCCAGTCGTCGGCGGTTCGTGAGATTTTGCATTTGCCAAGGGGTATTTCTGACCACTCGCCGCTCTGGCTTCGTTTCGAGGTTGGGGTAGAGGCGGCGGGCCGAGTGGCTCCCATTAACCCTTGGTATCTTTCCTCCCCTGAGACTCGTACCCTCTTGCTCAAGTCCATGGATGCATATTTCCTGGAAAACGAGGGGTCGGTCTCTTCGGCTGTGACCCTGTGGGAAGCCTTTAAAACTGTGATTCGTGGACAGGCCCTTTCCTTGATTGTTGAAGCTAAGAAGGCTGGGAGGAGGGAGGTGGTGGACCTTGAGGGGGAGATCTCTGCTTTGGAGGACGAGTTGGAGTCTGGTGTCACGCCTGAGAAACTCCATGCCCTGGGTCTAAAACAGTTTGCATATAAATCTCTGGTCACTGACGCTGCAAAGGTGATGTTTCGTGAGCAACAAGGCAGATTGTACGATGTGGGTGATAAGGCGGGCAAACTCCTAGCGTGGTTGGACAAGAAAGAAAGAGTTAATCGTGTGGTGCCCGTGATTCAGTCTGCGAGTGGTGAGAATGTGATTGATCCGACTGCCATTGTTGATCGTTTTGCGGAATATTTCCGTGTTGTATATGCTCCCGTGTCTGTGAGGGATGTTGCTGACTCCCGCCTTCTTCTGCGTGATATCACTTTGCCCTGTGTCACCGACTTGGACCGTATTGCTTTGGACTCCCCTTTTACGAATGATGAGATAGCTACTGCAGTCCGTTCGCTCCGTTCGGGCAAAGCATTGGGCCCGAACGGTTTGCCTATTGAGTTGTACAAGTTACGCCCCGATAAGGTGGCGCCGTATCTTCGCGCCATGTTTCTAGAATCTCGTGAGCGGAACATACTTCCCTATGATCAGCGTCTGGCGACAATCGTCGTCATCCCCAAAGAGGGTAAACCACGTGACCTCTGTTCCTCATATAGACCCATATCCCTATTAAATGTTGAACCCAAGGTTTTGGCAAAACTTTTGGCGACCCGTCTCCTTTCGGTTCTCGGGGATTTGGTCCATCCGGATCAGTCTGGCTTTATCCCGCATCGCAACACTGCTTTGAATTTACGACGCCTTCACGGCGTGCTGGCGAGGGCGGGGCTTTTGACTGAACCGGCCATTTTGGCATCCCTGGATGCCTCCATGGCCTTTGACACTGTGGAGTGGCCCTATTTATGGGCGACTCTTGAGAAATTCGGATTCGGGTGCGAGTTTATTAGCTGGATTAAGTTGTTGTACGCGGAACCTCTGGCACAAGTTGTAGTAAACGGTAGAGTGTCGGCTCCCTTCTCCTTGGGCAGGGGTACCCGCCAGGGTTGCCCCTTATCCCCGCTGTTGTTTGCGCTCGCTCTTGAACCGTTAGCGGCCTGGCTCCGGTGGGAACCGTCCCTTAAAGGGATTCGTTGGGCCCCGGACTTCGAAGACCGCGTCTCGCTTTATGCGGACGACATCCTCTTGTATCTTACTTCCCCTCGCAAGTCTTTATCTGTTTTATTTGACGTTCTTGCGTCCTTTGGCGCTAACTCAGGCCTCGTCATCAACTGGACTAAGTCCTGTGTATACGTTTTATCTGGTATCTTGCCTCAGTTGCCGAGTAGACTTCCTCTTCAGGTGGCCCGGGATGGCTTCAAATACTTGGGGGTTTTTGTTACCTTGGACTCGTCCCTTCGCTTTGATAGTAATCTCCTTCCCCCGTTGCTTAGGCTACGTTTGGACGTTGCCCGTTGGCGCAAACTTCCCTTGTCTCCCCTGGGTCGGGCGGCCCTGTTTAAGATGATGTCACTGCCGCGGTTTCTCGACGCTCTCCAGAATTATTATGATCCTATCCCTAAGACCTATTTTCGGGAGATTGAGAGCCTTCAGAGGCAGCTTATTTGGGATGGGCGACCGCGCATTGCTCTCGCGAAACTTTCCATCCCGTGGTATGACGGGGGCATGGCGCTCCCCGACATTAAGAGGTACTACTGGGCTTCCCATCTGTCCGCTATCAATCACGCTATGTTTTCGCCAGGTCGTAATCCGGCGTTTGAGATGGATAAACTTCAGCTTCCGGGAGGTGACTTTAACAGAGTGCTCTATTCTCGCTCCGCTGGGCGCCATCTTGTGGGACCTACATTGACTGCTTTGACGGTGTGGCGTGCCGCGAATGTGAGCTTGGGCTGGGAGGATCGCTTGACGTTGGCGACGCCGCTTTATGCTTCAGAACGTCTGGGCGGTCTTTGGTCTTCCAAGGGTTTCGACCGTTGGGACTTGATTGGGATTTCTAAGGTGGGGGATGTGTACTCTAAGGGTTCTGTGCGACCGTTTCAGGCCCTCCAGGCTGACTATGGCCTGAGTGGTCGGGAATTCTTTCGTTATTTACAGGTCAGGCACGCTTTGGCTTCGGTATTTGCTCCTGGTGAGATTCCGCCTGACTCTTCCCCCCTTGAAGACCGTATCCTTGACGAACATCTTCCTGATAGCACTATCTCCCTGATTTATAAAAAGTTGATTAACAATCGGACTGACTTATTGGCCCGACTTCGGGAAATGTGGATGGGCGATGGGTTAGAACTTGATGATGAGGATTGGCAATCGGCCCTCTCCTCCCCGAAGGAGGTGGCTATTCCGGCTCGTCTCCGTCTGGTCCAATTGAAGATCCTTCATCGGGTTTACGTGACGGGACCGCGACTGGTGGTGATGGGCTTTTCCTCCGATGGATTGTGTAAGCGTGGATGTGGTTTGCGTGCTACTTTCCTGCATATTCTTTGGGAGTGCCCTATGGTGGCTGCTTATTGGGTGGCTGTGCTTGATCTGATGGCTGTGGTGACAGGGGTGTCCTTGCGTCCGGAACCTCGTCGCTGTCTTTTGAATGTTTGGGAGCCCACTGACTATTCGGTGGCACAGACTAGATGGGCCACCCTGGGCTATATGGTTGCGAAGCGAGATATTGCACAACTCTGGGGGGCCTCCAGGCCCCCTGACCTCTCGAAATGGGAGGATAACATGGATTGGTCCATGTTCCGTGAGAAAACTGTCTATGTGGCCAGGGGCAGACCCAGGGCGTGGGTGAAGGTGTGGGGTCAATGGAACGAATACCGTGGCGACATTTGTACTCCTCCCCTTGTGGACACTATCGAGATTACCCTGTCTCCTTAGGCTAGCGTTCTCGGAACCTTCATATAGGGGCTGAGCTGGTGTTTCCGGCTCCCCCCCCCCCCTTTTTACTGACCTCTGTGCCCCTCCACCCCCCCCGAGCTCCTTAGTGCTTAGAATTTTGCTACTGCACTTCCGTTGCTGTCCCCCCCTTGCGTCCCTTGAGCTGACCTTCAGTGATACACTTTCGCCTTTTTTGTGTGTTTGTTCTTTTATATACATAAAATCTGTTTTTGTCCTGTATATGATGTGGAGTATTGCATTGTTGATTGACTGTTACCTCTGCGGGCATATATGATATGTGTCTACTCCTTTTTAGCGGCCGGCCCGTGTGGTTGTAGGCCCATCCTTGTACTTTCTTGCTTGCTCAAATAAAGGTTTTATAAAAAAAAAAAAAAAAAAAAAAAAATAATAATCTGGAGCCACTTATGTTGCACACTAAGAGAGAATTGTCACGTTTAGATAACTTACATCTATCTATTGGAGGTAGAACCAATTTAGTGAAGATGGTTTTCTTTCCTAAGTTTTTGTATTTTTTTTGGGCGATATGTTTAGAATTCCCACCACATGTATTTAGAAATATAGATTCAATGTTTTCACAGTTTCTATGGGGTTATAGTAAGCCACGGAGAGCACTAAAATGGATTACACTACCTAGAGAGCGTGGGGGGTGGGCTTTACCTAACTTCATGCTTTATTACTGGGCCTCGGTAATGAATTACAGCATAAGATTACTAGATTCTAACCCAGACGATCTGAGTATTCCCACACCTCAAGAACTCATCCTGGGGAATGGGAGTACAGGCTGTCTCTGGCGACATGTTAATGATGATCACCTTAAAAAAGTGAAATTCAAAACCATCGCTAGTGTTGTCAAAGTCTGGGGAAAGGTTAAAAAACTACTTGGTCTTGGCCGATTTTCACATTACACACCGGTGCTTCAGAATCTCCCAGAAATATTTCATGACTCCTATGTACGGAGCTGGTGTGCATCAGGGATAGGGCAACTCGGTTGTTTTTTTACTACCCAGGGTATTAAATCATTTGATGAATTAAAAAAAGACTATAACATCCCCAACAGAGATTTTTTTAAATATCTTCAGGTGAGAGATTTCCTACTAAAAAAGGGGGGTGGTCGTATTAAATTTCAAATATGCCAAATCATAGAAAACTTATGCAGCAACACGCCCCCAAGATTTGGTGAGATCTATGAAAGTTTTAACGCTTTACTCCCAGATGATATGGACAAACATGGGGCGGCATGGCAAATTAAACTTGAAGTTCCACCCAGTATCCCCATTATTGCATATGATTTGTCACTTACTTACTTAATGTCCATAAAACTACAGGCGCAGTTTTACAAAACATATTTCTCATTATATTATACACCGTATAAAATTGCTAAATGGGGGACTGGTAAAGGCACCACTTGCCCACGATGTGCGCTCCCCGCTGCAGACAGTGTCCATATGTTTGCCACATGTAATATCCTAACAAATGTTATAAATGAAATATCTGGGTTTCTTTCGGACATTACACATGCCAGGGTTAACATAACAACAGAAGAGGTTATGCTGGGTATTTCTAGTAAAGAACGTTCTAGACAGATTCAAGGGCTGATTTTCATGGCAATGGCTATCTTTCGACTGTGTGTGGCATCAGCCTGGCTAGATCCCAATCCACCATCCTTTCCTCAATGGAAGGCTAGATTACTTGCGACATGCAGTCTCGAGGTTGCCATATATAAACAAAAGGGGCGTAATATTCGGAAGAGGGGTATGAAAATGTGGGCACCTCTGCTAGATTGGATTCAGGCACAATGAATTCTTTAATCATTAAATAACGCAATCTAATTTTGTTTTGATAATATTATGGTCATTTTGTAATTATTTTAGGTGTGTGTTGTGGCGTTTACAAGTGTGAAGGATAGGAAGTAATTTATTTTTAATTGATGAATAAGTAATTGGTTGTTCATTAATTTTAATAAATCAATTGGTAATTAATTATTGTAATTGTGTGCTGTGGTGTTTTTAGGTCGAAAGGGTGGGAAGTCATTTACTTTTAATTGATGAATTAATAATTGAGTGTTAATTAATGAATTGGTAATTAATTATTCTAATTGTGTCATTAATTTTAGGTGTGTGTTGTGGTGTTTATAGGAGTAAAGGGTGGGAAGCAATTTGTGTTTAATTAATGAATATATAGTTGTTAATTAATGTTAAATATTTGATAAATACTATGGGTGTTTATTTATGTGTGTGTCGTTTTTACTTTTAAAGGCGTAAATGGTGGGTATTAAATACATTTTAATTATTTAAATATTAGTTGTTAATAGTAATAGTTTTTAAATTTTATTCATTAATTTAGGTGTATGTTGTGGATATTATAGTGTTAAAGTCTGTGTAATCAATTAATGTTTATTAGTTTTTTTATTAATAATATCTTTTATTGAATAATAATTATGGAAATAAATGTGATTAACAATGTTGAAGTGCATTGTAATCGGAGTAGTGTTATAGTGTAGAAAATAGAATAAATACATTTATGTTATAATTTATTTTTGTTTGTAAATATTTTCTAGTTTAAAAGAATTTTTATAATTTTTTTGAATGTATTTATTATTTTCTTTTATATAATATTCGTAGGTTTTTGTTACATGTAATTAATATTATAATAGGTGTTCATTTTATATATTTAATGTATTAGATTTTTTATTTTTTAACTGTTGTTTATTTATTTTTATGATTTGTTTTAATTTTATATATATATATATATTTATTTATTTTTATCTGTTTGAGTGTCAATAGTAATTTTTGTTTCTTTGCTATCCAACACTTTCCCTAATGTTCCACTCACTAGAGTTGGAATAGGAATTTTTACCCCTCCGCTATCCAGCATTTGCCTACTGCTGCACTCATTGGAGTGGAAATAGTAATTTCTACTCCTCTGCTATCCAGCTCTTTCCCTACTGTTGCACTGACTGGAGTTGGAATAGTAAATTCAATTCCTCCGCTATCCGACATTTTTACATAGATACTTTTGCACTCACTGGATTCGGAATAGTTATATTTACCACTTTCCCTACTGTTGCACTGATTGTATTGTGAAATTTAAGTTTAAATATTTTTCCAATAGTCTAATATTTTAATATATTATATATATTTGTTTTTTTTATATTTTCAAACATTAATATATATATATTTTTTATATTATTTTAAACATTTAACATAAATTGAAAATAATAGTTTATTAATTGTTTTAAAGTAAATATATATGTATAATTTATTATTGTGTGTTTATTTTTTATTAATTGTATTTGTTATATTTTATTAAAATGTATAAGAACTGTATTTTATTACGTTAATATTACATTTAATAAACTTAATATATTGTTTTTTTTTATATTTATATAAAAGTCGATATTTTATACATCTATGTTTTTCACATCAATATTTTGTATTCAGTATTTTTGTACTTACCTGTTTAAGTATAGGAGCAGATACTTTTGTTGTCTATATTTTTTACTCGCTATGTTTAACATCAATATTTTTTACATCGATGTTGTGTCAGTGAACCAAATATTTGCAATTCCTGGTCATTGCCACTAATGAGAGAGATAAAAGGGTGGGACCTCTAGCAAGATAATCTCACAGCTCTGGCCTTAGATCAATGTCAGGCCAGCCATAAACCTGCTATGAGACTGCTAGGTGTTGAAAGAGATATGGTGATGTACCACCTTTTGTGGCTAGTGAGTATTCCAGCCATTCAGGCCCACCACTAAGGGCTGAGTCTGCACTTGTAGTCTTTATTGTTCTCAGTCTGGCCTGTCCTTCTATGTTGCACTACAAGGCAGAGACCATTGGACTGCTCTTCTGCCTCCAAAGACTGGTTGGTTGCTCTTGTAGTGATATTAAGCTTCTTCTTTCACTGAGGATAATTCCAGTCTACAGATAAGACCCATCTGTGCATTATAAACAGAGATGGCTGTGTTCTTTAAGCCCCCGAGTAAGGCAGACTCTGTGTTTTGTACTCTTTGTTTTTGGGAAATAGTGTTTATGGCTAATATTAAATAAAGGATATGGTAATAAACATTCTGTGGATTAATTATGACATCCTCTATGACCTGACAGGAGCTGAGGAGGGATCTTGTCCACGAGTTTTCTTTTACATGGCAAATAACTTCTCATATTCTCAACAGTGTGCACAACTTGAAAAGCCCTTGAAACAGGACTGTCGAGGAAATCTCCAAAGTGTCCAACTACAATTTTAAATGCAAGTTCTTGGCCAAGTATGTCAGTAGGGGTGGAAGATGGTAATAGAGCAGACATTCTATCTCAAGTCCCAAGCAATATGCTGTCTTATTGAAGTTGTGAAGTTTGAAGCAGATGTGCGACACCCACCTTCAGGCAAACAGTCAGTCAGTAAAATGCTTTATTTCGGCTTGCATGCCATAAAAGTTTCCACCCTTCGGGCAAACAGCAACAAACACTGCCTTCAATAAGTGTCTTGGACAGGGAAAGTTGGGTCTCCTGCAACAAGTGTTACCCTCATTCCAGAAGATACAGAGCCTGTCCTAGTGTCAGACAGTGACTAAAGTCCTGGACTGGGTTCTAGAGTTTGAGAGAGTCGACATAGTTAGTGCCGAGCTTCACCACTCTGTGCAACAACAAGATGGGGCTTTCCTTAATATACACTGATTCCAGATCAGAAACTGCTGAGTATGTGCTATGTAAAAAGCTGGAGCACCTCTTCCTTAGGTCTGTGATGCCCAACACTGTTGTCACTAGAATACTCGGGAGAGAGTGTGGCATATGGTGTGGGCTAGAATAAAGAATTTGTTTTAGATTATGTGATTTTCTCCCCCAATTCTGTTTTGATATATCCCTTCAACCTGTTCTTTGTAGTCTAGTGTGTTGAATAGGTGGTGTCCATAGTGAATATAGGACCAGCACTTGGGACAAAACTCCTGTGTGTAGGTCCGTTCAAGCCTTAAATCCTGTGTAGTTAGAGCAGCGTTTGGTAGCTTTGGAGTGCGGTTGTCAGCGCTATATTCAATATCCTGCTGACGTGGCCGCACGCGGAGCGCGCGTTCGATGACTGACACACGCCTGCGCAGTAAATCACCTCAGGCAGAGAATGTCTGTGAAGAGAAACGACCCTGACAGGATACCGGCGCGAGGCAGGGAGGCACCGCAGTCCTTGGGCGGCTGTATTTCAGAGCCGGTATACATTAATACATGAAGTAAATAGAACTCAGCGAAGTGCACCCTAATACATCACCGACAAAGACAGGGAGGACAGGCCCGACCTTCTCAACATTCACGCTCTACCACGGCCCTGGGCAGATACACATATTTGGCCACTGTGTTAAAAAATAAGAAAGAAACAAAATGAGTGCTCACGGCTAATTCGGCCAAATGCCAAGCCTGCTTAGTCTTGAAATCCACATTAAAATGTTTCTCCGCCATCCTAAGTGTTTGTCTCTTTGCCTCACTCCTGCAGTTTAATTTCCATTCATGCTTTCACCCTATGTCAGTTTCCTCTTTTTGCATCCTCCTCCTCTCTCTTTTCTGGCTTTCTCTTTCTTGCTGTGGGTCTAACTCTGATGATGAAAAGAGTTCCAGCCCCCCAAAACAGTGGAAGTAGAGGTGTGTGTGTGGGGTGGGGGAGGGTGCTGCAGCACCCCCAAAATAACCATGCTGGAGATCCGAAGGTGAATGAGCAATAAAGATGCCTTTACATTTAGTTTTTATCTTGTCACATTTGCTGTTCTTTCACAGACAGAGGTGAAATGTCAGGCTATGTCTTCTGACAGATTGTTGATTAGTATTTAATCAAGGAGAGTGGCCTTTACTTTTCTTTCTTTGACTGCAAATGGAACTATGTGGCAGCTTTCATGAGTACAGGACAAATTAATGTAAATGCTGTAGGATGTCCTTTTTTGCCTAACACCCAACAAAATGTAAATGCCTGTAAATAATCCGTGCAAATATTTCAAAATATATCAGCAGCTAGGAACGCTAAAATGAAACAAATTTTTTTGCAATGCAGAAGTATGATGGAAAATTCAAATCAAATCAAGACACCTAAATTGGTGATGCACAAATTATAAATATTTGTTGAAACTACATCTCTCTGCAAATGTGTTGGCCATTCCAATGAAAACTGTGCTGTTTGCTAATGGTGGTGCACTGCAACACCATGCATTAGTAATATATTTACCACAAAATGCACCATCAGCTACATAACACTCCCTTACCTCTCTCTCGCTGCACAGGCCCGGTTCATTTGCAACACTTTTTCTATTGTCACTTCTTGGATTCCTCATAATCTCAATGACTTCAGGGATATCAAATTAATGGCAAAAGACACACAATTGATGAATGGAATGCAGAACAAATTAAAACATTCACCCCAGTCAAGAGATCTGGGTTAAATCCATAATTCTTTTGCTCACCATGCCACCCCAGTTTAGACCTGGCCATATGCAAATCAGTCTTGACCCTGTGCCTCATGGGAACAGTCCAGCCCGAACTGCCAAGCCAGGTCCTCCCTGGACCGGAAACAAGCATCCTGGGACCGGTTTCGGGGTTCACCCCTCTTCAGCCAGGATAGCTTGATTCCAGTGGCACAGTGAGCCCAGGACCCACGTCTGGGCATACCTGGTGCACTTAGGACGAGAAAGCAAAAGACACACAATTGATTTTATTTATTTATTTATTTGTTTAATTATTTATGCGATGTTCTATAGCGCAAACTTTACCCGAAGGTATCAGAGCGCTTTACATAAGCACCAGTTGAAAAACATAAGGATTTAGGATTACATGCGTTACAAAAAGGATACACACGGAAAAAATTGCAAATGTACAAGATGTAAAGTCACACAAGGAGTGGATATACTCTAAGAGTCACATAAGAATGGTAGATAGTATAAAGGTCTACCGCATATACTGGTGATTAGAGTTATCTCTATATACATTGGGAAGGGATACGAATGGATATACTCTAAGAGTCACATAGGAATGGTAGAAAGTACAAAGGAATGCAGAACAAATCAAAACATTCACCCCCAGTCAAGAGATCTGGGTTAAATCCATCATTCTTTTGCTGACCTTGCCACCCACTGGCGTCAAGCTATCCTTGCTGATGAGGGCTGAAGGCCTGAAACCGGTCCAAGGATGCTTGTTTCCAGTCCAGGGAGGACCTGGCCTGGCTGTTCAGGCTGGACTGTTCCCATTGGGCGCGGGTCAAGACTGATTTGCATATGGCTGGGTCCAAACTGGAATGTCATGGTGAGCAAAATAATGATGGCTTTAGGCCCAGATCTCTGTACTGGGGTGAATGTATGACATTGTTCTGCATTCTGTCCATCAATTGTTCTTTTTGCATAAATTTGATGCAAAATTATTCAATCACCACTGCCCAGGAATAAGTGCTGGTGCCCACCACCTGCAACAATTAGCAAAAATTAAGCATTACAATCAATACATTTACCAGCAGTGGCCTGTTCCTACAGGCGCAACACTCCCACCTTTTTCCAGCCAAAATGAGTGTCTGTCAGGCTGAACAAAGGTCAGCCTAACGTACACTCTTCTTGTTCATGTCAGGAGTTAGACATGTGCTAAATGGACAGGCTCCTTCCTGGCTGCATAAGCTGAACTTTGCAAAGCTGATGATTTCACAGCCCTGCTGGAATGTCCTTCTCAGCCTTGTAAAAGTGCCTCTAGGCCCTCCCCTCATGACGAGGGAGAGCGTCACTGATTGCCTCAGACCTGGGCACTTTAGTTGTATGCCCTAAGGTGCACAGGGCCGAGTGTCAATTAGTGACACCTTGTCACAGAGTGGGGTGGGGTCAGCAGTCTCACTGATTCCATCCAACTCTGTGACAAGGTTGGGACTGCTGCCTTCCCTCATTACCTAAGTTCAGCCAATAAGGGAAGGCAGCAGTCCCAACGCTCCTAAGACCCCCTAGGCTTGGGACTGCTGCCTTGCCTGCCAATGAGGCAAGTCAGCAGCCCCAGCCCTTTTAGGACATCTGAGCCTTCTCTCTTGGAAAGCTGTAATTAAGATAATTCTTATGTGGATATTATGTTTATAACATAACATGTGTATTTGTAAAGCGCACGTTCAACACTGAATAACAGATGTTTGTTGTTACCCAACTTAATGGTACTCATTTTATCAACCTCAGATGGATGAAAGGCTGAGTGGACCCGCCGGAATTTGAACCTGTGACCATGAGGTCGAACTCAGGCCCCTGCAGTAGACGCATTAGTCCACTGAGCCACCAGACCTGGCGTGTATGTATGTGTATTTGTTAGTGAGTGTTGTGAATGGGTGTGTGTGCATGTGTGAATGAATGGATGTGAGTGAGCGAGGATTATGTGTGCATGTGCCCCTCCCCCAATAAAAGTTAGACCCACCACTGACATTTACCACAGAATAGTCCAAAGATGGTATCTTAGAACATAAACACATACATCCACAGCAATATATCTCCTGTAATATCACCAAAGAGGGTAAGAAAAAGAAAAAGAAATGGATGAAGAGAGAGGGTGACTTACAATGGACAGGTGTAATGACTGGGTATTAGAGAGATACAGAAAGCAACGATATGAGTGAGAGAGACAGGTGAGAGGGACAGGTGAAAGAATCAAATTCAGACAAACAGGACAACAAAAGGAACTGGAAAATAAAAATGAAATGGAAAGAATGCGAGAAAGATGAGAGAGAGAGAATGGAGTTGAGTAAGTGAGTGAGCCACTTGGCCAGCAGTTTTTAGCATCCATTTATGTCTGTTCACAAGTTGTTGCTATTGGTCTGTCTGCAAAAGGTTACTAATATTATCTATAGAGAACTTTCAATGCAAGTCCAGTTGAAATTCCAGGAATTGCCATGTCAGGTACTTATAAGTCCGTTTTGGTAAAAATCTTATCGCTGGAGCACAGGGCTAAAGTAAACAAACAGAACTCAGGCGGGCATTGTTTATGGCACTAGTGTTTTTTTTCAGTATTTTAAACGCAAAATGGGTCTTCACATCCATAATGGACATGAGGATGCATTCTACGCATAAACAAAGCACTAAGGGACATATTAGCAAGAACTTGCGATATTTATCGCAAAACGCACTTAGCGCTTTTTTATCGCTATCTATTGCTGGATGTTTTAGCGGAGAAAATATGCTATTAGCAACGTTTATCTCTACTGTGATAAAATATCCAGCGATAGCAGCGAAATGCCTGATTATCGCTGGAAATCCAGCGATATTCACACATTAACGCCATGGTGGACTTAGCCTGAGAATCCACCTCCCATTGAGGATACAGATTAGTCAGGTGTTAAATACTAGCGATAATCGCGCTTAGCACAACTTATTTTATCGCTTCGCCTGCGTTGGTAATGGGGGAAGTAGTGTTAGCGACTGTTTTTCAGTTGCTTCTAGTTGGGAATGCCTACCTTGCATGACCTTAGCGATAATCATCGCTGGCATGCAAGGCGATGGGAAAACCGGCCACTATCGCCAGAAAGCTGTCGCTAACAGGCATTGCAGATAGGGCGGTAAAAAAATTGCCACTTTAGTAGAAAAAAGTGCCGCTAAAGACTCGATCAAGCCTTTGCTAATATGCCCCCAAATGCCAGATTTGCATTATCGGTAATTTTACATAATTTTTCGAATTTTTTTGAAATTTCACATATCTATTACAAAAATAAATTACGTGAATTTCACACAAATCAGTTTGTGTTGCTTTAAATTCAAAATATTTATTGATGTGTGGAAATGATGTACATGGATGTAAAACAGGTAAACTAACCATTGAAAGTTCTTTGCACATTTTTATGTCTTACAATATCCTGTGTATTTCTTGATTTTATATAGTGCTCACAAAATCTAGAGGCCACTTCAGAGCACTAATAAAAAGTGAAAACGAACACTAATCACTGATATGCCTCGATAAAAACGTCCCATTGCCTCAAAAAATCACTGCTGCTTTGCAGCGAAAAGCCAGTTGATAGACATAAATGTGTTGTCTATATAAGGTACTGCATAATAATATTTCGTTTACATGCATGTATAAAATATATATCCGAGTTGTCTCCTGTATTCACAGTTATATGGACTCAACCCTTTACTTTGAAGGGAATTTTAGTGTTATGACAATGTGGCGACGTGGCATAGTTTCTCATTGCATGTTCGGATTGGCTCCACCGAACATTCCGTAAGGCTTGTTCCATGCTATCTGGGTTCGAGGGAGGTCCAGTCCAGTGCATGGGTATCCGCAGGGGAGGGCAAGGGGGGGCATTTGCCCCCCCCCCTGGATCGCCAGTGCGTCCAGTGTGGGACCAGTCAGGGCCGGCCCTAGTCCATCTTGCTTTTGAAATGGTGCCATTGTTCCAGGTTGCAGCCCCTTCATTGGGTGGGAAGGGTGCAAGGGGGTGGCCGAGAAGGGTGAAAGGGAGAGGGGAGAAGGGTGCAAGGCAGAGGGGAGAAGGGTGCAAGGCAGAGGGGAGAAGGGTGCAACGGGGAGGGGAGAAGGGTGCAAGGCATAGGGGAGAAATGTGCAAGGTGGAGGGGAGAAGGGTACAAGGCAGAGGGTGAGAAGGGTACAAGGCAGAGGGCGAGAAGGGTGCAAGGCAGAGGGGAGAAGGGTGCAAGGCAGAGGGGAGAAGGGTGCAAGGCAGAGGGGAGAAGGGTGCAACGGGGAGGGGAGAAGGGTGCAAGGCATAGGGGAGAAATGTGCAAGGTGGAGGGGATAAGGGTACAAGGCAGAGGGGAGAAGGTTGCAAGGCAGAGAGGAGAAGGGTGCAAGGTAGAGAGGAGAAGGGTGCAAGGAAGAGAAGGGTGCTAGGCGGAGGCAACGGGGAGGGAGAGAAGGGTGCAAGGGAGAGGGCGAGAAGGGTGCAATACAGAGGGGAGAAGGGTGCAAGGGGGAAGGTGAAACATTTCTGCGGACGCCCATGGTCCAGTGTCCAGTAGTAGTAGGATGCGTTACAAAATTTAGGCATTAACGGTTTCAGCATGGTGTAGGGGTTCAGGGGAGTGCAGTCATTAGGGCCTTTGCAGATAATATGGGGTCAAGGAGCAGCAATGCATCCTGCTCGCTGCCCACATACACCTAGTGGAATGGGCGTCACGAGTAAATTGGTGAACCAGATTTCCATGACACGAACCCCAGGCTTTTTATCCAAGCTTCTATTTATTGAGGCCTCGTCTTACAGAAAGAAAGGAATTGTTGATCACTCAACATAACCTGTTCTCTTTGGAGCTGTGACATATGTAATAAGTTTCAGATTTTAGCCATGTACACTTGTGCCTGGCTTCTCTGAACGGGTGCATAAAGTGTATGTGAAAGCCTAAAGTGGAGGTTGTTATAATAACTGAACACAGACAAGCAGCATGCATAGAAAGAATAATGAACCTTACATCTTATCAATGACAACTAATGGTAACTGCCTGATAACAGACCAGTAGCGGCTGCTAACGACTAGGGGTGGTGAGGCTAGGGATGGAGGGCAGGGGGGAAAATTATAAATTTAGAAAATGCACTTACCTTTTCTCCACTGCCGCCGCCTTTTCATCGCCGTCCTCCTCTCCACTTGGCAGGAAGCACCCAGCTTGCCAGAATCTCCTGACCAATCACACCGCTGCCTTAGCAGCATTGTAATGTGTCTGAGCGCGGTAGTTCGGGACTCAGACAGGAACGGGTAGGCTTTGCATGTTCTCCAACCAGATTGTAATGTAGTCTCGGTGGAGAGAATATGCTAAGTGTGCATGGCGCTTTGGCCAGCTTGAGAGCGCTGCGCCCCGTGACTTCAACTGAAAACAAAAAACAAGATGATAATAATGAACGTTATTATCATTTTTGTTTTTGCATTCAGCTTGCAGCTGAAGTAGTGGGGCGACGCTCCTCTGCGTTACTGGATGAGCCGCCACTGTAACAGACAATTTCAGAATACCATTGCATGAATACCATACCAAAGTATAATATAGAGAGGGAAGTTTATTAGCAGGCGCGGCTGTTACAGGTAAGAGCAGTGAGGTGGTGTGGCGGTGTGGGGGTGGAATTCGAGAAACAATGGGATATGGATGGAAATTATAAGAAATAAAGAAATAAAACCACTTACACTGCGCTGCACGCATCGCCGACTCGGCGATGCAGTGAGCACAGGGTGAGTTGTTTATTTTTCATTTTATTTTCCCTATCCTGATGTATGTCAATCCCCCCCCCCCCCACCCCCCCTCCCCCCTCCAGCCCACCGCTCTTACCTGTACCGGCCACTACAGTTTTTTAGTAAGTTCAAAAGTTTTATGTAATATTGTAGAAATACTTCTTTTACTGTTTGTTGACTTAGCATGATATTGTAGACATAGTAAAACCCGCGGTGGAACTCGCTAAAATCAATTGAACAAGACTAACAAGTATGCACAGAAAATGTATTGCGCTTTACTTTTTATTATGGACAATTATTATTGACCAGTTAATCTTAGAGACAAGATTTCTTCACTATATTATTGCATGAATTGCACGTTTTTTACTTGACTTACTGACTGACCAATATGTGTCTCTGCAGGGTGTACTGGAGTTGTTCACTTCTCAAATCAATGCTTTATGGTAGGTCTGCCTGCCTTTAAAGCCTAATGACACATAAGCCCATCAAAGGCTAGGTTCAGCACCATGTGAAAATGTAATTATAAACCCCATTTAAAGCAGGATATTTATTATCAAGATGTGAGGATCTGTTACCGAATTGACGAACAGCAGGTAGAAATGACCCAGTCTTTTGGAGGGGCACATCGTGTTTCATTTACTGCAGCATCGACTGGTGTCACGTGTCTCACAGCGGCATAACGCAAAATGATGCCCCCCCCCTGCAGAATGTTATTAGGGACCCTGGAGTCTTTCTTATCTCTCAGACATTAATTGAACTAGACATGAATGACCCACCGTGAAGGGGAGGGGCCCCTCTGCCTCACAGGGACTGCAGCGGCTTGTTTTATGACCCTGTTGCCCCATTAGCATAAAAAGTGTGCATTGGAGTTGGCTGTTTCTGAAATGTCAACCCCAAACTGTTTGCCTTAACCCTCCTGTTTTCTTAACCCACTTTTGTTGGCTTTTAGGACTCTGTACACTTTATCCCTGCTAACAAGTGATAACGTGTTTGCACTTTCTATTCTAAACATGGTAGAATAGGCTTATACCCATTTGGCATATTTAATTTACATGTAAGTCCCTAGTAAAGTAGCACCACCTGTTCCCATAGCCTGTAAATTAAATGCTATTTATTGGTTTCCAGCACTAATTGTGCCACCCACTTACGTAGCCCTTTCAACATGTCTAAGGCCTGCCTTCAGAGCCTCCGTGTACAGTTTCAAACTGCCGGTTCAACTTGGCAAAGTAAACCTTTTGCCAGGCCAAAAACTTCCTTTTTAATAAATATATGTCACTCCTAGGTTAGGCACTGGATAGCGAATAGGGAAGGGTGCAGTGTATTTGAAAAGTTGGCTATGTATTTTTAATTTTACATGTCCTGGTAATTATCAAATCTTAAATTCGTTTTTCACTACTGCAAGGCCTACCTCTTGCATAAGATAACATTGAAGTTACCTTATTACATTTGAAGTTACCTTATTACATTATATAAGCTGCAATCTCTAAATGGGTACAAGTAATGGCTTCATGTTTCGTGTCTTTGGAATTGGAACGGGAAATCCTAACTGATGGTAAAGTTGGATTTTGAATGAAAATTTTGAAAATTCCACTTTTAGAAAGTTGGCATTTTTCTGCCCTAGCAATTTGGTGCCTGCAGCCTTTCTCTGGATCACCTGACGGTGTAGTTGACAGTTGTTCTTTGCATATTTTGCTTAGACTGGGCCTCCACTGGCAGAATGGGAAGGTGGAGCTGGAGCTGGCCCCAGCCCCACTTAAACTTAAATAGGCTGTGTGCTGCCTCCACACAAAGGGTTGCATACCCCAGTATTTAGTCTGGAGCCAGGACAGGTAAGGTGGGATGCCTGGGCATTTCAAAGGGAATTTCTAGAAGCTTATGCTCCCAATCCAGAGGAGGGACATCAGGTACAAATACTGGACCTCAGACACCAACTCTTCAATAAACTTCTGGGGCTGGGGATACTCTGCCAGGAAGAATGACTAGTGTGCTACTGAAAGGACTGCCACGCTGCAGGACTGCTGTGCTGAAGAACTGCTGCCCTGCTGTGTGGACCTGCTGCCTGCTGCCCTCTTGCCTGGGTGAGAAGGACTGAATCTGCATCTCTTGAACCCAGAACCCCAGAGGGACTCCAAGGGTTAATTGACTGTCTTCCTGATTTGAAACCACAGTAACTAAACAGGCTACCAACAACCTTGCACCTGCATCTAGACTCTACAATCTGTGAGTCTAACCAGCCAAGTGGTGCCATCCATGTCCTGGACCCTTGGAAGTGGGACTGAGGTGCTCTACCAGCCTCTGTGGATCCAGCATCTCCTCTGCTGTGAGGCTCAAACCTGAACACAACCAATGCATTGCTGCTGCTGATGTGTGAAAAGGACACGTCGCAAAGGCCTGCATCGCATTGCAGGCCCCCAGAACCACCCCTGCACAACACATCCTCGGCACAGGCCCTGACATCCCTCGCCAACTGAAGGCTCAACGAGGACATCATGCTCCGCATTCCAGCCTTGCAGCTCCTTGGAACCGATGCATCGCCTTGGCTGAGCAACACGTTCTCGATGCTCCACATCACAATACAAGCCCTTGTTGATGGTAACCTAAATGGCACAGGTCCTCACACCACAGCCTCACTGCATTTCAGAACTGACTCATCGCTTCAGCTGCGAAACGCATCTTTAACACGGATCCTCGCCAAGCTCCTTAAACCAGGACTTATGGTAGTCTTGTTCAGTGGGCCCAACGGGTACCTGTAGCCAGCCCATACACCATTGTGGTCGGCCTGAACTTGTGACTTTGTCTAGGGAGGTGTGTCACTCATGCAAGACCTGCGTTGGAATTGATCTGCTCCAGAATCTGCTGTTTCACATAAGTTTTTATATATGTGAGGTAGGCATTTTTGCGTACGTTTTGCCGCAAATCTTGCGCTGGGATATTTACAAGTATTTTGCGAAAGGATGCATCCCCGGAAGTGTGGTACAGATTTTCCTAGACGTCCAAATCTCTGAGCAATAAAAGAGAAGCCTGACAGAATAGTATGGCAACCAAACTGACAACATGGACCTCCTCATTTTGCAGCTGGAAGTTGAACAGAGAAGACCACAAACACCACCAGCCCAACTACCCCCACCTCCCCCACCTTCACCACAAAAAAGGCAGCACAGGAGAAGGGAGCGAATCGACCTGCAAAGGACTACCCTCATTGGGCTCAGGGAGGATGAAGTCATAAAATATTACCGCCTCAAGAGGGAGTCCTGTGTGCAATTGCTACATCAGAATATACCACAGCTCCATCCACCAACGTTCCACCAAAGGCGAAGCTCATGGCAGTATTACACATGTTGGCCTCTGGGTATTGGACTCTGGGTATTTCCAGATCACAGCAACACCAGAGTATCTCCTCTTCCCAAACATCCAACAGCTGCAGCTGGAGATCAAACAGAGCTTTTATGCCAATGCAGAAACTGGTTCCTCCTGCTGCAACAGCCCATCTCTACCGCAACAGGAAACATACCCACCCCATCAATGTCCAGGCCATCGTGGACCATCGGGGCCTCTTTACAAACATGCTGGCCAAACACCCTGGGAGTGTGTTCCAGGTGTATACATTTTACGCCACTGCATCATAAATGACAGCTTCCAGAATGGACAATATCGCAATGGTCTACTTGTAGGTAAGCAACATTACAATTCCCTACACACCTACTAACAGCTGGAAATGGTTGACATCCAATGGTTGTGTCCAGAAACACCGATAGGGTCATGAGTATGAGGGCGGTGTCTCATACATGCACCATGCACCACAACACATGTGTACATATAACCCCCAATTCACACAATTCAACATACGCAAAGCCACTACGACTGGCATCGAAAGGTGGAAGGATACAGAGCTAAGAATAGTGGCACGAAATGCAGTGTAGCATCACTGTGTTCAAGGGAGAGGAGATAGGGGGTGTGTGTGGCTCCACAGGCCACTCCAATGGTTTGTCATGCATGTTACTCACATCAAGAGCTGGGCAATAACCACAACCCCAAGGCTCCACCGGGAGAGCAGCACGCAGGGAGTTTCACTGTCTTCATGCTTGGAGGTGCTTAATAACAAGGCAAAAGTCCTGCTGCGCGGAACTCGCAATAAGAGCCGGGCAGGAACCACAGCCCCCAGGCACCACCAGACCAGCAGCACGCAGGGAGCGTCACTGCCTTCGCACCACTCCTGGGCAAAGCCCAGAATGGGCCACCCCCCTGAAATCTTCCTCCTGAGGACTACAGACGTTTTCTGCTCCCAAAGTACTGTGCATCATTTCATAACTATTCAAAAGACATTACTGTTTTTTTTTCCATTACCGGTCAAAAATTGCTGCTTTTCCATTTTACCTCAGGACATTATGGGAAAAAGGCAAGTGACTGAGGGAGGGCAGGAAGGCGCAAAGAGGACACAAAACCAAGAAGAGGAACCCGGAACCCAAGCCCTGTGGTAGGGGGGGTTGGCGGAGGGCCTGTTGGAATGCATTGATAATATACTGTCAGACTGTGAGGGGCTTCTTACACCATCTGTTGACACTAGTGCCCTTATCCCCAAGGCTTCTTACACACACACCACCATGAAATCTACCAACTTTGGCATTGGGAGCAGACCGAGCTTATTCAAAAAGGTAACCAATAGGAAACAGCAATTGAAAACTACTGAGGAGCATCCTAATACTCCATCTAGTGATATTACTACCCAGCTTGCGACAACAGCAAACTTCCCATTGAGCAATAGATTTTCACCTCTTGCAGACCAATCAGTAATATCTGATATGGCCATTACCACTAGGGTCCAGGTAGCTATGGACATAGAGGCTAGCAGGCTAGATATGATCTCCCAGTACAAGAGTGGAGGGCTCTGAAACCCCGCTTTCCAACATAGACCTACAGAGGGAAATCGTTGCCCTAAGAGAAACAATAGGGTCTCTGATTGATCTTATTTCCAAGTTGTATGCCAGAATAGAAGAACTAAGCAGTTCTGAGATATCATCTCCTGCAGTCTTACTGAGTGCAGACACAAACCTAAACTCGAACTACTTCCCATCACATCTCCCTCAATTAACACGCAATGCCTGACTACTAACCCTGCACCCCAAACCAGTATTGCAGGCCATCGTCATACGGGCCTCCGGAGCACACCACCTATAAGGGCCAAACAACAAGAGGGAGCCAGGGAGAAAATGGAGGGAACTACAGAGCATATGATGGCATCAGTGCAAGGAACATCTCTTCCTAGGAAAGGATGTAGTGAAATGCTTCGATCCCTTATGACCCGTCCAATCCCCCATAGCCACTATCGGAATACCATCTACATGACTAATGTACCGAAGATAATCAACATATCAAATACGAGAATGACGAGGCTATTAAGAATAAAGTCATACACTGGATTAGGCACACAAGGGGGTGTAGATCTGTGATAAGGGAAGACATTCTGAGAGCAAAAAAATGTGCCTTGACTAACAGCATTGTAGATGCTGTAGAACTTACATTTGCTGACGAAAGCCTAGTGCACAATCTAATCACCCAAGAAGCTAGAAATGTCCCCCCATCTACTACAAGCATCAAACTTATGTTGAATATCCCTAGTCCTGCGGCACAACCTATGTCCACTCTGAATCCACTAAGGGGATCCCCATCCTCGTACCGATTCCAGAATGACTGACTACAATCAGAGTCCCCACACGTATATATGTTTGTTTCAACCTCTGACCCTGACCCCATTATTGCTTGTTCCCCTCATGAGGGGTTACCTTTAGCAATTGAGCCAATGATTCTTTTTAAACACCCTCCCTCCATCCCACAGAGGTTTCTGTGTGCAGGAGATTAGTACCAGGTTGGAGATAAAACCACATGCATCTACCCCATGCCCCTGGTAGATGGAATCGATGTCCCATCTCCCCACCGGGATCTTCTACAGCCCACAGACCTGAGGCAATTTAAAATTGCCACTCTCCACAAATCAACAGTTCCATCTAAACAAGGCCGCCCTTCAGGAGGGTTGCTAACCTTGATCAGTATCACTCTAAACTGTGACACCAAGGAGCTTTCCACCAATAACCCAGACATCCTTAGGGTTAGACTAAGGGGTAAAACAGGCAAGAGTTCGGACATTCACAATATTTATGCAAGGAGCTATAGAGAGGTCAGATCTCCAACTATACAAGTCTTAGATGAGACGTTGGACGCAAGGCAAGCTGTCTACCCCTGAATTGTTGGTGGCGACTTCATTTTACATTTGAGCCCCTTGACAGGGAAGACATCCAAGAGGCCAGCTAATTGCGGTTGGTCCCGTCCCTGGAGCTTCCACCAATAAAGAAATTGTCACAAGCAGCCCTAAAGCTGAATGCTATAACTTTAGAATATAGGCTGCAGGCCACAAATGGAAGAACCTATTCTGATAAAGGAGGGGGGTCAACCTAAATTGGCCCAAATGGTGCCAGTTGGATAGATTATATCAGCAGTGCCCAAAGTTTGTTGACCCGGGGCTCCCTTGCCCCATTGGCCATTGCCTGTGGCTCCCCAATGTTACTTTTTTGGCAAGGTGGGGGGGGATGTAAGCCCGGCCTCAGGAGTACTTGGATTTTTCTCCCTGAAAATAATTGGGATGAAGCTATTATAATCATATACGCAGGGTGTTTCGTATTACTGCGGCGGCATTGCCGCTAATAAAACATTCTTAGTTACAC
This sequence comes from Lissotriton helveticus, assembly GCF_964261635.1. Lineage (NCBI taxonomy): Eukaryota > Metazoa > Chordata > Amphibia > Caudata > Salamandridae > Lissotriton > Lissotriton helveticus. The sequence continues at coordinate 1,014,761,072 of NC_136070.1, read as the reverse complement.
TTCTCTGTCCATGCCTTTTTTAGAGTGCCCTCTCAAACTTTTTTATCCTACTTACAGTGCTAGATAGCACCCCATGCGTGTAGGCCCCATTGCCATTGAGCCAGATTCACAGAACTAACTTGAGACAAAATCCTAAACTTACTACCATTTTGGAATTCACAGAAGGCACTTACTCATTTTGGTATTCACAGAAGGCGCTTACTCATTTCGGTATTCACAGAAGTTAGGAGGGCTAACTTTAGGACTCCTAAATGCCTTCTGTGAATACCGAAACTGTTAAAGTTAGCATTTTTCTCAGTTTAAGAGTAGTAAAGTTAGGACTCCTACCTTCAGGACTCCTAAATACCTTCTGTGAATTCCGAAAGTCTTAAAGTTAGGATTTTTCTGAGTTTAAGAGTAGTAAAGTTAGGACTCCTAACTTTAGGACTCCGAAATGCCTTCTGTGAATACCGAAAGTCTTAAAGTTAGGATTTTTGTCAGTTTAGGAGTAGTAAAGTTAGGACTCCTAACTTTAGGACTCCTAATCTGAGAAAATTTCTAACTTTACGACTTTCGGTATTCACAGTGACCGCCCTGTCCTCAGCAGAAGCGGCCGCTCCCACCACCTCCCACCACCTCCTCCCGACCTGACATCCTACCACAGATCCTCAACTCCGCTAAGTACTCGCTCTGCTGGGCTTCTGTTGCGCTTTGCTGGATTCGCTCTGCTGGCATTTTTGTAACGTTTTGCTAGCTTCGCTCTGCTAGAATATAGTAGCGCCTCTTACTATCACTCTGTTGGGCTTCATAGCGCTTGGTGTTAGCGCTTATACTATTGAACTTCAGGGCTTCATAGCGCTTGGCATAGCAACTGTAGTAGTGAACTGCTGGGCTTCATAGCGCTTAGTGCTATCGCTTTACTATTGAATCACTGGGCTTAGTTGAGCTTGGTGTTTTTATTTCACTGATCTCCGAGTTTTGTTTATCATTGCTAATTTCATCTAGCCTCGACCTACGGGCTGCACATTTAAATAGCTTAGTGAACATCACCCAAATACTGCCTTACCTTGTAGCGCTTTATCCTCCCCATTAAAGCTCCACTATATTTACAGCTGGTACCTAACATCGTCCTGCCTTGCAACATTTGTTTGTTTACTGTTGCCAGGCTATTTTCCTGAGATAACAGGATTCGTATTTCACACAGGTGAGCCATTTGCCTCTCCGCTTGTTTCTCACATTCAAAGAAATGAATATGCATTTTTGGAATGGTCGGCTTAATTTCTTCGATCGTTTGCTCATTTATTCATTTTCTGTCCTTTAAAATGCAGAATTGCGACTAGAATACGCACTTACAGGTAAAGCTGCATTTTCACTTACGAACTGAATAAGATATTCAACAGGTTATTATTAAGCATAACACTGGCCCCTCTTACATGCTGCTATTCGGTTTCTTCCCTAGATAATTTGTCCAATAACATAAGCAAATAGACTGCAGGATAAACATTGTTCCCTATAATTTAGGTAAGAATTATCAACTTATATTAGTGACGACTTAGATTTCCATACAGTTCAACGTTCATGAATAACATTCTCCTTGCTTATTTTCTTTCCTTTTTATAGACCCCTGACGAAGGGGCGACTACGCCCCGAAATGCATTGGGTTGTTTTTTCTTAAATCTTATGTTTGTAATCCTGTGTTGTCACAATATTGCATCATGAAATTTATGTTATTGTGAAAACATATTGTATCAGTTTATTAATGATATGTTTGATGAATATCACAACGAACTCCCAAAAATTTATTGGTATCATGAAATGAAAAAATAATTAAAATGGTTTAATGGTATACTGCTTGTTTTGTGCGTACTAGAGTCCCAGTGTTTTACCACACTGGGCCTTATACATATTTTACTAGTGGGCAGGCACTAATCTAGTACCGCACACCTATCGTTCAAATATAAAAAACGCATAAACACACGAGTGCAGAACCCTTCTTCATTCATATTTTACTTTTACTGCCACAAAGGGTACTAGCACCTAAATCAAAATGTCTTTCGATTCAATCGCTTCAATTACTGACAATCGAGCTAACATCAAGGCTTATACAGCAGACGAGGCAAGCCAAATTTACAAACTTATCAAAGAATCAAAAACTTTTGACACACAAGGAGGATCAGTTGAACAAAAATTAAAACAACTTGAATATCTAACCAGACGTGAGTTGAACCAACGCCTGCATGCTACAACCCTGATCCAATATCACAGGGTTAGGAGGATTCCCAGAGGATTACGATTGGCCATCAGGCCCATGTTATATAGACTCAACAACAATCCAAAATTCATGGAAAAGTGGTTTGAGATCTTGAATAAATGTTCTCTGACTTGATCTTATTATTGGTGGAAGAACTGGCCAAAACAATTCGGGAACTAGAGGAGGAAATTTATGCTACTAAACAAGAATTATCCGAAAGATTGGAAGAGGACCAATGGAAAAGAATCTTGGAAGACATCAACATACGGTTAGATAAATACGGCAAAGAACTGCAGGAAACAAAATTGAGAAAGTTTAAACGCGATACTATCGATTATAAACTCAACGAAACATACACGTGGGCAGAAGTCTATGCCAAAAGGAGGTTTACCGGTAGAAAACAACAGCCAACTTCCTCTGAAGAGAGCGTAGTATCAGATAGTGATTTAAATACAGCACGCAAAACGATAGTACCACAACCATCACAACCAACCGTTCAACTATCTAGTAGCATCGAGAGCACGCCAGGGACATCATCAACCTCCGCTATTTCTTTTTTAGAGAAGGACCAATTAGCACACAAACCACCGGATATATATCTTGTACAACAAGAAATAAGACAAGAAGAGGAAAAGGCAAAAGAAAGGGAGATGGAGAAGGAAGGAGAGAGGGAGAAAGAGAGAGAACAATTGAAGAAAACAGGATTGCGGAGTCAGACAAAAAACTTGTAGTTAATATTTCAAACTATCCACTTTCTGATTTTGAAGAAAGACTTCTCAACAAAGGCATTTCATTCGTAAGGACATATAAATCAAATGAACTGGAAACAGAAATCTCCTTTTTTAAGTTTATGAGAGTCCTCAGATTGAAATATTTCTTCACAGTGATAAACCCCATGGAAAAAACTGATGAAACAGACAGACCCCTCAAACCGAAAAGTCAATTCATGGCACCAATATCACATAAAAGTTTAGACACGTTTGAAGTTCTGGTAAAGGCAGATCTGAATAAAATCAACTACAAGCGCAAACTGAACAACTTGACTAGAGCAGAACAGAGTACTTTGAAACGGTTGTCACTGAACAAGGAAATAATGATCCAAAAAGCAGATAAGGGCGGAGGCCTGGTTATCATGGATGCAACATTTTACAGAAGAAAGGGAGATGACCATGTAAATGACATTAACACCTATGTTAAATTAAGACAAGACCCAACACCGATGATTATACAAGGACTGGATGAAATCTTGGATAAGGCGGAAGAACTACAATGGATTGACAATACTACCAAGCGATACCTAAGACAAAAACACCCCAGGAGACCAAAGATCTACTTTCTCCCCAAAATACACAAAGACATCAACGACCCACCATTCAGGCCAATAGTTTCTGGTTGTTCATCGATATTTGAAAATCCAGGCATTTATATTGACACACACATGCAACTGTTCATTCGAAATTGGCCCACTTATCTGCAGGACACATCAGATTTTCTCAGAAGTTTAACAGAGCTTGACACAACAGGATGCATGGAATGGACTCTATGTACAATAGACGTAACAGCATTATACACGTCTATACCGCATAAACAAGGACTAGAAGCCATGGAGTGGGCTCTATTGAGATCAGAAAAGCCGTATGAGCAAAAAATTTTAATACTTCAACTTTTGGAATTCTGTTTAATAAACAGTTATTTTTCATGGAACGATGAGTATTACAACCAACTGACGGGGACAGCTATGGGCTTCCCAGGGGCATGTATATATGCGAATATATACATGGCAAAATTTGAATCAGACTATATTCTAGAGGATTCCACATGGCAGCAAGGTTTAATCTATTACCGACGTTACATAGATGACATATTTCTAATCTGGAAGCGTCCTACAACTGAACTTCTAAACAACATCAGTAGTTTAAATCTAGTCGATCCTAGAATACAATTCACCCACAATGTAAGTAATACCGCATTACCATTTCTGGACGTTCTAGTTGAAATCAAGAATAATTCCATTGAGACCAGACTATACAAAAAGATCACGGATAAAAATACAGCTTTACTGTATTCCAGCTTTCATCCAGCCAGTTTAATAAACAACTTGCCCGTGTCGCAATTTATGCGGATTAAACGTATCTCATCTAACCCAGAACAATGCGAAAAGAGCTTACAAGAACAAAAGCAAAAATACCTCGACAGGGGTTATCCAAAAAAACTATTGGAAGCACACTTAGAAAAACTTAAAACTACACCCAGGATTGAACTTTTACAAAGGAAAAGCAAAACTGCCAATACTAAAATGGTTTTTGTTTCAAAATATTCCACCGCATCTAGAGACATAAAAAGAACAATTTCAAAGAGATGGGAAATATTGTTGGCTGAAAAAGATTTTGGAACGCTATTTGAAGAACGACCACTATTTGCATACAGGAGAGCGCAAAACCTTAAAGAACTTCTCAATACATCAACTTTATCCCAACAAGAATTAGTATATAAAGGAACATCTAGATGTTATAATTGCAAAAACTGCAATAACGTGATTACAGGCAACATCTTACTACATCCCAGGACTGGCGAAAAAATTTCACTTAGACACACTTCCAGTTGTGACTCTGAACACGTTGTATATTCGATCAAGTGCCCATGTGGGCTGTTATACATCGGCAAAACTGACCGAAAAATGAAAACTAGGCTCAGTGAGCATAAAAGCAGGATCCGCAATAAAAACTTAACGTCACCTCTCACACAACATTGGATTGAAAATAATCATAACATTGCACAACTACGTTTTCAAATCATTGAAATATTACCCCAGAGACTCGGTATGGATAATGCAAAGATACTCTTGCAAAGAGAAACTTTTTGGATTCGGAAATTGCAAACGATGGTCCCGTTAGGATTAAATGATAAGATTGAGATGTCGTGTTTTCTATAAGACTACCATTGTAAATATCTGCATGCACATATAAGTCTCACAGCTATTCGACACATTTGATACACATACTACATGTAAATAACAATGATCATGGGAATGTTCAGATAGGTTGTGTCTTAATGGTTTGATAAAAAAGTTCAAAAGATCACTGTTATATAGATTGTAAATAGGCAGGAAATTTATTGTTCGCATTATGTTGTAGTTGACAAAATTATCTCGTGTTTATATGCTTATAACTATGTAGGTCAGGTTGATTTAACACATCTTCATCACACAATTCACGAACAGAAACTAGCAAGAGCACCCTTTTGTTTTTCTTCTTTTTTTCAAAACTAATGCTTTATTGAAGCGAGACAACGCTCATCGAGTAGGCACATCAATAATAATCACTCCTTGTGACTTTCGCGTTTATCTACCTAAAATACAAATTATCTAACTGCTTGTCATAAAAAATCATTAGAAATGACGAGATGACGTTCGTAATCATAAAATTTAAGTTTATGGATTGCTTTGGTTAACAAACGCTAGTCATTGTCTATCTTCACTCTCTATTACCTTGAGAGTTTGAAAAAGTGAGGTAGGACTCGGACGCCCGCCGGAGGTTTTTCAGCTTGTAAGCTAGGCGACGGAGGAAATATCGGACAAGAACCCCATACTTTCAAAACGGTAAGCTTCAGCTTGCAATTTGTTCTAAATAGAATCTTTGGATTCCCGGTGAAACGCGAGTGGGAATTTATTAGTCTTTGAAATTCTTTCGTTTTTCAGTATTGCTCCGGGAAAAACGCCAGCGAGATCGAAGCACATTCGGTAGACTCGCAGGTAAACAAGTCTTCATTTTTTGTATTACTATGTGGTAGCACACAAATACAACAGAGCACTGATACAAATCTTCTGTTCGGTACAGGCTATTTTCCTGAGATAACAGGATTCGTATTTCACACAGGTGAGCCATTTGCCTCTCCGCTTGTTTCTCACATTCAAAGAAATGAATATGCATTTTTGGAATGGTCGGCTTAATTTCTTCGATCGTTTGCTCATTTATTCATTTTCTGTCCTTTAAAATGCAGAATTGCGACTAGAATACACACTTACAGGTAAAGCTGCATTTTCACTTACGAACTGAATAAGATATTCAACAGGTTATTATTAAGCATAACACTGGCCCCTCTTACATGCTGCTATTCGGTTTCTTCCCTAGATAATTTGTCCAATAACATAAGCAAATAGACTGCAGGATAAACATTGTTCCCTATAATTTAGGTAAGAATTATCAACTTATATTAGTGACGACTTAGATTTCCATACAGTTCAACGTTCATGAATAACATTCTCCTTGCTTATTTTCTTTCCTTTTTATAGACCCCTGACGAAGGGGCGACTACGCCCCGAAATGCATTGGGTTGTTTTTTCTTAAATCTTATGTTTGTAATCCTGTGTTGTCACAATATTGCATCATGAAATTTATGTTATTGTGAAAAAATATTGTATCAGTTTATTAATGATATGTTTGATGAATATCACAACGAACTCCAAAAAATTTATTGGTATCATGAAATGAAAAAATAATTAAAATGGTTTAATGGTATACTGCTTGTTTTGTGCGTACTAGAGTCCCAGTGTTTTACCACACTGGGCCTTATACATATTTTACTAGTGGGCAGGCACTAATCTAGTACCGCACACCTATCGTTCAAATATAAAAAACGCATAAACACACGAGTGCAGAACCCTTCTTCATTCATATGTTTACTGTTGCCGCCATTTTGTTAGCAGTGCCGTCCTCCCACACCGTCACTCCACCTGACTCCCCGCCTCCCTGCTGACCCTCCCACGCTCCGCCCCCTCCACTGTCCATTTATGGCAGATGGTCCTACGCGCAGCGTCCACGCGCTACGGCCGCGCCGAAGGTGCGCCAAAGGTAAGCCCGTCTACGCCCGTCCGCACCTGGACCGCGCCCAGAGCCAGAGCCCCTGGTCCTCGTAAAGTCCACCCCTCCCACATTACTTACGATGCCACCACCCTCCTAGCCCTCAACCCCGGCCGCTCCCACACCTGCGTCCAAGCTGCTCCTGGACACACCCATGGACCCTTTTCCTGCTACTCCTGCAAGTTCGACGGCACCAAGAACAACTCCTCATCTACGAACTCACAACAGATATCCGATCCCAACCACCTAAAATGCATCCTGCTCAACACCCGCTCGGTCCACAGACACGCCATTGACCTCTGGAATCTACTCGACACCATCTCCCCGGACGTCGCCTTCCTAACAGAAACATGGATGAATGCCTCTTCAGCCCCAGACATCACCATTGCCATCCCGGAAGGCTATAAGATCATTCGCAAGACCGTACCGGCCACACAGGAGGAGGCATCGCTATCGTCCATAAGAAATCCATCCGCATCTCAACCAGCTCGGACGTCAATCTCGCCAACTCTGAACACATTCACTTCCAGATCCACATCGACCCCAAGACCACACTCAGAGGCACCCTCCTTTACAGGCCACCAGGATCCCGCGCACGATTTAGTGAAGACATCACGGACTTCATCACTCCACACGCGCTCCCCTCCGAGGACTACATCCTTTTGGGAGACCTCAACTTTCACCTTGAAAAGAACAACGACCGCAACACCACCACCCTTTTGGACAACCTCGCAAACCTCGGACTTAAACAACTTGTCACTACCCCCACCCACATCGCAGGTCACACACTCGACCCTATCTCCACCTCCAGCAAGCATATTTCCTTCAGCCACACCACAGCTCTCCTTTGGACTGACCACAGCTGCGTTCACTTCACCTACAACAAGCCCACATCCAACAACCACCCCCAACCCACTCTGCAAAGAAACTGGAACAAAATCACCATCGACCAGATCTCCTCATCGCTTCTTCAAAACCCCCCCGCCCACTCCTCTAACCCAGATCAAGCAGCCACCAACCTCAACCAATGGTTATCCAACAGCGCCGACATCCTAGCACCACTGAAAAAACGACAAATCAAACTAGGCAGCAAGAAGACCTCCTGGTTCAACGATGACCTCAAGAAATCCAAGAAACTCTGTCGCTCCCTCGAGAAGGCCTGGAAAAAAGACCCAACCACCAGCACCAAGGACGCCTTCAAAAATGCCACCCGCATACACCACCAACTAATCCGAAATGCCAAGAAAGCAGCCTTCAAGGACCGTCTAGATAACAACGCCCACAACAGCAAGGAATTATTCAACATCGTCAAGGAATTTACCAACCCCTCAGCCAACTCCAACGACATCACCCCTTCTCAAGCCCTCTGCGACTCCCTAGCCTCATTCTTCCACAACAAAATTGCTGACATCCACAACAGCTTCGACAACCAACCCGGAGACCAACCCACCCAATCCCCTGCAGGACCACCACCCCCCCTGAACATCCTCAATGACTGGAAGCCAATCTCCACTGAGGACACCATCCGTCTGATGAACTCTATCCACTCAGGATCCCCCACTGACCCTTGCCCTCACCACATCTTTAACAAAGCAGACTCCATTATTGCACCGCACCTCCGAGACGTCATCAACTGCTCCCTCAACTCCGCAACCTTCCCGGAAAGCTGGAAACATGCCGAACTCAGCGCCCTCCTGAAGAAACCCACAGCTGACCCCACCGAACTCAAAAACTATCGCCCTATCTCACTCCTTCCATTCCCGGCCAAAGTCATCGAGAAAGCTGTCAACAACCAGCTCGCCGCATTCCTCGAAACAAACAAATCCCTCGACTCCTCACAGTCCGGCTTCCGAGCCAAGCACAGCACCGAAACCGCCCTCATCGCAGCAACAGACGACATTCGAACTCTACTGGACAATGGAGACAGAGTCGCCCTCATCCTCCTCGACCTCTCCGCAGCCTTCGACACAGTCTGCCATAGCACCCTTCTACAGCGCCTCAAAAACATCGGAATCCAAGGAAAAGCACTGGAATGGATCACCTCGTTCCTCTCCGGAAGAATCCAGAGAGTCCGCCTTCCACCATTCAAGTCAGAGGCTACTGAAGTCATCTGCGGCGTACCTCAAGGGTCCTCACTCAGCCCCACCCTCTTCAACGTCTACATGAGCCCCCTCGCGGCCATCGCACGCCAACATAACCTCAACATCATCTCCTACGCCGACGACACTCAACTGATCCTATCACTCACCAGAGACCCTAACACGGCCAAAACCAACCTACACGCAGGAATGAAAGAAGTAGCCGAATGGATGAAGCACAGCCGTCTGAAATTGAACTCAGACAAAACAGAAGTCCTCATCTTAGGTACCTCCCCCTCCGCCTGGGACGACTCTTGGTGGCCAGAGGCCCTTGGAAAAGCACCCATCCCGACGGACCACGCACGAAACCTGGGCATCATCCTGGATTCCTCACTCTCGATGAACAGACAAGTCAACGCCGTCTCTTCATCTTGCTTCAACATTCTTCGCATGCTCCAAAAAACATTTCGCTGGATCCCTACCGAAACTAGAAAAACAGTCACCCACGCTCTGGTCACGAGCCGACTGGACTACGGAAACACCCTCTACGCCGGCACCACCGCAAAACTCCAGAAAAAACTACAACGCATCCAGAACGCCTCAGCCAGGCTCATATTAGACATCCCGCGTAAAGAACACATCTCTGATCACCTGAAAAACCTCCACTGGCTTCCCGTCAATAAGAGGATCACTTTCCGTCTCCTAACCCACGCACACAAGGCACTCTACGAAATCGGACCCGAATGCCTCAACACACGACTATCCTTCTACACCCCCTCCCGCCAGCTACGATCCTCCAACCTAGCCCTTGCCACTGTACCTCGCATCAACAAAACCACCATGGGAGGTAGATCCTTCTCCTACCTAGCAGCTAAAACTTGGAACTCACTTCCCACTCACCTTCGCCTTACTCAGAACCACCTAGCATTCAGAAAGCAACTCAAAACGTGGATATTCGACAAGTAACTCCCCACCCTTCTTCAAGCGCCTTGAGACCCTCTGGGTATGTAGCGCGCTATACAAATCTTCTGACTTGACTTGACTTGAGAGAAGGCATTTAGGAGTCCTAAAGTTAGGACTCCTAACTTTACCACTCCTAAACTGAGAAAAATCCTAACTTTAAGACTTTCGGTATGCACAGAAGGCATTTAGGAGTCCTAAATTTAGGACTCCTAATTTCTGTGAATATCGAAATGAGTAAGTGCCTTCTGTGAATACCAAAATGAGTAAATGCCTCTGTGAATACAATACCAAAATGAGTAAATACCTTCTGTGAATACCAAAATGGTAGTAAGTTTTGGATTTTGTCTTAAGTTAGTTCTGTGAATCGGGCCCAAAGTGTTTCTGCGCTTGAAGAATATTTGCATGCACTTCCATTACAAGGTGTGTTGATGCTCATTCATTTCACACATACATTAACAATTTGTGAATATGGGACAGGATGAGCAACTTAGCCACAATGTACCTAGAGTGGTCATAGACTATTAAGAATGCAATTGTCACATGTCACAAGCTAAGTGAAGAAGACAAAGAAACATGGGAACTGTGTGATGTCTGTTGTACATGAGAGCACATGTAAGATCTTGATGCTGAGTGATTAACGTCCAAATGGATTGCCCACACAGACCTAAAAGTGTGACATCCTTGACCCATGTAGCAAGCTATGCTGGGTGTCATACATGGTCTGCGCTAAGTGCTCCTCATAGGTGATTTGACAGCAATATGACATGCCAATTGGCATTACTTAGGCTTTTGAACTGTACATCATGATACAAACCTCATTGTAAGACAATAGCAGGCTTGTGTGATGGCAAGGTTCTGTTTTTCATACGTTGACTGTATACATGTTCTGCATTCACAGGTCAATGTCCCTTTGCTTAAGTTTCATAGGTGGACCCGAGCCCTACAACCAAGGAGAAGTGGCAGCCTTCCAGGGTCGTAATGCCACCAAGGAGTGGCAACTTAGAGCTTCGGTGATCTGTAAGGGTACATAAACAATTGAACCTGACAGTGGAACGTTCTGAGTGCCAGCACCTAACCTGCTATCCCTCCATCAATCTTGTCCCCTCTATACTAGCTGGGGTCTGTGTGCACTCTGAATGGCACCCACCGTCACAATGCGTGTTCCCTCAGGAACCTAGCCATTTAGAGCACAAGCACAGGTGCACCACACAACAGAACGTAATCAAGAAGAACAGTTATAGAGTCCATATCCAGTAAAGATGTTCTTCAATTTTTTCTTTTATTCCATTTTCATTTCCAGTAGATAAAACATAGAGTCAAATGTTTTTGACTATACGCATAGTACAGGCTGTACTGTGGGTAGAGTTATAAAAATTTGACTCTATGTTTTATCAACTGGAAATGAAAATGGAATAAAAGAAAAAAATAAAGAACATATTTACTGGATATGGACTCTATAACTGTTCTTCTTGATTACGTTCTGTTGTGTGGTGCACATGTGCTTGTGTTCTGATCTGTAAGGGTGGTAGTTATTTATGCACGAAATGTTAGCACTGACACGTGTAAGAACTATCATCACCATGTGCAGACAAGCTGTACCATACATGTGGCTTGACATACTATCTACGAAAATATCACATCTAAAATTCCAAGGAAAAAAGGGGTATCCAATCTAAATGCATTGCATGCAGGCACTCTTGATGCTTGATGCTTGCTTCTTAATATGCAGTGAATCTGTAGTTAAGTGGATGATGAGGATGCTCCTGGCAGATGTATCCTCACATGGCCCATGAGTCTGATGTATGTTGCACAACTGAATGGGCTTATTTACAAGCCCATAGTGCCGCCAGTGCATCACTTTGTATGATGCACCGGTGGCGCAGTGTGCTGGCCCATATTTACACATAAAGCACATAAAGCCACACTGCTTGGCCTTTCATGGCCTTGTAAATATGGCCCCCTTTCACGCATTATTCTATGTGAAAAGGGTGTTTCCATGCAACACCCATGGATTCTGACACATTCCCAGATTTACAAGGGTTTGTAAACCTGGGAAAGGTTCAGATTCCTATGCATCCTCAGGGGAGGTGTAAAGGAGGCACAACGAGGAGAAATACATTTATTTCTCCTTGTTTTTCCTTTTTCTATGTGTGCTGCATTCTGCAGCACACGAAGAAAAATGAAAACACCTCTCATTGTTTTTGTGCAGAAACGCGTCCCCTACAATGCAGACACCCTTACACCAGTAGCGGTCGGCAGTAGGTGTTTCTGTAGGGCGGTGACGTGGGCAGGGAGAGGGGCAGGGTGGGGGGTAGTAATGTTTGGATTACGGAGTTTTACAGGTAAGTAAACATTTAAATAAATAAAACGAATTTCAATGCACGCACTGCATCACCAAATGTGATGGCTGGCTGGACTTGAAATGCAGGTGGCCACGTTGATGTCCATGGTCCGAAACCTGCAGCAGTCTGTGGACCGCATCCTGGAGCAGTTGTAGGCCCCCATCAACCAATATTGTCCTCCCTATGTTCTTCTTGTTATTTACATATTTTTGTAGATAGACAATAGATAAGGTTAGTTTTAGATAGGGTTTGTTTATTCGTAGCTTTAATATTTTTACTATTTGTGGGTTTTAGGATTGAAGCTTTTATGGGTAGGGTGTTACGTGGGTTGGTGGTCTATGTTTCATAGATTTCATACTTAAAATGTGAACGTTTTAACCACCCGCAAAACAAACTATATGATTGTTTTAGCTTAAATGTTTAGTTAGTTGATGTATAGGTCTAGTATATGGTCGTCTCATGTGCTTATATGTGTTAATGGGGGTAGGGGTTGATGTTTAACCGTTCTTATGGGTTATATGTGTAGAGTAGTGTAAGTTACAGCTAAGGTAAATTAGTGTTAAGTTAGAATAGGCTAGTTTAAGTATTATATATTAGGAAAGGAATAAATATCATAGGTATAGTTAGTTTGGTGTATTAGGTTTAAGGTGTCGTTTTTTTCCTGTCCTTATATTTCAATTAAAGTTTTTGCACTTACATGATTGGTTACTTTTGGGTAGCATGATAGTTATCACGTATGCTTGTGAGGGGTTGGTCACTTGCTGTGTTATTTACAGTGAGTGTATGTGTGTATATGTGTGACTAGCTGCGGCATAGTAGGAGTGGATCCTAGGGTAGATGCTATCAACTTACTTGATGTATCTCCACATTTGATCATACTCTTGACAGAGGCTGAATCTTTACATTCTTTACACAACCACTGTGGACTAATTCTGCTGGGAACGGCCCATTCCAGCAAGGCAGTTGGCATGCACTCATATTCAGCCCATGTTGTCATTCCCTGAGTTGGTTATCTGGAACTTCTTACAGTGGGTAACTGCCCGCTTGGCTTGATCAACAAAGTTAATTTTCTCCACAACAATATACTGCCATTGGCCTCTTTCATCCATAGTGGCAACTTTTAGGTGACAGAGAGCTGATATTGATGTTCTGTCACCTCAGTGATCAGCAGCTCATTCTCCTCCTCCCTAAAATTCGACTTCCTCTTCCCCTGGGAGCCTGCCTGGGCATCCTGGCTGGTATAGGGGTTGTTGGATTGGTTGTTCTGACGGCTGCAGCGTGCTCCCTGCTCCATTGCTGCCCCAAGTGTAGTCTCCCATTTTTTTTTTAAGGAGTAGGCCATTTAAAAATATTTTGAGGATTGAAGCAGTGCAAACTGATGCTCGGCTGATCCACCTTGCGTTACCTGATGCAAGGTAGGCTTCCATCACTTTTCCGACAGTGCTCCTTAAGGCACTATTGCGGCACCGCGTCTTTTTTTGGGACGAAGGCTCCCGCCTTACTCCATGGTGCGCCAAACCATAAATATGGTGCATCCATGGTGTGTTACGATGATGTACGGAGACGCTATTCATTTTGATGCATCGTTGTGACAGCAATGTGTCATTTCCAGTAAATGAGGCGCTGGATTTCTTGATGTGTTTGCTGTTTTAGGTTTATGTTTCAGAAGGGAAATATAGTTCACTGATTACCCTTTTATCTTCACTGGCCTGGACTTAAAATACAAGGCAGGCCAGAAGAAAAATGGCCAGGTGGCAACCACAACCCTAGATTAACATGTAGTATCTTGCAACTGCCCAGGTGGTTTCATTAGTGATGATGGCCCTGGTCACAGACCAATGAGTAGTATTTTTCAGTCAGTAGGTGTAAAGCTAATGGTCTTGCGGGGCCTTTGTACCCAGTCTGACAGGGAATCTACTGTCTGCAGATCTCCATCAATCTTCTACTAACAAACTGAAAGTTTCCATTTGAACATCTGAATTAGATGTAAATGTGCTGCCCTTATGATAAAACATGTTGCGGTATCAGTTAAAAAGGCCAAACCTTTTGGCTTTGCCACTGCTTGTTTTCAATGTATGCGAAATCTGAGTTTTCACGTTTTGCATGTAACAAGGATTAGATCCCTTCAGTGTGGGAACCTGGTAACGGTCAAATTATGCACAAATCATATGCTGAAATGTGTCCCCTGGTGCACTGCTCCACACCTACGCTTGTGCGTTTGTTAAACATTTGGAAAACATTAAAAATATATATCATCAAACAAGTATATCTGAAATAATTCTTTTTATTGACATTGTAAATTCATCACATCATGATGATTAAAATATTACATTAGATGCATTTCAGCTGGAACCCTTTCATCAGGGAACTTCAGTTACAATCATTTGAAAATTATGGCCAAAAATAAAGAGGAAATAGCTCAAATAAACAAACCAATATGAACTAACAATCCTTTGTTACAAAATTAAGGTAAACAACAGAACTAGAGGAAACATAAAGTGGCTTATTTACAAGCCCCTTGCGCCACCATTGCGTCACTTCTCCCATATTAAACATGACGCAAAAGTGGCGCAAGGGGCTTGTAAATCTGACGCAAAAAGTTCATGTAAAGAAACCACAATTACATGAATAGTAGTGGGAATACGATTTGCGACAAGAAAACAAAATTCCATGAGGCATATTTTAAACTATCTAAATAGTAAATTATAGTGATAGATGCCATATAATAGAGGGCAATGTGTGTAAAAACGCAACCTTCCAATACGTCCACATAAGGTTGTCTTCGCATAACTAGATTCAGTTAACACATAATTCATGTAATTGTGTACTCATCTGGCATTATCCTATTTCAAGAAGAATTCAAATAATTTGATTGCTTTAAATCAACTTTTTATTTGAACCTACGTTTTAGCCTTGACCTTAAATTTGTTACAGGGGGCAGTAACTGAATATTGTATTGTTTATTTGGGTTGTTTCTTGTTTATATTTTTCGGATGCTTAAAATTTTAACCCCCCTGATAAACGGGTGCTCCCTGGATGTTCTGGAGCAAAATTCTAATCGACATGATGTACTGAATTTATATTTTCCCCAAAAGATTTTTGGTTTGATATAAGTGCTTGGCAGCAATGTTTTTTTTTATATTTCCAAAAGAAATGTCAAGCACACAAATGTTAGTGTTTAGCTGTGTAACAGGAGACACATTTCAGCCATTAGTTTCGCGTATCTGATTTATCTAGTTCATCCTGCCTTTTTTTTGTTTCTTTACGTTCTGACAAAGTACTAGCAATTTACCGAAAAAACGAATAAACACATTTTCTAAAAACACAGAAAATAGTGATGGAGGTTGGAGGTCCAGCAAATACCTTGGGCCTCATTTTTGAGGCTATGCGTCACTTTTTTTGACGCACCAGTGGCGTAAAAAATGCGCCTAGGTAGATGCGTCACTTTGTAAACCCCTGCACCACGTTATACCTGCGCCAGGTATAATGTATGCAAGGGGGCGTATTGATGCAAGAAAGGGTCGTAGAAGTGACGCAGTGAAATCTATGTGATTTCACTGCGCCACTTCTAGGACACAAATGCGTCAATTTCTTACGCCTGCCTCACAGTAGGCGTAAGACTGACGCAGGCCCTTTCACATGGGGCAAGCCCATGTGAAAGGATACATTGCTGGAGTTGCGTCACTTTTGTGACACACTCCAGTAATGCGCCACTTTTGTGCCATACAGATACGTCAGAAATACTGACGTATCTGTAACTCCTTGCGCAATGATGCGTCATACTGTAAATATGACGCATCATTGGTGGTGCAAGGAGGGCGCAGTGAAAAGTGACGCACCGCTGCATGAAAACAGCGATGC
Organism: Lissotriton helveticus; assembly: GCF_964261635.1. Lineage (NCBI taxonomy): Eukaryota > Metazoa > Chordata > Amphibia > Caudata > Salamandridae > Lissotriton > Lissotriton helveticus. The sequence goes on along the minus strand of NC_136070.1, from coordinate 1,014,744,739 downwards.
GTCACTTTTCATAAATGAGGCCCCTTGTGTTTGCAAGTATAGGACACTTGCACTTACCACTATTTAAATTACCTGGGGTGTGACCTACTAATTTATAGAGTAACGCAGCACAGCAACCAAAGCTACTGTATTGCATTGCTTTAGGAGACGAGAGCAGGCTCATCTCATCTCCACTATGACATGGCGCTGCTGCTCTCTTCCCCAGTGCTGCTGCTCTTTCAGACTACCTAGAGCCACAGACTAACACACTTGCATCATAGTGCAATGGGCTGTGTGTGATGCCTACAATAGGTTTTATACTAGAAGTGCACCCTTCCAATACAAAGTACAAAGCCTAAATATACTGTAAAACATTTCTCACATTGTATGCTAATCACAGTGCAGTACACATGCAAAGTGGCAAAAGCTAGAAGAAATACAATCTTTCTCCTTCTTAGTGCCTGCATTCAGGAGGCATTGTTTTTGGTACAAATGCCTGTCCACCACTGTTAGAACATAGAGGAGTTGGCCGAACAGCTAGGGTGGTTGACCTCGAATCTGGGGAACCGGGTTCGAGTCTTGGCAATGACAGCTGAACATCCTGTGATTCTGGGCAAATCACTTACAGGCACATGCATCAAAGCCTTTTACGATCGCAAACGGTGCGAATCGAAAAAATCGGCCGTTTGCGATCGCCAAATTAGCTTTTGCGATGCATCAACGGTCGAGGCCCTCACAATTTGAGAATTCGCAATTAATTGCGAGTTCTCAAATTGCGATTGCATTTAGGGAATCACATTTTGCGATTCCTTAAATGCAATGCATTAAAGTTAAAAAATCTGCGATTTCACAGATAGGGGGAGCAAATCACCATGAACTTGAACTTCATGATAATTTGCAAAAACTTTGAAAAATGCACTTTTGTGCAATTTTCAAAGTTTCATGTTGCGCATACACATGCCATTAGGGCATGTGTGTGCGCAACATATGTGCACAGATCAATTTCAGGGGTGCAACAGGGTGTCCTTTTGACACCCTCGGTACAAAAGGGGGTGTTAATGGACGGAGCATCTGAACCAATCAAACACTCACACCCAGTCAACAGTTCTGTGTTTAACCCATCACCGTTCTTTAGCCCACTCTGCCACCCCAGTTCAGACATGGCCATATGCAAATCAGTCTGACCCTGTGCCTCATGGGAACAGTCCAGCGCGAACGCATGCCTTCCCTGGACCGGAAACAAGCTTCCTAGGACCGGTTTCTAGTGTTTCAGCCGTCTTCAGCCAGGCTTGCTTGAATCCAGTGGCAAAGTGAGCAAGGGATTCACGTCTGAGCATACCCTGCCAACGTAAGCGAACAAAGCGGTACAAAAGGGGGTGGTGATGGACGGAGCATCTGAACCAATCAATCTGTCTGACCCTGTGCCTCATGGGAACAGTCCAGCCCGAACTGCCAAGCCATGCCTTCCCTGGACCGGAAACAAGCTTCCTCGGACCGGTTTCTGGCATTTCAGCCGTCTTCATCCAGGATTGCTTGAATCCAGTGGCAAAGTGAGCAAGGGACTCAAGTCTGAGCATACCCTGCCAACTTATGGTGAACAAAGCGGTACAAAAGGGGGTGGTGATGGACCGAGCATCTGAACCAATCAAACTCTCACATCCAGTCAACAGATCTGGGTTTAATCCATCACCGTTCTTTAGCCCACTCTACCACCCCAGTTCAGACATGGCCATATGCAAATCAGTCTGACCCTGTGCCTCATGGGAACAGTCCAGCCCGAACGGTCAAGCCATGCCTTCCCTGGACCAGAAACAAGTTTCCTAGGACCGGTTTCTGGTGTTTCAGCCGTCTTCAGCCAGGTTTGCTTTAATCCAGTGGCAGGGTGAGCAAGGGACTCACGTCTGAGCATACCCTGCCAACTTATGGCGAACAAAGCGGTACAAAAGGGGGTGGTGATGGACGCAGCATCTGAACCAATCAAACACTCACACCCAGTCAACAGATCTGGGTTTAATCCATCACCGTTCTTTAGCCCACCCCGCCACCCCAGTTCAGACATGGCCATATGCAAATCATTCTGACCCTGTGCCTCATGGGAACAGTCCAGACCAAACTGCCAAGCCATGCCTTCCCTGGACCAGAAACAAGTTTCCTAGGACCGGTTTCTGGTGTTTCAGCCGTCTTCAGCCAGGTTTGCTTGAATCCAGTGGCAGGGTGAGCAAGGGACTCACGTCTGAGCATACCCTGCCAACTTATGGCGAACAAAGCAGTACAAAAGGGGGTGGTGAGGGATGGAGCATCTGAACCAATCAAACACTCACACCCAGTCAACAGATCTGGGTTTAATCCATCACCATTCTTTAGCCCACTCTCCCACCCCAGTTCAGACATGGCCATATGCAAATCAGTCTGACCCTGTGCCTCATGGGAACAGTCCAGCCCGAACTGCCAAGCCATGCCTTCCCTGGACCGGAAACAAGCTTCCTAGGACCGGTTTCTGGCATTTCAGCCATCTTCAGCCAGGCTTGCTTGAATCCAGTGGCAAAGTGAGCAAGGGACTCACGTCTGAGCATGCCCTGCCAACTTATGGTGAACAAAGCGGTACAAAAGGGGGTGGTGATGGACGGAGCATCTGAACCAATCAAACACTCACACCCAGTCAACAGATCTGGGTTCAATCCATCACCGTTCTTTAGCCCACTCCGCCACCCCAGTTCAGACATGGCCATATGCAAATCAGTCTGACCCTGTGCCTCATGGGAACAGTCCAGCCCGAACTGCCACTTTGCCCACTTTGCCACTTGATTCAAGCAAGCCTGGCTGAAGATGGCTGTTATGCCAGAAACCGGTCCTAGGAAGCTTGAGTCCGGTCCAGGGAAGGCATGGCTTGGCAGTTCGGGCTGGACTGTTCCCATGAGGCACAGGGTCAGACTGATTTGCATATGGCCATGTCTGAACTGGGGTGGCAGAGTGGGCTAAAGAACGGTGATGGATTAAACCCAGATCTGTTGACTGGGTGCGAGTGTTTGATTGGTTCGGATGCTCCGTCCATCACCACCCCCTTTTGTACCGCTTTGTTTGCCATAAGTTGGCAGGGTATGCTCAGACGTGAGTCCCTTGCCCACTTTGCCACTGTATTCAAGCAAGCCTGGCTGAAGACCGCTGTAATGCCAGAAACCGGTCCTACGAAGCTTGAGTCCGGTCCAGGGAAGGCATGGCTTGGCAGTTTGGGCTGGACTGTTCCCATGAGGCACAATCTCAGACTGATTTGCATATGGCCATGTCTGAACTGGGGTGGCAGAGTGGGCTAAAGAGCGATGATGGATTAAACCCAGAATTGTTGACTGGGTGTGAGTGTTTGATTGGTTCTGATGCTCTGTCCATTACCACCCCCTTTTGTACCGCTTTGTTCGCCATAGGTTCGCAGGGTATGCTCAGACGCGAGTCCCTTGCCCACTTTGCCACTGGATTCAAGCAAGCCCGGCTGAAGACGGCTGTAATGCCAGAAACCGGTCCTAGGAAGCTTGAGTCTGGTCCAGGGAATGCATGGCTTGGCAGTTCAGGCTGGACTGTTCCCATGAGGCACAGGTCAGGCTAATTTGCATATGGCCATGTCTGAACTGGGTTGGCAGAGTGGGCTAAAGAACGGTGATGGATTAAACCCAGATCAGTTGACTGGGTGTGAGTGTTTGAGTTTTTTCCGATGCTCCGTCCATCACCACCCCCTTTTGTACCGCTTTGTTCGCCATAAGTTGACAAGGTATGCTCAGACATGAGTCCCTTGCCCACTTTGCCACTGGATTCAAGCAAGCCTGGCTGAAGACGGCTGTAATGCCAGAAAACAGTCCTAGGAAGCTTGAGTCTGGTCCAGGGAAGGCATGGCTTGGCAGTTCGGGCTGGACTGTTCCCATGAGGCAGAGGTCAGACTGATTTGCATATGGCCATGTCTGAACTGGGGAAGCAGAGTGGGCTAAAGAACGGTGATGGATTAAACCCAGATCTGTTGACTGGGTATGAGTGTTTGATTGGTTCGGATGCTCCGTCCATCACCACCCCCTTTTGTACCGCTTTTGACACCCTGGCACCCTTGAAATTGCATTCTCAATTTGCGATTCTCTAATTGAGAATCGCAAATTGAGAATGTCTTCCCATTCATTCCTATGGGCCTCTAGGCCTATAGGAATGAATGGGGAGGCATTCCTTAATTGCGATCTGCAATTTGCGAGTCGCAATTAAGGAATGTTTAGAAATCGCTATTTTTTAAGCGATTTCTGCGTGCACAGGCTTTTGCCATTCCTTAATTGCGATTCCTTAAAAATCGCAATTAGGAATCGCAAAAGCCAACATTGATGCATGTGTCTGTTAATCTCCCCGTGCCTAACAAAAAGTAATGTGTCCTCCTGTAACGCAACTGGTGCTATGTAAAGCGATCTGCTACCCGATACCGGGTCAAGTTTGTGCTATATGAAACTCCGTATGGCACTGTGGGACTGCTATGTACCCCCTACAAGATGACCCCTCGATGCAAGGCCACACAAATTAGCACAAAACACTACTTGCATTACTTTTAAGGCTAATTTCCTGAGCAAATCTTTTTGGTGCTGTAAGCAAATACTTTGCCAACACTTTACATTGGTTTGTGTCACTTTTTGTGAAATGTGCCCCTTAGTGTCATTAATTATGGTATCTCCACCCCCAATAGCACTAGGCAATATTTCCCCTTTTCTTTATTGGTAATTATACAGAAAATAGCCCCATCCCTTGGTTGTTCAGTTTGTTTTGTCTCCCATCTTTATTGAAACGTAAATTGAGAAATACAGCATTTTTTTTGTCAAATCTGTTTTTATTGTTGTTCCAGAGTCACTCCTTACATTACAAACGTCACTCATAGAAATTTGACGGCAGATACACAACTTTCGTAAGTACATTAGCACACGACATATTATGGTACAAGTATACGAGCTTTGAACTGAATAATACATAAGATGTTAGTCCGAAATAGTCTGAACTATAGCTCGCCTGCCTGGGTGCAGACTCCTAGGCTATCCAAAGAGCCGGAGTGCTGGACGCTCAATGGTCCGTGCAGTTCAGGGCTGACCTTTCATCTTGAGCTTGCAAACAGGTGTTATATATATGAAACAGAAAACATTAACTTTGGCATCAGAAACCTCACAAAGACTCCAACTCCCTTTCTCCCCCCTTCCCACTTCCCCAGCCCCGACCCTCTGCCCCCACCCACATTTGCGTGCGCTCCTCGACTATGTCTACAATGGTGCGTCTATCTTTATGTCTCAGAGGAGCAGGAGTTGAACATATCGGACTATCCCGGCAGGAGAACGGCTTCTGGCATGCACCCTCCCACATGTGTGATTCCATACCCCCCACATCACCCGTGCCTCCCTTCCTGTCTGTTTGTTGTAATGTACCAAGCATTCGCTCCCAGTGTGCCGCTATGGGTTCCTTCCTGAGCCCCATTGTTTCCTCTCTGCGTATGGCGGTCCACTCTGATCTGGCCCACGCCTGAAATGAGGAGTTCCATGCCCGTGCACATTGCAGGTCATGCGCCTTCCACCTCCTTGTGAGGAGGCGCTTTGCCACCACCAGCCCCAGATCTAGAAAGCGGGATGTCACCTTATCTTTGGGGGATCTCTTGAAGTGGTGTAGTATGTACTCGGGCCAGTCAAAGGGTATGGTTCGATCTGTTCAGTTCCGTAACAGCTCGCCAACTGTTTGCCAATAGGTGCCCAGCCCTGGGCAGCTCCAAAGCATGTGTATGAATCCCGCCCCCCGCTCATGACACCTGGGGCAGAGTGCATCTGCACGACAGAAGTAGTTGTCGATCAACTTGGGTGTGAGGTAAGCCCTATGGACAATGAAGAGCTGAATCTGGCGAAATCGCATGTTACCGGGGATTCGGACCGGGCTTTTAAGCACCTTTTCCCATTCCTTACCTGTTAGTGACCACCCCAGGTCCAGCTCCCACTTGCCTCTAAGGGGGTCCAAACAAATTGCCACGTGCTCCCGTAGTGATGCCGCAAACCAGCGGACCAGATGTCTGCCCCTCCCCATGACGTGGCGGTACTGAATGGTTAAATGTTGCCGGGGCTCCGTAGCTACATCACCCCATCTGGTCGACAACTGCGCTATCAGAGATCTGTGCATCAAGAACCCCCCGGGAGGGAGCCCTTCCTCAGTCACCAACGTCTCATATGCCGTGAGCTCCCCTTCCCTATATAAGTCACCGAGCGTGTAAATGTCGGCCTCCCGTCACTCCGCGAGTATGGAGGACATGAGCACCCCCTCACCACTAGGCGAGCCCTCCAAGGGCATGGCAGGTGCATAAGGGACCGTGCCACGGGTAAGGTATGAGGCTCTTAGATAGCACTTGTATGCCACCTCCAAGAGGAGCGGGCCCTGGCACTCGACCTTTGCGATGGGGTGGAAGAGTTTGGTGATACTCTCTAGGGAGTATGGCCACATTGCCGTGGCTGTGTCATCTCTACCTCTATCTGCCAGCCAACGAGCAACCCATTGTAGCTGCGTGGCTCGATAGTAGTGCTCAAAACAAGGGGCAGCCAAACCCCCCCGATCCGTCGACAAGAACAACTTCACCAGCGCTAGTCTGTGCCTAGAGGCGCCCCAGATGAAGTCCAGCAATAACTTATTGAGCATAGCAAAAAAAGGAAGCCAGAATGAATAACGGTAAGTTGACAGAGTAGTACAGGAGGCGGGGAAGCATGACCATTTTAGCAAGTGCCACTCTATCCGTGGTGGTCAGTGGGAGTGTGCTCCAGAAGCGTATCTGCGATCTAATAGCCGCAACCGCCCTCCCAAGATTCCCGTCGAACAAGTCGGCCTGGCTATGGTATATTTGTATCCCCAGATATGTGAAGGTGTCCTCTTTCCATTGGACTCTTGTACCCTCGAGATGGTATCCTGGGTCTTCGGTTCCTTCCCTGAAAGCATAAAGGCAGGATTTACCCGCATTTACCCGGAGCCCGAGACGGCAGCAAATGTATGCAGTAGCTGTGCCAGGTGCGTGGGTAAGCATATCACATCCCGCACAAACACCAGCAGGTCATCAGCATAGAGCGATACCTGATGGGTTGCGTCTCCCATCGGGATACCATCGCCAAGGGCCTCACATATAGGTACAGCCAGGGGCTGGATCGCTGGCGCGAACAGTAGCGGGGACAGAGGGCACCCCTGCTGGGTGCCTCAGCCGGCTGCCACCAGTTTTGAAATGTAAGGGCCCAATTGCACCCAAACCACGGGGTTCCTGTATAGTAAGCCAACCATGTGTAGGAATCCCACATCTAGCCCGTATCTCGCTAACACCGCCGATAGGTAGCCCCATTCTAGGCAATCAAACGCCTTCTCTAGATCTAGCATGAGGCATCCTGCCCTGGGCCACTCCCGCGCAGCCTCAGCTTCCACCCTAAAGTATCACCGGAGGTTCAATGACGTAGATCTCGCTGGGACGAACCCGTTCTGATCTGTGTGGATTAAGTGCTGGACCACCTGTGCCAGTCTTTCCGCTAGCACCTTAGCAAGGACCTTATAGTCCACCTTGAGCATCGCCAGAGGCCTATATGAACCCAGGGCCGTGGGGTCTCTGTCCGGCTTAGGCAGGAAACCTGGAACGCTTCTAGCATAGAGGGTGGCAGTGATCCTTCCTCCGCCTCTGTGGTGATTAACTTGTGCAGCAATGGCATCAGAATTTCCCGGTATGCTTTATAATATTCGGCGGGCAGGCCATCCGGCCCCGGGGTCTTCCCAGATGCCATGGACTGGATTGCATCCCCAACTTCCTCCAGTGAGAGTGGCGCATTGAGCGCCTCCTTGTGTTCCTCAGAGGCCGTGGGCAGTTGGACAGAGTCCAAGAACCCCTCCAAGATGTTCCTGGGGCCGATACCCTGGGCCCTGTATAGCTGCGTGTAGTGGTCTGTGAGGGCACGATGGATTTCACGTTGTGTGTACACACCATCTCCCCCCCCTGCTGTGTGGAGAGCTCCGATCGGGGCACCCAGTCCCTCTTGCTTTACTAACCAGTCCAACAATTGGCCCGCTCTGTCTGCCTTGGCAAGCTTTCTGGCCATGTGCGCAGCATAGTGGTGGCACCTCAGCTTCTCCAGGAGCTCCGGATGTCGAGTGCGTAGATCTCCCAGCTTGCGTGCGTGCCAACCCCCCCTTCCCCTTCCCGCTCGTAGCGCAAAAGCTCAGCCTCCAGGAGCGTCAGGGAGACAGAAAGCGCCTTCCGTATGTTCCATGTGGCACACATGCAGTGCCCCCGGACAGCCACTTTGTGTGCATCCCATTCTACCATGGCATTGCTCGCTGTCCCCTATTGACATCAAAATACGCTAGGATGGCCGTGCCCAGGGACAAGCGAAACTCTGAATCCTCTAGCGCAGTAGGCTGTAACCTCCACGTAGGGATAGGTGGGTGTTGCGCCTCCCAACTGATCTGAATCCGCAGGGGATTTTGATCGGAGTGTGTTCTCCCCAAGTACTCTGATTGTGCAATGAGTGGGAGAAGAGATTGGGCACCCACTATCCTATCCAAACGGACATGCAAGTCATGGACTGTGGAATAATAAGAGTAGAGTCTCTCTTCTGGGTGTAGTGTGTGCCACAGGACTGCGACGCCCAGTGTGAAAGCCAGTCCCTGAACGCCTGTGCATTGGGCCCTACCGCTGCAGCTCGGAGGGGGGGGAGAATGACCTGTCCAGGTGCACGTCTAATACCATGTTGAAATCCCCGCCAAGCAGCCAAGGGAGCCCAACATAAGGGTGGAGAACCTGGGTCATCTGCACTAGAAAGGATTGCTGATCTACATTCGGGGCATATAGTGATCCTAGTAATACCTCCTGACCATTCAGTTTACCCCGCACTAGGGAATACCTACCCTCTCGATCCACCTTTGTTTCTTCACATATAAAAGGGATGCCCGCCCTCAGATCAGAATTCCGCACGCATGTGCCGAGAAGACTATGCCATAAATGCGCCCCCTCCAACGCCTGCGGAGTTTGTCAATCTCTGTCTGGGTCATGTGGGTCTCTTGAAGAAGGGCTATCCCCACAGCGTGCCTCTGCAGGTAGGAAAAGACGGAGTAGCGTTTAGATGGTGTGTGCATGCCAGATATGTTCTAAGTCACGAAATTAGTGTGCATCATGTGGCTGGGTAAGTCATCGCAGCGCAAAACAATGGGGTCACATCGGGTGGGCCGGAGTCGTGGTTCAAGGGGATCGTGTCAGCGTGCTGCAACTTAAACATAGTAACAACCTCAAACAATACAACTAATGGGGCGAATCCCCGAAAGGGCATACGTCCAAACTTCGAGTGGAACATTTATGGTAAAGAGCTAGTCCAGTGAGTGGCTAGTGGGGTGTGTGTTATGTCAGCATTTAGTCTGCTCTACGCCCCTGTCTTAAGCCTCCCGTACTCGCAAGAGGTGTGTGATGAGTTATAGGTTGGTCAATCTCGCAGGAGCGGTGTGGGACACAGCGATATAAACTGGCGACCGCAACCCCTGCGCAGCGCGTCCTATCCCCTGTCTAGCAAGGCATCTCACAGTCGCGCACATGAATTACATTGGGTGACAAAAGCGCCGCTAGCACATAGCACATTTCAATAGTATGTGTGCGAACATATAAGGAGGGGGGGTTGGTGGGAGGAAGGAAGAACAGTGCGCAATATACACATGCTTGTAAGTCATGGAGAGGTACAACTCAGCACCATTGAATCACATGATCTGGTCAGCCGTCTGGGCCGTCACCACTGGCATACTCAGTTCTTCAGAGAACACAGTGGATGGGGATGATGATCCACTGGTTCCCCGGTCACTGCGTCCGTGAGTCTCCATGTGGCTCTGACTGCTCGCTGTCCCAAGGGTCACCACCACCTCCAGAGCTTCCTGACGTTCCAGTCTTATCTTCTCTGGGCTGGGTGCAACTGGGCCTGGCCCTGCGTCCCCGTCGGGCTCCTCTCCACCTGCGCCTTCTCGACTGCCTCTCCTGCCACCATCCTCCGGACCTGAGGGTCTTGGGCCTTTCCACTGCCCTGTTTCCTCTAGCCAGTCCCAAACGTCCAATGGGGCATTGAAGAAGCGAGTCCCCTCCTTCGAGACCACCCTGATGCGAGACGGGAACAACAGGGAGTAAGGCAACTCCAGCTCCCGCAGTTGACGCTTCACTGCCATGTAGGTGCTCCTCCGTCTCTAAACTGCTGCTGTGTAGTCTGGGAAGAACATCACCTGCCCATTCCCCACAGCGAGGTCACCTAGTTTCCTGGTTTCGCGGAGTACCGCGTCTCTGTGCCGATAGTTAAGGAGTTTGAGAAGGAACGGTCGGGGTCGAGCTCCTGGCTTGGGCTTCTGCGCTGGCACTCTGTGTGACCTCTCAACCACAAACTGCGGCGAGAGCACCCCCAGGGCAAGAGGTCACGCAACCAGGTCTCGACGTACTGCTCCGGGTTTCTGCCCTACTCACCCTCTGGGAGGCCCACCACGCGGACATTGTTGTGCCAAGAGCATCCTTCAGCATCCTCTATGCGATCTTCCGCCACCCGGACTCGGCCAATCATATCTTGGAGCGCTATGGTCGATCCTTGACTCTAAGGATTCCTTTGTTTGCTACAGGGTGGTGCCAATCCGTTCCACCGCTGCCAGCACAGTGTCCATTTTGGCCGCAAGAGTCGCCGCTTGGGGCTCCATGCTTCCACTCTGGCGCCCCAACAAAGGTCCCAAACTGTCAGCCCTCGGCTGCCCATTTTGTGCTTTGTCCCGCAGCCTGCCCATGACTAGTTGCTGCGCTGTTGGCATCCGCTGGCAGTCGTTGATTCGGGCGAGCTTGATCAGCTGCGAGCCTCCAGAGCCCAGGCCCCTCCTTGTCTTCTGTGCCAAGAAGGAGGTCTGTCGTAGCTGTCCCGCGGCAGCACTGTCAGCAAAGGGGAACGCCCTCCTGGATGATCGCCGTCTCTGTCAAGGAACCAACCGCGCTGTATTGCCCACCGGCTCTGGGGCTTGTTTAGCCTCCAGCGCACCTACCCTGTGCAGCACCAGGGTATGCCTCAGTCTTCTATGCCAGGTGCCGCACTGTCACTCTCGCCTCTCCGTCAAACACAACTCGACTCCACCAGGTGCTGTCGGCCAGCAGCCGTTGCAGCTCCGCTGCGGGACAGGCGCAGAACACCTATGACGCTCCTGGCCACTCAAGGCTCTCCCTACGTTCAGTGCAACTCCAACTCCGGGGGCACACCACCTCAGCTTCAGTCCCATCCAAAATGGCGCCGCTCCCAAAATTGCTCCCAAATCCCAGCGCGGCAGGCTGTAACCTCGCAGGCCCTGCCAACGGGCTTTCTCCCGGCGCCTCCGGATATTTCCAGACACAATAATTTCACAAGCCCCATGCTAGAGACCCGCAATCCGGTTGTTCCCCTAGGCGCAGTGCGATTCCCCACTTACTCACAGACAAATGGGGCCTCCTCTTGTGCCATGCTCTGCACCACACTCGCACGGTGTGTGGGCCTTTACTATGTGGGAATGTCCAAGCCCAGATCTCCTGCCGGGCCTTGCACCGCGGGTGCCACCCCACAGCTTGCCAATCGAATCAGCCCCACAGGTCCCAGGACAGCACCAGCTTCAGGAGCCCACCTCCTTGCATAGTCCCTCCTAGGCCGCAACTCCACGGCTGGCCGGTTCAGGGCCCGGGCTCGGGCCCTACCTGGGTGTGTTGGCTCTGCGGCCCCTGATTGCAGGGATAGTTGATGCCTCCGGGGGCCCCCCTAGACCCCTGCTCTTCACTTGACACCCAAGTCATTCCATCCCGCCAGCAGGCGGGGGGGACAGCTGCCACCTCAGGCCACAGGTGGCCGCGGTAGCTTTCACGGGCCGCAGGTCGAGCTGCCTCCCTCAATATCTTGGTGCCGTCACGGGCTCCCTTCCGTCCCAGGCTTCTCTCCTCACCTTGGTAGGTAAACAGTCACTTTGGGCAGTGAGGTGGGGCCAAGCACTTCTTGTCGGGCCTTTGTGCTCAGGCGGTGCAGGGCCCGGTCCTCAGCACCCCCTCTGTGAACCCAGGGGGAGGTCGGCCCTCACGCAAGTGCCGGTCTCCACTGTTCTGCCGCCCTCCGGCTCCCAGGTCCCCCAGTACCGTCCATGAGCCGCAGGTCAGGGCCTCTTCATTGGTGCCCCGCTGCCAGCGTGCGCCCGTCTCATCCCGGGCCGCGCTCCTCTTCACGGGCGACCGGCGGTTACGGGGTCCGCCGATCCTCGCATGCACCTCACGCGATCAGTCTCTCCAGGACGTGCATTAGGTCACGTTTTGTCTTCCTTGGGTGGGCACCATTTGAAATGCCAGCGGCATGCTGTGCAGCTTTTGGGGTGAACATATGCATTTTGCTAACATCTCAGGGCCTCATTTATGAGGTGTTGCCATTGGGCAGCGCCACAGACCTTCCTGCTGCGCTGCCCTGCAGCAAAAGAAAAGGGCAGGAAGGTGCTGTATCTCTCAGATACAGTGCATGCCTGTCATTTTCCTCTGCGCCAACAAAGGCATCTTTGCAACATTGTGCAATGGTGCCTGCATGCAGGGATGATTATTTTTGTGCAGAAAGGGAAACCTTCTTGGACAAAAACAATCACAAGAGGCTTTTTCCTCTTTCAATGTGTGCTGCAGAATGCAGCACACATAGAACAAGGACAAACTAGGGGAAATAAAGATATTTCTCCTCGTTGTGCCTCCCTTACTCTTCTCCTGGGGAGGAGTACATTTTTGGTGCTGCGTCGGATTTACAATTTCTCGTAAATCTGGGGCAGTGAAAAAAAACATGGATATTGCTAGAAACGCCCCCAGCAACACCTATTGCACACCCCTTTAACGCAGAAAACTGCATTAAAGGGAACAATATTTAGGCGACAGCATTAAGCCAGAAAAAGTGGCTTAGTGCTGCCTCGTAAATATGGACCAGGTACTTGCGACACAGAAAGTCACAAAAAGTGACAATGCAGCGGCACAAAAGGTCTCATAAATGAGGCCCTCAGTGTCAACAACATACTTGCCAACTCTACTGATTACATAGTAGGCTATTGTTTTGTTATTCTACTAGCACTACCACCTAATGAATTGGCCAGAAGCCTACCAGACAGTGCAGCTTTCTGGTTGGTAAAGATTTATTAAGAACTTTTTGAATGGTTCCCTGGGAATGCATTAGTCTCATTGCTTACCACTGGCTTTGTGGTCTGTAACTCACATTTGCTTGCTCTCTATTTACTTTTCTTTCTCTAACTCGAAAATGAGAGGATTCATGTGACAATGTAGGGGTGTGAATAAAATACTAGTTTCCTAGCGCACAACACAATTTAATTGTTTGTAAACGATCAGTGTAATTGTTTTACAATATATCAGAATTAGGAAAGCACAAATGAAGCACATTTTGTGTACCTTTGAAGTGTGGTAGAAGCAAATATATTGATGTGATCAGAACAAATTGTAACAGTAAAACTGTACGTCTCTGCAAATGTAATGGACATTTCAACAAAAAATGGCCATTTCAACTATAATGGCAGTGCACTGCCAGACCAAGCATACTACAGTCTACGCCACTCCACTCTAAGACACTCTGCTCTACTCTGTGCCACTCTATGCCCCTCCACTATGACACTACACTCTACGCTGCTCCATGGCACACCCCTCCATGCAATGCCACTCTACCCCACTCTACGCCACTCTACTCTATGACACTCTACACCACTCTACTCTAGGCCTGTCTACTCCACTCTCCATTCCAGTCTACACCACCCTCTCCATGCTACTCTACTCTATACCCAGATACTCCATGCCATTCTATGTCACTCTAGTGTATGCCACTCTATGCCACTCTACCCAACTATACGCCAATCTACTCCACTCTGCACCACCCTACTCCAATCTAGGCCAATCCACTCTGTGCCACCCCAAGCCACTCCACTTTACCCCACTACACTCTATGGCATTTCACTCTATGACACTCCGCTCTATGACACTCCAATCCATGATATTACACTTTATGACACTCTACTCTACTCCATTCCACTCTACTCCGCTCTACACCACTCCTCGCTTCACCACTTCACTCTATGACACTTTGCTCCACCCTGCGCTACGCCACGCACTCCACTGTACTCACTCTATTCCACTCCATTCCACAACCCCCACAACACTTTTTTCCACTTTAGGACACTTTACTTCACTCTCTGCTACTCCACCCAACCACACTCTATTCTACTGCACTCTATGCCACTCTACCCCGCTCCACATCACTTTACTCCACTCTACACCATTCCATTCTACTCCATTTCTACTCCTTTCTACTCCACTCTACTCTAAAGACACTCCAGTCCACTCCATGCAACTCCACTGCCTATTGCAACACTCCACTCCACTCTCCCGCACTCCTCTCCACTCAAATCCACAACACTCCATTGTACGACACTCCATTTTTAAAAAAAAAAAAATTTTTTTTTGCAGAGATTTATATAGCGCAAACTACACCCGAACCGAATCAGGTATCAGAGCACTTTACATATTTTCCAGTTACGTTACATGAGGACACACTTTCATTTTAGGCACAGGGAGATTCAGTGATTTGCCCAGAATCACAGGAGGTTTTGGCGTCGTTACCGAGACTCGAACCCAGATCCCCAGGTCCGAGGTCGAGCGCCCTAGCCGTTAGGCCAACTCCTCCATGACGCTAACTGTTGGTCATGCTGAACAGCAGCCACTAATGTACAACATGGCTAAAACATATTGGCCAAGTCAATAGCTCTTATATATGCGACACCTACTGGCTTTGCCAGTGCCTGTTTTGCTGTATATTCTGCTGCTTTTGTGGGGCCAGAGCAGCCCATACCAATTCCTGACCTCCAGCAGTAAACCATGAAAAGAAGAATCAGTACAGCTGCGGATTATATTACATCAAGGTAATTTCATTAAGTGAGCCTTGTGAAGTGTGAACGCTAAATTGCTGGTTATTTTCTGTGCAGTGTACACACAAAATGCCATTGTTATAAGAAAATGAAGGAGAAGTGCACAAGGAACAGCAAGGCAGTGATGACTGACATCACTTTTAAGCTCAATCCTTTCTTCAAACAACAATAGGACCGCAGAACTGCCTCAACAGATGGGTAACCTCTTTACTGCAGCAACCCAAACTCCCTAAAACAGGGTTGTCTGGAGGAAGGAGGTCACCAAGGCACCCCATATGTAAAATCAAGGAGAGATCGGACATCACCCTGTCCTGCCACAGTGTATTTGTGTATGCAAATTTGCTAATAATTTAATGATGTAGATCAAGTAGTCACACATCAGATGGAATAAAATTAACACCTTCGGTGCTCATGACGAGCTCAGCTCGTCATGAGGCACAGTGGCGCTGTGCTCATGACGAGCTCAGCTCGTCATGACTGCCGTGGCGCACACACACGGGGATAATTCCCCTGCTGTGCTGAGCATTCTATTAAAACGGGCGCGATCATGACGAGCTCAGCACGTCATGAGCACAGCGCCACCGTGTTGGCTTGTTACGAGCACAGCGGCGCAGTGCGCGGCCTCCTCCCCGTCCCCCCAACCACGGGGGAATTAGCCCCACAGTGAAGGGGTTAAGTATGCAAAGTCTATGTCAGGTGTGTTATGCATTGAGCCCACCACTCCCAGCCTCTCTTTAATAAAAATGATTTGCTCCAGAAATGAGCTCTCACTTCCCTTTGTCTTGTTGTGAAGCAGTGTTTTAAGTATAAACATTGTCAGTAGAGCTTTGTGCCTCTAACGTAATCTCTCTCCCTCTCTCTGTCTTGCACCCTCTTTTTCACTCTCTCTTCTTCCTTTACATTCTCGCTCACTCTTTCCACAAATGCCATGGATCTTTTCATCACTCTTTATATACTATCATCTTTATCCCCGCTTTACTCTTTCTATTAACTCCTCACATACTGTCTCTTTTCTCTTCACCCTCAGTCTTCTGCTCTTCATCTCGTCTCATCTTACTTTTTTCTTGAGCTCTGCTTGTCGGACAACCATTGTGAAAATTTGCGTTGTTCACTTGCTGGGGTGTAAGCCCTGTTCATGCAACAGCCACAATCTCTTGCAGGAAATACCACAAAATGTCAATAAATCAACCACTGCTTAACCCTGGATAACTTTGCACAAAAAGCAGTCAGACTTATTTTAGAGGAAATGTGTAAATTATTAATGCGGCACACAAACAATAACAAAGTGAAACCACAATACAAGAAAAGTCCCAACATATTTAGAAAAATAGAGTACTTTTGAATAAACTATTTGATACCAAAAAACAAAAATCCAATCAGTAGAGCCGAAGTTATGAATTTTTAAACTTTAATGTTCAAAATAGCACCTAAAAGATGAAAGCACAAACTGCCGGCAGCTAGTCTCACGAGACCTGGTCAAAAGTGAAAGTTAAGGCCGACGGCGATGGAGGGCAGTTCGGATCGAAGAAGTGGATTAGTCTTTTGAGAGTGGTGATGTAGCAGAAATCACATTTTGTGTGTAGGAGTGCAGTATAATCACACGTGTAGAGTGCACCAGGAAATAATTTTTGTCGTATTAACATAAGGTGTTAGAATTTTGAAATGTATTAATCCAAAATGTGATGTGCTTAGGCCATTTAAAGTAACACGGAGAATTAAATGTAGAAGGTGAATGTAAGTATCAAGAAACATTAACGTGAAGAACTCATTTTGTGAAACTGACATTTATTCATGTCCTAAAGATGTTTATTAATAATGTCATTTTACATGTAGGGAAATGTATTAATTAAATGTGCCTTATTTCTTATGCAATTCATAAAAGCTCGCATGCTGTTTTCTTATGTTAGCTGAATTAGGCGTGGAATGCAGTTCCCTGAAACTCTCACTTTAGAATGGAAGTTTGAATTTCATGTATCCTGCTGAATTTGTTCTTTCTCATGTTTTTGTTGCAGGTGGAAGCGTTCTTGTTAGTTAGAATAATGTTTTTGTTTTACTAGCCAGGTAAGGACAGAGAAGCTACGATCTTGTGGCTTGAGTCGATAAAGGAAGGCCATTGTGCTTCACACAGGGGAAGGCCTGGGAACCAAGGACAAACTGTTTCAAGGAAAGAACACAGTTGTCCCATGGAAATGTACCTTCAGGATTTTACCCAGAGCAGATGGCATGACCCACTGTGAATTTTATGAAAGTTACCTGAAATAATGTGATGTTGGGAGTAGGGAAAGTGCCCACTTCTTCTAGAACAAGTACTGTCTCTATAGCATTATGCTATTGACCCATTGATGGTGGAGAGACTTCTTGGGAAGACTCAGCATACTGACACTTTTTACAGTTCCCACTGAACGCTTAAATATTGATGTCATCTTAGTGCTAGAGTAGGGATACATTAATGGTTTTCACTCATCGACCCTTGATGAAGGAAAATTTGGACTCATGCTTTCTGATCTTCTGCATTTATTTCTTGAATACATTTTGTGGTTTATGCAACATAATCTCAATTGGACATGCAGATTAGGCTTTATGCTAATTCCGGTGTATTTCTATACTCTCGTCTTGATGTGTATTTATCTCCAGATGTTTTTGGCCTTGAAATGAAACAGCTGACCATTCGTAGTTGTCTGTGGTATGGGGCTTATTACGATGGCAGTAGAAAAGCCTCTGACCTTTGGTTGGAGGATTTTCAACCGCCATCATCGGTTTCAATTCCGACTGGCTGATTATGAATCAGCGGGTCGGAATTGAAACCGGGTGGTCATTTCGTACTACTTCCGATGGGCTCAAGAAGGTCATCAGCCAATCGGAGGGCACCCCGTAATCCCAAAGGGTGGTCTTTCTGCCTATGGAATTACGATGCACGGTTTCCAGCAGGGTTGCCATGCCAGACTTTCTGACATGGAAATCCTGTCGGAAAGCCCGTTTGAGGGCTCCTAGCAGGGCCACATTGTGTGCACAGCCTCCAGTTGGGGGCCGAGAGGTCACCTACGGTGCCCCCCTGTTAATCCCTGTACCTCATGGCAGGGAACTTGAGATGCCTGCCACGGGGTGCAGGGATTAAAATCACCTCCCATTTGCCTATGGGAGCATGTACTCTGGCAGGTGTATGGCTGTGGCACATGCTCCCATAGGGAAATGTCGGAATGCGACTGAACAGTGTTCGGTCGAATCCAATTCAGACGGTCGAGACTGACAATTGGTGGCCGGTCGGTTCCGTATACGAGACATTGTCGGGCGGAAGCAATTCCGCCCAACATCGTAATCAGCCCCTAAGCGTCCAAGATAATTCTTGTTTAATTGATTGATATTAATAACAAACTATCTCCCTTCTACGTGTCCATGCTGCTAAAGAGAACCACCGGATTGTTTGTCTAGGATGGTTCCAGAACTTATTTGCCCAGCCCTTTTAGTGGCAGTCCTTCCTATAGCATCCAGCTCTTCCTCCGGGCAGAATATCCTCAGTCCAGAAGTGTTCTGAGCATATGGTGTCACAGGTCCATTACTTATACTCATTTCAGCCTTAGAAGTAGGAAAAACATCAAAGGAAAGTCTTTGCAGTGCACAAGACCCTGCTTGTCCCTGTCCTGGCTCAAGACACACTACAAGGGGTTGGAGACGTCTTTGTGAGAGGATAGCCACAGCCCTATACAAGTGTCAGTGTCAACTCCTCCCACCTCTTGAGCTCAGGAAGGCCCATCGGCCTAGTGATGGGGCATCAGGATAGGCAGGGCACACCTCAGTTCCCTTTGTGTGACTGTCTAGAGTGAAGGCACAAACAGCCACTGTCATCCTGACGCAGACATGTGTTCAGAGACAGGCAGAGGCACAGATGGCTAAAGTAAGAAAATGCGAACCTTGTAAAAGTGTCATTTTCAGGCCTGCAATTTTAAAACCAACTTCACAAAAAAAACATCTTTTTAAATTGTGAGTCCAGAGACACCAAACTCCAATTTTCTATCAGCTCCCAATTGGCAGATACACTTGTATGTTGCACAAGCCAGCTCCAGTGCTAACCTATGAGAGAGATAGGCCGAAACTGTAGTGAAAAAGAAATTAGCAGTATTTCACTACCAAGACATTTACAACACAACGGTACATGTCCTACTTTTTAAATACACTGCACCCTGCCCATGGGGCACCTTGAACCTACCTTATAGGTGTCTTACATGTAATAAAAGGGAACGTTTGGGCGTGTCAAGTGGGTGCATTTGCCTGTCAAGTGGGTGCATTTGGAAATGGCAGTTTTGACTGCACACACTGACACGGTGTGTGCAGTTCTGAGACATGTTTACAAGGCTACTCATGTGGGTGGCAGAATCAGTGCTGGAAGCCCACCAGTAGCATTTGATTTACAGGCCCTAGGCATACACAGTGCACTATACTAGGGACTTATTATCAGTGGCGGCCCCTGCGCAAAGGCAGAGGAGCGTCACCCCACAGCGTTTTTGCATGAAATAGAGGGAAAATAAAATTAAAATAACTTGCATTATTATCATTTATTTTCTCCTACTTCCTCAGCTTTGCATGAAGGACGGGGGCAGGGGAGAAGCGGAAGCACCCTCCTAAGTGTGCAATGACTGCTTAACCGGCCCTCTTGGGCCGCCCAAAACACTCTTGCACACTTCAGTACAGACTGCATGGAGAACATGCCCAGGCTCCCAGTCAGCGTCTGAGCGTGGAAACCAATCACAACGCTGCTAAGGCAGGGTTGTGATGGGCTGACTGGGAGCCTGGTTGTGGTTCCTGTTTAGGCCGAGCAAGGGAGGACTACGGAGGAGAGATGCGGCGAGGAAGCAGCAAGAAGGTAAGTTTTTATTTTTTATTTTATTTTTTTATACCCACTTCCCCACGTCCTCCCCCGCTTCTGCCCCCACCCCACTACCACCGATCTGTGCCAGCCACCCCTGCTTATTAGTAAATCAAATATGCCAATCATGAAGAAACCAATTGCCTTTACATTTTAGAGAGAGAGAGAGCATATGCATTTTAGCACTGCTTAGCAGTGGTCAGCTGCCCAGGGTCCAAAGGTGGAGGAGCGTCGCTCCACTGCTTTATTGCAGTGAAACAAAGGGAAAATGAAATGATATTAATTTGCATTATTATCATTTTATTTTCTCCTATTTCTGTAGCTTTTTGTGAGGGAGTGGGGGCAGGGGAGAAGTGGAAGCACTCTCCTACTTGTGCAAGGACTGAATGGCTGGCCCTCTTGGGCCGTCCTCAACAGTCTTGTGCACTTCGCTTGTTCTCCATGAAGGCTGCAGTACAGACTGCATGGAGAACATGCCCAGGCTCCCAGTCTGCATCTGAGAATTGAGACACAGTGCTCAGACCAATCACAACGCTTCTAAGGCAGAGTGGTGATTGGCTGACTGGGAGCCCGGGTGTGCTTCCTGTTGAGGCCGAGCGAGGGAGGACTATGGAGTAGAGATGCGGTGAGGAAGAGGCGAGAAGGTAAGTTTTAATTTTGTATTTTATTTTTTTATATCCACTTTCCCCTGTCATCCCCCCCGCCACCCCCGACCCCTACCGCCTATCCGTGCCAGCCACTGCTGCTTATTAGTAAATCAAATATGCCAATCATGGAGAAACCAATTATCTTTCCATTTTAGGGAGAGAGAGCAAAATATACTTGAGCACTGCCTAGCAGTGGTAAAGGGCCCAGAGTCCAAAAGTTAACAAGAAGGTCAGAAAAATCCAGGGGATAACCCAGCAAAAAGGACCAGGTCTAACAGTTGTCCCATGTATATACATAATGCTCATATCGAGGATAGCAAGCTGACTGTGCTAATCACAGTTTTCTATTACGGCATCCTCTGCAAGCTAAAGTATTTTTGATTCACATATATAAATGAGTACATTCAACAGAAATGGGACTACAAGTTGAGGGAAATTATAACACATACTCAGTGTATTTTCCCTGCATAAAAGTTCGTGGTAATACTACTGTGAAATGTGTGTGGGTAAAATGAAATATTGTGTTTTATAGCTTGAAACGTGGAAAAATTTAAAACGTGAGGCGTTAAAGAGTTACTCTCCATTCTGAGTTGCACAGTTGAGATGGGGAAGTAAATACTTCACTGGAAAAAAAATGCACTCTATGTTAACGGAATTTCCTGAGTAAAGAATACCCGCCCACAGGTATATTGTTACCCATGTGTGGTGTTCTTGACCCTAGGTCCACATGTTGCTGAAATCAAGACACAGACGATAGATGTAAACTTAGATAACTGACCGCGAACACGTGCACCCGGGCCCTTTTATTAGCAGGGTCACGCCCCTCGTGGCACCTCTGATGGATGGGTGTGGTGTGCATGTGCGCCAACTCCCATGAGGGAGGGGCTGACTACCTAAGTGTCTGCTGAGATACTAGAACGTGTCCAGCACAACACTACACCATGAAATGGGGCCTTTTGAGTTGGGTAGAAATTTTGCCCTGATTTGCTTTTTTCCAGCACATATTTCTCCATGTGGTGGGAAAACAGATCCCAATTCAGAATTTGAAACTGGAAAATCATGCCGCTTTACCTTGCAAGAAAAGGAAAACCATATATTATCATCGCTCAATTCTACCTATGAATCTCAAAATCTGGAGGTAACATTGCCCAGAGAAACACGACAATGTAGATTGGCGTAGCCTGATAATATGGGAAGCCTACATGGCTTTCTACACACATTATAGAAGGACTGACAATCCCAGTACTGTTGTGCATCTGAAAACCTTTGATTCATATAATGTTTGGTTGGCACACTATTCCTTTTCATCTTCTTCTGGTAACCCTCTTTTGGATATGTTTAGTGAGCAAGTACACCGGAAGGGGGTAAAGTACACCAGCTTTGGACCTATATCCTACTTTACCTTATTAGGTTACATGGCCATGCCTCTAGGATAAAGGTTACAGGGCAGGCACATATAATAAAAGAGGGTGTTGGTCCGCTTGGTATTATGTAAGACAAAATAACATTTTAGTGCGTGCCTCAATGCATCCCACTTAGTTGAGCCTCAAGGACAATCTGTTGCTGCTGTTTCACTAAAGGACATGCAGCAAGTTGTCAAGGAAAAACCAATAATATTACTGCAAAGCAGATGAAATAAACTTTCCATCAGTGTAGCAGAAAAGTGAAACAATCGGTCTCGCCCTTGGGACCTTAAATGTATTTAGCTATGCAGCACATTAGCCTGGGTGCTGAAACATCTACTGTTCTTTAACATGGAGGGGAAGTAAGCCCCAAACTACGGAACATGCCAAGTATGGGAACACATGGAGAGAAATACTGCCAATCAGTGGGAAATTGCACTTTTCAAAGCTCTGTTTTTAATATAAAATCAGCCCCTTCTATGGTAATATCACTGAAAATACAAGATTTCATATTATTGTCTACGGGTGCTTGTTGAATGCAAGTTTCTATGGCTTGGATCTAAGTAATGCTAAGTTGATTCTGGTATTTTACTGACTTCTACTGGTCATTTTCCATCAAGAAAGGTAAATAGAGGCAGTTGCCAGTAAAAAAATAAAAAGAAAGTCCCTAAGTAGAAAGCAATTCTGGTATTTTACGGACCTCTACTGGTCTTTTTCCATCAAGACAGTTAATTAAAGGCAGTTGAACAAGCAGAAAGCAATTCTGATATTTTACTGACCTCTACTAATCGTTTTCTATCAAGACAGTTAAATAGAGGCAGTTGACCAGAACAAAAATGTCCCTATGCAAAGGCGGAAGCAGAAAAGTGCGAGGACTGAGCGCCAGATCCCAGAGAGCACATACAATAGATCTTCCAAACAGCTCAAGCATTGTCTAGGCTCGACCAGAAAAAGGTTCCCTAGATAGCTTATCTAGAAATGGGGGGGGGGGGAGATTCCAGGTAACTTCCCCATTGGCAGGAAGGATGAGAACCTCGCTTCTTCTACGGGTGCCCAAGTACAACTGATTACTCCCTACCCAATGACTCATGTGACAGTCCTGCATTACCAGGCCCTCTCTGTCATGCCTGCTTAACCCTTACCACTAGAGGCACATCCGCTTACTATTTTCCTCCATCCACCTGGCTGTCCTGCTTCTCCCACTCAGTACCCAGACAGTCCAGCTTGCTCCCTTTGTCCCTTCCTGCAAGCATTCCTTCCCAGAAAAGCACTCCCAGCAGCCCCATTCTCCAGGCTACCCAAGGCACTACAGATTGCCCCTCCTAATGAAAGCCGAAGGTTATTTTTTGTAACAAAATGTTGAAGTGTATATTGTGCGTGTGTGCACGTTTCTGTGTGTCTGTGTGTTTGTGTCTGTGTGCCCACGATTGAATGAAATAATTTTACTGATCATGATACAGTTAATTAAAACCTTTACATGATAAGAGAATACAGTTAAAACAAGCAAACAAAAAAGGATGGATAAAAACATGTGCATAGTTAAAGTGCCTTTTTTTAAAAACGTGTTTAACAGCTCATACTACTGGTGCCGTCCGGTGAAAAATGATTGAAATAGTGGTTTTAAGAAAAGCAAAAGGTCAGTTAGTAAGCAGATTCAAATCGTGGGCACCAATGCCATTGTACCATTTAGCAATTGTCCATTAAAGTGCGATGCTGCACAAAGTTAAAGTGTCCGTGCTTGCAAAGTGCAACAGAGCATGAGTAAAAGCTCGCCAGCGCAGGCACCCTTGCGCCATGTTGTAAGGGTGTCTGCGCTGCAGGGGCGATTGTTTATGTGCAGATAAACAATCCTTAAGGGCAATTTGCTGTTTCTATGTGTGCTGCAGAAGGAGCAAAACACGAGGAAAAATGTATAATTTCTCTTCGTAATGCCATGCTAAGACCAGGTATTCCCTGGAATTTGTTGTTGGCGCTGCCTCAGCCATGTAAATCTGAGGCAACATCAAACAGCAATGGGTGTTGCAGTGGCCCGCGCACTGCAACACCCATTGGACGCCCCCTTGCAACATGGTGGCAGGCAGCTTTTTTTGCACCAGCGCTAAGAGAAACAAAGGGGTGGAATACGGTGCATCCCTGCATTTAATATATGTGTTTAATAAATGTCAGAGCGCGGAGTTGCCAAATTTGGCGTAGAACCGCACTCTGACATGTATATGTAAATATGCTCCTACGTGCACAAATGCATTCCTTAAGGTGCTGTGGACCAAGCTGTGAGAGATTTCTCCATGATAGCAATAAACTTTACCTGACAGACTTTTACTTGGACACTTACTTGAGCCGTACAAGCAGAAAAGAAGTGTGTGACGAAATGTCCTGATTCCATAAGTGTTAAAGTTGTTACGTAAGAGCTTTCTATGTTCAATTTACAAGGCTGAGCATATATACAATATGAGCTAGAGGCTTTCTTCTTGCCTCAGGCACAGCCTGCACTGCGTTGAGCTGGGGGTTGGGGCCCGTATTGGCAATGCGTCGCTAGTTGGTGATATGCCAAACCTCAGAACATGGATTTGTGAAAGACTTTGATTATTTCAAAAAAATAGCTCTGTGGAATTGGCGATTTGTATGTTTATACATATCCACGAGTGCTTATGCTTTTTGAAGCATTTCGTCTTTCACCCTCGACAGTAATTTAATTTGTTAGTTCATGGCAAGCTTAAAAGCGCTGTGGGCTATGTTTGCTTCCCAGAGGTGATGTGCGTCCAACATCTCTAAAGCCTCACTTATGGCATGTGCCCAATGGTTAATTTTTCTGCCTTCTTGAGTCTCTTTCCAAGTAAATGATCTTAGTGTGTCTGGCCTGGCCTCTCTTAATTATGACATGTACTTAAGAAGGATGTTTTGCTGTACTAGTACTTGATCTTGTAGTTAGAACTCTAAAGGCATCTGTGTGGGTGTGCTGTACTGTGGAAGAAGAAATATGAGGCAGAAAACATTGCACTGTGAGTTTGTTAGAACTGGGGTCACCAATTCTGACATGGTAGTCTGGCATGAGGCAGGAAGGCACCCATGGGCAATGTGTAAAGCAGTGGTGCAGCACACACTCTCACTGAGACAGTAACTCGCACGCAATAGAATGACACCACAACAGGACGCGCCAAAATCTTTTTCTCGCCGCCCTGAGGGGAACAGCCAACAAGAACTCAACTTACCAGCAGCCCCAGCCCAGGCGCCTGACACCAACGTCACAGGCAGCGCCAGGGCTGCATTAAAGCAGAACCGGTGCCCCGCAGCACGGGATGCGCCAAATATCTTTTTCTCGCCGCCGTGAGGGAAACGGCCAACAAGCACTCAACCTACCAGCAGCCCCAGCCCAGGCGCCTGACACCAGTGTCACAGGCAGCGCCAGGGCTGCATTAAAGCAGAGCCGGTGCCCCACAGCGCGGGACGCGCCAAATATCTTTTTCTCGCCGCCGTGAGGAGAACGGCCAACAAGAGCTCAACCTACCAGCAGCCCCAGCCCAGGCGCCTGACACCAGCGTCACAGGCAGCACCAGGGCTGCATTAAAGCAGAGCCGGTGCCCCGCAGCGCGGGACGTGCGCGGGCCGTCTGTGGCCGTCAGGGGCCAAAGGACGCCGGGCAGGGCCACCCCTCCTGGCATCTGGAGCCGGTACCATTGTTGGCGGATTCTGAAGAAGAAGAAGACCTGGTGGCGAGGCAGATTGAACTGGGACATTGGGACCTTGAAACGCAAGTTAACGGCGAGGGTCGGAGGGGGTTTTTATTACTTGGCCTAATGTTCTTATCTTGACACGGGGTGTGGAATTATTTTGTGGGCGTTTGTTCTGGGAATTTAGGGCAATTCTTGGCATATTAGATCGATTACTTATAGTATGGCCAGTAAAGTGAAAACTTGTTCAACTAAAGTAAAGCCAAACACCCCTCCTACGCCCCGGGTGGCCCCTCACAAGAAAAGTATATTACCCCCTTTTAATGTACAGTCCACCGCAATTCACTGCATGCTGCGGAAAGCCATCGGGCAGTTTCCAGCTAAATAGAGCGTACAGAGAGACGTCTGTCGCTAACACCAACAACTGACCCATCTATTCTGCCCCAGGAAAATGAAAATGAGGTCATGGTCATTTCCCCACAAATTACCCCAGAGTCACCTGCTCAGGGTATTTCCTGTGCTCAGCCGGCCATCTGTGTAGATAGGGTGAAATCCCTGCCCGGAAAAAAGTCCTAACCAGTAGGAAAAGAAGAACTTGCCCAAAAAGTCAAACATTAAGAAAGCCAAATCAAGCTCCTTTGTTCCCGAACCAAAAAGTGTAGAAGAAGAGGAAAATGAAGAACAAGTGCCACAGCAGTTAGCCCCCTTGAGTTGGATGGCTCAAGTAGTTATAGATTTTCAAAATCATTTAGAGGTATTTATTGCTAGCCAGATTAAACCACTAGCTAGCAGGCTGGATAAAATCATAACTGAATTAAAGAATAGGGGAAGGGCGCAGGGCATATCTTTGAACCCTAGTGTAACAGGCAACTCTATTACCACGGACACTAGTCTGGATCAACATCCTGCCATGCAATCTGGCAGGACTACCTGTGAGCAACTCGCCGTTACATGGGTTCCTATTCCTCCAGTTATACCTCTGCAAATGGATACTGGCAAATGATCTGGAGGGGGGACTTTGGGCTCAGATATGGGGCCTTCTCCGCCACTGGCACAACTGCAAAATAAAAAGTCTCCCATTCCTGAATCAACAGAGATAAATCATCTAGGTTGTCTGGCCAATATAACACCTACCAACCCTTTACCAAGCATAAATCTACCTCCTGAAGCATGCCCCTATGTAGTAGTACTTGTGCGGGTGCCGGATTTGAAGCCAGAACAGAAAGAGTCACACATTGAACTAAGAAATAAAACCAAACACTGGTTGAACCAGAATAGGCCATTTGCAGGCAAAACAAATGGGGAGATCTTGCATGTTAGAAGGGTGAACTGGATAGGCAATAGGAGCAAAGACATAGCGGGCAATTGCATAATTGTGAGTTTCAGGGACATCAGTGTAGTGGAGCACATATTAACTAGTGGCACTGCAAATTATGCAAGTAGTATAAGACCCCTGCCATTGGGATACTTTTATCCTATGCAACCTGTCCCTCATGACTTAATTTACAACAAGGGGTGGTGATGGACAGAGTCTCTGAATTAAGCAGAGTACTCTCACCCAGTCAAGAGATCAGGGCTAGATCCAACACCATTTTTTAGCTCATTGCACCATCCCAGTTTCAGAACCTGGCTGTATGCAAATTAGTCTGTCCCTGGCCCAGTGCATCATGGGAACAGGGCAGACCAGACTACAAAAGCCAATTCTTACACTGGGAAGGAAACAAGCTTCCGGGGACCGGTTTCTGCCATTTCAGGCGTCTTCGGCCCGGCTTGCTTGAATCCTGATGGTGCAATGAGCAAGGGACTCACATCTGAGTATACCCTTCCACGCTTAGGGTGGACAAAATAATTTACAACAAGGGGTGGTGATGGACAGAGTCTCTGAATTAAGCAGAGTACTCTCACCCAGTCAAGAGACCAGGGCTAGATCCAACACCATTTTTTAGCTCATTGCACCATCCCAGTTTCAGAACCTGGCTGTATGCAAATTAGTCTGTCCCTGGCCCAGTGCATCATGGGAACAGGGCAGACCAGACTACAAAAGCCAATTCTTACACTGGGAAGGAAACAAGCTTCCGGGGACCGGTTTCTGCCATTTCAGGCGTCTTCGGCCCGGCTTGCTTGAATCCTGATGGTGCAATGAGCAAGGGACTCACATCTGAGTATACCCTTCCACGCTTAGGGTGGACAAAATAATTTACAACAAGGGGTGGTGATGGACAGAGTCTCTGAATTAAGCAGAGTACTCTCACCCAGTCAAGAGATCAGGGCTAGATCCAACAACATTTTTTAGCTCATTGCACCATCCCAGTTTCAGAACCTGGCTGTATGCAAATTAGTCTGTCCCTGACCCAGTGCATCATGGGAACAGGACAGACCAGACTACAAAAGCCAATTCTTACACTGGGAAGGAAACAAGCTTCCGGGGACCGGTTTCTGCCATTTCAGGCGTCTTCGGCCCGGCTTGCTTGAATCCTGATGGTGCAATGAGCAAGGGACTCACATCTGAGTATACCCTTCCACGCTTAGGGTGGACAAAATAATTTACAACAAGGGGTGGTGATGGACAGAGTCTCTGAATTAAGCAGAGTACTCTCACCCAGTCAAGAGATCAGGGCTAGATCCAACACCATTTTTTAGCTCATTGCACCATCCCAGTTTCAGAACCTGGCTGTATGCAAATTAGTCTGTCCCTGGCCCAGTGCATCATGGGAACAGGGCAGACCAGACTACAAAAGCCAATTCTTACACTGGGAAGGAAACAAGCTTCCGGGGACCGGTTTCTGCCATTTCAGGCGTCTTCGGCCCGGCTTGCTTGAATCCTGATGGTGCAATGAGCAAGGGACTCACATCTGAGTATACCCTTCCACGCTTAGGGTGGACAAAATAATTTACAACAAGGGGTGGTGATGGACAGAGTCTCTGAATTAAGCAGAGTACTCTCACCCAGTCAAGAGATCAGAGCTAGATCCAACACCATTTTTTAGCTCATTGCACCATCCCAGTTTCAGAACCTGGCTGTATGCAAATTAGTCTGTCCCTGGCCCAGTGCATCATGGGAACAGGGCAGACCAGACTACAAAAGCCAATTCTTACACTGGGAAGGAAACAAGCTTCCGGGGACCAGTTTCTGCCAGTTCAGGCGTCTTCGGCCCGGCTTGCTTGAATCCTGATGGTGCAATGAGCAAGGGACTCACATCTGAGTATACCCTTCCACGCTTAGGGTGGACAAAATAATTTACAACAAGGGGTGGTGATGGACAGAGTCTCTGAATTAAGCAGAGTACTCTCACCCAGTCAAGAGATCAGGGCTAGATCCAACACCATTTTTTAGCTCATTGCACCATCCCAGTTTCAGAACCTGGCTGTATGCAAATTAGTCTGTCCCTGGCCCAGTGCATCATGGGAACAGGGCAGACCAGACTACAAAAGCCAATTCTTACACTGGGAAGGAAACAAGCTTCTGGGGACCGGTTTCTGCCATTTCAGGCGTCTTCGGCCCGGCTTGCTTGAATCCTGATGGTGCAATGAGCAAGGGACTCACATCTGAGTATACCCTTCCACGCTTAGGGTGGACAAAATAATTTACAACAAGGGGTGGTGAGGGACAGAGTCTCTGAATTAAGCAGAGTACTCTCACCCAGTCAAGAGATCAGGGCTAGATCCAACACCATTTTTTAGCTCATTGCACCATCCCAGTTTCAGAACCTGGCTGTATGCAAATTAGTCTGTCCCTGGCCCAGTGCATCATGGGAACAGGGCAGACCAGACTACAAAAGCCAATTCTTACACTGGGAAGGAAACAAGCTTCCGGGGACCGGTTTCTGCCATTTCAGGCGTCTTCGGCCCGGCTTGCTTGAATCCTGATGGTGCAATGAGCAAGGGACTCACATCTGAGTATACCCTTCCACGCTTAGGGTGGACAAAATAATTTACAACAAGGGGTGGTGATGGACAGAGTCTCTGAATTAAGCAGAGTACTCTCACCCAGTCAAGTAATCAGGGCTAGATCCAACACCATTTTTTAGCTCATTGCACCATCCCAGTTTCAGAACCTGGCTGTATGCAAATTAGTCTGTCCCTGGCCCAGTGCATCATGGGAACAGGGCAGACCAGACTACAAAAGCCAATTCTTACACTGGGAAGGAAACAAGCTTCCGGGGACCGGTTTCTGCCATTTCAGGCGTCTTCGGCCCGGCTTGCTTGAATCCTGATGGTGCAATGAGCAAGGGACTCACATCTGAGTATACCCTTCCACGCTTAGGGTGGACAAAATAATTTACAACAAGGGGTGGTGATGGACAGAGTCTCTGAATTAAGCAGAGTACTCTCACCCAGTCAAGAGATCAGGCCTAGATCCAACACCATTTTTTAGCTCATTGCACCATCCCAGTTTCAGAACCTGGCTGTATGCAAATTAGTCTGTCCCTGGCCCAGTGCATCATGGGAACAGGGCAGACCAGACTACAAAAGCCAATTCTTACACTGGGAAGGAAACAAGCTTCCGGGGACCGGTTTCTGCCATTTCAGGCGTCTTCGGCCCGGCTTGCTTGAATCCTGATGGTGCAATGAGCAAGGGACTCACATCTGAGTATACCCTTCCACGCTTAGGGTGGACAAAATAATTTACAACAAGGGGTGGTGATGGACAGAGTCTCTAAATTAAGCAGAGTACTCTCACCCAGTCAAGAGATCAGGGCTAGATCCAACACCATTTTTTAGCTCATTGCACCATCCCAGTTTCAGAACCTGGCTGTATGCAAATTAGTCTGTCCCTGGCCCAGTGCATCATGGGAACAGGGCAGACCAGACTACAAAAGCCAATTCTTACACTGGGAAGGAAACAAGCTTCCGGGGACTGGTTTCTGCCATTTCAGGCGTCTTCGGCCCGGCTTGCTTGAATCCTGATGGTGCAATGAGCAAGGGACTCACATCTGAGTATACCCTTCCACGCTTAGGGTGGACAAAATAATTTACAACAAGGGGTGGTGATGGACAGAGTCTCTGAATTAAGCAGAGTACTCTCACCCAGTCAAGAGATCAGGGCTAGATCCAACACCATTTTTTAGCTCATTGCACCATCCCAGTTTCAGAACCTGGCTGTATGCAAATTAGTCTGTCCCTGGCCCAGTGCATCATGGGAACAGGGCAGACCAGACTACAAAAGCCAATTCTTACACTGGGAAGGAAACAAGCTTCCGGGGACCGGTTTCTGCCATTTCAGGCGTCTTCGGCCCGGCTTGCTTGAATCCTGATGGTGCAATGAGCAAGGGACTCACATCTGAGTATACCCTTCCACGCTTAGGGTGGACAAAATAATTTACAACAAGGGGTGGTGATGGACAGAGTCTCTGAATTAAGCAGAGTACTCTCACCCAGTCAAGAGATCAGGGCTAGATCCAACACCATTTTTTAGCTCATTGCACCATCCCAGTTTCAGAACCTGGCTGTATGCAAATTAGTCTGTCCCTGGCCCAGTGCATCATGGGAACAGGGCAGACCAGACTACAAAAGCCAATTCTTACACTGGGAAGGAAACAAGCTTCCGGGGACCGGTTTCTGCCATTTCAGGCGTCTTCGGCCCGGCTTGCTTGAATCCTGATGGTGCAATGAGCAAGGGACTCACATCTGAGTATACCCTTCCACGCTTAGGGTGGACAAAATAATTTAAAACAAGGGGTGGTGATGGACAGAGTCTCTGAATTAAGCAGAGTACTCTCACCCAGTCAAGAGATCAGGGCTAGATCCAACACCATTTTTTAGCTCATTGCACCATCCCAGTTTCAGAACCTGGCTGTATGCAAATTAGTCTGTCCCTGGCCCAGTGCATCATGGGAACAGGGCAGACCAGACTACAAAAGCCAATTCTTACACTGGGAAGGAAACAAGCTTCCGGGGACCGGTTTCTGCCATTTCAGGCGTCTTCGGCCCGGCTTGCTTGAATCCTGATGGTGCAATGAGCAAGGGACTCACATCTGAGTATACCCTTCCACGCTTAGGGTGGACAAAATAATTTACAACAAGGGGTGGTTATGGACAGAGTCTCTGAATTAAGCAGAGTACTCTCACCCAGTCAAGAGATCAGGGCTAGATCCAACACCATTTTTTAGCTCATTGCACCATCCCAGTTTCAGAACCTGGCTGTATGCAAATTAGTCTGTCCCTGGCCCAGTGCATCATGGGAACAGGGCAGACCAGACTACAAAAGCCAATTCTTACACTGGGAAGGAAACAAGCTTCCGGGGACCGGTTTCTGCCATTTCAGGCGTCTTCGGCCCGGCTTGCTTGAATCCTGATGGTGCAATGAGCAAGGGACTCACATCTGAGTATACCCTTCCACGCTTAGGGTGGACAAAATAATTTACAACAAGGGGTGGTGATGGACAGAGTCTCTGAATTAAGCAGAGTACTCTCACCCAGTCAAGAGATCAGGGCTAGATCCAACACCATTTTTTAGCTCATTGCACCATCCCAGTTTCAGAACCTGGCTGTATGCAAATTAGTCTGTCCCTGGCCCAGTGCATCATGGGAACAGGGCAGACCAGACTACAAAAGCCAATTCTTACACTGGGAAGGAAACAAGCTTCCGGGGACCGGTTTCTGCCATTTCAGGCGTCTTCGGCCCGGCTTGCTTGAATCCTGATGGTGCAATGAGCAAGGGACTCACATCTGAGTATACCCTTCCACGCTTAGGGTGGACAAAATAATTTAAAACAAGGGGTGGTGATGGACAGAGTCTCTGAATTAAGCAGAGTACTCTCACCCAGTCAAGAGATCAGGGCTAGATCCAACACCATTTTTTAGCTCATTGCACCATCCCAGTTTCAGAACCTGGCTGTATGCAAATTAGTCTGTCCCTGGCCCAGTGCATCATGGGAACAGGGCAGACCAGACGACAAAAGCCAATTCTTACACTGGGAAGGAAACAAGCTTCCGGGGACCGGTTTCTGCCATTTCAGGCATCTTCGGCCCGGCTTGCTTGAATCCTGATGGTGCAATGAGCAAGGGACTCACATCTGAGTATACCCTTCCACGCTTAGGGTGGACAAAATAATTTACAACAAGGGGTGGTGATGGACAGAGTCTCTGAATTAAGCAGAGTACTCTCACCCAGTCAAGAGATCAGGGCTAGATCCAACACCATTTTTTAGCTCATTGCACCATCCCAGTTTCAGAACCTGGCTGTATGCAAATTAGTCTGTCCCTGGCCCAGTGCATCATGGGAACAGGGCAGACCAGACTACAAAAGCCAATTCTTACACTGGGAAGGAAACAAGCTTCCGGGGACCGGTTTCTGCCATTTCAGGTGTCTTCGGCCCGGCTTGCTTGAATCCTGATGGTGCAATGAGCAAGGGACTCACATCTGAGTATACCCTTCCACGCTTAGGGTGGACAAAATAATTTACAACAAGGGGTGGTGATGGACAGAGTCTCTGAATTAAGCAGAGTACTCTCACCCAGTCAAGAGATCAGGGCTAGATCCAACACCATTTTTTTTTTTAGCTCATTGCACCATCCCAGTTTCAGAACCTGGCTGTATGCAAATTAGTCTGTCCCTGGCCCAGTGCATCATGGGAACAGGGCAGACCAGACTACAAAAGCCAATTCTTACACTGGGAAGGAAACAAGCTTCCGGGGACCGGTTTCTGCCATTTCAGGCGTCTTCGGCCCGGCTTGCTTGAATCCTGATGGTGCAATGAGCAAGGGACTCACATCTGAGTATACCCTTCCACGCTTAGGGTGGACAAAATAATTTACAACAAGGGGTGGTGATGGACAGAGTCTCTGAATTAAGCAGAGTACTCTCACCCAGTCAAGAGATCAGGGCTAGATCCAACACCATTTTTTAGCTCATTGCACCATCCCAGTTTCAGAACCTGGCTGTATGCAAATTAGTCTGTCCCTGGCCCAGTGCATCATGGGAACAGGGCAGACCAGACTACAAAAGCCAATTCTTACACTGGGAAGGAAACAAGCTTCCGGGGACCGGTTTCTGCCATTTCAGGCGTCTTCGGCCCGGCTTGCTTGAATCCTGATGGTGCAATGAGCAAGGGACTCACATCTGAGTATACCCTTCCACGCTTAGGGTGGACAAAATAATTTACAACAAGGGGTGGTGATGGACAGAGTCTCTGAATTAAGCAGAGTACTCTCACCCAGTCAAGATATCAGGGCTAGATCCAACACCATTTTTTAGCTCATTGCACCATCCCAGTTTCAGAACCTGGCTGTATGCAAATTAGTCTGTCCCTGGCCCAGTGCATCATGGGAACAGGGCAGACCAGACTACAAAAGCCAATTCTTACACTGGGAAGGAAACAAGCTTCCGGGGATCGGTTTCTGCCATTTCAGGCGTCTTCGGCCCGGCTTGCTTGAATCCTGATGGTGCAATGAGCAAGGGACTCACATCTGAGTATACCCTTCCACGCTTAGGGTGGACAAAATATTTTACAAAAAGGGGTGGTGATGGACAGAGTCTCTGAATTAAGCAGAGTACTCTCACCCAGTCAAGAGATCAGGGCTAGATCCAACACCATGATCTTTGGACTGGGTAAG
Source organism: Lissotriton helveticus (assembly GCF_964261635.1). Classification (NCBI taxonomy): domain Eukaryota; kingdom Metazoa; phylum Chordata; class Amphibia; order Caudata; family Salamandridae; genus Lissotriton; species Lissotriton helveticus. The sequence goes on along the minus strand of NC_136070.1, from coordinate 1,014,710,661 downwards.
AGTGGTCTGCTTAATTCAGACACTCTGTTCATCACCACCCCCTTTTCTGTATTTTTCAAGCCCTGATCTTTGGACTGGGTAAGAGTGGTCTGCTTAATTCAGACACTCTGTTCATCACCACCCCCTTTTCTGTATCGTTTTTGGCCACTATAGGTGTGGCAGGGTATACTCAGACATGAGTCCCTTTCTCACTGCTCCATCAGGATTCAAGCAAGCCGGGCCGAAGAGGCTGAAATGCCAGAAACCGGTCCCCGGTAGCTTGTCTCCTTTCTGGTGATGAATTGGCTTGGTAGTTTGGTCTGCCCTGTTCCCATGATGCACTGGGCCAGGGACAGACTAATTTGCATATAGCCAGGTTCTGAGCTGGGATGGGGCAGTGAGATAAATAACGGTGATGGATCAAGCCCTGATCTTTGGACTGGGTAAGAGTGGTCTGCTTAATTCAGACACTCTGTTCATCACCACCCCCTTTTCTGTATCGTTTTTGGCCACTATAGGTGTGGCAGGGTATACTCAGACATGAGTCCCTTTCTCACTGCTCCATCAGGATTCAAGCAAGCCGGGCCGAAGAGGCTGAAATGCCAGAAACCGGTCCCCGGTAGCTTGTCTCCTTTCTGGGGAAGAATTGGCTTGGTAGTTTGGTCTGCCCTGTTCCCATGATGCACTGGGCCAGGGACAGACTAATTTGCATATAGCCAGGTTCTGAGCTGGGATGGGGCAGTGAGATAAATAACGGTGATGGATCAAGCCCTGATCTTTGGACTGGGTAAGAGTGGTCTGCTTAATTCAGACACTCTGTTCATCACCACCCCCTTTTCTGTATCGTTTTTGGCCACTATAGGTGTGGCAGGGTATACTCAGACATGAGTCCCTTTCTCACTGCTCCATCAGGATTTAAGCAAGCCGGGCCGAAGAGGCTGAAATGCCAGAAACCGGTCCCCGGTAGCTTGTCTCCTTTCTGGTGAAGAATTGGCTTGGTAGTTTGGTCTGCCCTGTTCCCATGATGCACTGGGCCAGGGACAGACTAATTTGCATATAGCCAGGTTCTGAGCTGGGATGGGGCAGTGAGATAAATAACGGTGATGGATCAAGCCCTGATCTTTGGACTGGGTAAGAGTGGTCTGCTTAATTCAGACACTCTGTTCATCACCACCCCCTTTTCTGTATCGTTTTTGGCCACTATAGGTGTGGCAGGGTATACTCAGACATGAGTCCCTTTCTCACTGCTCCATCAGGATTCAAGCAAGCCGGGCCGAAGAGGCTGAAATGCCAGAAACCGGTCCCCGGTAGCTTGTCTCCTTTCTGGTGAAGAATTGGCTTGGTAGTTTGGTCTGCCCTGTTTCCATGATGCACTGGGCCAGGGACAGACTAATTTGCATATAGCCAGGTTCTGAGCTGGGATGGGGCAGTGAGATAAATAACGGTGATGGATCAAGCCCTGATCTTTGGACTGGGTAAGAGTGGTCTGCTTAATTCAGACACTCTGTTCATCACCACCCCCTTTTCTGTACCCTCATGACTTAAGGCACCCCTAAGTGAGATCTGGGATGGGCTCAAATGTAACTAGGGCTCGAAACCACACTATGGGGCATATTATCAAGGGGGTTTATCTCCGCTTTTGTGGCTTTAAAAGCCAAGAAAGCGGAGATAAAATTATCTCCCTATTACCTAGCTGTCGCTAACACCAGTTAGCGACAGCTAGTAGGAGATAGCGACCATCTTGGGCCCCGCTTTTCATGTCAGTGAAATTTATCACTAATGACATGCAAAGTGGGCGTGCCAAGATGTTAGCGACTGGAAACAGTCGCTAACATTGCTATCTCCTATTACCAACGTTTGGAGATATTCGCGCTAAGCGCGATTATCTCCAAAAGCTAACACCTGCCCCTGAGCAGTTCTTAGTCATGTTATCCAATGGGAGGTGGATAACATGGCTAAGAGCATTAGCTCGGTAATGCATGAATATCGCTGACTTTACAGCGATATTCATGCATTTCGGCTGATTTTTATCGCTTAGGAGATAAACCTTGATAATAGCAAGGCTCCTAAGCGATAAAAATCGCTGCAGCTCGGCGATAAAAATATTGCCGCTAAGCCAACATAGCGATAATTATCGCTAGTTGTTGGTAATATGCCCCTATGTGTGGATTTGTGGCAAGAGAATGGGGATTAACTAATTGGACAAACAGATTTAGCCGCTTGTTGTCCCTAGAAGAAACTGACTGACTAAAAAGGCTTCCTGCCCGACCAGAGAACTCAGTCTGGAGGGAAGGTGATAAAATGAATCTTCAGGAAATGGGGGGATCGGTGCTGCGGGTGTTTCACAAGGCTGGCCCTTTAAAATCCCTTCTCGCAGAAGTGGCACACATACCATCAGGTCCTAACACAGCGAGTCTCCAGGTGTCAGAAAAACCCGTTAGCTTTCCAGAACGTATGATAGGGTCTGTACGGGGTGGTACCATCCCTGAAGAGGAGCTGAGGGTGGATGTAGCCCTGTCGCCAGTACAGTGGCAAGGGGCTCAACTTCTGCCCTTAAGGGCCGATGAAGGGCCTGTTATCAAAAGCTCAAATGCCAAAGTGCTTGTTAGGGATCAGTCAGCAGAGGCGGGGTTAAAAATAATATCATGGATTATAGCCGGTCTGGCAGGGAAATTTGATAACATTGAATGGCGGCAGTACATTAGCAGGTTCCTGATTATTAGCCTACAAGAGACCTGGGTGGCTGACAGTAACTCCTTCCATATGGCAAGGCACAAATGTTTTTTGTGCCCGCCCAAAAATCAAGATCAGGAAGAGCAATGGGAGGATTGTCCGTATATGTGGATCTAAATGTGCAAGGAGTTTGGACCAGCCCATCCTGGTCATCACACAATCTACAGGCATTGGGATTCACTGGTAGTGGGCTAAGCCTAATCCTGTTTAATATATACTAGCAGCCCGTCCCGACGTTGTCCGGGTATGAATTGCTGCCGGCCAGTAGTATATTGTTTTGTAGGATTTCGTTTTGATAGCATTTCTTATCTGTGAGAGGCCTGTGAAACGCTCCGATTCACAGTGCACTGCTTATGCACGTAAGAGTGCGCGTTCAGTAGTGTGTGAAATCGAGTTTACCTACTTTATTTTTCCTTGCAATATTATATAGCGTGAACTCGACAACAGTGCATGAGCACAATTTACATTACAGAAGAACACATTCATTTGTGGTAGGCACGGGGAGACAAAGCGATTTGCCTGGAATCACAGGATGTTGAGCTGATGCCGAGATTCGAACGTAGCTCCCCAGCTCTAAAGTTCGCCATTCTAGAAAGGTGGGAGGTGTGTCTAAAAGCGTATGTCGGTGCTAGCCATCAATGAGAGAGACCCGTGCATTTTTCAAATCGGTGGTGAAAAAATATGAGTATGTTGCTGGAGATGTGGGCCGCCGTGCCACCAATGTACTTACCGGGGGAGGGTAAACAACACCCATTATTTCGCAACTTTCTTTCCGCATACCATCACTCTGCATACTTTCATTACGAAAGCACCATGACTCCGCAATGCCATTATAACGCAAGGCATTACATTTTATATGCTTTTACCACGCATACATTTACAACGAAATTCGTTGTAAATGCATGAATGGTAAAAGCATGTTCTTTTTTTAATGTTTGGATAAGGTAAGTATGGGTATAGGGGTATATGTTTTGGGGTACTGAGGTATATGTTTTGGGGTGTTTGGGTATTTTAAGGGTTCAGATATAGTTTGGGTTATGGGGTACAGGGGTAGTTTTAGGGTTTAGGGATAGGCATGGGTTTTGGGGTACAGGGGTATTTTTAGGGTTCAGGGCTAGGTTGGGTTTTGGGGTATAGGGGTATTTTTAGGGTTCAGGGGTAGGTTTGGGTTTTGGGGTACAGGGGTATTTTTAGGGTTCAGGGCTAGGGGTACAGGGGTATTTTTAGGGTTCAGGGCTAGGTTTGGGTTTTGGGGTACAGGGGTAATTTTAGGGTTTAGGGATAGGTTTGGGTTTTGGTGTACAGGGTATATTTATAGGGTTAAGATGGGCTCGTGTTTAAGGGTGTTGGGGTATTTTAAGGAGTAAGGGTGTGCTATGATTATGGGGTGCAGGGGTATTTAAAGGGAGCAGGGTGGACACCCGGAGCTGGAATGTACAGAACCTGGGAAGAAAAAACAATGAAATATTGGGCACAACGCTCGCTTTCTTTTCCGTAATCCTGCGCCCCGCACACGCCCACGTCCCCAGCACACGCCCACAGCACACAATATGACACATGGCATGAAGGGCGGAACATACCACACGCCCCCAGCATTTGTCACGCCCACAGCACACGCCCACACAGCACAACGCAGACACGCCCACAAGGGACTACTTTGCTGGCACGGTTCTTTTACCTTTTAAATGTATATGGTGGGCGTCTGCATTGCCTATGTGCTTCTGCTGCAACTGCCCTTTCCAACACTGTATTGGGTGTTGTGATTGGTGCTGTGGTTCCTGAGAAAACCCGCCTCAAAGGTTTGGGCTCTCTCTTTATTTTATTAGTATGGATAATGTAGGGGCCTCTAAAGGAAATAACCCCACATTCCAGGAATCAGATCATAGACTCAACCAGGAGATAGCCCAAAGGAAACGGGTTCAGGAACCAACTGTACTAGTAATGGGAGATTTTAACTGCCATCTATGCTTAACCCTGTTCCCCCTGAACGCAGAATGGTCTCGCTGTCCAGTCGAGAAGGGCCCTCATTTTAAACATACAACAGAGGGAATAGCCGCTAGAAAACTTCTAAAATCCCACGCCCTGAAACATGCTATTGATTTGGCTATCTTGGAGAAAGAAGGAACCCTCACATCAACTTTTAAAGGGAGAGGGTGTTCATCTTTCATAGATTATATTTCAGTGTCCAGGCTATCAAAAAACTGGATCAGTTTGGTGGGGATTGACTGGAGTGCATTCAGTGATCATAACCCCCTAGTTCTAGAACTTATATACCGTGGACGACCCAAGACAAGCCTATCGGCTGGTACCTCCATAAGAGCAACAAACGAGGGAAGGCGGCTCAGGTGGTCTAAAATTGATGGTGAGGCATTCTATAAATCACTATGGTTAAAGGGAAAGTACCTATTGATGAGTGCCTAGACCTCGTGATAGAGGGGTCGTCTCTGGTCAGGGCATTCAAGTTAGTAACCAGTCTGGTAGAGGGTCTCCAAGCTGAAGCATGGGCAGATCTAAGGGAGGCTGGAGACAGAAGGGATATGACAGAGTTCTGGAGAATAATAAACAAGCCGTGTTTCCAGGACAGCACCGCCCCCGAGATTGGCACAAACATCTTACCAGAACAGTGGCTGACACACTTTAAAGGCCTGTATAACCATAATCAGGACACTGACTTGGAGGGGGGGTGGGTGGGCCAGCAGGGCTCAGCTGTAAAATTCTCCCTAGAGGAAGTAACTGGGGTGGTACAGGGCCTCACTCATAACAAAGCCCCTGGTCCCGACGGCACACCACCTGATTTGTATTTGAGCAAAGTAGACCTGTGGGCCCCCATCCTTACCAGGGTGCTAAATGCGGCCATCAAGTCTGGACTACCCCGCTCTTGGTCCTCGGCAATAATTGTCCCCATTTTCAAGAAGGGCAACAGGGACAATCCCGAGTGTAATCGGCCCATTTCGTTGATCGACGTTTCAGCTAAAATCCTGGGCCGGGTAATCCTCAAGTGGCTCATGGATTGGACCGAAGAGCACCAGATTATATCGGACATTCAGTATGGTTTTAGGACAGGGAGGTCCACAAGTGATCAATGCCTCAACTTTTATTTGCTGGTGGCAAAATATACTAAAACCAGCAATGAAGCAATTTATCTGGCGTTTATGGACCTGGAAGCTGCTTTTGATCATGTCAACAGGGAAAAGTTATGGGTCATGATGAGCAAACTGGGAATCGACCCTGGCTTGATTAACATCCTTAGAGAATTGCACCGGGATACCACTGCCAAAGTCCGCTATAACACGGAGGGGGGAACACAGAACCCTTCCTTGTACTAGCGGAGTGAGGTAGGGCTGTATTCTTGCCCCTTTGTTGTTCTCGCTCTATATTAACAATCTAGAGCAGGTTTGATTGCCTTAAAGACAGATTGCCCAAGAGTAGGAACGCGCCATAGCCCGGTGCTTTTGTATGCGGATGACGCGGTCCTACTAGCCCGCACTCCGACGGGCTTGCAGAGACTAATCGATGGATTTGTCAGATTCATGGAAACATTAGATCTGTCAGTGAATTTGAGTAAGTCCTTTGTAATGCTGGCAGGCATGAAACCCTGCAAGAAGTTCTCTTATAAAATAGGGAACCATACTTTAGAAAAGGTGCAGTCTTTCTCTTATCTTGGTCTGTTATTTGACGGTGCCCTAAAATTCAAAGCCCTGGTGGAGGAACGATGTACCAAATTGGTATCCTCAACTGGTGCCATAATAAACTATGGCCGAAGGCTGGGTCGTTGGTCCCCGGAACAAGTCATGAACCTGTATAGCTCTATATGCTGTTCTAAAGCTACGTATGGATCAGAAGTGTGGCGTTTTGTAAATGTTGAGCAATTGCAGCTGGAGGAAAATAAATATCTGCGAAAGATTTTAAAAATTCCCCAGAGTACCCCAGCAATAATTGCCCACAGGGAACTGGGGAGGCCATATAATGCGGACCTGGTTAAGCTTAGACCCATTATGGCATGGTGAAAAATGTGGGCAAACCCCAAGGCAGACTTAAGTAGACAAATTCTAAGAGACTGCCTGGACAGGGACAAAGGTCTACAAATTCCATGGCTGAAATAAGTCAAGATCACTCTTGAAGGCTTAGACCGGAAGGACCTTTTTATAAACCCGAATGTAATATCATCACATGACAAGCCTAAAATCAAGAGAATGTTCCTGGACCAGTTATCCACACGTAGAGCAGTTGCGGAAGGGACCAAACACTCAGTAAGCGCCCATTGTCTTGTCAAAAACAGCGAGGGCATGGAACCATATCTGTATCTGATGTATAACGCCCAGGATAGGTTTTTTATGTCTCGTTTTAGGCTCAATCTTTTACCGAACTTAATGGCTGATCCACCAGGTTTTACACTAACAATTGAGCAGAAGGGTGCCTGCGGCTGCGACAATCGGTCTCCGCAGAACACCCTTCATTTTGTACTTTTGTGTTCTTTTTATGCGATACCTAGGCATAGATTCTTGGTGGACATTTTAAAACAGGCCAAGTTTCGACATGCTAAAGCTGCTTTCATTTTCTTGCAAAGAGCAAATGATCCCCATACATTGTGTTGTATCATGAATTTTAACAAAGTTTCTCTGAGGCTAAGGAATACAAGAGGACAGGGTTAATCGTTGGTTTTAGCCAAGACTCCTTTCTTTCAAAACTATTTTGTGTAAATTTGGTTGGGGCACAGATCTGACTATCTAATTGTGTTTTAAACTGTGTATATATGTGCTTTTATGGTGTTTTTTATTCACTGAATAAACTACTGAACTGAACTGAGTTTCTTTCCAAATAAATGATCTTAGTGTGTCTGGCCTGACCTCTCTTAATTATGACATGTACTTAAGAAGGATGTTTTGCTGTACTAGTACTTGATCTTGTAGTGAGAACTCTAAAGGCATCTGTGTGGGTGTACTGTACTGTGGAAGAAGAAATATGAGGCAGAAAACATTGCACTGTGAGTTTGTTAGAACTGGGGTCACCAATTCCGACACGGTAGTCTGGCGTGAGGCAGGAAGGCACCCAAAGGCAATGTGTAAAGCAGTGGTGCAGCACACACTCGCACCGAGACAGTAACTTGCATGCAATAGATTAACACCACAACAGGTTGTTTCATAAACCAAGACTCTTTATCTCATTTCTTTAGTTCAGGCAATTAACATTCCTTATGGATTAAGTTAACATAGGTAACATCTCTGAGGCATCAATTCAATCAGGTAACACTCCTGCTATTCAGGGACATCATAGGCAACAACATTTCTCATAAGCTTGGTCATCAAAAATGCAACACTTCATGGGCATTGATATATCACCAGAACATGTCCTAGGTAGGGGGGCATCAAAGTAACATGCACAACCTTCATTGGGTTCTCCTCTTAATAAAGGCAGGATTTCCTGTAAACAGGGTCAACAAGATAACATCACAACCTTGCTTAGGTATGACTCACTCAGGTGCAGATCTTAGGCCTGGGTAGCACAAAAGTAACAGGCCCAACATTCCCTATGCAGGGGCACTCTGAACAGAACAGTCCCTAGGCAAGGGTTAATTCAGGGTCCATTCCCTAAGCATATATGTTAAGTCACTGACACATTCGGGATATGCAACACTTTATAGGCCTGTGGGTGCTTTACAGGTTCTTTCAGGCCCCAGAATCCCCTGTGGCATCCTCTGTGATAAAGGGGAAGGCCTCGTTGATATTCCAGGCTGCACCCCTTCCAGGTACCCGTTGGGGGCAGCCCCTGTCAGTTCTGGTCAACAGGGGGGTTAACAGGCCATCACTGCTTGTTTTAAGTCTCTCCCAAAGTGAGGGGCGTTCACAGGGTTGCCACTCTGATTTTGTGAGGCTCCTCAGCAGCCCCGCTATCCCCTCCTATCTCCGCCCTCCCCCAGGGGGGTTACCTTGGTTTTTCCGGCCTCAGTAGGCCCTCGCTCTCTGTCCTGGCTTGGGGAAGGGTCAGGGGCCCCCGCTCTCCTTGAAGCCCCCTTCCCGGTGTTCGGACTCGGCCCCTGGCATTCCAGGTCTCAATCCGGCCTGGGAGCCAATAAGGACCCGGCACTAGGAGGCGCGGCCACCTCGTCCAATGGCAGCGTGGCCCACCGGGGCACGGCCTGTGACGTCGCCGGTGCCCCGGTTGCCCCGCAACACTCTCACCCGCTCCGAAGGCCTGGCGCAGCCTCCCTAACCCCCGCGGCGGCCCTCCCTTCACAACGGGGGCCACGGCGGCAACATCAGACCCAGCACTCCTTCTCCAGCAGCGTAGGGGGCCACATCGGTGACTTGTGAACCCACAGCGCCCAGCCTTCGTGGTGATCTTCGGCAAACAGTGCACACCAGCACAGCGCTATTCTATAGGTACCAGGGCTGTGGCGCTGGTCGGGCAATTAATGCTTAGAGGCCCAGGGGCACAGCAGCAGTTCGGCCAGGTCCTGGGCTGCAGTGGTGATGATTTCAAGCAGCGCTTAGGGCTACACAGCGCTTCAGTAGCACAGCGCTGGGGGTACAGTTGCAGGAGCCCTGTAGCTTATCATTCAGCAGGCCCAGCGCTCATTACCTTGTGATCCCCATTAGCAGTGCACTTCTTCTATACAGTGCTTGGGGGGCACCGCGCCTCTCTTGGGGGGGGAATGGATGGCAGGTCTCTGTTACAGGTTCTTGGGGGGAAGAAGATGGGTTGAGATGGCAGGCATAAAAGGCAGGATGGTCCCCTGCAGCACACTGGAGTTGGTCCCCTAGGTTTCCCCATTGCTGGACAAGATCATCAGGCTGGCAGAGTCCCTCAGCTAACTTGGGTACAGCAGGGCCATAGCTCAGTCAGTCCCAGTAGTGTACGTTCCCCCCTAGGCCCAACCGCCTATACTCCGGCAGAGGTCCCCCAGATCCAGTGGTGCCCCACCTGACAGTCAGGTTTCCCTTCTTTCCTCTTATACCCCTAGGTCAGGTGACCCTACTGAAAAGGATAGCAAAGCATAGCTCCTCCCTGGGCTGGAAGGTTCCAGGAGCTTCCACATGTTGGTCTATGGGACAAAAAAGCGGGACGGCAGAGATACAGTATCAGGATGTCCCAGCCTGCTGCTAAGTACGGGTGCATGTATTCAATGGCCAGTCCGCAGTAGCAGGGGCCTGTGGAGCCATGTTATTAAGAGAGAGCATCTGCACCTCAGCACTGTTTTGCAGTGATCAGGTGCCCAGAGACCTAGGTCCAACAAAAAGATGGTGGCAAAAATGAGACGAAAAGGGCAAAAAAATGGGTTAAGGTCTAACACGCGTCCCCCCAGCCGAAAGTGGGGAGAGCCACCCAACCTCTAGGGAGTTCTCATCACTAAGGCGGAAAAAACGAGAGAGACCGTCAGCGCTGGCGTGGTCTACCCAAAAGTCCATATCCTGAAGGGAAATGGTCTACCTCAACAATTTGGGGTTTTCGCCTCTCATTTGCATGAGCCAGCGAAGGGGTCGGTGGTCGGTCTGAATGAGGAAGTGAGAGCCAAAAAGATATGGCTTCAGCTTCTTCAGGGCCCAAACCACGGTGAAGGCTTCACGTTCTATAGTACTCCACCGCTGTTCCCTGGGGAGTAGCCTTCGGGAGATAAAGGCCACTAGCTGGTTTTGGCCGTCCTCGTTCAGATGGAAGAGCACAGCACAGCCCCAATGCCATGCTCAGAGGCGTCTGTCTGCACATTGAATTCCTTATCAAAGTCTGGAGTCTTAAGCACCGGAGAGGTGCACATCGCATGATTAAGGGTGTCTAACACTTTTTGACATGCAGCTGTCCAGATGACTTTACGTGGTTGTTTCTTAGATGTCAATTCAGTCAGGGGGGCCACGATGGTTCCATACCCCTTGACAAACCGGCGGTAGTAACCTGTGAGACTGAGAAAAGCCCATACCTCCGTTTGGGTTTTGAGGGGCTCCCAGGCCAAGATGGTCTCGATTTTGGCCTGGAGGGGTCGCACTTTACCCCCGCCCAGCAGGTGTCCCAGGTAGACGACAGATCAATGTCCAATATGGCCCTTGCTAGCCTTGATGGTTAGGCCAGCCCGCTGTAGAGCCTGCAGCACCTCCTGGAGATGCTCCATATGGTCCTCCCAGCTGCTGCTGAAGACAGCTATGTCATCCAGGTAGGCAGCTGAGAAGGCTTCTAGGCCAGAAAGCACCTGGTTGACCAACCGCTGGAAAGTGGCCGGAGCATTTTTCAGCCCGAAGGGCATCACACGGAATTGAAAGTGGCCCTCGAGGGTGGAGAACACAGTTTTCTCCTTTGCTCCGTCTGCCATGGCAACCTGCCAATATCATGACGTCAGGCCGATGGTACTCAGATACCGATCTACTCCCAGTCGGTCAATAAGCACATCCACCCGAGGGATCAGGTGAGCATCCGTCTTGGTCACGGAGTACAAGCCACGGTAGTCCACTCAGAACCAAAGTTCTGGTGTGGTGCCCGGTGGGGCCGCTTTCGGCACCAATACCACCGGACTGGCCCAAGGGCTGCTGGAAGGCTCAATCATCCCCAGCTCCAACATCTTGGCCACCTTATTTTGGATACTGGTTTTGATCTTGTCCGACAGCCGATAAGACTTGTTTTTTATGGGTGGGCTGTCCCCTGTGCTCACATCATGGGTACACAGATGCGTGATCCCAGGAGTGAGGGAGAACAACGAGGAGTACTGCTCCGAAACCTAGCGACAGTCCCTCTGCTGCTCAGGGGTCAAGGATGGGGAGAGGACCACTCCCTCCACCGATCCATCCTTCTCTTGGGCCACCAGAAGATCCAGAAGGGGCTCGCTCTCTTCCTCTCCACTCCCATCCGTCACCATAAGGAGAGCAAGCTCTGATCGCTCATGGTGCGGCTTCAGGCGGTTGATGTGGAAAACCCTATGGGGTTGTTGGCGGGTCTTGAGGTCCACTACATAAGTGGTCTGGCCTTGTTTCTCCACGATCTCATATGGTCCAGTCCACCGGTCCTGGAGGGCACTAAGCTTTCCGAGCTCCATGACCAACACCTTCTGTCCAGTATACAACTCCACCGTTCGAACATTCCGGTCGTACCACTCCTTCATGACGGCTTGACTAGCCTCCAGATTGTCTGAGGCTTCCTTCCTCAGCTTGTCCATCTGGCTGTGGAATGGCAGCATGTAGCTGACCACATCACGGGGAAGCTTCTTAGAAGTTTTCTCTCACCCCTCCTTCACAAGGCTGAGGGGCCCCCTAACGGGGTGTCCATAGAGCAGCTCAAAGGGGCTGAAACTGACCCCCTTCTGCAGCACCTCACAGTAGGAGAACAGCAGGCAGGGCAAGAGGACGTCCTACTTCTGTCTCAAGTCCTCTGGCAGGCTCTGGATCATCCCATTCAGGGTCTTATTGAAGCGCTCTACGAGCCCGTTAGTCTGGGGTGGTAAGGAGTGGAGAACCTGTAGGTCACTCCGCACTCCTTCCGCATGGCCTGCATGTAAGCCGACATGAAATTTGTGCCCCTATCAGACACCACGACCTTGGGAATCCCACTCGGGTAAAAATCCCCATCAAGTCCCGTGCCACCGCAGGTGCAGTGATGGTCCTCAGAGGGATTGCCTCCGGGTACCGGGAGGCGTGGTCCACCAACACCAAGATGAACCGCTGTCCTTAAGAAGTCGGTTGGTCCATTCGCCCGACAATATCAATGCCCACCCGCTCAAAAGGAGTACGACAACCTGGAGAGGTTCCAGAGGGACCTTCAACTTAGTCCCAGTCTTGCCACTCGCCTGACAAGTATTACAGATCCTACAGAAGGTGTCAGAGGCAATTTGCATTCTGGGCCAGTAAAAATGTGGAACCAAAGGTTTTGTCCTGGCCCAGGTGTCCTGCCAGTGTTATCTCATGTGCCAATTCCAGTAGGAAGGCTCGGTAGCATTGGGGGACCACTAAGGCCCTTGATGACCCATACACCGGTGCCTTAGGCTCACTGTACAGGAGAACATCCTCTACAGTCCCACGGGAACAACATCTACCTCCGCAGACTCCGGGGTCTCCTCCGTGGGCTCCCCATCCATCTCGCAGGGTGTGTCCTCCAAGACGTCTTCTTTTCTAGCATTGGGCTGGGCCATTGTTCCAGGCTCCATCCCGGGTTGATTTCCTTGCCGGGCCCCGGGACCGCGTGACCATGCAAGTCCATCCTGGTAACCCCAGCATTTCGGTGTGGGCTTGGAACTCCACCTCCTTCCAGGCGGTAGACTCTAGATCGTTTCCGAGCAGACACTCAACTGACATGGCAGGGCTTACGGCGACTCTCAACTGGCCCGAGACCCCTCCCTCAAAGGGAACCTGGGCCACAGGGTAGTGACCCACACTGTTTTCAGCCAACACAACCGGGAAAGAATACATCAGGGATCACTTGCTCCGGGGACACCAGCTGTCTCAGTACCATCGTCATGCTGGCACCCATGTCCCTCAGAGCCTCCACCTCCTGCCCGTTAACCTGTACCCTCTGCCGGTACTTGGCAGTATTCAAGGGTAATTGTGTCTCTGGGACCATCTCTGTATTCCCCAGTAAAACCAGGGTCAAGCCTGTCCACTCACCCCCCTCCTCTAGGGACAACTCCTCCACCAGCGCTACACTAGCCACCCCAGGGCTATTACCTCCTGTGGAGGCTGGGGTCCTTTTGCGACACTGGGGATCCCCTTTGTAGTGACCAACCTCCCCGCACTCATAGCACCGGACGCTTCTGGGCTGCTGACTCTTGTCAGGGTAAGTGGGTTTCTGGAATCCAGATTGGGGTGGGGCACCTACCCCTTTCCCAGGCGGTATATTTTGGGGGCCTTTAAAGAACTCCTTATTATTATATCTCCCCCTCTCTCTTCTGGGGAAAGCCCTGTCCACCTTTCAGGGTGTCTCCCCCGGGTTCCTTTTGGGACACCCGAGCGCTAACCCAGGTATCCGCCTCATCTGCAAGCTCCCGAGGGTCGGTCAGATTGTGGTCCACCAGGTGTTGGCGCAGCTCTGGAAAACAGTTATCAAGAAGGTGCTCCCTTAAAAACAGATTGTACAGCCCTTCATAGTCACTCACTTCGCTGCCACGCACGCAACCCTCTAATGCCATGCAAGCATAATCAAAAAAGTCCACCCAGTTCTGTGTGGGAAGCTTATGGCTATTGCAGAATCTCTGACGATACGTCTCTGGAGTGAGGCCAAACTTTCTAAGTAGCGCCTCCTTCATGACAGGGTAATTTGTTCGATCTCCTTTCTCTAAAGTCAAGAGAGTGTCCCTTACCACTGGAGGTATGTACCGATACAGGACACTACCCTAGTAACTCTCGGGCACCCCATGGGCTACCAAGGACACCTCATATGCCGCCAACCACTTATCAATGTCATCCTCTACAATAAACTGGCCACCACCTCCTTAGGTAGGTAAAACTTAGGCTGTCGAGGAGCCACAGCAGGTACGCTGCCACCATTTCTGTTGCCTTGTGCCCCGATTTGCAATGCTCATAGCTCCAATTTCTTCAGGCTAAGCTCATGCGCAAGCTTCTTCTCTTCCATAGATAGCCTCTTTTCTTCTTGCTCCTTCTCCATTCTAGCAAGCTCTAGCCTCAATTGCCTCTCCTCCCTCCTGTCCTCGTACCCTTCAGGCGATGAACTCCTCCCTGACACAGTACTGCCTGCCCTGGAACGTCTTCCTGGCAACACATTGTCACTAATGTCTACTTGCAGTCGGTCTAGCTCTCCTGGGGTGCCCGCCTCCCCTTGAGCGCCCAGCTCCCCTTGTCCCTCATCCATTCTCCCCTCCGGGTGGGCCATTACTCATGCCCTCAAGGCTTTCTGAAGCTCCTCTCTCTTGGCGCCTTGCTTGACGGACACCCCCATCCCCTGACAGACCTCCTTCAGCTGCGCCACCGTATACACCTCTAGGTTGGCCAGCTCAAACTCCATCCTGACAGGTGAGGCCCCAGACAACTTAAGGGAAAAACACTAGGACTTAGACAACATGTTTAACACAGGAGCCTGCGCAATAAATCAGGCAGTAAAGGGCAAATTGCTAGGCTTGCGTTACAATAGGTGTCCAATTGCGGCGCACACTGAATCACTGGAGGGTGCTGCACAACCTCAAGCCCTTATCCCACCGCTGACAACCAATGTTAGAACTGGGGTCACCAGTGGCGGCAGGTGACATTTTAAAGTGGGGGGCATAAAAATTCCTGATGAGGGCCCACTGGCAAGTGAGCATAGCGTTTCTTATTTTTCAAAATGCAGGACTACAAGTGCCAGAGAGCCAAGGGAAAGGAACTGGGGGGACAAATAAACTACACTTAACAGGGATCTGGCTGACATAACAAATACAGTGTTAAACATGCTCTTTATAACCACGTCAGGGCTGAATTTATTTTCATCTACGTAATGTTACTCATCGAGGTGGTTACACAATTCAAAGACACGCACCTGGTACCGAAACATGGTAGTAAATAGGAGCAATAAACATAGCTGGTGACTAAGCAGGCACTGGGGTGTTGCAAGAAACCATGAAGTGATTATATTGCCCATGCCCATATCCCTCAACCCATACCAAACCAAATGTCATTGTAACACCAAGATTATTTTTTTGTGGTAAATGGTTGCTTTACAATTTGGTACAACAAGTCACAAGTGCAGTATAACGGAGTACACTTTCAGATCACATAACCTCAGCACGCAAAAGTCTTCACCGAGCATTACAGCAGAGTAGAATGAATACACGTTTGTTTCCTCTCTTCACTATAAAAGAACAGCACACCACCAGCCCCGAGTCCTGACTGCACTTTAGAATGCATTTTCTGCTTCAATCACGGTCCTGAAACAAATGACTAAACCCGTGTGGGCGGAAACACTCGACAGCAAATGGCACCCTTGCCAGACTTGCAATGCTTCATCGTACAGCAAAAGTGCAAAGGATGCTTTGTGATTTTTAAAATATAATATTGTTAGGGGAAATAAGCTGCCATGCCCATCTACTCCATTTCACAATCACCTCCTCCGTGTACTTGCAGCGCACAAATATTTCTATCTTGTGGTGGGCGCTTTACATAAGTGGAAGCAGACAATTATAGTGCTTTGAATGTGGCAGGAGGCAGCGCTTCACTTTGCAGCGAAATGCTAGTTTTAAAACCACTCTTAGGGATTAAGGCAGCCTGTTACCCCTGACCATGCTACTGTAGGCCTCAGTCCATGAATTGCAGCCTTGAACGCATGTGATGTGCGAAGGGGCAGTGCAGCTGTTTAAATTCCGGGCCACTGTCTCGCAGTGACATGGTAGATCTGCGTTTCTTCTCAGTAAGTCAAACTTAACTTACCTTAGGCTACGCTTCCCACTTCAAGTCCCGACTCCCACAGCGCCGTCCTGTTTGAAATTCCCATGGTGCTCGACTCGTCGTCACGCAGCAGGAAGACTGCAGGCAGCCTCCCTCCCCTCCCCTCCACCACAGCACAGCGCTGTGATTGATTCGGCCGGCTGCCCTACCTACGTCATTTCTCTCTGTATGCTGCAGCATACAGAGAGCAGGGAGAGTGGGAGGGGTTACTCGAGGGCAGGGGGGAGCGGCTTGCCCATTGTTCTTAATACAGTTAATACTGTCTGTTTGGACAGCCTCTCAGGCTGCCCAAACAGACAGTATTAATAACAGTGGGAAAGCCACTCCCCCTGCCCTCGAGTAACCCCTCCCACTATCCCAAACAGGAACTTCTGCTTTCTCGCCGTGCGAGAAGGCAGAAACAAATGGTAGTTCTCTACTATTTGTTTCTGCCTTCTCGCACGGCGAGAAAGCAGTGAGGCGGCGCCCAAACACCCCCATGGAGGATCCGACACTGGGGGTCACCAATTCTGACACGGTAGCCTGGCGCGAGGCAGGAAGGCATCCGAAGGCAATGTGTAAAGCAGTGGTGCAGCACACACTCGCATTGAGACAGTAATTCGCACGCAATAGAATGACACCACAACAGGTTGTTTCATTAACCAAGACTCTTTAACTCATTTCGTTAGTTCAGGCAATTAACATTCCTTATGGATTAAGTTAACGTAGGTAACATCTCTGAGGCATCAATTCAATCAGGTAACACTCCTGCTATTCAGGGACATCATAGGCAACAACATTTCTCATAAGCTTCGTCATCAAAAAGGCAACACTTCATGGGCATGGATATATCATCAGAACATGTCCTAGGTAGGGGGGCATCAAAGTAACATGCACAACATTCATTGGGTTCTCCTCTTATTAAAGGCAGGATTTCCTGTAAACAGGGTCAACAAGATAACATCACAACCTTGCTTAGGTATGACTCACTCAGGTACAGATCTTAGGCCTGGGTAGCACAAAAGTAACAGACTCAGCATTCCCTATGCAGGGGCACTCTGAACAGAATAGTCCCTAGGCAAGAGTTAATTCAGGGTCCATTCCCTAAGCATATATGATAAGTCACTGACACATTCGGGAGATGCAACACTTTATAGGCCTGGGGGTTCTTTAAATGTTCTTTCAGGCCCCAGAATCCCCTGTGGCTTCCTCTGTGATAAAGGGGTAGGCCTTGTTGATGTTCCAGGCTGCACCTCTTTCAGGTAGTCGTTGGGGGCAGGCCCTGGCAGTTCTGGTCAATAGGGGGGTTAACAGGCCATCGCTGCTTGTTTTATGTCTCTCCCAAAGTGAGGGGCGGTCACGGGGCTGCCACTCTGATTTTGTGAGGCTCCTCAGCAGCCTTGCTATCCCCTGCTAACTCCGCCCTCCCCCAGCGGGGTTACCTTGGTATTTCCAGCCTCAGTAGGCCCTTGCTCTCTGTCCTGGCTTGGGGAAGGGTCAGGGGCTCCCACTCTCCCTGAAGCCCCCTTGCCGGTGTTCGGACTCGGCCCCGGGCCTTCCAGGTCTCAATCCGGCCTGGGAGCCAATGAGGACGCGGCACTAGGGGGTGCGGCCACCTTGTCCAATGGCAGCGTGGCCCACCGATGCACGCCCTGTGACGTCGCCGGTGCCCCGGTTGCCCCGCAACGTTCTCGGCCGCTCCGAAGGCCTGGCGTGGCCTCCCTAGCACCCGCGGCAGCCCTCCTTTCACCACGGGGGCCACGGGGGCAACATCGGACCCGGCACCCCTTCTCCAGCAGCGCAGGGGGCCGCAGCTGCGACTTGTGGACACACAGCGTCCAGTCCTCGCGGTGATCTTCGGCAAACAGCGCACACCAGCACATCGCTATTCTACAGGGCTGCGGCGGTGATCGGGCAATTAATGCTTAGAGGCCCCAGTGCTTAGCACGAACAGAGTGCTGGGGCACGGCAGCAGTTCGGCCAGGTCCTGGGCTGCAGCAGTGATGTTGGCAAGCAGTGCTTAGAGGCTACACAGCGCTTCAGTAGCACAGCACTAGGGGTACGGTTGCAGGAGCCCTGTAGCTTATCATTCAGCAGGCATAGCGCTCATTATCTCCTGATCCCCATCAGCAGTGCTCACAGCAGGCAGTCCACTTCTTCTATACAGCGCTTGGTGGGCACAGCACCTCTCTTGGGGGGATGGATGGCAGGTCTCTGTTACAGGTTCTTGGGGGGAAGAAGGGCGGATGAGTTGGCAGGCAATAAAGACAGGATGGTCCCTTGCAGCAATCTGCAGTTGACCACTGGGTTTCCCCCTTGCTGGCAGAGTCCCTCAGCTAACTTGGGTACAGCAGGGCCTAAACTCAGTCAGTCCCAGTAGTGTAGGTTCCCCCCTAGGCCCAACCGCCTATACTCCGGCAGAGGTTCCCCCAGGTGTAGTGGTGCCCAACTGACAGTCAGGTTTCTCTCCTTTCCTTTTATACCCCTAGGTCAGGTGACCCTCCTGAAAAGGCGGCAAAGCATAGCTCCTCCCCGGTATCGAAGGTTCCAGGAGCTATGGGACAAAAAGGTGGGACGGCAGAGATACAGTATCAGGATGTCCCAGCCTGCTCCTAACAACTGGTGCGTGTATTCAATGGCCACTCTGATGTAGCAGGGGCCTGTGGCAGCCCTGTTATTAGGAGAGAGCACCTGCACCTCCAACAAAAAAATGGTGGCAAAAATGAGGCGAAAAGGGCAAAAAAAACGGGGTAAGCCCATCCTAGGGCTGACAGTGTTGTTCAAAAATAAATATAGCTTCCCCGGGAAGGTTCTAACCCATAGGCTAACATTGAATCAGGTTTACTTTGGTTGTCGTCAGGAACGGTTTCCAGGTTGGTGAGGGTATTGTACTGAGTATTTTTTTTAAAGCGGCGATGAGTGAAGCCAAGCGAGGCTTTACTGTGTTTATGTGGAGTATGGGGGAGTGGCTATCTTGGAGCTAAACTCCTAAATATCTGTAGCTGGGGCTTTTTTTCTACCAAGTTGCCTCCCAGGTACCATTTTCCCTTCTTCTTGTGGCCACCTTCAAAGATTAGTATTTGCTTTTTTTCTAGATTCACTATCATGCGGTTTTGTGTGCAGTAAAGGGCCAGTGCATTCAACAAGTTTTGCAGACCAACTGAGGTTAAATTCATCAGCACTATGCCGTCTGCATATAGTAGTCACGTCAGCAATTGTACTAATTTTGGGGGATGTGAGTGCGCCTTATCCAAAGATATGCTCAGTTCAGAAATAAAGTGGTTGAACAGAATTAGGGTGAGTACACACCCTTGTTTAAGACCTTGCCCAGTTCTTATTGACGATGATAGGCCCTTGTTCGTACCGAGGCTCACCTTCGCCCAGGTTTCAGAATACAGAAGCTGCACCCCTCGTAAAAGATTTGCCGGAGTGTTCCATGATGCCAGTTTGTGCCACAGTAGATTCCTGTCCAGGTGGTCAAAAGCTTTTGAGTAATCAATTAAACTAGTGTAGAGCAGCTGCTTTTTTCTGAGTGTCTTTCTCCATAAGCATGGAGAGAGGTCCATGAGTTTGTTGACGTGCTTGACTTGGGCAAAAGCATGTTCGATTTCGTGGGATAAAACCTGCTTCTTGTGCCCAGCATTCTAGTTCTTGTAGAAATATGCCGGCAAAGATCTTTGAGTCGGTGTCTAGTAACGAGATCATTCGATAACTATCTGGGTTCGAATAGGGGCATTTTTTTTTAAATAAATGGGATGGAGGAAGAACCGGCGCCAAGCCTCAGATTTTTTTTTAAAGAGCTTTATATAAAGCGAACTAGACCCGAGACATCGGGTATCAGAGCTCTTTCCATGAACACCAGTTTTGTTACTCAAGGACACATTCATTTTTGTTAGGCATGGGGAGATTAAGTGATTTGCCCAGAATCACAGGAGGTTGAGTGTCGTTGCAGAGACTCGAATCCGGTTCCTCAGCTTTGAGGTCGCCCACTCTAGCCATAAGGCTACATCCTCTCCCCAATTAATTCTTGGAGGAGTTGCTTGCTCCACAATCCCAGATGTACTTGTAGGTCAGTGCTGGCAATTTTTTTATGCCTGGCGCATCATTTACTCTGATTTTCTTTATTTGGGCTTCAATTGCAGTTTGTGAAAAGCAAAATGTTAGAAAGTCACTCTTGACATCTATATGCAATGTTGTTGATTCTCTGGGATTGTACAGGTAGTCAATATGAGAAAGCCAGGTTTGTAGAAGGACATGGTTGACTGCAGGAAGAGTCAAGCTATATTCTAGCTGGTCAATCAAGGCCCACAAAAGTGTATTATTCTTTGATTTACAGGTATGTATGACTTCGAACGAGTCTAGCTGACTACAGCCGCCGTGCTCACCCTTGCCTCAGCTCAACACAGAGCCACTGTGGCCTCCGAAGCTGTAGAAATGCACAAACGCACAGTAAGTGTTGAGTAGCCTCGCTGCTTCACCAGCCCTCAGCGCGGTGAGTAGTCATTCACATAGGATAAACTTACATGTTCATTAGCATAGTAACAAATCCCGTTAAACGTCATACACATAAGATAAGCTCCATGTTCAATATTATAGTACCTCTTATCTATGCATGATAGCACGTGGTCACAGATATAACTGAGTCTGTCTGAGTAGGAGTCCTGCTGTTGAAGTGAGATTTGTGAAGAGCCTTAATCTAGTAATCTGTTTAGAAAACACCTTTTGGACTCTTTCTTCAAGGTGGATGTTGAGGGATGTGACCTGATTTCAGAAGGTAGGGAGTTCCATATTCTTGGTGCAGTTCTGGAGGAGGTGTAGGTCTTCGTTTTCCTGAATATGAGAGGTTCTAACAGGAGGGAGTTTGGGCAAAGTAAAGGAGAGGCTGCCCCCTGATATTGTGAATTTGTTTCTTAGGTACCTAGGTGTATCGTGATGCAGGGCTTTGTGTGTCAGGAAAGATATTTTCAATTGCATCCTGGCTGCTACTGGGATCCAATGGAGAGAATTAAGAAGAGAGGTAGTTGTCAAATAGAGTGTTTGAACAATGTGCCCACAGCTCACCCTGGTAAAATGGTGTCCCTGGGACAATGATGATAATTCCTAGCAACTGTGGGTGTCCATTAAATGAGTCCTGTTTCCCAACCTTGGTATACTGATAGTCAACACATAAAGGTGGTAATTCTTAGCAATTTATGGACATCAATGAGATGATGCTATATTGCACATCCCTGGTAAAATTGTGGCTATTGTATATCGGTAACATTTCCTGATATCTTGTGGGCATCCATTGGATGATGCCTGTTGGACACCTTGGTACAATGTTGGCACTGACACAATAGTAATAATGCTTGTCAGCTTGTGGGCATCAATGCGATAATGCCCATTCCCACCCTGGTAAAACTCTCATATTTGCATAATGGTGGTAATTCTTTCCACTTTATGGGACTTCATCATGCCCATTGCCCACCTGTGGTAAAATGCTGGCACACAAATAATGTTGACAATTCTGGGAAGCTCGTGGGCGTCCATGGCATGATGCCTACCCTGGGTAAAATGCTTACCCTGGCACGATGGTGACAATCCCTGCCATCTTGTGGGCATTCTTGGCATGATGTCTATTGACCATCTGTGAGAAAATATTGGCCCTCTAATAATGGCAATCATTCCTGGCAACTTGTGGCCATCCATGGCATGATGCTTACCTTTGCTAAAGTGGTTATCCTGACACATTGGTCTTAATTCTTGGCATCTTTTTGGCATCCATGGAATGTAGCCTGTCCCTCGTAAAATTCAGTCCCTGTCATAATGATGAAACTACCTGGCACACTGTGGACATGCATGGTATGTGGGAGTCTTTCTATCATAATGCTGGTCCAGATAGAATGACGCTCAATGTTGACATATTGCGTATCGCCATGTCACAGTGAAGCCCAACCATGGCATAATGGCAGTCTTAGCAGTGAAGTGGTACCCAATCACGGAAAACTGTTCACTCGGGCACAATTGTGATAATGCTTAGACTATTGGCGACATCCATCGCACAGTAATGGTTCTAACAGTATTGCAGTAGTTCTTGCCATTCTGTCAAATCCAATGCACAGTGGTAGTACTTCTTAACAGATTATGGTCGTCCATGGTACCCACCTGTTACAATGATAGCAGCTGCATTAAGGTGATAATTCATTACACATTGTGGGCATGCATGGCATAAAAGTAATATATCCTAGCATCACACCTGCCCTGATTTATTGGTGGGAATCCCTTGCATGTCTTGAGCAACAAATGCAAATAATTGCAATACATCAAAGTTCAGGCAGGCTCAGAGAAGAAAAGAACTTGTGTAGGGGAACATTTGTAACGGTTATACTTGCATACACGATAACCAGCACACTTTCCAAACCTAGGACAGATACATCCCTGTCATTTCCAGGGTTTGGAGAGAGGGCTGATATAGGTGAAAACTACTGTATATAGGGCCAGATGCATCAAGCTAAAAACCGGTAGCAAAGGGGCAGATTCTCAGAATCTGCCCCTTTGCGACCGGTATTTTTGCATTTGGGATGCATCATCCCAAATGCAAAAATCGCAAATAGAGAATTTGCTAAATTGCGATTGTATGCATTTAAGGAATCTCAAATTGAGATTCCTTAAATGCAATGCATGAAAGTTTCAAAAATAGCAAATTCGCTAAAAGGGCACGCAAATTACCACGAAGTACAACTTCATGGTAATTTGCAAAAACTTTGAAAAATGCACTTTTGTGCAATTTTCAAAGTTTCATGTTGCGCACACACATGCCCTAAGGGCATGTGTGTGCACAACATATGTGCACAGATCAAATTCAGGGGTGCAACAGGGTGTCCTTTGGACACCCCTGCACCCTTGAAATCGCAATCTCAATTTGCGAATCGCTAATTGCGATTTGCAAATTGATCCTCTAGGCCCATAGGAATGAATGGGGAGCTATTCCTTAATTGCGACTCGCAATTTGCTAGTCGCAATTAAGGAATTCTAAGAAATCGCTATTTTGGTAGTGATTTCTTGATGCATTCCATTTTGCTATTCCTTATTTTTCGCTAATAAGGAATTGCAAAATGGATGCTTGATGCATCTGGCCCATAGTGCTCTATAACGAAGATTAACCATCTCTAAGCACTCTAAATGACTAGTATAACTCTCACCAATTTAACATAACTGAATTTACTAACATCAGAAGACTGGAAGGCAGAGTTGGTCTTACCTTGACCTTAAAATACGAGGAGACGTTAGTGAACAACAAACTTCTAGCCAGCAACTGATAATGAATGCCCTTTTTCTGCTCTTATTTCACGCACTGAGTATGTGGTCCCTGTGCTCAAAGCATTGTACTCTACACGTGATCAAAGCTTCCAAAGTCACTTTCATAGTCTCATACGAATTTTTTTAGTATTTTGGTCACCCTCGTGACAGCCAGTATGTGTGTCTGCCTATGCCAGTGACAAGCAGGCTTCCGTTCACTTCGGTGAGATATTCAAATGTGTTTCAATGGCCATGCTATTTTGAGTTTTTAGTATTTATTCTGTCCTTATTAATCTCCACCGCACGTACCTCTGATTGTCACACAGCAAGTACAAATAACCCCCCCCACACACACACAATTTTATTTGGTAATGAAATGGGAGCGTTGTTAATCACACCCTATCCTTTAATATCATCCTATCCTGTCAGTTTCATCTCTGCGGCAGGGGCAAAATTGTAATTATGCAAGCAAAATTTCAGACATTTCTCGAACTTTCATATTATGCATTTGTACATAATTGTCCTGTGCTCCAGACTGGTTGGTGCAGAGAATGTCTAAACTGAGAAGCATTTCTTTTGCTCGAACCATTGGTACCTTGTAACTGGATAATGAGTTTAAATGAAAAAGGTCACTCACAATACCAGCAAACCACATTTCACATCCCAAGAGCAAAGTAGAAAAATTACTTATGATCAAGGGCTCATGGTGTCGTGTCTCTATGGCAATAATAGTCAGACACTGTTATACTTTTAAGGAGCTTTATTACTGGCTTCCATTCACCAGCTCGTCCCTACTCTATCTGCCCCTTTCCTGTCTCTACTCCTCCTCTTCCCGTTACTCCTCTGACTCCCCCCGCGAACACTAGACTGCATCTCACATTATTACATCTCCCCCTTTCTTAATAAAATGAAATTAAACTTCTGACTTGGTCATAGTTCCTCAATCAGCCGGACAGGTCTGCGGATAGTTCGTTTGGGCCGCAGGAACACATCATCATTCCCAGATTCGGTTCCTGTCTGGTCCTCAGGCATCTGTGTCGCGGAGTCGGTCTCGGGCATCTCTTTATTCGGTCTTTCCGTCGCCTTGGTGAGAGCGTCCTTGACCGCCGGAGTGCACCGTTGAAAATGTGAGACATTTCGTGTGATTCTCTTGTTTTCTGACTCGGCCGTTATCATGGTTCCCTTTTGCTGTGTGACTACCAAGAGTTCACCTCTAAATTTACAGTATGTCTTCTTGTACTGTTCCTGCTTGACCAGTACCCAGTCCCCTTCTTGAATAGACGGGGATCTGGCTCTTCGCTGGGCATCGGCATAAGACTTCATCTTGTCCTTGCTCTCACGATCAGTGACAGTCAATTTCTCATGTGCACCATTGGTGGAGGCTGGGAACAGAGTGCCTTCCCAGGTAGGTATTCGTGTCCGAATTGGTCGTCCCAACATGAGTGTGGCAGGACATTTCCCTGTCGTAGCGTGGGGAGTTGTGCGATAAGCTTGCAGAACTTCATTTAGAGCCACTTGAAGGTCTTTCTTATCCAGTGTGGCCTGCTGGAATGTCTTTTTTAGGGTGGCCATGAACCGCTCTACCATTCCATTGGCTTGTGGCCATAAGGAAGTGATTTTGCGATGCCTAAAGTGGAGATGTTTCGCAAACTCCCCAAATTCATGACCATTGAATGGCGGTCCATTATCTGTCTTTATTTCCTTCGGAATGCCCCATGCAGCACAAACTTGCAATGGTGCTGGTAGCATTGGTGGACGGCACAAACTGTGCGATGGGGTATCTTGAGTATTCGTCCATTAGAACTAAGACGTATTTTCCAGACTGAAGAGGTCCATAGAAGTCTAGAGCAAGTTCTTGCCATACACCGCTGGGTAGTCTTGACATTTGGAGAGGAGCGGGAGGATCTCCTCGATTCACCAGTTGGCACTGGGGACAATCTTTTAGAGTGAGTTCAAACATCTGGTCCAGTAAGGGAAACCATACCCTTTCTCGGAGCGCTCTTTTGGTGGCTACCACTCCACGGACGCCCTGGTGGAGTTGCATGGGGATGACTATCCGTTGGTCTCTCAAGTTCAAGTTCAAGTTCATAAGCTTTTATTCGATTTGAACATACAAATCATACAAGCACATTAAAATACATAGCCTTATGATAACAATACACAATATTCACACGAATAATACAATAAAAAGGAGAGTAGGAAACATGTGGAAAAGCTAGTGGGCAGCAGTTAAAATTTTTTAAAAACGAATGACTAATACGAGAATATATACAAAACGTTCATATATGTACAGACAGGAAATCAATGAATTTGTCCTAGCAAGTAGAATTTCCTGGCAGCTGTACTTTCAAACAAAACAAAAATCCGGACCACTCGGATGGGTATAAAGGGTAAATTTGGAGTGTAAAAGGGGACCATACAATACATACTGTGGACATAAATCATAAGAAATTATTCCTTATTTACAAGACTGTTATAAAACTTTTAAGATTTATGTACAGACAGGAGTGTATAAAATAATAGCAGCACTATACATTTCCTGGCAGCTGTACATCACAAGTACAGACAGGTAAGTATAAGAAGGTTTACAGCAATATACTTTTCCTGGCAGCTGTACATTTCAAAATATAAGTAGCCAAAAAGAAACAAATATCCTCATTCTCCAATGAGGATAGTAATATCAATGCGGTCTTTGTGGATCGGGTATTATATTTTATGAAAATGGGCTTAAGGTATTTTACCCTAAGGAAATGAAAAAATTTACAGAAAAGTAAAAAGTGGCAGCAACTCTGACGTGAAGTGCTGTCACACGGGCAGGGTGTCTCAGATCTAGCTTTCTGGTTTGGGAACGCAACCAGATGGTGTACGATACCCAGTCTGACACAAGTTAATACAAATTGGTGAGAGGGACGGGTCACGTTCGCAAGGTAAGATTGGAGCCCCGGGATTAGTTTCAAGTCCTTATAGAACTTTACGGTGGCTAGCTTACCATGTACTTTATCTCGCTCTGCCTTTTTGAAGTTTAAGAACGTTGACTTGATCTCTTTTTTAGGGATGGCGACTGCCTGCTCTGGATCAAGTAACACATTGATATTGAATAAAAAGTTAAACCAGAAATGAATGTATCTCAACCACTGTATACGTGATGAGTGGTCCAAACCTATACAATCGAGAATAATTTCTTGAGTGAATCGAGTCTCTGGCTTAGCCCAAATAGAACGCCACAATAAGAGTGGCCGAACGGCTGCTAAGTCAGATATAAACTCGATCCCTACCTCATCATGAATCAATTGAACAGAGGCCGAAGGAGGGACACATAACAGTCTCTTTAAAAACTTATTTTCGTCAATTTGAAGGGATGGGCCTTCATTGTGGCCCCATACACCCGCCCCATACAGTGCAGAAGAGACACAACGAACATTGTATATGTTGATCATATCTGGGATGCTTCTCGATCCAAGTTTAGTGGCAAATCGAAATATGCTGCTAGTAGTCCGCAGCATTTTCAATCTAATGTTATCAAATTCTGATGTCCAAGACCCACTGTTGTTATAGGTGATTCCCAAATAGCAGAAAGTTTTAACATGTGTCATTTTATCTTTATCCAGGAAGAAAGAGTGCTTCATCTTATTTGCAGCCTGGCCGCATGACATGACATACGTCTTGGATTTATTCACACAGAGCCTCCTATTTTGGATAAACCGCATAAAACTATCAATTAGGCGCTGTAGGCCAATCTGTGTGCGGGATAAAAGAACAGCGTCGTCCGCATAAAGTAAAAGTGGGACAGGTTTTCCTCCGATTGAAGGGGCATCTGCGGGAATGTCAACCAGGGTACGGTCAACGCTATTAATAAAAAGGGAAAATAAAAGGGGGGCCAAAACACATCCCTGGCGAATGCCCCGTGAGACTTTGAAAAATGGGGTACATTCGCCTAGGGAGCCATAGCGGACCTTACAAGAGAGTTTTTCGTAAAGTCTGGCTAAAAAGTGGACAATTTCCTTTGGTGCCCCAGACTCTAGCAGAACCTCCCAAAGAATAACATGATTAACTAAATCAAACGCGCTGCTCAAATCAGCAAAACATAGAAAAAGGTTGCCATTTTTGGCCACAGTGTATTTGTTAATTATAAGGTCCAAATTTACACATTGTTCCAACGTGCCCATGCCTTTCCGGAAACCATATTGAACTCTAGTTAAAATGTTTGAATCAGTTGCCCAGGTTTCTAGCCTTTTAAGCAGAATCCTACTCATAACCTTTACTGAGGCCTCCAACAGGGAAATTGGCCGGTAATTGGAGGCCTCAGATTTACCACCTTTCTTGTATAAGGGAATTATAACTGATTGGCCCCAGGAAGGAGGGAAATTATCTTCTGCCGCGCAATTAAAGATCCTCACCAGGATGGGGACCCACAAGTGCCGTTCGGCTTTTAACAGGTCAAGCGGGACCCCATCCGGGCCTGGTGCTTTTCCTCCTTTACTATTGGAAAGCCCTGCATAGCCTTCTTCCAGTGTTACTCCCAGAGGAAGGGGTAGCCAAGATGTAGTCTCAAGAGTTAGTGCCTCAAGGGGTATCCCTTCCGGGTTAAAGATATTGGAAAAGTGAGTAATTCAATCATTACATGCGACATAGGAAGTTAATTCCGGTATGCCGTCTTTATTGAGAAAAGGACTATTAATTATTTCCCAATATAGTTTGCAATTTTTAGTCTCTGCAGCTTCCTTTAGCTTGTCCCATGACTCGCTCTGTAAGAGCTTTTTTCTGTTGTTAATTGCCATTTTATAGTTGGTCCTAAGGTGTTTAATCCCCTCACTATCACGTGGTTTGGTGCCTAATGCCTTCTTAAGTTCCCGGAGGCCAAGCATGCACGGTTTGTCAAACCAACCCTGCTTCGTATCTCTATTGGATGGCAGAACCCTAGTAAAGATACCTTCGATAGTACTATTAATGGTGATAAAATGTGACAGTAGGGAATCAGGGTTAGTTTCATTGTTTAGACAAGAACTGATTTGGGTTATACAGCTAGTTATAACCTCCTTCTGTTTGGCCTTGGAATTGGTACCAGACCATCTGATCCTTAGACCATTTGGTCTGATGGGAACACTGTTCTCCTGACACAGATGGTGTACCATGACCTAGGAGGGTGATACAAATACTGTTATGGTCACTGAGGCTTTCTTCTTTAACATGTAAATTGGAGATATCTCCAGTGCTAGACAGCAAGATGTGATCTATAAATGACCCCGCATCCCTTCCAGTGAAGGTAGGACACGTAGCTGCCTGGATGTTTTTATTACAGTTTAGCAGGTATAGATCTAGCTTAATTAGCATGTTGTTTAATGTTGAACCGTAATTACAGTGTGGGAAGTGGAGGAAATCCTCCCTCTCTCCCAGTCCCCCCCATTGGTTATACATTGCTATTCCAAGACCACAGGGGTTCCCATTGGACAGATAACATGGCTGTAAGTTAAAGTCCCCTGCCCATACTACCTCTGCCTTTCTGTTCGAGATGCCCGTAACCCTTATAATTTCTTTTTCAAGGGGGGGTAAAATATTCCCTCTAGAGGCATCAAAGATATTGTTATAGAAATTTACTATAACCAGATCAATTCCCTTTCTGCACTCAACCCTCACTACCTGGCTATGGGTGCCAACTGTCGTACTGCTTCTAACTACACAGTTACTCAACTTGTTGGACAGGAGCAACAGAAGACCCCCCTTGGCCCTACCTGAACTGGATTTGGTAGCTTTAAGGCAATGCGATGAATATCCTTCGATATTGATATGATCCAGACACCAGGTTTCCTGGAGTAGGATTAAATCAAATCCCTCCCCAATAAACCTGGACCAAAAGGGTGAATCTAATTTTCCAGCAATGCCAGCGATGTTCCAGGAGATAAGGGTCAGACCGACAGGTTTGATGGTGTCTAGGCTGGCCGACACCGGCTGGGTAACACAAGATACCGTTGAACTGACTACCTGGGTATTTACAACTGAGCCTAGTCTAGGGGCATCAATAGATGTACTCACATCAGGTCTGATACAATGAGCACCTTTACAGGAATGAATAGTTGGGTTAATACTAGTGGTGTTATATAGTGGGGAAGAATCTATGGGGCTTCCCTCTTTTTCCATATCATATCGTCTGCCCGCCAGATCAACAATGGATACACAGTCCGGCGAACGGGATGCCATGACTCCATCAAAGACAGGTAACTTGTAATCACAGGGTGACCCAAGCTGCTTGATAGCAAGCTGGCTAGGGGGTAATGGGGCATTGTGTCAGTCGACCATCTCCAGACAGTCAAATCTATTGCTGGTATGAATGCCTTGCCATCCGTTCCCCATAGGTTGACCTTTATTGGGGTACCAGTGGCGGGATGGCCAATCCCTATTCCTACTCTTTTGTGTCAACCAGGGGCCTCCATAATTCCAAGGTTGTTCTTGGGGGATAACCCAATTGGGAGCTGGTATTGGAGCATGAAAATTGAATACTGGAGGATAGAAAAACAAAAGCCGCTGGGTATCAATTCCTCCTTTCTTCTCCAGCTCTGGCCATGAACAAATATGATTCACAGAGGATGCGTCTTCGCAAGTGACAATGACGCAATCCCCTTGGATACTCTTGGGACTCGCCCCCACCCATGGAACCCTGCGGACAGAAGATATTCTACAGGTATTTGCAGGCTGTAGTGGCCTGTTGATGCTAAGCCATTGTAAGATTTTATTTAAAAGGGACCAGGAGGGTTCATCAGTACCTGCTGGAAGTTCCGGGACTCCCGTCAGAATTACCGTGAACGGGGAGACCTCCGGTGGAAGATGAACTGGACGTTTGGGCCTAGGCCCCCTCTTGGCATCTATGTGATGTGGTTTATGAGTGACCAAGGGTTTATCTTGGGGCAGTTGTAGTGACCCCTGTGCTGTGGTGACATTAGCAACTAGGGGTAGGACTGCAGGAGAGGGTTGGATAGGGTTTTGTTGACTAGTTATGTGTAACTGACATGTGGGCTGTGATATAGGTATGGCGTTAGGTTTGGAAAATACACTCTTATTCGAGACCGGTACTAAGGTAGTTAGGGGCTCTTTGGTTTTTGCCTGTACTGGGGGTGTGGCCAGCGGTCTAGATGGATTAACCGGGGTGGTCCCTGGATTAGTTGTTATTGGTGCCACTCCTGTTTTCATATTACCCGCCCCGGTTTGATTGGGTATTTTAGTGAGGAGTATGGCAAGTTGCTTTTCTATTGCCATAATACTCTTCTCTAAGGGTTGAAGGTGGAATTGTAGTAGATCCCTGAAGCTAGCAAGAAGTTGTGATGTATCCCTGTCTGGCAGGCTAGGGTCGCCTTCTGGAACATTGACCAAAATAGGACATTGTAGGCTAGGTGGATCCGGTGCAACAAAGCTATTACTAGAAGGGACATTTTTGGATGGTGGGACGCTTGGCCCCTGTTTTTTACTGGTAATATTGGGATTATATTTAATACTCCCCTTTTTATACTCATCAGGCTGCTTTGGGACAGCGCCTTCTCTGACCCCTCTTAGCTTGTTGGCCTGTGCTGGATCCTGGACCGGATCTTCAGATAGAATATGCTCAAGGTCAGGGGTTGTCTCAAGATTCTCCGTTAAATCCAATTCCAATGACAAGTTAGTGGCAGATAAATCCACAGCACTAGGGATGGAATGTACTTGTGCTGTGGTGCCAGATTGTATTAAAATTGGAATTGGGGTGACTGATGGCAATGGGGTTAAAGCAGTCGCTATGGGGCCCAGAGAAGATCTCCGGGCGATCGCAAGGTCCTGGGAGACCCTTCGTTCTAAAACAGCAATGTTCTGATTAATGGCCTCAGTTGTTTTAGAGATAAATTAATCAATAGGACCTGTAAATGAAGCAGATTTAGAGGCAGTTTTACTTCTTAAACCCCTGGTCATATTTATAACAATTTGTGAACTTCCAGTCGAATAATCAAATGTCTTAAGTCAATGGATGTAAAACAGTACCTTGTAGGGCAAGGCCCGGGAAAGGAAAAGTAAGGGGGGTGGCCCAGCCCAGCCTGGATCTGTCTGGAACGGGCTGAAACGGGCTCGCCCTTGGCCCGGGCTTCGCCCGGCGTCCCGCGAGACGGGGGTTACAGCAGCTTTAAGCGCCGCCTGGCGCGTGATTGACGCGGGAAGCGTCTCCAAGGATGCTGGGAGTTGTAGTGTGGTGGGAGCAACCAGCGCCGCACTCCGCTCGGCGGCCGGACCCGGTGATGGAGCTGGGGTCTGGCGGCGGGAGGCGGGCGGTCTAGGGCGCAGAGTAGCACAGGTTACTCTCTCCTCTCGGCAAGGGTGTCCAAACAATGGTAAACTTCTTTGGTGATTCCCCCCCTCGACCGGGGTTACAGCAGCTTTAAGCGCCGCCTGGCGCGTGATTGACGCGGGAAGCGTCTCCAAGGATGCTGGGAGTTGTAGTGTGGTGGGAGCAACCAGCGCCGCACTCCGCTCGGCGGCCGGACCCGGTGATGGAGCTGGGGTCTGGCGGCGGGAGGCGGGCGGTCTAGGGCGCAGAGTAGCAAAGGTTACTCTCTCCTCTCGGCAAGGGTGTCCAAACAATGGTAAACTTCTTTGGTGATTCCCCCCCTCAACCGGGGTTACAGCAGCTTTAAGCGCCGCCTGGCGCGTGATTGGCGCGGGAAGCGTCTCCAAGGATGCTGGGAGTTGTAGTGTGGTGGGAGCAACCAGCGCCGCACTCCGCTCGGCGGCTGGACCCGGTGATGGAGCTGGGGTCAGGCGGCGGGAGGCGGGCGGTCTAGGGCGCAGAGTAGCAAAGGTTACTCTCTCCTCTCGGCAAGGGTGTCCAAACAATGGTAAACTTCTTTGGTGATTCCCCCCCTCGACCGGGGTTACAGCAGCTTTAAGCGCCGCCTGGCGCGTGATTGACGCGGGAAGCGTCTCCAAGGATGCTGGGAGTTGCAGTGTGGTGGGAGCAACCAGCGCCGCACTCCGCTCGGCGGCCGGACCCGGTGATGGAGCTGGGGTCTGGCGGCGGGAGGCGGGCGGTCTAGGGCGCAGAGTAGCAAAGGTTACTCTCTCCTCTCGGCAAGGGTGTCCAAAAAATGGTAAACTTCTTTGGTGATTCCCCCCCTCGACCGGGGTTACAGCAGCTTTAAGCGCCGCCTGGCGCGTGATTGACGCGGGAAGCGTCTCCAAGGATGCTGGGAGTTGTAGTGTGGTGGGAGCAACCAGCGCCGCACTCCGCTCGGCGGCCGGACCCGGTGATGGAGCTGGGGTCTGGCGGCGGGAGGCGGGCGGTCTAGGGCGCAGAGTAGCAAAGGTTACTCTCTCCTCTCGGCAAGGGTGTCCAAACAATGGTAAACTTCTTTGGTGATTCCCCCCTCGACCGGGGTTACAGCAGCTTTAAGCGCCGCCTGGCGCGTGATTGACGCGGGAAGCGTCTCCAAGGATGCTGGGAGTTGTAGTGTGGTGGGAGCAACCAGCGCCGCACTCCGCTCGGCGGCCGGACCCGGTGATGGAGCTGGGGTCTGGCGGCGGGAGGCGGGCGGTCTAGGGCGCAGAGTAGCAAAGGTCACTCTCTCCTCTCGGCAAGGGTGTCCAAACAATGGTAAACTTCTTTGGTGATTCCCCCCCTCGACCGGGGTTACAGCAGCTTTAAGCGCCGCCTGGCGCGTGATTGACGCGGGAAGCGTCTCCAAGGATGCTGGGAGTTGTAGTGTGGTGGGAGCAACCAGCGCCGCACTCCGCTCGGCGGCCGGACCCGGTGATGGAGCTGGGGTCTGGCGGCGGGAGGCGGGCGGTCTAGGGCGCAGAGTAGCAAAGGTTACTCTCTCCTCTCGGCAAGGGTGTCCAAACAATGGTAAACTTCTTTGGTGATTCCCCCCCTTGACCGGGGTTACAGCAGCTTTAAGCGCCGCCTGGCGCGTGATTGACGCGGGAAGCGTCTCCAAGGATGCTGGGAGTTGTAGTGTGGTGGGAGCAACCAGCGCCGCACTCCGCTCGGCGGCCGGACCCGGTGATGGAGCTGGGGTCTGGCGGCGGGAGGCGGGCGGTCTAGGGCGCAGAGTAGCAAAGGTTACTCTCTCCTCTCGGCAAGGGTGTCCAAACAATGGTAAACTTCTTTGGTGATTCCCCCAACAGGAGTCCCTCTTCGGTGGTTGATAGTTCATCACTCACATGTCTAAACGCCTGTATCTCTTGTTGGACGTTCGGATCTTGACTTTCATCTTCATTGGAATGAGGCCACCTGTTTGTCAGTAGTCGTCGCTTCACCTGTTGCAGGATGGCATCCTGGGCTGTGACCTCACATATAGCTTCCAGGGGGACCGCCGGTGGTCTGGCTTGATCCACAACAAAGTGAATGTATTCTTCTGCCAGGGGCGGTTTTGACACGTGCAACACCTGGGGATGTCTCGACATGTAGTCGGCAGGATTGGCGGACTTCCCGGGCTTGTGCACTATGGTGTAGGTGTATTCCTGCAACCGTAAACCCCAGAGCTCTATTCGAGGCGGCATCTTGGCCCTGGGATTTCCGAATATGGTAACCAGTGCTTGATGATCGGTTACTAGCGTGAAGTGCTTTCCGTATACAAAAATGTGAAAGTGTTCACAGGCCCACACAACGGCAAGACTCTCCTTCTCTGGTTGGGAGTAGGCCTTCTCAGTGTCCGTTAAACTTCGGCTGGCATACGCCACAATGTGTCTCTGATCTGTCTCATGGTCAAACTGTGCGAGGATTGCATCCAACCCGACTGGGCTGGTGTCGACGGTGCTCTCTGTTTTTCTCTTAGGGCTGAAGGAGGCTAGGTTGTCAGCGGACTCCACAGCTCTTTTGATTTCCTGGAATGCATGCTCGCATTGGGGGGTCCAGATGAACGGCTGCCCTTGCTTGGTCAGATTGCGCAGCAGATGACTGATGGTAGCATAGTCCGTTATATATCTGGCACAGTAGCTTGCCATTCCCAGGAAAGATCTGATGTCACTCACATCTTGTGGGCTTATTGTGTCCTTTGGAGCTATCACCTTGTCAGGATCAGGCTTCATCCCAGCTCCAGAAAATATGTGTCCAAAGAACTTTAAGGTGGACTTGTGGAATTCGCATTTTTCCTTGTTGAGCGTTAGGTTGGCTTCCAGGAGAGCGTGGCACACCCAGTCGAGCGCTTTGTCATGCTCATGGGTATTTGCACCGTATACTAAGATATCAACACTGTAGTTCAGTGCATTTGCGAATGGCTTCTTGGAAAATCTCCGCAGCAGACGAAACTCCAAAGCTGAGTCGCTTATATCTAAAGAGTCCGAGATGGGTGGTGAAGGTGATTATATATCGTGACTTCTCGTGCAGTTCCAACTGATGGTATCCCTTGTTTAGATCTAGTTCGGAGGAAACTCGCGCACCGTTGAGGGCTGAAATCATGTCACTTAAGTGGGGTCCCGGATGACGCTCCCGCTCAATCGCGGTGTTTGGGACACTCATGTCCACGCACAGGCGCACCTTTCCTGGTGTGCCCTTCTTCGGCACAATCACCACGGGTGAAACCCACAGGGTTGGGCCTTCTGTCCACTCGATGATGTCCGTTCGCAGCAGTTCTTGAATTTCATCTTCCACGGCCTGTTGAAGATGGAAGGGCGACGATGTTGCGCGACGGGTCGTACTTGCTCGTTGATGTGTAAACAAATCTGACATTGTGCCAGAGAATAACTTAGAGAATTTGTGGATGATATTGGGGTCGTCGCTCACTCGATATAAGATTTCAACTAACCGGAGACATTCAGCTGTGGGTAGACTGAGGAGGCAATCAGCTTCTGGCCCTTCGATGACATGAATGTGTGCTGGCACTGATGTGTTTTTGTGCGTGAGAGTGGTTACGAACTTTCCCAGACATGGAAGAGGTTTTTTCGACATCCACGTGTACACTCTGACGTATGCCGGGCTCAGGGTAGGTGGCGGTCGCATTTTCCTGTATTCGGTTACTGGGATGTAGTTTAGTGAGGCCCCACTATTCAGTACAAACTTGGTTGCGTGTTTTCCTATGCAGATGTCTAATATGGGATATTTCTTTAATTGGTATGGATCAGCTACCATGCTGATATACTCATCGCTGTACAGCACCTCCGGAGACGCCGACCTTGACTCTCGGGACAGTGATCTTCTCATCCATTGTGATTTGCAAGACTCTCTACTCGACTGTGAGGAACCAGAGGAGGACCCCTGACGGTCTTGAACTGCTTTAGCATAATGTTGTTTTTTGCTGGGGCGAGAGGATCTTGTTGGCTCCTTCAGTCTGTCTTTACGATAATCACCGCAGACGTTCACAAAGTGGTTTTCTCTTCTGCACTTTCGACACTGCTGTCCCAACGCCGGACAAGCATCCGTGTGTGGAAAATCATACCCGCACCGATAGCACCTGAGTGGACGTTCCCGTCTCTTGTCTCCTCGGCCTGACTCATGGCGCTTGTGCCCTGTATAATTTTGACTGGAATTGGGTCTGGATGTCCGTCGCCTGTCTCGAGAGTGTCTGCGAGTGGTACTGGCTTGTAGACGGTGGGCTTGCTCCCGTTTTTCGGCACGTCCCGCCTCCATTTTCTTGGCATGTTCTTCCGCCTGATCATGGACTCTGGTCATTTCTTCGATTTCATCTAAGGTATGACTCTTCCTTAAAAGACGCCTTCTGAGAGTCTCTGACTGACATCTTTCAATGATTGGCAGTCTGATAGCATCCTCCGTGGAAAAGTTGTCAAATTCACAGTATCGGGAGAGCCGTCGAAGCTTCGTTATGAATGTGCTCATTGGTTCTTCCCTTTCCTGACAGGCCAAATTAAAAGTGTATCTTTCATAATCTACATTATTCTTATGTAGGAACTTCTTATTCAAAGCATCTCGTACTTTGATAAATGATCCGGCGTCATCCGTAGGCAGTTCTTTGATTATTTTGCTGATTTCTTTCCCAACCAGGTTTCGCAGAGCAATTAGTTTTTGGTCATCATCTGTAACCTTTGATCCTTGCATAAAATCCTCGAAATCCTCGAACCATTCCTGCCATCTGAGGCCCATTCCTCCTCCAGATATGAGTGTAAGTGGCTCTGGGGTGCGTAAGTAGGAGACGCCCATCACGCCTATTTGGTTGAGTGCAACTGGCCCCGCTTCTTGCCTGTGTGGCGATGTCGACATTTTGTTCTCTTTCTTTGTATGTTTGTCTCAACACGTGCTTGTTGGTCTCACTCTTTCCACTGTCCCGTGTTAGTTTATGTCTAATGTTGCCTTTGCTTGTGCTTGTTGCTAAACACTCTTCAGTTTGTTGTACTTCTTGTTGCTTGTGCTGAATGTTGTTTTTGCTTGTCTCTTGTATTTGCTTGTGCTTGTTGCATTATTACTCTTGCATTTACCAGTGCTTGTTGTGTTTGTAGCTGCCTTTGCTGGTGTTTGTTGCCACAACTGGTTGCCTGACCTTAAGATGGCCGGTTTATATCCCTGACAGGGGATTGGAGGAGCCGCCTGACTCCAAGATGGCCGCCAAACTGAAAATCTCGTGTCTCACGAGATTTGGCTCCCTGTATCTTCACTTTCGGTTGGGCACTCACCCGGCCAACGTGCACCATACGGGATTTCCGATCCTCCCAGATTTCGTGTATTTAGAAGCATAGTCACTAGCCTACGTCTCTGATCTGCCTTCTATTGGTCTAATTAGTTTAGTGTCTCTGGCATCTCTGGTCTAACAGACTGCTTTTTGATAGTTGGTACTTTCACTGAAACTCCAAACTTTACTGTCTTTGGAACTTCCAGTCGTGATCAAAAGGCATTTTGCCAGCGTGACACACTTTTAACCAAGAAACGTTATCGACAGGGTCCCAAATGTTTCCAGTTCAGGATCATGTGAAACCATTCGTGTTGTCTATTCAGTGCTTCTTGGGGAGCCCCAGGGCTTACATTTCAAATAGAGTGTACTGTGATGGCAGCCACAGCTCCTCTGCTATGGTGGAGGAGCGTCACCCCCCCTTGCCAGCACCTTTAAAAATGTAAAACCCATTTTATTATCGTTTTATTTAGCTTGGTGTGGGGCCAGGGTTATAGGCAGGAGCGGATGTGGTGGGCTCTACCTACACTGCACATGTGGTTTTTGGCTGGCGGTCTCAAGCTAGCTGCATTGCTAGGGCTGGAGAGAGCAGGCACAGACTCACAGTCTGTCCTGGAGTGCACATCATCTGTGCTAAGGCCAGTCCTGAAGCTGCTCTCATGTGAGACCGGCTTCAGGATTGGCCGCAGGAAATGCCGGGAGACTGTGCCTGCCTGCTGCGGTGGAGAGGAACGGAAGAGTACAACTCTGTGCAGGAGGGCAGCAAGTAAGTTTAATTTTGTATTCATTGTCCCCTTCCCTCCTGCCTCTTTTGTAATTTTTTTTTTAGTCTCTGTTGTCCCCTGTTCCCCCCCCTCCCCAGCTCTCTCCCCCGCAAGCCTCTTTTCCCCAATACGAGCCGCACCTGTGTGACGGATGCGCCTTTAAGTGTGTGCATCCATCAGAGACCAAAACAGCATGCCCATTACAGTAAATGTGCTATCTCCAGAGCAGCTGCAAACTTACAATTTTTCATCGGGCAGTGCATTAGTAAACAGGGGACCAACTGTTTGAAGCCACTGGCCTACCTATCACATCTCTGACAGCAACCAAGCCTGAATTTCTAGGGGTAAAAGATTGCCTGCAGGTGGGTGGAGTGAGTGGCTACACCTGCCTGCAAGGGAATGCCTGGGGGTTACATAGGATCCTCTCTCTCCCCTCCAAAGACAGCCCCAGGTGATGCAGTGATTGTGCACCACTTCTATGGCCTCCTGACAACTTCTATGCTTCTGCAACCCTCATCTGTAATATGGTACGGGTGCAGAGCAAAGTGTTACATCATTGAATTGGGTCACACCCCCATGCAAACGAGGGTATGACCCCCTATGATTGCACCATGGAAAAATGTGCCCAGGTGTGATCCATTTTTAAGAGGGGGCGGCACAAGCATTGGTGGCCCATTATATTTTACCACAGTGACACGGGTTGCAAGAAGCCGGTGCCAAAGCCTGTTGTATTTAGGTAAACATAAAGTAAATTAAAGAAGATCTCAACTCCAAGCGCAACATTTAACAGGAGGAGACTGTGTTATAAAATGTGGGACTTCCTGGGGGATAGTAAAAGTGGTTTAAATGATGCTCTGTGTATGCCTACCAGCCAAGTCACAGCTCCAGAACTGCTCATCTGCATTATCATTGCTCAGTTTTGAACCCCATAATACATGCTTACACTTCTATTTGTCCTCCTCCCAGTTAGTGTGCATGGTATCTGACATAGCAGAGCTGGATATGCTGTACTAGTCACTGGCTTCTCGTGCAGATGATGCTCTCTCTCCTGTATCTTCCAGGATGTATGCAGTCCTTTCCACTGTGTTTTTTACAACTTGGTCTCCACTGAATGGGGGAGTCATTGCTGCTTCAATATTCTGAACGCACCTTGCTCAAAGTCCACTTAGGTCATTTTATGGTTTAGTTCATATTAATTGATGAAGTGACCAATAATAAGTTGTTTGAGAAATTGGGCAGTGGTCCAGTTCCAGTTACAAGGAATGTTTCGTGAAATCTGGGCAAGGCACACACCGCTCTGTGGAAGATTCTCTGGAGATGGCACACTGAAACCAGCCTTAGTTGGAGCTATATCTTTGATTACAAGCCTGAAAACAACGGAAGACCAATGGACTGTTAAATGGATATGGAGGCATTGGAACCCTTAATGAGGATGTGAGAGTGTCACTTACACCCTCAAGGGTGGAACTGTGGCACCCTAGTCAAAATGCAAGGTCATACTTTAGGGAGTGGCCCTGCTGTGGCGAAAATGGCAGGGCATTCATCCCTACAGACTAGAACGTCCAGCATAAATTCCCCCAGATTGATCAGGTGACTGATCATGTATACATGGTAATGGACAGCATTGACGAAACAATTAACTCTCACCTTGCCATTGTACTGGTTTCACCAATGGTTTTTTTTCTGATGCTGTGCTGCATTGGCAAACAGAAATGCTTTTTGCTGATGCTGTTCAGTATCAGAAAAGCAAAAAGAAATAAAAATGACCAAGCATGTGTACACATACACCATGAGGCACTTGCCATTTTTTTAAATTTACTGTGCCCAAATAGAAAACACTTAGGGGTATATTCACAAGAAGGTGTGCTAACTACCGCAAGAGTAGCGTAACGCAACTTTCAACATCGCAGCCTATTGTCGGAAAATAACCCAGTGTCAACATGGAATTCACAACAAGGCAGTAGCATGCAATAGTCTGCCGAAACCGCGGACAATGTCCGCGATACAACCACCTCGATGGAGGCAAAAACACAAAACACAACACCAAAAAACATGCGATGGGCCAAAGCGCGATGAGGAAATCAGCAATAAGCAGCGCCAGGCCTGCAACACACACCTGGCAGGTGGGAAAAATCACCATAAAAGTAGAAAAAACACCCATAAACACAAACTGAACAACACCCAAGCAACATGGAGGCAGCTGGAGCTGGTGCGGTGGACGAGCGCAACCCCACAAGCACCCCGGACGATCTGCCCGGGACCTCAGGAAAGGGCAAGGACAAGAAGAAGAGGAAAATGGATTTCAGTCCACAGGCAAACAGGATCATAGTCACGGAGGTGATGGAACACCATCAATAACTGTTCGTCACCTCCAATGTGTCATTGGGCACCAAAAATAGAATATGGCGGGACATCGTGGACAAGGTGAATGCCATCGGAGAGCACATGAGGACAATGGACAAGGTCAAGAGGTGATGGAATGACATCAAGTGGAGGACCAAGGAAAAACTCTCCGCCAACCAGAAGGCAGCAACGCAGACTGGAGGTGGAGCTGGTGTCGACAGTCATCAGTGTGGAGACTGTAGTTGGGCAGTCCCAGCCACTCTTCACTGATGACAAGGAGGACAACACCAGCATCGACACCCAAACCATCAAAGACATCATTGACCTCATCCGCCACTCACCTCCAGGATCAGGGCAGCCCAGCTACATTGAGGAGACTCCACCCACTACCCAAAGCACCCAGCAGGAGGCCAGGGTTAGCAGGAGGCACCCACAGCCCTGGCACTCCCCCAATACCCCCAGGAACAGCACATGGCCTTCCAACGCCGTGTGCTGGAGTGCCAGAGGGAGACCGCAGAGCAGGTGCGGTTGGGCTTAGGCATCATGGCAACCAAATACGACGCCATCCTTGGGTGTGTATTCCTGCTCCATGGTCTCCAACGAGCCCTGACTGACATTGCTGGAGTCATGACGTGGAGAGAAGAACACCTGTCCGTTCAGAGTGGCTCCAGCGATTCCAGCCGTGAGCTGGCAAACAAGCGGAGGGTCATGGAGGACATGGTGCAGATGGAGGCGGAAAGGATGGCAGCCACCGCTGCACATCAGCGGAATGTAGCTGGGATCTACCATGCCCTGCAGATCCTCATCATGGCATTGATGCCACAAGGCATGGTGATGATGAATGCTGCTGCCCCCACACCATCCACATCTCCACCCCCTGGTGTGTCTCTGCCGCCCAGTGCGGCAGGCCTAACCACTCCGGCACTTGATGTGTCAGTAGGACACAGTGCGGCCAACAATCCACCTTCAGCCCCTGATGTGCCTGTGGCACACAGTGCCGCAGCCGGTACAGCAACAACCACAGGTGGGGCAGAGCACTCATCCGGGTACGAGGACGTAGATGTGACTGTGATCAGAAGGACTCAGTAGCATTCATTTCCACCACCTGGCCTGCTTCTGCTTGGTCCCGCACATGGCCTCATGACCTTCCACTGACCCCCCATTCACTCAGATGCACTCACCTTGGACAGCGTCATGGACTGCCACATCCTGTTTGATGACCAATGACACGGTGACCAGTCTGCGGACTGTACCCTACCTCTTCCGCAGTACCTGTCATCCATGGATGGACTCTGGCTGGTCCTCCACGGGCCCATATTGTGTAGTTTCCTCGGCATTGCCCAGTACGGCTCCAGCTGCAGAACTGCACTGGATGTGCAATAAACATCCAGTGACGCACTGCTGTGTCATGTCTTTTCATCATTCATGTATGTATGTGTGGATGAATGTAGGGCTAGTGATTTCCCTTGCGCCAATGATGCTCATCCTGTGGGATGCCAGTCAGAGGGTGCTACATAGCAATTTGTGTAACGGGTCCCGTGGACGCCACAACAGGGACACACGCATCAGCCACTTCCTTGTCCGGACATGGATTGAACCACGCCCAGTGCCCACGAGTCATTTTTGCAAGCCCTGCGCTGTTCTGGCGTACCACAGGCCAGACCACTCCACTAACGCTCTGAGGTGGGGACTCATTACTACCCGTCGCAGGCGTACTTGCTGGTGGTGTGCAGGTCACTGGTCTAGTTGTCAGCATGTCACAGCCACTCCCTGAGGGCAGGTTTGCACGCACACCACACCCATCCGGCACGGACGTCACAGGCCATGTGACCCCGCAAAGATAAGGGGCCGACGATGTCACATACCCGTCAGCCGGTGGTGACTGGATTACGGACCGAGGCCATAATAATAATAATAATAATAATAGGGGGTTTTATAAAGCGCTTGGTGACGCACAGCGGCGTGTCCCCGCGCTAAGGAGCGAGTGCTGTGGGAGAAGTACTAGGCGGAAACCTGTTACCGGGTAAATAATAATGTTTTTAACTTGGCTCTGAAGATAAGTTCTGATGGTTCTAGACGCAGCGCCACAGGAAGTTTATTCCAGCTTGACGCAGCCAGATACCTAAAGGATCTTCCGCCCATCCGAGCTTTAGACACCTTGGGAATAGACAGGAGCCCCGTGCCGGACGATCTTAGGGAACGGGAAGGCTCGGATTGTGTCAGCAGTCCCTGCAATGGAAGGGGAGCCTTACCATTGACAATCCAGTGGCAGGTGCAGAGTGCTTTGAATTCCACCCTGCTTCTCACCGGGAGCCAGTGCAGGGCTTGGAGCGCCGCTTTGGAGGCTGCTCTTCTGGGTAATCTGAGCACCAGTCGGGCAGCAGCATTCTGCAAAACCTGCAGGCAGCTCAGATTCTTCTCTAAAGTCCCTAGATAGAGAAGATTGCCATAGTCCATCTTCGATGTAACTAATGCATGCACTAATGTTTGGCGTGCTTTGATAGGCAGAAACTTCAGAACCTTCCTGAGGCTCTTGAGAGTCCCGAAGCATGATCCGACCACCCGATTGATCTGGGGTCCGAAGGTGAGGTTGGGATCGAACCAGATACCCAAATTCCTCGCCTCCTGGCAGGGGATTGGTGCTGGTCCCAGGCATGGTGGCCACCATGCCGACGTCCACGCCGCCTGGCCTCCCCCCACGACCAGCACCTCAGTCTTGCCTCCGTTGAGCTTGAGGCAATTGGCAGACATCCAGGCAGCAAGATCTTGCATGCATGCTCTGAAGATGTCTGCCGCAAGACTGGGCGCACGTGACAGGGAGATGACCAGCTGCGTGTCGTCGCCATACGACACCATGCGCAGGCCGTGATTCTCCACTATGGTGGCAACCGGGGCAACGTAGAGATTAAAAAGAGTTGGACTCAGGGACGAGCCCTGCGGTACCCCCTGGTCCAATGCTACTCGCTCCGAGTAGCAGTCGCCCTGCCTGACTTGGAAACCTCGGCCCGATAGGAATGATTGGATCCATTTCAGCGCTGCACCTCTCACCCCTCCTTTGTTCAGACACTGTAGCAAGATGGAATGTGCTACAGTGTCGAACGCAGCGCTGAGATCCAGAAGGATCAAGGCCATAGTCTGGCCCTCGTCAGCGCCCTGCCTGATGGTTTCGGATGCCATGAGGAGAGCTGACTCCGTCGAATGACGAGGCCGAAACCCGAATTGGGTGGGAGGAAGAAGGTTGGTCTTCTCCACAAATTGCATTAGCTGCACGTTGGCCACCTTCTCCGCCACTTTAGAAAAATAGGGTAGCAGGGAGATGGGGAGGGTGGTAGCCCCGTGTCGGCCTTGAGGCCGAAACGGGCCTACCACCACATGACATTGACTGGGGTTGAACAGGGTTTGTGGCACATGATGCATTGTGGCCAGCACAGGCACTCTGCCACGAGACAGTGACTTTTGGTGCACTGAGTCATTAGCACCTAAAGCTGCTGAGCGGGTGTGCAGCCTGCAATGAAGCCCCATCCCGGCAGTCCGAACTGCTCAGGATTTGTGTGCTTTGCTGGACCGCAGTGTAGGCCGAACCAGCGGGCTGAGTGGGCCTACCATCACATGGCCTTGCTTCCGGGATCACAGAGTAAGTGGCACCCATTGGGCTGAGTGGGTTTGCAGCCTGCGATGGTGCAGGGTGCCCTGGTATGTCTTATGCCATGGAGTAATCAAGACCCAGCACCAGACGTGAGACCTGGTGGCCTGCGCAGTGTGGCTGCATGGTGTGGAGGGTGCCATGTCCGCAGAACCCGGGCTTGTGGCTTGCAGCAGCATGTGGTGGGACATCCTGTCTACATGCCAGTGGCGGAAGGTGAGTAATGAGGCCCGGGTGTGCATGAGCGGGCATGCACAGATGTGCGGCGGGAGGTGCTGGGGTGCCTCTGCCTGGGTGTGCATGGGTGGGCGGGCGATGTTGCCTTGTGCAAGTGTGTGTACTGTGCCAGTCATGTATCTGGACTCTGTTTCAGATGACGGCTCTGACTTTGATGTGTGACCTAGTGTACTGCTATACATACCGGAAAGTGGTTGGAGACCCACCGGTGGCAGCAGGTGAACAGTGTGGCCTGGGTGAGCAGCGGCGGCACTCT
Organism: Lissotriton helveticus; assembly: GCF_964261635.1. Taxonomy (NCBI): domain Eukaryota; kingdom Metazoa; phylum Chordata; class Amphibia; order Caudata; family Salamandridae; genus Lissotriton; species Lissotriton helveticus. Next base: position 1,014,666,541 of record NC_136070.1, on the reverse strand, counting down.
CTCTCTCTCTTCCCCTCTCTTCTTCTCTCTCTCCCCCTCTCTTCTTCTCTCTCTCCCCCTCTCTTCTTCCCCCTCTCTTCTTCTCTCTCTCTCCCCCTCTCGTCTTCTCCTCTTTCTCTCCCCTCTCATCTGCTCTCTCTCTCTCCCCCTCTCTTCTTTTCTTTCTGTCCCCCTCTCGTCTTCTCTCTCTCTCTCTCCCCCTCTCTTCTTCTCTCTCTCCCCCCTCTCTTCTTCTCTCTCTATCTTGCCCTCTCTTCTTCTCTCTCTCTCCTTTGCTCTCTCTCTGTCCTTTGATGTGCACAGGACACACCTTCTCATCATATTTTTTGTCTTGCATGCTGTGACCTACGGATTGTGTCAAGGGGAGCCGCCATGTGTCTTCATTTAATTTCATTCTTCCTTTCAATAAAGTTTCATTGGTTGCTTCGAAAGAGAATGTGTGATGCTCATTTCTGTGATGACACATGCATGTCACCAGTTGTGATTGTGCGACATCAGGCGCATTATTTCGTACATGTTTAGGTGTAGCTGATGTGGCATGTCTTTAGTCGAGGGGGTGCCAGGGAGGGGTGGTCCTGGGTGTGGTGTTGGTGGGTGTTGTGGACCTCTTGGGTGTCCGTGCTGCATGTTCAGTTGCTCCATGGCATCTGTTTGTCTTCAGGTGTGGCTCTGTGCTGTGCTCACTTTTGTGGTGCAGACTGTGGTCCGACTTTACACCAGGTCAGAGCAGGTGTTAATTTCCTGCTGCTATCGCGCCTTATCGCTTGTTTTGTGTTCTTATCTCTGATCTGGCTGTTCGTTGTGAATGTTAAGGTGTCGTGCTGTCGCCGCTTTTGGCACAGGATTTCCTACTCTGCATCTCATCAGCGATAGTTGCGGGGGTCCTCTGCTATCGCGGGTAAACTGGTGCTGTGGGCTGTTAGCACCAGCTTGTGAATGGGGTGGTAAATTTATCACGACTTTGGCTGCGATAAAGTGCTGTTAATTCGGCGGTAGCTCCTTGTGAATATGCCCCTTAGAGTGGTAAACAATGAACAAGCATTGGCAAAGCCAATAGGTTCTGGGTATCACGTGCTAATACATTCAGACAAGAATGCAGAAATGCTGCTTGCATGTGTTATCATTTTGAAACAAGAGATAGCATTTAAACTCACTGGAGGTTATCGGTGGACTGTCAGCAAACCCTAAAAGAATGGAAGATTTCAGAGCGTGAGAGTACTTGTCGTCCTTACAGAGGAGCAATCATAGAACTTATAGTCGAACGCAGAAACTGCAGGTATAATGCTACTGCAGATCTGCAAATGGACGCAAGGTTTGGCAAGGTTCAATACAAGAAATAAGGCACTTTGGGGCATATTCACAAGGAAATGGTGACGCGAGCATTAAGCAAACATTGCTAACTCCACGCCATTCTGAAAATGCAGGGATGCAGCATATTCACAAAAATGAGGCGCACCCCTGCATTTCCCCTAGCACTAGTGCTTAATCTAGCTGCCTAATGCCAATGCAGGCACCTTTGCACCATAGTGCAAGAGTGTCTGCATCGTGGGGAATGATTGTTTATGTGCAGGAAGGTGTCCCTTCCTGCACATAAACAATCCAAAATAGCGAATTGTAACTTCTATGTGCGCTGCATTGTGCAGCACACTTAGAAGTGGCAAATCGTCATTTTTAAAATGAAGTTTATGTGCAGGAAGGGACACCTTCCTGCACATGAACAATCATTCATGGCGATTTGCTGTTTCTATTTGTGCTGCACAATGCAGCACACATAGAAACAGCAGAAACGAGGAGAAATTAAGCATTTCTCCTCTTTTTACCATGTTAAGACATGGTTTTCCCTGGCCTTAATTTTGACACTGCCTCCTATTTTCGCCACTCTTGTAAATAGGAGGCAGTGTCAAAATCAATGGATGTTGCGGCAGAACACCCACCGCAACACCCTTTTCACGTCCCTTTCACGCCAAGTGTAGCATAAAAAAAGGGCCTTATTTACACGATGGTGTTAAGCCACGTTAAGTAGCTTAATGCTGCTTTGTAAATAAGGCAAAGGGTTTATCGCAACAGGTAGGTCATAAAAAGTGACTTTCCTGTGGCGATAGAGGATTGGAAATATGCCCCTTTGTTGTTCTAAATACATCTGAAGATGACGCTACTTTGATCCTCTGATGCTCTACAGGAAGAGGGGGGATTTTTCTGAATTACCATGTCCCGCTGATTAGTATGCAGTATCAGCTAACAAGGTGAATAGTACTTAGTGTAAACAAAAGCAGGTATCTTCGCTTTTGCAACAGTTCTCTGCAGCCGACATTGTTCTGTGTGAAGTACTTGGCCATCCCATTGTGTAGCTAAGCTTTCTTCATCTAGTGGCTCTGAAAATAGGACATTTAGAATGCTAATCTCCTCACCGCCCTGTTGTTATTTGATCAGTCTCAAGTGTTACAAACTGCTACAGAAATAACACTGGGCATAGTGTGTGCCTCTTCAAATCTGTTGACATTTCATTGAAAGATAATCTCTACAATGCTACAGCAAGCTAATGTACAATAGCATGGTTCTGAAAGGTCCATTAAAAGTAGTAAAATGAAAAACAAATATTAAAAGAAGACTATGTCCATGTATATATATTTACTGAAAAAAACAAAGGTAACAGGGACGTTATAGTTAGGATCAGATTTCACTAAACCAGTGAAATTCAGCAGTTATAATTACCTGAGTTAACTATAACTTACGCCTGCCAATACACTGCTTATGACCTCACATATTACATCACTCATGACATGGTCAGGGATATCACTATGACATCACTATTTCTTAGTTAAGGAAGATGGGCCACCTGGCTTACCTTCCCTGGATCATAATGGGCCCTGGTGGCCCCATCCACAGGGGCCTGCCGTTTGAAACATAAAATGTATTTAAAAAAACAGAAGAGAGGGGCCGCACAACCCCCCTTCCAGGTTGATTTTAAACACATCCCCCGGGGCCTGGCCCTTTCTTAGTTTACTTTTTTAAATATATCGTGAAGGGGGCCGAGCAGCCCCCCTTCTGGGCCATTTTCAGTCTTGGGGCCTGTCACTTTTTATATATAGACTTTAAAAGAAAAATGGAGAGGGGCCGTGCACTTCCGCCATGCCATAGCAAACTGCAATGTCTGGGGGTGGGCACCCCTGGACATTACTGGAGCTGGCCCTGGTGGGTGGCGGTCCACAGGACCATGTACAGCTCCAAGAGGGGTCGCCTTCCTTGACTAGGAGCCTGAGAACGGCCCAGGAGGTGGGCCCACGGCCCACTCCCATTTCTATAAAATACACTTTGGTCCTGGGGAAGTGGTGGTCCTCTGGGCAGGGGGGGTTCTTGAGGCTCCCCATTACATTAACCCTGGGGAGGTCATGGTCCTTGGGGCACAAGGGGTGGCACACGGCCACCCCCGCATTACTATATAAACTTGCCCCCGGTACCTGGCCCGCCCAGGGCCAATAATTAATGAATCGCAGGAGACTGCACTTCATTTTTTATTTTGGTGGTAGAATTAAAAAAAAATTCTTCGGGGCCCTGGGCAATCGCTGTGGACCCCCGAAAGGCCTAGGGGTTTAGGGCGTTTCTACCCTGCCCTTTTTTCTTTTTTTTCAGATTTTTCTTGTGACTCAGTTCAACAAAGTTACAAGATGGCTGCCAACACTTCCTGGTTTGAAGTGTTGGCAATCAAGCAGATCTCAGCACGAGATCGAGAGGGGTCACGGCTCCACTGCATCCATATATATATACAACTGGATATTTCTTTAAATTTCTCAGCAACTACTGAACGGATTTACACCACTTAACAAAAAAGGCGCTTTGTGGACCAAAAGCTACCTTTCTGCCAAATTTGATGTAATTCTGTTCAGCATTTCGGCTGTAGCCATGTCTAAAGTTTCCTATGGAAATTAACATGGAGAAAAAGTGTTTTGGGACACCCCCCTTTTTCCTCGGCCCCTGCTTGATGGATCACCATGGAATTTTCAAGACAGCAGCTGAAGTTCCTGGCATATTAGTTTTAAAAATTGCACGAGGAATCATCAAACAACGCCAAAGGTTATTGGCAAATAAAAAAACGTTCTTCCAATAGAAACTACATTTAACTATAATTACCTACTGGCGACCGTCAGAAGATAATACAGGAGTATCTACTGAAAGAATTAGTTTGATGGCTTCTGCAATTTATATTTAAAAGAAAATTGATGATTTGAATGTGATCCTTTGTGAAATCTAATAAATTGCTTACCATAACTGTTGAATTTCCCACTAGGCACTTTAACAGTGAAGTTTTGCACTATATTTTCTTGATACAAACTGATGATGATTACCGTGCCATTTTTCTGCTGCTATTTTAGAACAAAGCTTTTTAATATTTGCATGTTTTACTTAATGTTCAGCAAGTAAAAACAAATTATTCCCTCAGTTGTGCCAACTGTGGCACAACCGAGGGAATAATTTGTTTTTACTTGCTTTTTAACCCTGTTCCCTTGGAGTTGTTTAAGGGTTACTCTCTTCTCCTTTTTACTTAATGTTTAGGACTGTTCAAATGTCAATTAAAATACAGATCAATGTATGTTTTAAAATGATTTGAATGGTTTTAAATAATTATTAAATAAAGTTATGATATATATATATATATATATATATGCACACACACTACATATATTTGTATATATCGTAGCACGGCACTCCTGCAGCAGCCCGGCCACATCCACATGACAGGATCGGTGTGAGTTCACGGGTGTAGAACCTGTATTTTATCCACAAGCGTAGGAATCCACAGATCAAGAATTACCAGGAACGACTCGCACTCCACGGCCCAAAATCCCAGAATTTATTTGGCAAAGTGTTTCACCCCCTCAGGGGCATCGTCACAACCTAGTTACAAAAACACTGTGTCAAATTACCTTAAGAAAGAGGGATTGTGGGGTAAATGTACTAGCATCGAAAAAATACTTGCAGAAGTAAAATCAATGATGGTAACTCGTTTGTCACATGTAATAACAGTTTTACAGTCATGTAAGTTGATATTGCATTAAAAAAGATTTAGACATTAGTGCGCATCAGGAGAGATAGAAAATACAATTTGTCATGTGACAACCAGAATGGGCATCAGCAAAGCATTTCATTAATAGACAATATTTTTATCCATATACCTATATCCATAATAAATAAACATTTGTGTAAGCAAATAACTTCAGATTAAGCAATACCATTGCTTAGTCAGTAACACGATATGGCTTCATCTGGCAGAGACATGCTGTATCGAAGATCAGAGCCAAGTGGCTAAGGTTAAGATATCACAAGTAACAAAGTTAAACAATTATAGATTAGCATTCTTATATACTTCTTAAAGTTAATGACAGCCAAGTGGCTAAATGTCCTTGGAAATCATCAAGGAACCAGACTCTTTCCCACAATAGATTGTTATCCTCAATAACCGAATGTTACAACATAAACAATACAGAAAAATAAGTCAAACCATCAAGAAACCTTAAGATATGGATATGCGTTCTAAAAACATCATAACGCTCTCTGCTATTTATCACCAACACAGTGAAACAATTATACAAAACAGATTCCCTTCTGCACTTTCCGCACTAATGGGCGTATTATAGAAATTACCCTGTAAATAACCATGATATGTTTCTCATTTATCCACATGTTTGGATAGTTCCTGAATAAAATCAAACATTTAAAGATATGGTGAAAATGAATGAGAGGAAACCAGGAGAGTGATAAAATGATAAAGGATAGAAAGGTTCCAGCATAAAGAAGAACACTCCATGACCATCTCAGCCAACGTGGACACGTAATTCCTCATCTTCATTTAATCCTGAAGGAGATTAACTCCTGAGTTGAATAATGTACTTTGACTTCAACACCCTGACTTTCTTCTCCCTGTCTCTACCACATGTATTCTTCAGCACACTGCCAATCCCAAAATAAGACATCAAATCAGCATCTCTGTTGTGTACTTTTGCCCAGTGTCTTGCCATTGGATAATTCTTGTCACAATTCTTTATAGGCCTGTAGAGCTCTAGTATACATTTCTTACTCCATACATATCTAAGGCGACAAGGACATATCAACGTGTGATAAATATGTTGATAAATGTTTTTTTGCCCGTTGGGAGTAAATACTCCTTGACATTGCTGCTGCCCCTGTATGCATTGCATCTACCACATTTGTGAAATCCTTTTTGTGCACTTAACCTGCTTGTTTGTGTGTCTCTTGTGTTTGTATAACTGTGTACCAAGATGTCTCTCAGGGATCTTGCCTTGTGGTATGTCACTAAAGGGTGAGGTGACACACTGTTGACTAAACTGGAACCATTTCTAACTAAATGCCAATATTTGTTAAGCCTTTTGGGGATAGAATTAAATTCACCATTATAGGTTGTAATCAATCTAACTGGTTGGGCTTCTGACATGTCCTTTTTAGGTCTCGCTGGTGTTAGCAGCGCGAAGCGCTGCATCCAGCGAAATACCTATTGTTGTTGGCTTGCCGGAAATCTGAGACAGGGGATGTGCACGCGTAAGCCCTCTGAGATTTCACCTCGTGGGCGCGCACGCCCAGCCCGGCGCCATGCACATCGCCTGTCTCACATTCACAGTAAGTAAGCGCACGCGCACACACACACAGCCACACTCACGCTTGTGCACACACACACATACATACACACACACGCATGCAGGCACACACACTGCACACACACGCGCACCCCCCCACCCCCTCTCGGGCTCACATGCACACACACAGCCCCCCCACCCCACTCACCGGGTCACTTGGGCTCCTCTCGTCCCGCAGTGGTGGCGGCGGCTGCACGGGTTGGTAGGCTAATGTCCGCGCTATATAAAAATTCACAGAATAAAATAAAATAAATACAAATGTATCCCATGACCGTTCTCCGATCATCACCCTGCCCCTTTCCGGAGCCTTACTCTAAACTGTCACGATGTCGCCGAAGGATAGCACCACTTTTCCTACTCCAATCCGGGAGTGGGACTGGCAACCGTAGAACCTACCTAGGCCCCAACGGGCAGTTGCAGCCCTCCTACGTTTAATGATCGTCACACGTTCCTAAGAAGTATTTCGACGTGGTTTATTTATCGCAAAAGCACATGCTGAATCCACAGCAAATGAGAATGTCGGAAATCTGGGCATGCAGCCTCTCCAGCCAATGAAAACGTAAGAATTCTGTGCAGCGCTCTAGTATTAGCTGAGCTACCCCTCAACCCGCCTATCGAAGCTTACTTTACATATTCCAATTTCAACCTAGTCGCGTTCGAATCCAATCATATATTCAGCACTGGAATTGGTTGGTATGCGACCCGGACGTACTGAAATGACGGACGAATGGTCTCAATTTGTCTGAACTTAAGACTGCTTTTATGGACGGTTAGTGTAAGTAACCGGCAGGTGGTTTCCTTAGGTTTATTTTTTTTTTTTCACAACTGTACTGCTAAAACGGAGCTGGTAAGCAGTACTATCTCGAGTACAGCTAAAGAACATTAATAAGGCTTATTGGTACACATGCAGATTACATTCCCTCTTTAGTTTGCATGGATAACCGTGGTATTCAGTGGGACAAAAGGGCAGAGGGTTTAACGCATAGTCAGGGGTATTGAGCGCTATATAAATGCAATTTCAATAAAATAAATAAAACGGCAGTCAGGAAAACCCACCACTGCCATAACCGATAAAATCAATGGGAAAACGGAAAAAAAGCAGACCAGACCCTGGGCACAGAGAGATGAGCAAATATATTTTGTATGTTTATTTTCCAGTCCTATTCATTCAGGATGCAAATGTTGATATATTGACCACCCCTCTATATTGTGCCAATCTCAGGGTAAGTTGCACATGAGCTACCCTGCTGAACGTGAGTTCTGGTGATCATGTTCTTCCTCTTTTCCTGTTATTGGGGATATGGCTTTGGGGTTCAGCTTCTCTATGAATCATTATGTTTTTGCCAGTGCTGTTTTTAGGCCGAGCATGCTAGACAGTGCAGGCTCTTAATGTGATTATTATGGACTTACCTAGAGTTTCCAGGAGCTTATTATACCCGCCCATGTATTGAATTTGACAATCTCATTTGCTTGCTTTTTATTGTCCCATCATATGTTTTTTCCTCCCTTGAACATAGTCTCGTTGCCATCTCTTTGGCTGGCTGCTACCCTTTCACTGTTCACTTTCAGGGAACTACTTTGTAGTTCGAAACCTATCAGATTGCTGCTGTCTGGTTGCTTAAGGACTTCTTGGTGACTTTCTGAACATCCCTCCCCCGCCCCCACACTCCATCCCTCGCCCCACACTCCATCCCTCGCCCCACACTCCATCCCTCGCCCCACACTCCATCCCTCGCCCCACACTCCATCCCTCGCCCCACACTCCATCCCTCGCCCACACTCCATCCCTCGCCCTACCACTATCTTTCACCCTCCCTCTATCTATCTTTCGCCCTCCCTCTATCTATCTATCGCCCTCACTATCTATCGCATCACCATAGCATCACTCGGCACCACCACAGCATCAGTCAGGGGCACCACAACAACACTATGTGCTATCACAGCATCACTCAATGCCACAGCATCACTCGTCGCCGCCACAACATCATTCAGAGCCACCACAGCATCAATCTGTGCAACCATTCAACAACAACTGATTTGAATATGTTCTCTCAATGTTTCAAGCTTTATTACAAATGTCACAAAAAGTTGTTGATATTTCAATTCTGTTCTTGGATTTTGTCACAATAAAATACACTGAACATAATCTTCACGAAAGTTATTTACAAAAGTTTAAGCTATTAAGCTATTGCCATTATAAATTACAATACCTTTTATTTAAGTATTAATTATTTAAAAAAATTAAAAGCCATTGTTATTTGTAAGATCAATACATCTAAGTCACTTAAATACAAAACATATTGCATTACAAATGCTATAGGTGTCACTTTTGCGAAAGATAAAACTATTGGCATTGTAAATAACAAAGCTATTAATTTCGCTAATTTCAAAACAAACACATAAGTAAAAGATTTCTCATTTACAATACCTATAGCTCAACTTTCCTGATGCGAGACCTATTGCATTGCAAATGCTTGTTTCTTTTGTGGAGAAGACTCTCTTTAGTTTTGGGACCAGTTTTAGTGCTGACTGCCTTGAGTACTTTTTAAGGATTTCCTCTAGCTCTGAATCTCCTAATCATGCGATCTTCCTCTTCCTTTTATGCTATATCAGTGCTACAGTTACGTTTTGCTCTTAGAAACTCGTCGTAAGTGATACTCCATTTCAACTTGCTGGGATGGTGGCTACCTGCGTGGAGTATACTGTTACCTGAAATTTCCTTTCTGTAGAGACTAGTTTGTTATTCACCATTTTAACAGAGACAGTGTGGAAGTCCATTTCCTTGTCATGAATCTTATATGTGAAACTAAGATTTGAATCATTTTGAGATATATATGTCAGAAATTTGTGCAGTATGTCTTTTGGACCCTCTCAAATCATAAACAGGTTGTCTATGTATCTGGTCCAGAAAGCAATATGTTTGGTCCATCTTTCATTTGTATCCAGCCATGTATGTTGTTCCTCCCACCAACCCATGAATATACCGGCATTGCTTGTTTGAAACAACTTCCCATGGCAGTCCCAACCAATTGGCGATACCATACTTCTTTGAAAATAAAATAGTTATTTTCAAGAGAAAATCTTAACATTTCAAGGAGCATCATGGAATGATCACACTTATGTAATGGTTTATCATGAAAAAAGTGACAGCATGCCTGAATGCCCAAATTGATCAATGCAAGTGTAAAAGGAGACCTCGTCCATGGTGACCAAAGTGTAATCTTTCTGCCACGGAATGTTAGAAATGATGTTAATTAAATCTGTAGTGTCCCTGCAGAATGAAGGTAGTTCTAGGAAATATGGTAGCAAAATGAAAATCTAAATAGATAGATGTTTGTTCTTATAAGCTACCATTGGCAGAAATCATTGGCCAACCAGGTGGTTCTTCTTTGTTGTTATGCACTTTGGACAGCATGTAAAAACAGGGCGCCACTAGATTCTTGACATATAAGAAGAAATATTAGTCATTACTCAAAAGACCACCCTCTTTCCAACCCCTAAGAAGGGATTGGTAACTCCCAATGGAGGTGCAGTATGAGTTGAAACTGCTCTTCTCATAATCTCTGGTGTTATGCAACTGTCTATGTGCTTCTTCAAGGTATTAATTCACATCTCAAAGTACCACGTTCTCTCCCGTGCCGGAAGATTTAATGATGATACTTTGGTCTCAAGATAGAATATCCAGGTTGGGAAGGACTGTTTGCTTTCTTCCAGATTGACATGAGGTCCCTGACAACTACTTTGTGAAATGTATCAATGGTATCATGTGGTGTATTAGGGTTATAGATAGGTCTAGGTTTAAAACACTGTTGACTAGTCTTATCCAACTCAAGGTAAAGTGAAGCCAAAAAGTCCCTTTCAGAAGCCCACTTGTGACTGCCTAGTTCAAGATCAATCAGAGCTGTTAAACCTGGAATGTCCCCAATTAGTAAAGTATCAAAGGATGCGTCCCAAGCCGGGGCTATTGTAGAAACATTCATATTATTAGCTCTTTTGCATTCCTGCATACAAATCTTTCTGAGATTCAGTTTGCGTATCAATAAAAATATGTCAATGAGTGTTTTACAATAGTCCAGGTTCGACGTGGAACAAAAAGAGAGACCAAGTTCGCTGTGGGACACAAAAAAAGAGACCAAGTTCTAGCATTGATTGTTCCTGTTCCGTAAGAGTATGTTTGGTCAAGTTTACAATGGTTAATCATTTCTCACCCATTATCTTTTTTTGCTGTTGTGTCTGCTGCCTCTTTGTTTTCTTTGTATTTTACATTGCTTCCTCCTCTTGCTCTTGGAGGTCTTCTCCTTGTCATCAGGTTTGTTTGTAAAAAAACGATATGCATTCATTGCTGAGAAAGGACTAAATTCTCGGATTAACTTCTGGTGGTCGCCATTAGGTAGGTATAGTTAGGACCATGTGTCCATAGGAAAAGCTTTTTTCTACTTGCCTCTATCTTTGGCACAGTTTGACGAATATTTAGGAAATTTTCCAAGAAAAGTGTGCCGTGAATATTGTTGCACATGGAATGTTTTGGGGAGTTCCGTCAAGTGGGGGCTGTGAAAAAAGGGAGGTCAAAATAGTGTGTTTCTCATGTTAATTCCCATAGGAGCTTTAGACACAACTACAGCCCAAACCGCTGGACGGACTTACACCAAAACTAGCAGAAAGCTAGCTTTTGATATGCAGATTTTGCATTTTTGGTTATTTGGTGTAAATCTGTTCAGTAGTTTTTGAGAAATTAAACAAAATCCAAATTTGGTTATCAATGATCACGGCTAATTCGTGAATAATGACGAGCTCGTGCAGGGAATGCAGAGCTCTGATTGGCTGCCACCACTTCAACCAGGAAGTGTTGGCAGCCATATTGGGACTTGGCTTCAGCCGAGTCCCACAAAGAAATGTAGAAAAAGAAGAAAAGCAGGCAGGGTGGGAATACCCTGACCCATAATCCTTGGTCTTTGGGTACCCAGAGGGACCCCGGCAGGCCCCAAAATTTTTTTTTTCAAACTTTGTGCCCCAAGTTCACAACATTTGTGAACTTGCAGGAAATGTTTTATTTTTAAACTAGTGTGGGCTCCCATACTTGTTTTATAAAGGGCCCCTGGGTGGGCAGGGTCCTGGGGGCAGTTTCTATAAAAAGGAGGGAGTACACTGGGCCCCTCTCCTGAGGCTCTTTGAGTCCCTGGGACCAGCCCTATCCCAGGGATTTTTGTTAATATAGGAGGGGGCTGCTTGGACCCCCCTCAACAGGCTCAAATGAGACCACCATCAGCCCAGGGATTTACTTAAAAAAAATTGTGAGGGGGCGCATATATTAAAAAAATATATACATATATATATATATATATATTCACTGAAAAAACCATAGGTTATAGACCATATATAGTTAGGAATTAGCATTTACAAAACCTTGAAAATTCACTGAAAAAACCATAGGTTATAGACCATATATAGTTAGGAATTAGCATTTAGAAAACCTTATTTTACTCACACAAAACCATTGAAATTCCATATATAGTTAGTTGCACTAACTATATATCGCGCACCCGCAATCCACTGCTGATGATGTCACATATTACATCATTCATGACATGGTCAGTGACATCACTGATGACATCACTGATGACATCATCTAGTGTCTGTGTGTTTTTGTAAAGTTTAAATATGTTTTACATATTGAAGAATGACTGGATGGATGGAAGACTGAGTGTGTGTGTGGCTGGCTGGGAGGTGTGTGACGCTGTGCATATCAATGTGTACTTGTATCAGTGATTGTATAAGAGAGTAAGTATGTGTTAGTATATGTGTGAAAAGTATGGTGTTCTGTGTTTAACTATAGATGAGGAAATCGAAGTGTGATTGATTCTTCACAGGACTGACTAGGTGTATGAGTGCATATGATAGTGTTCTAATAATAACTGACTGTATGTATGAGTAATTGTATGGGTGAATGAGTGAATGTGTGTGTAGACGTACGAATCAGTGAGTGCGTATGTAGTAACTGGTATTGGTGTGTCATGATGTCATCAGTGATGTCATTTGAGATGTCATCAGTGATGTCATTTCAGATGTCATTAGTGATGTCATCAGTGATGTCACTGAAGTATGGTGTTCTGTGTTTAACTGTATAGATGAAGAAATGGAAGTGTGATTGATTCTTTACAGGACTGACTTGGTGTGTGAGTAACTCCATGGATGAGTGGCAGTGTGTGACTGTCTGCATAGGTGTATGAGTGCATATGATAGTGTTGTAATAATGAGTGACTGTATGTATGAGTGATTGTATGGGTGAATGAGTGAATGTGTGTGTAGACGTAGGAATCAGTGAGTGCGTATGTAGTAACTGGTATTGGTGTGTCATGATGTCATCAGTGATGTCATTTGAGATGTCATCAGTGATGTCATCAGTGATGTCATTTGAGATGTCATCAGTGATGTCATCAGTGATGTCACTGACCATGTCATGAATGATGTAATATGTGACATCATCAGCAGTGGATTGCGGGTGCGCGATATATAGTTAGTGCAACTAACTATATATGGAATTTCAATGGTTTTGTGTGAGTAAAATAAGGTTTTCTAAATGCTAATTCCTAACTATATATGGTCTATAACATATGGTTTTTTCAGTGAATTTTCAAGGTTTTGTAAATGCTAATTCCTAACTATATATGGTCTATAACCTATAGTTTTTTCAGTGAATTTCATTGGTTTTTTAACAGCTAATATCTGTAGCTGTAAAATGTATTCTTCTTTAAATCCCAAAATATATTTTATGTTTATTAATAATTTTTTTTTTTTATATTTTTTTTTCTTCGTTCCCGCTTCGCGAATCGGGAAGCTTCCCGTTAGCTGACCTTGATGCCGCGAAATAGACCGCGAGCCGGTAAACGTTTCTTTACCGCAACTGCCGCGTTAGAAAACAACATCGTGACGCCTCCCGTCCGCATGACGTTTCGCGTTGTCGCGTGATACGTCATATGACGTGCTACGTTAGCGAACTGGTACGCTTACCGAGTCGCAAAGCACAGGTTTCTGGAAGCAAACCGGGAGGCCCTGCAAAGCGCTTAACGTAAACACAGCAGGTCATGTGACTTGGTAATAACACTTTTCATTGGTTCATTTCACTTTTGGTTTCCTAATGATGTAAGACTAGGTCATATAATCTAAAATAAACACTTTTCATTGGTTGAGAACTATTGTTTTTCCCAAATGATGAAAATCCCTCCTTCTTTCCTCACTCTGGCTTTCATCATTGTGAGAGAAAGACCCTTTGTTACCAGTGAGCAATGGCTTCTTTAGTAGCTTTAGCTGGTGCTTCCCCACCACCTCCACCACATCCAAGGAAGAGTGGACCACCTGCTCAAGTTATAATTCAGCAAGAAGAGGAAGAAGAGGAACAGGACGACGAGCACGAAGAGAGGCACTTTTTGCCTGAGGAGCCCAGGACGTCTCACCGGAAAGAAAACTTCATTTGGCAATTTTTTAAAATTCCCAAAGGTCAGAAAAAAGTAAATGCAAGATACGTAACTTGCCTTATATGTCAAGATAGACTGTCCAGAGGGACCGACAAAAAATACAGTTTCGGAAACTACACAATGCATCGCCATATGACTAGGTGGCATCCTAACAACTACAGTGCTGCACAGTTTCGTAACGACCTAGATAATCTCCCTATTATGGCCAGAAGATCTGTTGTACCGGAAGTAACGGGACCAGAGGGCAGGGAGATGGTGCCAAATATACAAACGAGATTTCATGAAGTAAAACAAGTCTGCGTATATTGCAGTGGATTCATTTGCTACGGAGAAAGAAGCATCACTCTGATCAACAGAGCTATTGACTATCATATGCAAGTTTGTACGAAACGCCCCAAATAATAAATACTTTTTTTTTGTTTTGTTGCTCCTGTTGAGCCCTTTACAATGAATCGTTTTCATTGCCCCCTCCAAGAAAAACCCCAAAAAATATAAAACTGTTCAGAAAAATTCAAAAAAAGTAAAAAAATGTTCAGAAAAATAATAAAAAAAATATAAAACAACAAAAACAATAAAAAAAAAAGTTCTTTTCAGAACTACCTCCCCGTTATTAAAAAATTGGTACAATATTTGGAACTGTGCCAACCTCTATTTCTCGTAGTTCGCTTCCCAGTTCGCTCGCCGGTACGCGAACCGGAAGTGAACCAAAAAATTTTTTTAAAAAAAAGAACAGTAAGTATAAGGGAAGGAAACAGACACTTATGTTAAAAGAAAGACAGCTATAGGGGAGTAAACTAGAGATACTATTACCCGTAATCCACTGCTGATGATGTCACATATTACATCATTCATGACATGCTCAGTGACATCATCAGCAGAGGATTGCGGGTTTTTTGGCAACGTGCCTTATCCACGGTTTAATAACGCTGCCTTTTGCTTTATATAAGTTTTCAAATTGTATGAAATATATACCAATAGGTCGTTATGAACCTTTAGGTAGTGCTTTTCTTCATGAGGTCTGGTCGCTTCCATACACATACAGATGTTTCAAAGATGATCAAGAAGTTTATCTGAATGGAGAGGAATGCACTGAGACGCCAGATCATTCACTAATGTGTAGGCACATACAGTTACACGGTTCATGCAACAAACACCGACCAAATATGGCTTGCGTGTTGCAAGGCACGCCAGTTCCTGCTATCATCCCCACGTTCAAGTTGTTGGAAAATGGTAGTTATTTGATGCTCAATAATGAAGATTGTTCTGGGTTAATTAAAAGTATTCCTTTTATCGTAACAGTAAGTGAACGGGTTATTTGCTGCAGAAATGTTCTATTTCCTCCCACACATGAACATAGGGAGTTTTCAATCTGGCCACAAATACCAACCTTGGGAGCAGATTTCAACAGCATGGCAAGAATAAGAGCTCTTTTGTCTCAGAGAGAGGTGGCCTTGAGTTCGGCCCGTGAAACTTTTGTGCTTCACATAGCGAACACCCGTACAGAGGTGCAGACCCTTTTCAATACTGATTCGCCTTTCCATTTCAGCAAGATGGTTCGGACTATCTTTAACGCGTCCTCCACAAAGGCCCTGGCGCACTTTTTTAAAGTTGTTACCAGTGGTCTCGTGACTTCATTTGAGAAAATCTTTGGAGTCATCCCTGCTTTCTTTCATTCTATTTTTTCCACTGTGCTTCGTGGATTCCCATTTTTACTTGCATTACCAGCGGACGCTCTTGTGCTTTTTTACATTTTTAAATATGGATGTCCCTCCTGTGCAAGCTCCCGCCCTGCAGCTGCTGACACTGTTCCGCAATCGCATGCTAGAATATTATGGCACAATGCCGTTGGCGATATTAAGCACGGCATATGGATTATCTTTTCGGTTCTCCTACTTCACCTGTGTCCAGCCTGTATTTCACTGCCTGACCTGTGATTTCGATTGGGCCATTGATTTGTGTCTCTGCGGACCGGTTTCTCCTGACGTCGACTTTAATCAGCTGATGACTCCTATCATTACTCATGAGTTGGTTTGTCCTGGCGAAAGGATTATGGCTGTGGCATTGATGCATGGACTAATTGGTCCCTGGAATTTACTGGCGGCAACACAGTCTTTCTTGGAACAGAGCTTTCTTGAAAACCCACCGAGCTGTCCTCTGATGGTGATAGAGGATCCGGTGCTGGGAGAGCACGTATGTTCTTTTCCGCTTTTAAATTGGATGGCTGAACTCTTTTCGGATGAAGACGGTGACTTCCTATTGGAGGCTGTTGCAGCTTATTTTGCATACACAGTTATGTCATAGACCTTTTTCATGTTTGATATGCTGAGTACTAGCATTTCATTGACAATTCATTGACTTATTTGTCAAGTTTTTATTATTTAGCTTGCCTATTGGCTTAAGACTCGATAAAGTACTTGGCTGTTTTATTTTTCTTTAGCATTAAATTTTCCTAGTTTTTAATGTTTTACCTTGCGGACCGTCCACATATAAAGTTGCAATCTGCTCTCATGAGATGGCACTTCTATTATCTTATTCAGTTCGTTTCCGGATCATGGGGAGGTGTCATCTAGGTCCTGGATATCTTTACACCGTGTTAAGTTAGCATGGGCTCATTACCGGTTTAAACGCCATTTTTCCTTTTTTGCAACTTCTGCACACGACACTTAGTTGTTGCTTTAGCTTTCAACCTAGTAGTTCATCGTGGTTTACATGAGAATAATATGTTATTGCTCTACTATCTGCTTTGCTTGTTAAACTATATCTGTACAGCGAGTGCTGAAGTTTCAAGAACAACACGATACAGAATTGTTATGAGGTCTGATCTCCAGGACTTCATACTCATAACATAAGTGCAGCTTCTGCCAATTCTGGGCATGAGGCGGGTTTTATATTGCTTTGCCGAACACACATACACAACAGTTGATGCGGTTCACATGAAGAGAGAGCTGGTGTATGCTGATGTGATTCCTTCAAAACTAAGACACTAAAGTATGGGCACGCCCTAAACCAACACAAACAGACCTTCTTAGCAAATAATATAATATGTGTATTAGGGAGGGTGAGATATAAGCAGCCGCGGGCCGTGGAGGGAGTTACGGTGGGGCAGGGAGGCGGGGTGGGGGAGGGGCAGGGTGGAGCCCTCTCCACCCTGCCCCTCCCCCTCCCCGCCTCCCTGCCCCACCGTAACTCCCTCCACGGCCCGTGGCTGCTTATAAGTGTTGCTAACTCTTATTCATTTACAGCATGTTAACATACTGTCACCATTCGCTTTTTATGTACTAGTAACTATGCTGGTAATTTTGCTACTGATAATATGTGTACTTGTATTATCTAAGATACTACGCCTGAGAAGACGGCATTAGTAAATAAACATTTCAAATACACATGTGTTCTTCTTAACTCCATGTTCTGGTTTCTAAGAAATATATAACGACCGACTGTTCATGAGTTCCACGTATCCTGAGGTACTATAAGTTCATATTCTGGATTGTCTAAACATTGAGAGTTTGTTATATCCAATGTGACACTGTACCTAGCTTGCTAAGGGGTTTTTGATTACTAAGGTGAGTTTTGGGGCACCCTAATTCGCCGAGGTTCCAATCCTCTGTCCACAGTTCTGTGTGAGAACAGAAACCCTGCGACAGGGGCACCCCGACCCTTGCTGGAGCTTCATCACACTTGCGATACAACTCCAGCAATGCGCCACCTTTACGGCACAGATACATCACGCATCTGTGCTGTTTTTGCCCCATGATGCGCCGCATTGTAAATGCAGCACACCATAGGTGACGGAACAGCGGCACAGAATGACTAACACATCCCTGGTGATGCGCCAGTCATCATAAATCTATCCCTATGCTTCTTATCTTGTTAGAGATGAACCGCCATATGTATCATCAAAGTTTTTTGCATTTCCTAAATAGCGAACTTTAAGGAATAAACAGCGATTCTTTACCATTCCTAGTTTGCGATGAGCTATTTGCTAATTACAAATTACCCATTCATTTCCTTCATTTCCATAGGGCGGTTGGACTCACTTTTAGCTCGAACGGCTGAATGGATTTCCACGAAACTTGGCAAAATTGTAGGGACTGGCAGCCCGATGTGCCTTTGCTATGTCTCAAGATATATGCTCCAGTGGTTTTTACGAAAATTAACTTTGAAAAATATATATTGGGCTACATTGGCCTATATATATGTTGGAGCCCAAATGTAGTCCAATGTAGCCCAATGAAGCCCAATGTAGCCCAAAGATGGCCGCCAGAGACAAAAAAAACAAATGTAGCCCAAATATCAGCCAGATGTAGCCCAACTATAGCCCAGTGACAGAATGACCAATCAGCTTCGCAAACCTCCGTTACGCGAAGCGGAGCGCTGTTACAGATATATATCTTTTTTTGAACGTTAATTTCTCAAAATCCACTGGAGCACATATATTGAGACCTAGCAAAGGCACATCGGGCTACCAGTCCCTAATATTTTACCAAGTTTCGTGCAAATCCATTCAGCCGTTCGATTATTATTATTATTATTTTTTTTTGCCCCGCGGGGCCCTTTTAAAACCTCCACATCAAACCTAGGGGGTCAGCGAGGATCTACTATGCCCCCTTATGGTCATTTGCCCCTTCGCTTTGACCTCCTCTTGTCTCTCGATCCTACCGAGAGACAAGATGGCGGCCGCTACGGACTGTTTGGAATGTTTACAGACGCCGGAGAACCAATCAGCTTCGCTTCACAAAGCTCCGTTGCGCGAAAAGTACGCGTACTGGAGCGCTGCCCGGTCCGCTGTTACAGATATATATCTTTTTTTAAACGTTAATTTCTCAAAATCCACTGTAGCACATATATTGAGACCTACAAAAGGCACATCGGGCTACCAGTCCCTACAATTTTGCCAAGTTTCGTGCAAATCCATTCAGCCGTTCGGGCTAAAAGTGAGGCCAACCGCCCTATGGAAAACTCAATGTTAAAAACACGTTTTGGGACCCCCCTTTTTTCTCGACCCCCCCTGGATGAACCCCCCCCCAATTTTCAGGGGCTGCTCAGAAACAAAATGTGCCATTTTCCTGGAAATTTCAGCCAATTCCGTCCACAAACGCCAAAGTTATTAGACATAGAATTTTCAAAAATCCCATAGAGAAAAAATCCTAACTATATATACCTACTGGCGACCGCCAGTAGGTAATTCACTGAAAAAACCATAGGTTATAGACCATATATAGTTAGGAATTAGCATTTACAAAACCTTGAAAATTCACTGAAAAAACCAAAGGTTATAGACCATCTATAGTTAGGAATTAGCATTTAAAAAACCTTATTTTACTCACACAAAACCATTGAAATTCCATATATAGTTAGTTGCACTAACTATATATCGCGCACCCGCAATCCACTGCTGATGATGTCACATATTACATCATTCATGACATGGTCAGTGACATCACTGATGACATCTCAAATGACATCACTGATGACATCACTGATGACATCATCCAGTGACTGTGTGTTTCTGTAAAGTTTAAATATGTTTTACATATTGAAGAATGAGTAGATGTATAAGTGTCTGGACGAAGGATTTAGTAGGTGCATGACTGAATGTATGAGTGAGTGATTAAATGTGTCTCACTGAGTGCATGGGTTAGTGACTAAACTGTCTTAATTTGTGCATCATTATGTCTGTTGTTCTGTAAACTGCTGCATGTGTTGATCAGTAGCTATATGATTAACTATATGGGTTATTGATTGATTGTCCAAGTATTTGTATGGGAGACTGAGTGTGTGTGTGGCTGGCTGGGTGGTGTGTGACTCTGTGCAGATCAATGTGTACTTGTATCAATGATTGTATAAGAAAGTAAGTATGTGTTAGTATATGTTTGAAAATGTAAGGTGCTCTATGTTTAACTGTATAGACAAGAAAATGGAAGTGTGATTGATTCTTTACAGGACTGACTAGGTGTGTGAGTAACTCCATGGATGAGTGGCAGAGTGTGAGTGTCTGTATAGGTGTATGAGTGCATATGATAGTGTTGTAAAGATGAGTGATTGTATGTATGAATGATTGTATGGGTGAATGAGTGAATGTGTGTGTAGACGTAGGAATCAGTGAGTACGTATGTAGTAACTAGTATTGGTGTGTCAATGGTTTCAAAAATTATACTCTCTATTTAACACTGGGTGAAACAGCGGTTATATTAAAATGTGAGGAGATGCATTGTATTGTCACATGAATGATATCATCAGTGATGTGGTCATTGATGTCAAATGAGATGTCATCAGTGATGTCATCAGTGATGTCATTTGAGATGTCATCAGTGATGTCATCAGTGATGTCACTGACCATGTCATGAATGATGTAATATGTGACATCATCAGCAGTGGATTGCGGGTGCGCGATATATAGTTAGTGCAACTAACTATATATGGAATTTCAATGGTTTTGTGTGAGTAAAATAAGGTTTTTTAAATGCTAATTCCTAACTATATATGGTCTATAACCTATGGTTTTTTCAGTGAATTTTCAAGGTTTTGTAAATGCTAATTCCTAACTATGGGGCCGATTAGGATGGCGGACGGACTTGCGTCCGTCCGCCACCCCAGAGGTGGAGGGACCGTCCGCAGGGGCAGCGGCGGTCCCTCCGTGCAAATCAGGATGTGACCGCCACCCTGGCGGTCACATCCTGTATGTTTTAACATTGCGGCGGGTGCTGCTTGAAGCAGCGCCCGCCGCAATGTTAAAACTGCATGTTTTACATGTACATGCACAAAGCGGCAGGCACCGCGCGGTGCCTGCCGCTTTGTGCATGTAAATGTTGGGGGGTACCATAGGTACCCCCCATGTGCACCCCCCACCCCCGACACCCTGGGGGCCCGCAATGGGCCCTCAAAAGCCAAAGTCCACATGCTTTTCCACGGCGGAAAAGCCGCCGCGGAAAAGCATGTGTTTGTGCAAATCCTGATTTGGTTGACGGTGTCTTGCAGACACCGTCACCAAATATCCCTCCTTACACCGCGGATCAGCGGCGGACGGACCTGCCGTCCGCCGCTGGTCCACACGCACTCCCACCGCCATCCTGATCTGGCGATGGGTCTTCCAAGTCACTGCGACGGATAATCCGCATACTCCGGGCCGGCGGTGGCTTCCGCCGGCCCGGAGTATGCGGATTATCCGCTATCATAATGAGCCCCTATATATGGTCTATAACCTATGGTTTTTTCAGTGAATTTCAATGGTTTTTTAATAGCAAATATCATAAGCTGTCGAATGTCAAGTACGTGGTAAGTGAAAACATTTTCGTGTTTATGCACACTGATCTGCTTTGAATGGTGCCCCCCCCCTCATTTCTATTAGGAGTACTCTCTCTTTGCAGATAGTGAAAGGTAGTTAACGCAGGCCTTTACCCCCGTTGTAATACGTCGTGCCTGCTTCTCTCTCCATTTGATTGATTGTTATCCAAGTATTTACTGTTTTAGAATTGGTTCTCTTTGGTTCATTCTCTATTTACAAACAAACACAGAGTCGCAATACTCTGTTTAGTCTTTGCAGATAACGAAAAATCGTGTAAAAAAAAAAAGAAAAGGAATCGAGCAAAATCAGTAGGCCACTAATGGGATCTCTTTTTGACCTCGCTAAAATAGAAACATTAGGAACAATCCCTCATGACAAATACAAAACTAGTGAGATGAACTGAACTCCACACAATGATGGCTGCAAAACAGCTCGGCTCCGCCACCCACCCCGCCCAAAATAACGATAAAGAGCGGCTGCCATGATTTGTTGCGGAATGGCCACGACGGAGCTACGAAATGGTGCTGCTCTCATGCTAACCCCAGCTTCAGTCTGAAACATCCAGAAACAATGTAGACTACCAATTCGATCAGTTCCGGTAGCGCCCCAATGTAACCCGGTAGAGAAGAACTAGCCCTCCCCTCTTTGACTGATGGTTCTTGTTGCCTGTCCCTTCTGTTGTCATTTAACAGAACTATTTAGACTGCTGAAAGGGGTTGTGTTCCGACCGCTGGTTGGTGGAGACATTTTGACTATATTCTGGACCTGCGTTGTCGCGTAATGCGTCATATGACGCGCCGCGTTAGCGCATCCGAAAGTCATCCGGGGCGCGCAGCGCGTAACGTAAGCATAACAAGTCATGTGACTTGTTAATAAAACTTTTCATTGGTTCATTTTACTTTTCTTATTCTAATGATGAAAGGCTTGGTCATATGACCTAAAAAGTATGCTTTTTATTACTTCCGAACATTATTTTTTCTTAAATATATGTTATAATGTTCCAGGCTAATGTACTTTCCCAGAAAATTTACAACTGTCCTGCAAGTAAAATATATTCTTTTTTCGAGAAAAAGAGCGTTTCTTCGTCCCATGACGGAGCCGTTGAGCAAAAGAGGGTCGACCTGCTGTCTTAGTCGCCGATACGCCTGAATATGAGATTCTTATCGATCACTTTATGTTGCAGGAGTAGAAAACACAACAGCCCTTGACCATTTATCTTTACTGCGTTCCTTCGTATTATACCTTTTACCCTTCATGTAATTGGTCTGCTTTATTTCACTTGCCTTTTAATGATTCTAAAACAGTGACTATTATTAAAAACTTTACCAATGTATATACTACTACCATGTTTTCTTTTAAAAACCTTTATTGTGAAAATTTCATTATACAAATACGAGCCTATAACCACGTGGGCCGGCCACGGAGCAAACTGTAATCGTATATGATGAGTAGACATTTACACTGTAGAGGAATGTAACGGGCGGGCCATTAGGTTGCAAGAACTAAGGTGTCTAACAGTTACGGAATCGGTGGACGTACATTTTATAATTAAAATACGACAGGGCCAGTTACAATAAAATTATCTAGATATACATTTGCGGGCAAGTACCATGGGTGACGTTAATTCGAACTTTCAATAGTACAGTAATCAATAACACATCAGAACTTAATATCAATAGGGATGTCGAAATATTCAATCAATTCTCGTCCCCGCCCGCCATGTGCTTCAAAACTGCATACGTATCTCGTGATTTCAAGGTTCTGCAACCAGTACACAACAAGGAGTTACGAGTCCCATTTATTCCGGCGCCATTTTGGGCGAGGACGGGCAGGTCCAGGATATAGTCAAAATGTCTCTACCAACCATCGACTATGATGATGTTCATATGCTGTATTTATTAGAGTAACACTCATCTGTCCACATGAAATTAATTTGCCACAATCTAAACATGTCATTTTAATCTTTCCAAAGTTCTTCTAAATATTTGGGACCGTTTCCCTTGCCTCTGATGCTGTCAGTGCCACTTCTTTGATGAATGTACTAGCAGGTCAGGGGTTCTCCTCCAAATCTCTCTTTTATGCAGCACTATAATTAATTGGTGCCACCTCTCCATATGATGATGCATGGTATAGTTACCATAACTATATTTTTTTTCGGTTCCTCTGGAGAGTTCATCGTGGCAGATGAAGCGTGTAACGTACCGGGCATTTACCTTTTTTTGCATGTACAGGAAAGGAAAAAAAAATCGAGCGTCCGAGTTCTAAGGTGTCCCAGGGCCATTTTAGTGGACCAGGCCCAAATCCAAAGAACAGGCCGCCATTTTGAGAGTCCTGTTGCAGCCGCCTGTCGCTGTAGCATCAAGAGCAGCCGAAACTCAGCTGAATGGCAACTGAAACGGTAAAGGGGCGCCCCACTACAGCAGACGAGCCTCCACCTAGGAAGGCCCGTTCACGCCGCCTCCCCCCCCCCTTCGGGCACCCCACGCCGTTATTCGTAGCAGTATTGTAGGATGGCCACACCAGTGCGGCAACTTGCTAGACATCACCTCGGTGGTAACCGAATCTCAGCGCCTTGTGGTGTCTCCTCTTCAGAAAATATTCTTGCGCTACCTTTGCCCCATTCACACATCGGTCCGCTACTGACGCCATCTCACAGGCTAATGGGGCGCCCCACGCCGAGTTTCAGCATTGTAGGATGACCACACCAGTACAGCAACTTGCTAGACATCACCTCGGTGCCATCCGGATCTCGGCGCCCCACTGCAGATGAAGTGCCTCTCAACTATGAAACCACCACGGTGACATCCGGATCTTGGCGCCTTGTGCTGGTTCCGGCCTATTCACACATCGGTCCGCTACTGACGCCACCTCACAGGCCAACGGGGCGCCCCACGCCGAGTTTCAGCATTGTAGGATGGCCACACCAGTACAGCAACTTGCTAGACATCACCTCGGTGCCATCCGGATCTTGGCATCTCAACGCCTAGTGGTATCTTCCATACAGAAAATATTGTTGCGCTGCCTTTGGCCCCATTCGCACATCGGTCCGCTACTGACACCATCTCACAGGCCAACAGGGCGCCCCACGCCGACTTTTACCATTGTAGGATGGCCACACCAGTGCCACAACTTGCTAGACACCACCTCGGTGCCATCCGAATCTTGGCATCTCAGCGCCTTGTGGTGTCTTCTAGTCAGAAAATATTGTTGCGCTGCCTTTGGCCCCATTCGCACATCGGTCCGCTACTGACGCCATCTCACAGGCCAACGGGGCGCCCCACGCCGACTTTCAACATTGTAGGATGGCCACACCAGTGCGACAACTTGCTAGACACCACCTCGGTGCCATCCGGATCTTGGCGCGTTGTGCTGCCTTCGGCCTATTCGCACATCGGTCCGCTACTGACGCAAACTCACAGGCCAACGGGGCGCCCCACGCCGACTTTCAGCATTGTAGGATGGCCACACCAGTGCTGCAACTTGCTGGACACCACCTCGGTGCCATCCGGATCTTGGCGCGTTGTGTTGCCTTCGGCCTATTCGCACATCGGTCCGCTACTGACGCCGCCTCACGTGCCAACGTATTTTCTCCGCATTTTATACCCTATGCCGCATAACAGGTCATGTGACTTGTTTATAAAACTTTTCATTTGTTCATTTTACTTTTGGTTTCCTAATGATGGAAGGCTTGATCATATGACCTAAAAACAACACTTTTCATTGGATGAAAACTTTTTTTTTTCCCAAACGATGAAAGCCCCACCTTGTTCCTGGATGTTTCAGACTGAAGCTGGCGTCAGCATGAGAGCACCACCATCTCGTAGCTCCGTCGTGGTCATTCCGCGAGCAATCATGGCAGCCGCTCCCCACCAGAAGCCTACAGGAGTCGGGGGCCCCCAAAACTTTTGATGAATCCTCAAGGCGGAGGGGACGCTTTCTAGAATGGGGTCCAAGACCTAGCAGACAAGCGTCCGATTTCCAAGGTGTCCCAGGGCCATTTCAGTGGACCAGGCCCAAAAAGGAAACAGCCTGCCGCCATTTTGAGAGTCCTGTGACAGCCGCCTATCGCTGCACCGCAAGAGTGGGCGCAACTCAGCTGAATTGCGGCTTTTGACACAGTGGACCAAAAGCGGACGGAATGGCAACTGAAACGGTAAAGGGGCGCCCCACTACAACAGACGAGACTCCACCTGGAGAGGCCCGTTCACGCCGCCTCCCCCGGGGCGCCCCACGCCGTTATTCGGAGCAGCATTGTAGGATACCAAAACCAGTGCGGCAACTTACTGGACATCACCTTGGTGCCATCGTTCTGCTGCCTTGGAACTATTCGCACAACAGTTTGCTACTGATGACCCACCCCCCGCGACGCCCCACGCCAGAAATCTGGACGTTGTGCTGCGTTGGGACTATTCGCACAGCCGACTGCTACTTCGTTGTTTTTCCCTAAAAATGTTTATATGTTATTACTGTTTTTGTTTTCTTGTATATATTTATAAGTTATTAAAGTTTTATAATCTTACTACTTTGTTGGAGTGCTATATATTTTTAATGTGACACATAATTGTAAAAACTTTGATGTACAAAGAGTCATCCCTGGAATCTTCCGCTTCAGGCTCGGTCCCCTCCCCAATCACAATACAGGATGGTTTTCAGATAATAGGAACGTGTCTGCTGTGACGGATCTCATCGAGTGTGGGCCTTGATCTACTATAACTCCTTTGAAGAGGGGTGATTCTTTACAGCTGGGGCCATAAACTACATCTGCAGGGCTAGCTGATACCCTAGGACCGGCCTGGACAATCGGACACAGAGGAAAAGGAGTGTCAGAGGGTGCGGTAGTGAATAGGGCGAAAGGGAGGTGTCGGGCGGGCACAGGGTGTGATTCTCAGGGAAGAGCAGCGCAGATGGGGGGTGGTTTATTACCCATGCATAAGACAGAGAGCGGGGGTGACCACTGCCTGGGGGAGATGCTTGCGAGGGTGGGGAGCCATGCTAAGGATCGACAGCGTGCACAGAGTGGGTCTGGTCAAGGCATCTAAAATGACTGCCGTGCACGACAAAAGTGTGGCATTTGAAAAAAGGCAAGATGGCGCAGACAATGTTTTTCAACACTTCCTGATTTCCTTCGAATCGAACGTTAACAGACGTTGGGGCATATTACCAAAGTTAAGCGATATTTATCCCTAACGATGCTTAGCAACGATTTTTTTACCGCTAAGCATCGTCAGAAATTATCGCAGATAAACCTTGCTATTATCAAGGTTTATCGCAAATACGATAAAAAACGACCGCAATGCATTAATATCGCTGAAAACTCAGCGATATTCATGCATTACCGAGCTAATGCTCTTAGCCATGTTATCCACCTCCCATTGGATAACATGGCTAAGAACTGCTCAGGGCAGGTGCTAGCTTTTGGAGATATTCGCGCTTATCGCGAATATTTCCAAAAGTTGATAATAGGAGATAGCGATGTTAGCGACTGTTTCCAGTCGCTAACATCTTGGCATGCCCACTTTGCATGTCATTAGTGATAAATATCACTCACATGCAAAGTGGGGCCCAAGATGGTCGCTATCTCCTACTAGCCGTCGCTAACTGGTGTTAGCAACAGCTAGGTAATACAGATATAATTTTATCTCCGCGAAGCGGAGCGCTGTTACAGATATATATCTTCTTTTTGAACGTTAATTTCTCAAAATCCACTGAAGCACATATATTGAGACCTAGCAAAGGCACATCGAGCTACCAGTCCCTACAATTTTGCCAAGTTTCGTGCAAATCCATTCAGCCGTTCGGGCTAAAAGTGAGGCCAACCGCCCTATGGAAAACTCAATGTTAAAAACACGTTTTGGGACCCCCCTTTTTTCTCGGCCCCCCCCTTGACGAACCCCCCCAAATTTTCAAGGGCTGCTCAGAAACAAAATGTGCCATTTTCCTGAAAATTTCAGCCAATTCCGTCCACAAACGCCAAAGTTATTAGACATAGAATTTTCAAAAATCCCATAGAGAAAAAATCCTAACTATATATACCTACTGGCGACCGCCAGTAGGTAATATATAAATATATATATATATATATATTCTCTCTATATATATATTTATTGGAAAAAAAAAGGTTACAGCCACGTTACAGTTAACAAATAGAATTTAAAAATCTTATAAATGTACTGAAAAAAACAAAGGTTGCAGGGATATTATAGTTAGGTTAACATTTGTAACACACAAAACCCTAGAAATTCAGCAGTTACAGTTAGAGTTATCTGAAGAAACTATAGCTTGTACCCTGAGGTAACTATAACTCGTGCCCGCCCATGCACAGTTTTCTCATCAATAATTTTATTGCAAATGTTGCAGTGATATTATCAATGATGTCATAGAAGACGTCATGAGTGATGTAATATGTGGGGGAGTGCATAGCGAAGCATGTGTTATAGTTATCTTAGGGTACTGTCAGGGAGACTGTTTGTTCCTCAGGATCTGCGATAACGTAAAAAAAGCCCACCTCCAGGCACCTCCAACTCTGAATGCTTTAATAGCATGGACTTTTAAAGTTGGCAGGCATGGGAAAGGGTGGTGTGGGAAGGCAACAGTGAGGAAGGAGATCTGCAAAGCAAAAGGTAAGCACAAAAACCCTAACACTCCCATAATCTAGGGCTCATTAGTTTCGTGCCAATGTTAAACTCAGGTTAGTATTGGGTAGCAATTATGACTGGAGAACTTCTCTCAGTAGCTCTATGCAAATTAGTTCTTTGCATTGCTAGCTAAGTTAAGGTAAACTCATTCTACTCATGAGTTGTCCATGTACTGAACTGAGCTCTCAGTTTCAGACAGTATTGGCTCAGCCCCAAGACTCACTTTTTTTTCGGAAAACACTAAAACATTACAATACCCAAAATAAACAGAATGCTCTCTCTCTTGCCTATATGTAGCGTTCATGAACAAAGTGTACTGATGAATTCTAAGACGGAGTGAGGATTGACCAAGATCCCTACTTGCTCTCACAGAACTTGTGCACCTTTTGCATACAGTCGTATTCACAAAACTCACTGGCAACTAATAGTTCGAGCACAACTCTCTTACCGCACCGAGCATGACCTGCTCTGTATGGGCGCTTTGAATCAACCAAACACTCAAGGTGATATGCAGCGGGAGATGGTGGCAACCTCTCCTCGGCAATGTGATGGCTGTGAGACCCCAAGTAGACCGCTCCTGAAGTAGTCAAGTAGGACTGGAAGACAGCTCCGACTTGGAAGGCCCCTGAAAAATAATGAGCATGGAATGCAAACCGGGGCTGAGTTTTATAGAGCCTGCCACGCCCAATATGACTGCCACTAGGACATCTGGGAAATGTAGTCTGAAAAGACTATAAGAAGACTGAAGAGGAGAAAAAGGCATCTTACAACTTAGAGCATGCAAGCTCTTAAGTAACAATAATGTGTGGGGGCACAGTGCTATTACATTCTTGCATGGTGTACTATGCAAGCAAATACAAATATACAAACAGTGCATGGTGCAGCAGCATTATGGCAGTGATTATACATACATTTTGACCACCATCGTGCTGCAAAGGCTGCCTCATGAGCGTTCCCACACAGTAGCTTGGAGCACTTGGGCAGAGACAGTCAGAAGCTGCTGGCCCTAGACTGTGCACCGCCCTAGTCCTGTCAGGCACGTGCTACAGGGGCATATATACAAAGAAGTGGCAGGGTGAAGCGTTAGCCATCATGGCTTAATGCCTCACTCCAATTGGGAAAAGAACAGGGCCCCTGCAATTCGGATACTACACCCAGGCAGGGAAATTACTTATTGAGAAAACGCAAAACACCGGGCACAGTGTATATCTTAGAATGGCATCTTAACTCTAGACTAGATTGGAATATCTATACTGAAAACACTAATACTAGTACACAATATAAGTTGTTTTATTATTTTCTTTTTAATATTCTTATATCTTTTTTATAGAAAATGTTTTTTATAAATAGAGAATACACAAAGATAAATACATTTACTTTCTAAATGATATTTTATAAACCACATATATTCTCCTCCTTAGACACAAAATACATATCAAATGATTCCATGATTTTACATTTTAGGTAACACAATTATCATGATGTCAATTTATTTGCACATGCATAATTTTCTCTTTTTTCCATTTGCTATTTTGGTCAAAGGAAATCAATGATAAAAAAGCCATAAATCACAAATAGCTAAATGCACAGAGACTGGCGGCTTGTTGGAAGACAACGCGTTTCGGCTAGGCCTTCATCAGGACTCCGTCACAGTGTTTTAACTCGTAGGTGTCTGGATGACACTAGCTTTAAGCCAATTGTGATGCAAAGTTACTCTATCTTGGATATGTGATAGCTTATAATAAAATCATTTATTCGGGCCACTATACTGGGTGGTTGTTGAGATTCCAGCTGACAGTCAACCATAGGGGGAGCAATAGAATTAGTTTTACAGCCTTTACTCAGTTATGCTAACTCTTCTTTTATAATGGATACTCCAAGTCCGTATGTCCTAGGACGCATCAGGCAAGTATTACCTTATGGTACTAGGTAGGATTGATCAGTCTCACAATATACGTAGCAAAGGGTCAGGCTGAATTCTCTTTAAAAATTGCCAAAGTCACGTAATGCTTGATGATACATGCTACAAGCTCTGCAAAATTCACACTGCCAAGCCTTACTCCACCACTTCAGAAACATAAGGCTGCACCCTATTTACAAGGATATGGTGCAGCCTTGCTTTTCCCCTTCGCTGGCGCTACACTTAGCAGTGTAGCGCCAACACAGGCACCCTTGCACCATAGTGCAAGGGTGTCTGCGTGCAGGGGAGGATTGTTTATGTGTAGGAAGGTGTCCTTCCTGCACATAAACAATCCTGATAAGCCATGTTGTCACTTATATGTGTGCCGCTTAATGCAGCACACATGGAAGTTACAAAATGTAATTTTCTTAAGGATTGTTTATATGCAGGAAGGGTCACCTTCCTACACATAAACAATCCAAGGCATTTTGCTTTTTCCATGTGTGCTGCACAAGGCAGCACACATGGAAAAAGCAAAACCGGGCTTGTTCTGGGTGCACCGAGGATACTCTCGCCCTGGTCCGTCAGGGTGAGCGCTGCGAGTAATTCCTCGGTGCTCGGTCCTCACATCCGGCCCCTTACTTCTGCCTGCGAGTGTGTGGTGCTGCAGGAGCGGTCTAGTGCTCCCAGCACACACACTATTTAGTTAAGGATTGAGCAGGCACGCAGTGGACATCAGTCAGTCCTTAGCGCTGCTCCGCTTGTGTACACTGTATTACGGTGCCTACTGAAATGCTTTTTTAAACTAGCTCTCATTTTAATATATTTCATTCAATCTGTTTTGCGCACAGTGTTAACCTGCATTTACCTGCTTTTTAACTCACAGTAGAGAGGGGCTACTCACGGAGAGCAGGCTTGTTCTGGGTGCACCGAGGATACCCTCGCCCTGGTCCGTCACGGCTGGTGTCGATTGTATGGAGGGCGCTGCGAGTAATTCCTCGGTTCTCAGTCCTCACTTCCAGCCTCTTACTTCGACCTGCGAGTGTGTGGTGCTGTGGGAGCAGTCTAGTGCTCCCAGCACACACACTATTTAGCCGATGATCAAACGTGCCGCGTGCCGGATGCGCGCAGCGGGCGCGCCGCCGGCGCGCCACTGGCAAGCCCGTCTGCGCCCATATGCGCCCAAAAGGTACCAGGGTCCACGACCCCTGGATCTTTTTCTGAGCAGTCGGGTGTTTATAACTATACTTCTATGGAATTGCTGGACCTCAGAAGGGCCGCTGACTCTAAGTGCTGCCAGTCCATAGCAGTTGATGACTGTGTAGGCAGCTGTACGTACTATGACTTCCGCTCTTCTTTGGTCAGGAGTGGCACAGAAAGAGGGAAGGTAACTCATACTGCTTCTGACCCCATGCATTGCCTTTCCCTTAACTGTAGGTCTCTGAGCAAACACAGCTTAGAAATCTACGACCTACTTACTGACCAGAAACAAGTTGGGCTGTTTCTGGTGGAAACATGGTTAAATGAGCAATCTACTACAGATATTTTGGGAGCTCTGCCTGACAGGTATGCAATTCTTAGGGTTGACAGATCTGGACAGAGGGGGAAGGTCTTGCCGTGATATTTAGGAAGGAATTTCAGTTGAAACTGTCTAAGATAGCGCTGCCCAGCTGTGAAGCAGCCTTTTTTAGTCAGGCTATGAATTGTACTAGCTCAGTTGCAGGGTTTCTTCTGTGTAGAACCTCTGGGCCGGCAAGAGCCTTTCTTGATGGGCTAGCTGAGACTGTGCCCCCATATATTATTCGCTATCCTAACTTTATTCTGTTGGGGGACGTGAATTTGCATCTGGAAGAGTCAGACAATAGAGACGCTAAGGAGATGATTCAAGGGTTACAGGTAATGGGGCCAACTTATCTGATTAACTCCCGACACACATTAAAGCTCATACGCTTGATAACATCTTTACTAATAGTACACTGGTAGCAGCTCGGCCATCAGTGCCCATAGTATGGTCTGATCACTTTGCCCTTCCTTTTACACTCACCCCACTAGTCAGTCCCTCTGCAATCCAGTAAAGCGCTCTCTGCCCTATATGGTTAGGAAATGGGAGGCGCTAAGCCCTGAGGCTTTTGGGGATAAGCTGTCATCAGGCACCCCAGTTTTAGTGACTGAAGTACATATAGCTGAGGGGCAAGTTTCTCTGTGGATTAAGGAGGCAGTGGATTTTATTATCCCCCTGAAACCAGGTAGAAGTTCCGGCAGAACACCCTCCGCTAAATGGTTTTCGGTGGAATTGGCTCTCTTAAAAACAGATTGTAAATGCCTTGAACGCCAATGGAGGGTGAACTACCTTAAGGAGAACAGGGTGCTATACCTGGCTGCTCTTAAGCTGTATCAGCAAAATGTGAGGAGAGTACGGAGGGAGTTCTACATTGAGCACATTGAAGCAGCTAACAATTCCACCAATAGTATCTTCAATGTAGTGAAAGAACTGTCTTGTTAGATCGTGTGACAGCTTCAATGCCAGTCTCGTCTGACTATTGCAATCAGGTTGCAGACTTCTATATAAGCAAGATTGATAACATCTATGCTGCCTTCCCTGAAAGTAGCAGGAATCACATCCCGACTCCTGTAATAGATGGTGTAGAAATTGAGAACAGTTTTGTTTTTTGTCTGCCTGGAGTAAGCGAGATTCTGAAACTTATGGAGACAGTGAAATCTGGGTCACCTTTAGACCCGATCTCCCCATGATATGTGAGGCTAGGGAGAGAAGTAATTGCCCCAGTTCTTACCTCACTTCTGAACCTCTCTTTTAGCTCAGGTGAGGTTCCCAGTAATTGGAAGCACGCCATGGTGGTTCCTCTGTTAAAGAACCCCTCCCTTGATCCTGCTCTCCCAGAAAATCTTAGAACTATATCTTTACTTTCTTATGTGGCTAAGATTGCAGAGAAGTTTCTTAATAGTCAATTGTCTCTTTTTCTGGAACAGAGACAAGTACTCCAAGAAACTCAGTCAGGATTTAGACCCCGACATAGTACTGGGTCGGCTCTTCTCTTTGCTTCAGAGGCTTTGAAGATGGCTGCTGATGAGGAAAGAACTACTGCTCTGATGCTCCTAGACCTGAGTGCCGCTTTCGACGCGGTCTCCCACGGCCTTCTTTAAGAACGGTTGGGGAGGCCAGGGTCAGGGAAGTGATATGGAGTTGGATAAAACACTATTTGAAGAATGGATCCTTCCAGGCCCTACAGCATCCTTTTGAATCCAGAGTCTCTCCATTGTCACAAGGAGTGCCGCAGGGTTCTGTTCTCAGCCCTACCCTGTTCAATGGTTATATGCGCCCCTTGGCAAACATTGTGATGCGACATGGGGTAAAACTGGTATCTTATGCTGATGATACACAGCTGATAGTTACCCTGGAGCAAGAGGAGGTAGGAACGGCTGCCAAGCTCAAGTCCTGCTTGGGGGAGCTTGCCAATTGGATGAAGTTCATCTGTCTACAGCTGAGCGCGGGTAGGACGGAGGTGATGATAGTTGGCAAGCAGCCCTCCCTTTGGTCACACTTGTGGTGGCCGGACGAGCTGTGTCCATCCCCGTCCCCAAGGCCAAGGTTAAGAATCTTGGAGTGTGGTTTAATTACTCCCTTTCATTCTCTGAAAGGATATCAGCATTGGTGGGTGCTGTTTTGGTACCCTGAGGATGGTACGGAAAATTCTGGACCTTCTCCCAGTTGAGGCTAGACGGACTGTTATACGGGCTCTAGTCACGTCGCATCTAGACTATTGTAACATCTTGTACCTAGGGGTGACCCAAAGAAATCTGCACATACTGCAGAAAGTGCAGAATGCTGCAGCCCGCCTAATTCTGAACATTCCTAGACGGGCCTCGATAGGCTCTGAGGAAATTACACTGGCTCCCCATACGAGCCAGAATTATCTTTTAGGCCTTATGTTTTACTCACCGGATTTTCAATAAGAAAGGTCCTGGATTTTTGCTCACACATCTTACCGTCTATAGACCGGCACATTGCCTAAGGTCCATGGGCACGGCTAAGTTGATTGTGCCTAAGGTGGGGAAGGCAAGAGCGGGTGGGAGTTCCTTCGGCTTCCTTGCAGCGAAAGCCTGGAATAACCTCCCTGCTGACCTAAGGATGTGCCAGTCGGAGACGGTGTTTCGGAAAAAAACTTAAGACATGGCTATTCCGCTTTCCCTTGGATGGCGGGAAATAGGCCCTATGTTAGCTGTTCTTAGGGGGTTCTGGTTCCAGGGTTTGGGAGTGGGCTTGGCCCAGCTGCTGGGTACTAATCTGGTGTTCTAGACTCCGTTGGAGTAACCAGGCGCTCTATAAGCTGTATAATAATAATAATTTCTCTTTGTTTCGCAAACATGAGACCAGGTTTTCCCTCGTCTTAATTTTGGTGCTGCCTCCTATTTATGTCAAAATCATTTGGTGTTGTGGTGGAACACCCACTGCAACACCCACTGCCCACTCCTTTCACGCTGAGCATAGCGTGAAAAGTGTCCTTATTTTCAAGGCAGTGTAAAGCCACAAAAAGTGATGGTTCCATGGCGATAGGGGCTTGTACATATGCCCCATAGTTTCTTCAGATAACTCCAGCTATAACTGCTGAATTTGTATGGTTTTGTGTATGTGTAGAAATGTGAACCTAACAATAACAACCCTGTAACTTTAGTTTTTTTCAGTGAAGCTCTATGGCTTTTTTTTAACGTAAAGTAATATTTCATTGTCATACATTAATCCAACCACCCCCAAGCAGGTCCTTTGGCTGTGTGTGGCGGAGGGCTGACCACAGGGCCTGGGCTGTGGCCAGGTTCTGAGGCTAGCTCCCCACATGCAGCCAACCCTACACTACATATTTGGCCTTAGGGCTTGGTCGCCAACCCGGGAGTGGGGCCTTTTGGTAAGATGTCCATCACCCTGGGAAAAGGCAGGAAGACTTTTGTCTACAATTAAGGTGGATGGTGCTGGGTGATTTTATGCATTTGCATACTTGTAGTAAGAACCATGGACTCTGCTCTCACCAGGAGATGACAATAAAGAACACACTTATCACAGATTGTGCTCCTATAGATCGATCATGCATTCACCTGCATCATTTATTTCAGATTGTTTTTC
Organism: Lissotriton helveticus; assembly: GCF_964261635.1. Classification (NCBI taxonomy): domain Eukaryota; kingdom Metazoa; phylum Chordata; class Amphibia; order Caudata; family Salamandridae; genus Lissotriton; species Lissotriton helveticus. The sequence goes on along the minus strand of NC_136070.1, from coordinate 1,014,631,468 downwards.
CAAGGAAGAATTGCCAAGAACACACACTTGCTTTGCCTACGCAAAGCCCAAGAAGTTAAAATCATGTGTCCTTTGCAGAGGTGGAGCTTCAACTTGGCACCTACTATGTTTATTTTTGTAAGTGCTTCCCGTTAAGGTTACATTTCTGTGAAATGAGCATCAGGGCCAGAATGAAACTTCATTTTATCCAAGAAGAGCCCATAGTTTTGCAGAAAATTTCAACCCAACTGGAGTACTTTCTACTGGTTAATTAGTAAGTGGTACCTCGTTAGGAAAATGTTTTGTCAATTTTCTACACTACAGCTCTGTAAAGCAGTGCAAGGTAATGCCTCCAGTGATTGTTCCTCGAGCGTCTTTATCCACAAATCTGTGATGACATAAATCTTTGTCTAGAGAAGAGGATGAGACTACAAACAGGTGAATCTCCACCAAACAAGGGTTCTTCCTCTTAACTATATGAAGTAAGTGCTTCTATGTTTGGTGGAGATTGTCCTCATATTGCTCCACATCAAGAAAGCATAAGAAAAATCGGTGGGAAATGTAATCTGGTGGCTTTTGGCAAGCTGCACATCAACCTGGGAAAAGGCTGGAAGACCTTTGCATACTACTAAGGAAAATGGAGCGGGGGCCAAACGGGTGGACCTTGCAGATGATTTTGAGTAATTGCATATACAGGGTAACTAAAAGGGAGAACCTTGGACTCTTCTTTCATCAGGAGATGACAAGACAAGAAATACGCTGATCCCTTCTTCAGGGGACACTGTTAGGGATAAAAAACCAGTCATGAATGATAAGAAGAAAACTGATTATATGAACAAGAAGAATATAGCTCATCTTCAATGGCCAGGGTTTGTCAATAAATTCCTTATATGCATCTATTCCAAGGCAATACCCCAGGTGAAACTGTGAGCTCCATAGAAAACCGTACATTTAAGCGTGTGCTTCCACTCCAAAAGTGTACAAAAAAAGAAGAAATTGTGAATAAAAGTGTGATGCATGCTTCTCTACAGATAGTGAAAGTGGTTACGTTAGGTGATTTGTTGGCCGTTCTACATGCGTGAATGCCCTATCCTACTCAAGAAAACAACTTACTCAATGACTGTTGACTGTGAAGAATAATGGAGATCAACTTCAGCAATACGAGACTGTCTTGATCTTTCAAAGAAACAGTGAAATTAGGGTGCGTTCTCTCTTTTAAATGCTACAATCATGCATTTCAATCAATGAGCTCTCAACTTACTGAAAATAGAACACCTGATGCCTCTCTGCTCTCTCAAAAAACGACTCTCTGTCCAGATATTCCTCTGTGTAGAGATAACATACTTAAGATTAATACCTATGACCTGACTACACAAAACATCTGCAAAGGTGGCTTTACATGGAACATTATTACTTGAAAAATATTTAGATGTCCACGAAAGAAACGCCTCCCACGTTGTCAATAACCATAAACCAACACTCCTTCTGTCGTTTCAATACGCCTCACAAGTACCGCATAAACGATGGTTCAAACACTGCCGTGGCAGTAATCTGCAATACGAACAAATATAAAATGCTCACTGCCCGAACACACTAACACTCTGTGCTTAACGACCGCTTCTCTACAGACTGCCAACTCACCAAACAAAGTTGTCTGTGTTACTCCGATTGTTGTCCGCTTCCATAATAGTCAGTGTTGCTGAAATTTACCGCGCTGCTGCTTCTTTTACTAACACCCACGACTCACACCTGATTAGACCATGGATATGAAAAGAAAACTACTAAACTACGAAGTAAAAAAAGCTTAGACGCCATAGCAAAATATGCATGAAGTGTATCAACAGCAGCATATAATTAGTAAACACAAGAGCTTAGTTGTGCCTCTGTGTATTAGTACTGATAAAAACACGCTCTCCACTTATTTCTGAATTACCATCACGAAGTTGAAATAAATGTCCTGAAAAAATGCTGCCCAACCTTTGTGTCACATATCACGCTTTGTTGTGAAATGTAAAAGGAAAACATGACAAATTGTCTGGAAAAACAATGACAGTAAAAGAAAGGAAGCAAGAAGAGAATACAAATTGAAAAATAAAAAATTATAATAAATTAACTTGTGATTCCCCATGAACCTCAGATATTGCCTTAAGCAATTGCATATTTACAATCTACAGTTCATCAAAACACTAACAATCCACTACTGAGGTGTGTCAAAAGCATGACACAGCATATTATGTAGCAACAAAATTAAATTACTGATCAAAGAAGCTATATGCACTGTCCCTATCAAATATGCTAAGTGAACAACAGAGCTGAACAAGATTTGACAATTACATTATTTACAGAAAACACATAATTTCAATCCTGTCATTCAGACCCCTTGGTATGAGGGTCTGTAAAAATTTGGTCCACCATACTTCTCTTAGAGCTAATGCTTACTGTTGTCAAAACCCAATTTGAGTGGCAATACTTCTAAAATCGTGTATTTTAACTGCGCATTGGTGTGTTGGTGTTCCGCCCAATCTAATGCAAAGTGTGATTTAGTGCTTTTGGTCCGTATTGTGCTTTTATGTCCTGTTATCCTCACTTTGATCTTGCGTGAAGTTTTCCCTACATATAATAGGCCGCACAGACATTTGATGGTATAAATGACATAAGTAGTGTTACAGTCACCGTTGTAACTGAGCGTTATGGGTTAACCAGAGTGTGGATTATTGATAATATTTCCTGTATTCACATTGTTACAGTTGACACAATTATAGCATTTACGCATCCCTGCGTATTGTTCAAGCTCAACTTTGTTTGTCGCTGTCAGCATTTCCTTGATATTCCTACAGCGGGTGTATGCGAATAAAGGTTCATCTGCAAATAAACCCTTAAAATCCGGCTAATTTTTCAACAGTTACCACCGATTTCTTTTAATTTTTCTAATCGTAAAAGACCTTGTCGAAAATTTTAAAACAAAAACATGTCTGATCTGTTCAGTTTTTGATTTTATAGTTAACAAGTCTTTTCTTTCTTTTAACTTGGTTTTATGAACTGCTTGTTCCAGAAGTGCCTTGGGACCCGCGCTTTGTGAACTTTCCACAAAGTTCTACTAAAGCTGGTTCAAATTTGTTGTTTTCTGGTGTAATTCTTTTGATCCTCAACATTTGAGAGTATGGTAGATTTTTTATCAATGATGGTGAGTGAAAACTGGAGAACAACAGTAAGTTGTTTTTCTGTTGGTTTTTTTGTACACTGATGTTAAAAGCTGATCTGATTGTTTGGTTATCAACACATCCAAAAATGAAATGCTCTCCTCGCTAATGCAATGTGTGAACTTGAGCCGTTCAATTTTTCAGATTGAGGTCTTTGATGAGGGTTTCCAACGACTCTCTTGTACTCTTCCAAATGAGAAAGATGTCGTCGATAAATCTGACATAAAATGCCACTTCTGAGCTCCATACTTGATCTGTGAAAATATAATCATTTTCAAACCGAGACATAAATGTATTTGCATAAGCTGGAGCCCCCGAAAAACCCTTTGAGGTACCACTTGTTTGTAGATAAAAATCTTCTTTCCATTGCAAATAGCTATGCTGTAAACAGAATGTCAATAATTCCAGAATAAAAACTTTGTTCAGACTCAAATCTGGCAGCTGTAATACAGTCCATTCACAAGCTTCGATATCTTCTTTAAGAGGTATATTTGCACAATGCACATGTCACTTTCCATATTGCAAATTTTTTAGCAGCAGGAGTACGCATTAATAAGAAGCGCAGTAAAAGCAATAATGGATTGATTATAAACGAAATTTCTTAAATGTAACCTCTATATGAATATAGATATATTGATGTCTCAAATGTTTTTAAATGTTTTTTTAAATCTTTTTGATTGTATATATAAATTGTTAACGCACATGCCACTTTACATTACCTTGATGTTATGATCGATGAACTATTACGTATATATATTATGTAAATATTCTTCTAGTGATCATTTAATTTTCTGTATGTGTAATTCTGAAATGTATCCTGTGTCTTTTTATGATTTTTTTAAAATCGAATAAAAGTGATTGACTGACTGAAGAGGTATAGAGGTATATAACGAAGTAACATCGATTGTACACAAGATCCATAATCCAGAAAACTGGTCTTTGATTTTATGAAGCAGATTTAAAAAAAATGTGTGGTGTCCTTCAGGTAGCTTGTCCAAGATTGCACAAATTTCTGATGAAAATGGTCAACGAATTGACCAGCTGGTGAAAAAATGGAGTCACAACCGGAAACTATTGCACGAAATGGCAGCTCTTTAAGGTTTTTGTGAACCTTCGGAAGCATGTATAACTTCGGTCTCCTCGGATGTGCTGCTGTAAGAAAACTTTGTATGTTATTGGTAATCCAGGACATCTGCTTAACATGATCCAATATCTGTTTCAAAGTGTCCATGATGGTCAGGGTTGGATCTTGATCAAGTTTGATATATGTCGTAGTGTCTTGTAAATGTTACAGCACCCTTAGCTCATAAAAACGTCTGACCATCATCACCAGGGCACCTCCTTTATCAGCCATCTGAAAAGTTAGTCTGTCGTCTTTGACTAATTCCTTGATAATGACAATCTCATGTTTCTTGAAATTAGTACAAGTATTAGGTCGAAGATATAGTTTTGCAAAATCATTCTGAATCAAAGACTCAATCGAATCCAACAGCTTATGGGATATCGGGGCCATGTACGTACTTCTTGGCTTAAAAATACATAATTCAGGATCCTGATCTTCATTTGAGACTATTGGGGTTTCCAGCGTCGGACCCACATTAGTAAAAAAATGTTAAAACCTTAAGTTTCTCAAAAATTTGGACATGGAAACCTCCAGTTCCAAAGAGTTTGTATGATGGACAGGAACAAAAGATGTTCCTTTGTTTAACACTTCTTGTTGTGTTGCTGATAATCTGATTGAAGATATATTCATGACAAGACTTTGCCTTTGCTCCTCAAGCTCTGGGCTTCTGCTTCTTTTTCTTTTAGCCCTCCTAACTTTTTTGCATCTGGTAGTCCGCCTATTGCGCCACTCTCTAAAAAAGGATTCGGTTGACTAGATGACGCTAAATTGCCTGTTTGTGCGCTTCTGCCAGGTATTTCTTGTTGCACTACTAACGGTGTTCTTGTAGGTTCCAATTCATGGTCGGATACTACCGATTCTTGTGATGACGTATTAGGTTTTTGATATGGCAGTCAATTTTTATTCTCTTCTTGGTTTCTTTCTTTTACTGTCATCGTTTTTCCAGACAATGTGTCATTTTTTCCTTTTACAAAACATTTCACAACAAAGCGTGATATGTGACATAAAGGTTGTTCAGCTTTTTTTTCAGGACATTTATTTCAACTTCGCGATGGTAATTCAGAAATAAGTGGAGAGCGTGTTTTTATCAGTACTAATACACAGAGGCACAATTAAGCTCTTGTGTTTACTAATTATATGCTGTTGTTGTTACACTTCAAGCATATTTTGCTATGGCGTCCAAGCTTTTTTACTTCTTAGTTGAGTAGTCCTCTTTTCATATCCATGGTCTAATCAGTTAACACTGAAGGCTGGTCCTGCTCGCGGAGAAGGCAGCAATGGGGCACTATGCAGTCCTGGAGTGGTGGAGGGAACAGAGACCCCGGTCACAGGGAGTTGACCCTAAATAGGCCAAAGGTCTCCGCCCCCCACCACTCCGGATGTGCGTCGTCGCCCGTGACCCGGATGTACAAGGGGGCGACCGGCCGCCGATTGGCCGGTCGCCCAACCATGATGACTGCGGGGCGGGGCCCGGAGGTGCCGGGTCCTAAGGGCGCGCCTCGCGATACTCTGCGCTTGGCATTAAAAGAAGCAGCAGCGCGGTAACTTTCAGCAACACTGACTATTATGGGAGCAGACAACAGTCGGAGTAACACAGACGACTTTGTTTGGTGAGTTGGCAGTCTGTAGATAAGCAGTCATTAAGCACAGCCTGTTAGTGTGTTCGGGCAGTGAGCATTTTATATTTGTTTGTATTGCAGATTACTGCCACGGCAGTGTTTTAACCATCGTTTATGCAGTACTTGTGAGTCGTATTGAAACGACAGAAGGAGTGTTGGTTTATGGTGATTGACAACGTGGGAGGCGTTTCTTTCATGGACATCTAAATATTTTTCAGGTAATAATGTTCCATGTAAAGCCACCATTGCGGGTTTTTTGTGTAGTCAGGTCATAGGTATTAATCTAAAGTATGTTATCTCTACACAGAGGAATATCTTAACAGAGAGTCGTTTTTTGAGAGAGCAGAGAGGCATCAGGTGTTCTATTTTCAGTAAATTGAGAGCTCATTGATTGAAATGCCTGATTGTAGCATTTAAAAGAGAGAACGCACCCTTATTTCACTGTTTCTTTGAAAGATCCAAGACAGTCTCGTATTGCTGAAGTTGATCTCCATTATTCTTCACAGTCAACAGTCATTGAGTAAGTTGTTTTCTTGAGTAGGATAGGGCATTCACGCATGTAGAAGGGCGAACAAATCACCTAACGTAACATCTTTTACCATCTGTAGAGAAGCATGCATCACACTTTTATTCACAATTTCTTCTTTTTTGTACACTTCTGAAGTGGAAGCACACGCTTAAATTCATGATTTTCTATGCAGCTCACGGTTTCACCTGGGGTATTGCCTTGGACTAGATGCATATAAGTAATTTATTGACAAACCCTGGCCGTTGACGACAAGCTATATTCTTCTTGTTAATGTAATCAGTTTTCTTCTCATCATTCATGACTGTTTTTTATCCCTAACAATGTCCCCTGAAGAAGGGATCAGCTTAATCCTGAAATGCATTTGGCATGGTTGTAACATTTGAACGCTCAAATAAGAATTTTTGCTGTTATTCAAATATATTGATTATGTGAAATAGAAGTTTCACGTCATTATGCAAAGTATTTATATATTTGCACATTGATGATTTTTGTGTTAATTAAAAGATAAAGATAAATGCAATATGTACAAAATCTAATGTTGTGATTTTCATTTAGTGTTTGAGTCATAGTTTGAAATTGTGAGAAATTACAATACACTAATAAATGCTGTGCATCCAGTATACTGGTGTTTTCACATCAGAGAGAGTTTGAGTATCAGGCTGGCTGCCGATCACTGGTTTGCACGAACTCATTTGTTTACATTGAGAACATTAATTCATTCACATTCGGGTACAAGTGGGAGTGCGTAGACTTCTTCACAAAGACAAGAAATAACTCATGTGTCACAGTCACTACAGACCAGACTGTTCTCCAATAGATCAATAATGCATCCACCTTTATAAGGGATGTCAGAAAAAAATTCATGTGGAATTGCAGAGGAAGTACACTTGTTTTTCCAAACCCAAGAAGTTAGGATCATTTGTCCTTTACAGAATTTGAGCTTCAACTGGTCACCTGCTATGACAGGGAGGGGGGCCACGCAGCCCCCCTCCTGGGCCCATTTTGGACTCCAGGACCTCATCCCCTGGGGTCCCGCCAATTAAGAGTCGTGCCCTGGTGCCTACCTAGTGTACCCACCATGTTGTTGTTAGGGCCTGCTCGGGGAGCACCAATACTCCTGCGGGCCCTGCTGGCTCCCCACCTCCATCAGAAGCTGGAATTGCTCCTGCACGCAGGGAGCAGCAAAAAATACTTCTCCCTGCATGAGCAATTGTATCATCTGTTTCCCTGCCCGCTGTGAAACAGATGACAAGTCCACTCCTAGTAGGCAGGAATATTTTTCCTTCTCACATCCACTAAGAGTAGACTTTCTGTTGGCTCTTTCTTGGCAGAAGCTGTAAATTGCTCCCACCAAGTGAGAACAAATATGCTCAGTCCCGGGGATGAGCACCCCGGGGCATAGCATAGCCATCCCTGGGGGGTGGAGTCCACAGGGCCATTATTGGATCCAGGAGGGGGGCATGCAGCCCCGTCCCTTTAAATTGCACGGCCGGGCCCTGGGAAATACAGTCCCCGGGGTTGATCGCAGGCCTGGGAGGGGGGCTGCACTTAACCCCTCCCCATTTTACCAGTCGGCCTGGTCTAAGAGGTGGTGGTTCCCATGGCTGATTATTGCCCATGAGGGGGGCGCAGTCCTGTGGCCCCCTCCCCTTCTTTAAATCAAGCTGGCCCCAAGGAGGTGTTGGTTCTCAGGTCAAATACGATCTGTGAGGGGGGCTATCCAGCCCCCTCCCCTTAATACATTCAGCTAGGCCTTGGGAGGGTGGCGATCACTGGGACCAAAATCAGCCTAGGGAAGGAGGCCACACACGCCCCCTTTATAATATAAGCTCCACCTTGCCGGGACCTGGCCCACCCAGGGGCATATAGAAAACAAGTGTAGGAGACTGAGCTTGAATTCACAGATCCTCTGGATTCTCTTTGAAATCGCGGCAAATTGGATTTTTTTTTAACCAACAGCAGTGTTGCTGTGGGACCCCACCACCAGGCCATGGAGGTCAGGGTATTCCTGCACTGCTCCCTTCTTTTTTTCAGCCTTTTTCATGGGACTCATATGAGTCTGAGTACCAAGATGGCTAACAACACTTCCTGGTCAAAGTGTTGTCCGACAATCAAATGTCAGCATTAGATCTGTCAGATCCACGGAGGATACATAAACAATCACCCCTGCAGCACAGGCACCCTTACAACATGGAACAGGGGTGCCTGTGCACTGTATTTTTGTAAATACGGCTCATCCCTGCGTTTGAAAAATGGCGCAGCGCGGCGTTAGCAATTTTGGAGAAACATCGTGCTCCGAAATGTTTTTGTAAATATCCCCCTCAATTACTTGACTTTTTGTGCGAGAAATAATGCATCCATATGTTTGACATTTTTGTTAAAAGGTTGAAAGTGAAAGCCCTCTCCTAAGTGTGACATATTGTCAAAGCAGGCCCCCCCCCAAACCATACACACAAATGCTGCTCTGCCCTCTGGACTCAGATCCTGATAGAAAAATAACAATTTCAGCGAGAGCTGACATTCAAAATGAAAAACAGGGCCTGGCCCTGCTCTGAGCGCCTCCCTCTGCACCAACTGAAGGCACGGAAACCAGTGATCAACGCTTCCCTGTCTTGGTAATACGAGTTTTAAAAGCACTTCACATTCTCTTGCATTTATGAGGGCCATTAAATGAATTCTCATCAGCTGGGAGGATACTAGAGTGGAGATAAGCCTTGTTGTGTTTTTTTAATGGAAGGTAAGTTTCAATCAAAACCTAAAAGACACAATTTAATCGTGTGTCATTTTTAAGAAGAAATATAATTTTCGCTAAAAGACAAAACACTCATGTAGGAACACGAATCTTGATCTGGTAGTAAGCGCTATATAAATGTAATTACAATACAATGCTGATCTCCTGATTCATATGTAAGTGCCACAGCCATTATGGCAGGAGATAACTGCAAAGTGATTTCTTCAGGTAGTGTGAGCAGGTCAATCATATATGAAACTAATTACCATATGCTGTTAGATAAGATAGGAGAGCCCCAAGTACAAATGTACAACTGCAGGCTATTTGTGGGAGGTAAGTGAATAACAAACACAGGGAAAAATATGAAATGACCGGGAGAGTGAAATAAGGGATAAGTTGGGGATGGGGTAAGGAAAGAATAGCAACATGAAACTTGGCAGGAGTGAGGCTGTGGCAGGAAGAAGCACACGAGAGAGGGAGAACTGGAAAATGCATGCACTCTTGTTAGAAATGTGGTCGCTAGTTGGCAGTAGTTTGCTCTCGGTCGAAGTAGGGACCTCACTCTAGTCAGGGTAATGGAGTTACACAGCTAAGATACCCCTCTGCTCACCCACTTGGTAGCTTAGTGAGGCTTATCTCATAGGGATGTATGTCATCACAACGCATGCTTTTACTACGCATGCCTTTACAACGCAGGTTTTACAACGCAAGTCGTTACAACGACTTGCATTGGGGGGTGCTGGATAGTGGAATAGTTTAATTTACGATTCCAACTCCAGTCCCCGTGGATAGTAGGGAAGGTTTTGGATAGTAAATTAAACTATTCCCTATCCTACAGCGCCCTCCAGCGCAAGTCGTTGTAATGACTTGCGTTGTAAATCCTGCGTTGTAATGGTAGTGCGTCGTAAAAGTTGCATTGTGATGGATGTTTCCCATCTCATAGGCAGTGTGTAAAGCATTTGTACATGCACACACAGTAATACAGTGAAAATACCACAGAAAGAGTGCACACCATTTTAGAACACTTGCCAGTATGTATCTGAATAACACAAGACCAACATGACAAAAATCCAACGCACACAAGTAAAGATATCACTTTTTAAAGATTAAATAAGTTCAGTACATAGAAATCTATGGATGCTTTATTTTTAGCACAAATTAGCTCGGGTGTGTCAAAATTCAAAGACAAAACAAGCAGGGGAGGTGAGGTGTTGGAAAAGCGAAGCCATGCTTTGGTTCCTTACTGTCAGGGTTGGTGATCCGTTGGTTCCATACTGTGAGGGGAGGTAATGCGTCGAACTTCGTAAACACACGAACTTGGTTCCTTATTGCTGGGCAATGTCACTGAAGCACTTAGTGCTCAGGGACAATGCGTCGAAAATCTAGATGTGCTGTGTCAATGAGGCAGAGGTGGAGCAGGCGCTGCGTCGATTTCACAGCTACGAAGCAGGTGTTGCATCGATTCTTCAGCCGCCCAGAAGGGCCTGTGTCAGAGTAGGAGCAGGTTCCACGGACGTCGGTGATGCAGTGTTCGTAACTCGGGCTGCGGTGATCTTTCAGATGCATGGCAGATGCTGCGTCAATTCTTCGACTGCACAGCGGCCATGAATTGATTTTTTAACCACTTCGCAGTGCTGCGTAGGAAAAACGGGCACTGCGATTCGATGCATGGATTGTCTCTCCAGGTTGCCAGGTTCTACTTCCAAGGGCCCAGGAACTGGTTTTGGCACCACATGGCAAGTCAGGGATTTCAGCAGAACAACTCAGGCATGATGTGTTAAGTCTTTGATGGCCCTGAGACTACTTAACAAGAGGCACGCACAAACAAACCCTTGGAGAACCTTGGAAGCAGAATGTAGAAAGCAAACTCCAGTCCTTTTACGCCTAGGACAGAAGCAACAAGGAGCAGGACAGCACAACAAAGCAACAAGCAGAATGTCAGCCCCTTCTACAGCACCCAGTACTTCTTTCTGACAGACTGTCCTTTAGTCCAAAAGTGTTCTGAAGTTATGGTGTTACAACTCAAGTACTTAAACCAATTTCTGCCTTTGAAGTAGCCAAACTTCAAAGGAAAGTCCTTGTAGTTCAGAAGGCCCTGCCGTTCTCTGACCTGGCTACAGATACACTGCAGGGGCTGGAGACATCCGAGTGTGAGGACAGGCACAGCCCTATTCAGGTGTCAGTGACAACTCCTCCCACCACTCTAGCTCAGGAAGGCCCATATGCCTGGTGGTGTCCCATCAAGATATTCAAGGCCCACCTCAGCTCCCTTTCCGTGACTGTCTAGAATGAATGCACAAACAGCCCAACTGTCAGCCTAAACTAGACATGGATTCAACAGACAGGCAGAGGCACAGAATAGTAAAACTAAAAAATGCCTACTTTCTAAAAGTGGCATTTGCAAACACCCAATTTAAAAACCTACTTCACCAAAATATGTAATTTTAAATTGTGGGTTCAGAGACCCTAAACTCCAAATTTATATATGTTCCCAATTGGAAGTTACACTTGTAAGATGTTACAAGGCAGCTCCAATGATAACTTATGGAAAAGATAGTCCTTGCAGTAGTAAAAAACAGAATTAGCAGTATTTTACTATCAGGACATGTAAAACACACCAGTACACATCCTACCTTTCAAATACACTGCACCATGCCCATGTGGCTACCTTTGGCCTACCATGGGGGTGCACCTGCCAAGTCGATATGGCAGTTACAAACTGCCCATACAGACACTGCAGTGCTAGGTCTGAGACATGGTTGCAGGGGTTCTCATGTTGGCCCACTAGAGGTCCTGGGCACACCTGGTGCACTATACTAGGGGGCAGATTTACAAGCCCTTTACACCACTTTTGTGTCACTTTTCCCATGTTAAAAGTGACGCAAAAGTGGCGCAAAGGCTTGTTAATCTGCTCCTAGGGACTTAATAGTAAACCAAATATGTCAATCATGGGATGATCTAATTACAGATGCATTTTACACCACAGGGAGCACTTGCACTTTAGCACTGGTTGGCAGTGGTAAAGTACCCACAATGCTAAAACCAGCAAAAACAAAATGTAGCACACAGTCAAAAACAGAAGGTCAGAAGCAAAATAGACCGGGAAAAACATGACAAAGATGCCAGGTCTAACAACTCCCCTAGAGTGCTTCAGCAAAAAGATCAAAAAGGCACCCTATAAGTGAGGAGTGAAAGCAGAAAAGGCAATCTGTCAGAGGGATGGCAAAGAGACTTTGTTCCAGGGGAGGGACAAATATAAGAATGACAAGATGGGACAGAAAAGTCACTGAATAAGAAGCAGGCAAATTAGAGTGTCAGTAAAGCCGGCCAATGGTAAGCAATGGGTGGGCTGCAAGCCCCTGTGTGGTCTTTGTAAGCCCACAATTGCAAACAGACGGCTTGCCCTGTCCAAACCACTTGACTGGAAAAATTTGTTTAACAGCTGACCACACTCTATTTTTCACATGGCTGGCTAGTTTTCTCTCCCTGGAATACATAAGAAGGCTTAATCTTGACTTTCAATCCCATTGCCTCAAGCAAAGTAGCATTCTAATGTCAATAAGAGGATTCTCGAGGAGGCTGATAGGAGGAGTACCGCAAGTGCACTTGAACCAGACAGAGACTAACTCTGTCTGGAGCCAAAGGTGAGCTTGTGTCTGTATGGATTCTTATAACCTGAAAAAAACTGGTAAAACACAGTAAGAATTTACCAGACACCACAGACAAAAAAGTGGGCTGTTGATGTTCATCCTGACAGTGAGGACGACGGGAAGGGATTTACAAATTCAGTGATCCTTTAATATTAAAATCGAATTCAAGCATCTATGAGAATGATCTGTTTAAAGGGTGTGGTGCGTGAACGCTAAAAACCTAAATGGCTGTGTTCCGTGAACGGGTCACAGTAGGAAAAATAATTTCTCCCAGCCATGCAGCTCTAAACAACACAAATAATCGGCATTCTAAAATGTTCCTTTGAGGTCGACGTCTGCTTTGGTTTTCCGAGGTAACTTGACATCATTCACCGCATGGCCCCTTTAATGCGAATGTCAGCCAGTAGTCGCTCCTCCTTTTAACTTTAATCAGTTTGCGATGTTCACGTGACGTTTGGTACTTGAAGGATGCGCCTCTTTGGCTTTGAACGTGCTTCTGTGCTTGAGGGTCAGGCACGGGTGACATTGGGTCTCGGCACAGCAACTGAGAGCACAGAACGATGACATTCTATCGTTATGTGTCACCGACTGTCATCGGCAGCACTCCAGACTCCATCCAGGGAGCACGCCTCATCACGCGCAGCAGCTTTGCCAGTAGGCCTCATCAGTCTGTGTGACAGATAGCAGCGGAGAGGTGTAAGTCACTGAACTGCGGCCCCGGAGTTCTAGTTACATCACAGATTTACAAGGACGTGGGCCTTGGCACATCTTTTCGAACTGCAGACGTCGCATTGCACAAGTCTGCGTGGATCGTTACAATGGTTTAAAACGGTAAACATCCTTTACCACGAATGCGTTACAACGCATGCCGTTAGCCCGCATTTTTTACACCGCGAAATCTTTTACAACACAGGGCTATACACTGAAACCCATTACAACGCATTCCCCAAAACAACGCCCCGGTGGAGTTAGAATAGTAAATTGTGTTGTAATGGGGAATGCGTTGTAATTGATTGCGTTGTAAAGCCTTGCGTTGTAAAAGATTTTGTGGGGTAAAAAATTGCTGGATAATGGCATGCGTTGTTAACGCCTGCGGACCAATGCATGCGGAGTAAAGTGTCCTAACTGACACGGAACGCCCACGCAGGGCTAATTCCCCTCCTGTGTGGGCGTTCTACGGGAGTGGGCAGAGTCGTGACGAGCTCAGCTCGTCATGAGCACAGCTCCACTGTGCAGCATGACGAGCTGAGCTCGTCACGAGCACCGCTGCGCCGCTCGCGGCCCCCCTACCCCCCACCACCGTGGGGGCATTAGCCCCGCGTGGAAGGGGTTAAAGTGACAAGTGCTAGTTCATTAAAATCACATGTGTATTACAACAATAGACATAGATAAGTTAACCAATGGGTATTTTTGCCTGGTTTGAGATGTATAAAATAAACGTTTAAATGCAGGTTAAAATTTGAGTTCAAATACAGGTTAAAATTTGAGTTAAAACTCATATTGAATATATTACAAGTACAAAACGATAATAATAGCTTAATGCTGAAATGTGCTTACATGTTTACATATGTACCAAATTCCTGTACATTTCAAATAAATTAAATGTATTCGAGCCGGTATTAGCCAGTCTACAGAATCCATTAAAATTCCGGACACGAATACCCCTATCACACCCAAACACTCATTCCTGTACCCCGTATTAATATTATACATAAAATATCCCTGTTGCTGCACGGTTTTGTAATAAAATGGTTAAATCCCCATAATCACACCGTTATGTTGGTTATTCCTATCCTATATGTCTGTTGTAATTATGGGTGTGAATATTGTGACAGATGTGTGAGATAAAGTTGACCCAATGTGTAAATCTGTTAAAACCTTGCTGTGCATGTAACAATAGTTCTGTATTGTTATTATATTATTAGAGCGCCCGGGAGTCTTAGTGCAGTCAATCCTTATATTCTCTAACAGATGATATCTTGCCTGATTTTATGGTGTTTTTCAATGTTTACTTTGTACTCAATGTCACCTTCTTCCCTTGTTACTGTCTAGTTTGGTTGTGCCCGCTCGAAACCTCTACTTATCTATCTCATCTCTGCTATATGTAGTGTAGGGCATATGTTTCATATAAATAAATATATAAATTTATAAATATGCACATGGTATAATCACAATATTAAATCATGTTCTATACAATAATACTGATTAGTATATTTCATAGACCTCCTTACAATATATGTTACTACAATAGAGAATGTTAATATTTGATAAATAATTATGTAGACGTGTATATGTTGTTAATAATTAGAGATTAATAAGGGGCCCCTTGTGAAATATATCATCAATAGATGGTACAGTCATTCATCCTAGGCATGTATGTAAGTCGTCTGTGGCATTTAATCCACCAGGGGTCTTAGAGTCAAACTGTAAAATGTATCTTGTTTCTTATTTGCACAGTTTGGATTCTCTATGACCCCCCCTCCTGCTGGGTGGAATAGCATCCACGACAAAATATTTTAGTCCTGCATTGTTACTGTCGTGTAACTCTCTAAAGTGCTGTGCTACCGGATATGTGTATTCCTGATTGGAGATAGCTCTGGGATGATGTAATATACGTTTATATACTGCTAACTTCGTACTCCCCACGTACTGAAGCCCACATGGGCATATCAGTACGTAAATCGCATATTCCGTCTTGCACGTAAGGAATTTCTGGATCTTAAATTCTTTGTCGCTGAAGGGGTTATATATGTTTTGGTCGTGACCCCATGTAGGCAGGCTTTACATGTTTTGCATTTAAAAACCCTTTATTGGTCTGCAACCAACTTGTCTCGTCTATTGTTTCAGGGCTGGTGTTTACAAGTGAATCCCTCATTGATGGGGCTCTGCTGTGTGTGATGGATACCCTACGTGGTAACGTGGGTCCTATCACGGGGTCATTTAAGACCAAGGGCCAATTTTTGTTAATAATCTTGTGGAGGTTATTATGTTGTCGACTATATCTCATAATGACTCTGAACTGATTGGTATCGTCCCCTCCTTCTTTTGCCATCTTATCTTGTGGTACTAGTTGTTTTTCTTTAACCCCTTCAACGCTCATGATGAGCTGAGCTCGTCATGTAACGCGGGTTTTTTAAAAACCCAGCCCACAGCGGGAAAACCGCTAGCGCGCATGCGGTTAATACGTTCTTCTCTGCTGTGCACCATCGATTTTGTAATAGCTTAGTTAAAACCTTTGTCAGAGTATACCCTCTCATGGAATCTCTGTCTACTGCTTTCTTGTGCCTCCCTCAGATCTTGCTCCATATTGAAAATTCGTCTGAGGTGCAACATCTCGCCGTATGGAATACTGTTTATGAGATGTATTGGGTGTGCACTGCTAGCATGTAGGGTGGAGTTACCCGAGGTTTCTTTTCTATAGAGTCTGGTTTCTATTAGACTGTTCTGCACACAGACTTCAGTATCCAAGAAATTAACAGATGTTTTGCTCATTGTGACAGTAAAGTGTGAATTAAGATCATGCTCATTGATTTCTTTTATGAACTCCTTAGCCTGCTGCATTGTTCCATACCATAGTACAAACAAATAGTCTATGTAGTGTAGTCATACAATTACATTCTCATGCAGTGTTTTGTCATAATTGCGTTTGAGGACATGTTCCTCCCAGCTTCCCTTGTGTAAACAGGCATAGCTGAGAGAAAAACTGGCCCCCATCGCTACACCTCTTATCTGCTGACATATTAAATTGTTGAACATAAAGTTGTTGTTTCTTAAACAATAGTCCAACATTTCAATTAGCATATCATTATGTTCTTTGTACTGCGGTGGTCTTTGAGACAGATAATATTGTACTGCTTGTTTACCATCACAATGTCTGATGCTGGTATAGAGAGATGTTACGTCCAGCGCCAACATCAAGTAACTATCCTGCCAACTCACAACATTGATCTTTTGCAGGAAGTCTCCTGTGTCACGTACATATGACGGAAGAGATTTCACAAAATCCCATAGGAAGAAATCAATATGTTTAGATGTATTCTCCAGAAGTCCGTCTCTGGCTAATATTATTGGCCTGCCAAGTGGTTTGTTGGCATCCTTGTGTATTTTTGGGATAAAATATATGGATGGAGTTACCAGGTTGTCTTTCTTCAAATATTTATATTCGTCCGTTGTGATCAACTGTTTACTTTTCCAAGACATCAATTTTCTTTGATATTCTTTATGTGCTTCTTTCATGGCAGCAGGCGTGTTTCGTACATAGCAGTCTCTGTCATTACGTTGTGTATAGGCCTCTTTGTTGTACTCATCTTGTGGCAAGAGCACGATATTGCCCCCTTTGTCACTTCTTCGTACGGCTATGCTCTTTTCAGCTTTGAGTTTTTTGATTAGGGCCTCATATTGTTTATTTTGTCTGTTAAAATTTCAACGCTTCATTTGAGTTTCCTTATTCAATTTTTTGATTTGCGCTGTGACGTTCTCATAGAAAATGTTTGAGTACCGAGGTGTGATTGGGTTAAAAGTGGACACTGGTTTAAAAGGTGTCAGTATCTTGGTCTCTGCCGTGCCTGTGTCAACTGCCATGTGATAGATCTCCATACTGTTACTGGTCATTTGGTCATCAGCCTGTGTCAACTGTCCTGTGATAGATCTCCATACTATTACTGGTCATTTGTTCATCATATCCAGCTCCTTCTGTTTCCCATAATTCTTGTATTTCCATGAGTATAGGTACATCATATTGTGTTAATCCCATGCCTCCTTGTGATTCAACTGGTTTAACTTGTTTCTTGTTGAGCGCACAATATTTTCTTAATTTCAACTTCCTGACAGATTTATAAATATCCAATCTGGTTGAGGCATAATCAAAGTCAGTACCTGGTGAGAAAGATAAGCCTAAACTCAGGATGTTTTCCTCCTTCTTAGTTAATCTACAATTGTAAAGGTTAACAATGGTTTTCCCTGTATTTTCTTTTTCACCTATTTCCTTGGCCACTGTCCCCTTCCCCTCTTCTTGTTGTAATTTTGTGTGCCTCCTGCTAGCTTTGTGCCTCTGCCTCTGCCTCTGCCTGTAGTTGGCATGTCTTCGCTGTTCTCCCTTTAAGGTCTGGGGCGGAGGGTTTGCCTCCTTTTGTGGCATAAAAAAATAATTTCCTCTCCTGGTGAAGGTTTAGGTTGTTGTCTATTTCCACCTGGGTTCCTCATATCCAAGTCTGATTCACTCCCTCCCTCTAAACTAATGTCCGACTGGGAGGTCTTCATTGCGGTTGCCTTGGTTTTATTGGTGTGTTTCTATTTTCTGTAGTTCTGTATTTTGCTACTCGCAGTGCGTCGTATTTTGTTTGCAAACGTAAAAATTTGCCCTAACTCGTAGTCATTGCGATCTCTTTGGAACTTGTAGGTTTTCCTTTCCTTAATCTTTTCTTCCTCCTTTTTTAGTCTGAGTATCATATAACTTCTCCTTTTGTTTTTTTCTTTAGTTTCATTATATGTGTCAAGGTCTTCATTAATTTCCTCTATTTCTTTCAACAACTGTGCACAATCGATATCCGCATACTCAATGAGAAATAGCACCAGTCTTTGCGATGACTTGAGGGTACTCTCCGCCCATTCTCTCATTAACACCTTGGCTGCTATGGATTTTCCCCTCCTGTGCTGTTACTCCAGATTTACCATTGAGCTCGTCATGAGCACACGACCAGTGTACTGCATGACGAGCTGAGCTCGTCATGAGCAGCGAAGGGGTTAAATCAGGGTTAGGATTCTCGTAATTTAGGGCCCTAAGTATTCTCAACCCCCTTGGGATCCTGTTGGCATCAATATATCTCTGCAAAGATCTCAACTCCCACCATTTGCTCTGTTCGCTGCCCATCTTTTTTTCAAGTATTTTATATTTTTCTTTCAACTTAACTATCAGATTTATTTTTGTCCGTGCTACTTTTTTCGTGGATGTTAGGTGGTAATGGGAGGCTGTCCGAAAACATGTTCATGGCTGCTGCCTCCCTATCTCGTACAATGTCGGCCAACATACTTGCAAATGTTAAACAATTCCTTTGGTATGAGTTGCGGCTGTTGTAAATGCCGCAAACCCAGTCCCATATGCACTCCTCTCCTCCCCAGAATACCTGCCAGGGTTCAACACTGTTTCCTCTGCGTCCTCTGACCCGGTATCCGTAGTTCCTCTCCTGCTTTCTGCGTACGTGACAGGTTCAGGGGGGTCAAACACTATGTTTCCTCCTGTATATCAAACAACTTCCGGGTAAACCTGGAACAAGTTTCACCTTACACGTTGTCACAAATGGAAAGGGGTCCCGTGTATAGCCACATGAAACTAACGGCCAATAATATCACTTCACTCCACTTTTCTTTTACCAGAATTCCTCCTCCAACGGACACGGACCATCGAATCGGTGCTTTAATCTTTTATTGTTGCAATGTCGCCATAACGTATCGGCTCATCCGAGCCTTGATCCAATAACATTGTACTTGCATTTTGCTTCCAAATTTAAAGAGACAAGTGCTAGTTCATTAAGATTACGTGTGTATTACAACAATAGACATAGATTAGTTAACCAATGGATAATTTTGCCTGGTTTGAGATGTATATATATAAATCAAAAATTGTTCAAGTAAAGCACACACTCAAAAGACTTTTGCAAGTGCAAAACTGGCTTTAATCCTCAGATTGCTACCCATTTCTGCAAAGTCTGTCTTGATCACACGCTGAGCGATTGAACAAGCGTACATACATAGACAAGTGAAATAAACAAAGGACTCATGTTTCTTAAATGTCAGAAAGCAAAGTAACTGCAGCGGCCATATTACAACATATTATTTTACATTGTAACGTGGGATCCGAACCAACCATACAGACCTGCTGCCTTGCTGCAAAATACATACATGCTAGTGATTTAAAAGTTATCATAAAGGTTACAAATCAAATGTCAGACAGATTAATGAGTTGTCAAAACAATTAGTGGAACAAATTACTTTCATCCAATTCCAATTGTTGTCAGCTTTAACCGTGGGAGTGCACTATGCAAGCTACGCGTAGCTATGCGAACTGCGTAGTGCACTGTGCAAAATGCGGTTCGCACTGATTGCAGTGACAGATGCTTGTCCGCACTGTGCAATGAGTGCAAACCGCATCTTGCACAGTGCAAGCGGTCGTTTTCTGCAGCTCGAGTAGATTTCTACTCAAGGGGCAGCTTTCTCAACGCAGACTGGTAGCAATGAGAAACCTGACCTCCCTGCGTTGAGAATCTCGACAGGAGGTTTATTTTCCATGCTCGCGATCGGCAACTTGATGTTGCTGATCGCGAACGAGGAAAAAGTCTCGCTGGGATGTAATTTTGGTTGCTCGCGGTCGCTAACCTGACGTTGAGGACTGCGAGCAAGCAAAAAATGACGCTACGCTACGCGTGTTTGTACTGTGCTACGTGCAAATTGCGTAGTGCGAAGTAGCACAAACTTCGCAAACTACGTGAGCGTAGCGTAGTACTTCGTCCAGGGTTAGTCAGCTTGTGCTGTGTGATGCTGTGAATTGCTACGCCAAGTGGAAAACACCACATCATGTTGACATGCGATACAGACACTATGTGCAGGTATAGTATAACACACCAATTATGGAAACAGTTCCGATTTTTTGCCAGCATGTATTTGTATACTGCTGCAAATTGCTGGTCCAAGTGCAAAAAGGCACCTCATGCTGGCATACAATATATACAATGTCTACAAGTTCAATACAGTACTACAAACCAGCTCATACCATATAATTCAATACTTTTCCGATACCTGGCCGTGATAATCGTGAATTACAATGCCATGTTGTGTATCTCATCTTGCTGTGTCACAGAAATGCTAGATTCATTCGCCAAGAGGCAATTCCAAGCCTGGTCCTTGTAAAACAAACATAGTGATAAAAGAACTAAAAAAACACTAAATGATCAATTTCCAAGTGAATTACAAAGTTCTTATTTTATCCAAAGTGCAGGCCCCCAGCCCGTAGAAGAAAAGGGTAGGGAACCCATGAAGTGTCCGGCAAGTGCGTGGGCCCCTTCCTTTCCTCCGGTAGGAAAATACAGAGGAAATAAATAATCAAAAAGTTGCGTGGATGCTCCTATTGTGAAGTAAAAGATTATTAGTTAGGTCTGATAATGAAAACAATTTTCTCATAGTCAGGGGAGGAAATAGAGAACAATGAAAATACATACAGAGGCATGGAAACAAACTGATGGACTCTCCATCCTGTCGCAAGTGAAATGCTAACTCCTTATCCAAGTTATGACCCCCGGGGAATCTTGTTTCCAGACCAAGGATCCACTTGGATTCTTTTTTTCGCAATGCTAACTCTCTGTTACCGCCATTATGTCCTACATTTATCTGCTCAATGGCTTAGAAGTTGAGGAGTGAGCTGTTGGATTGGTGATGGTCCTGGAAATGCCTGGCCGCTCGATAGTGTATATCCCTGTTAGTAATGGCCCTGAGATGCTCCAAAATCCTCTTTTTGACCATTAAGGTTGTACTCCCTACGTACTTTTTTTACAGGGCATTCCAGGATGAATACCACAAAGCTGCTGCTGCATGTTAGAAACTGACGGATGCTTTTGTTCATATTGGAACCTGGAATTCTGAATTCTTTGACCATTTGGCTGAATCTACAGGCCTTGCAGTTTCCGCAGCGGGAAAAGCCTTTGAGATTGTGTGTATTGGCCATGCATAGTTCTGTGATGTCGCCTCGTACCAAACTGTCTCTGAGACACCTGCCTTTCCTGTATGTTGTCATGGGTCTATCACCTAGGGTTGGTTCTACTGTGGGGTTGGTCTTAAGGATGTCCCAGTGGTCAGCTAGTATTTTTGTACTTTATGGGAATTCCTGTTAAATGTCAGGATGACCCTGGTATCAGTGTTGTTCTTGGTGATTTCAGGTGATTCCAGGGTTTGTTGTTTAGTGATCTTACTCATTTTAAGGATAGCCTTGTACCCATTCCAGATATCCACGTGCTCTAAATCTGTCAAGCATGGCTACCTTTTCTTCATTATAGGCCTCATCGGTACTGCATTTTCTTCTTGCCCTCAGCAGCTCCCCCTAGGAGAGGCTCCACTTGAGGGCATCCGGGTGGCTGCTGTGGGCCTGAAGAAGATTGTTACCAGCTGTTTCCTTAGGAAAAAGGCTGGTGGTGAGATTGCCTTATCGTACTTTGATTCTGATGTCTAGAAACTCGATATTTTGCCTGCTCATGTTCTGGCTGAGTACTATGTTATATGGGTTGATGTTAAGTTTCTCAATGAACTTTGTAGCTTGTAATTCACTTCTTATCCAAATGATGAATAAATCATCTATGTATCTCAGCCAGACTACCACTTTCTCAAAATCCTGATGTAATAGACTCTCTTTCCGGATCTCCTCTTCCCACATACCTAGGAAGAGAATCACGAAACTGGGCACGAAGCACGTGCCCATGGCCATGCCGAGCACTTGCTTGAAGTGCTCCCCATTAAACATGAAGATGTTATTGATTAAACATAAAATCATAATTTCTGCAAGCATCTAGGTATGCTCTAGATAACTTCCCATGCATATTTGATGAGTATGTACTCATCAAATACGCATGGGAAGACAGGGTGCTCAGCCAGAACATGAACAGGCAAAATATCAAGTTTCTAGACATCAGAATCAAGTACGACAATCTCACCACCAGCCTTTTTTGTAAGGAAACAGCCGGTAACAGTCTTCTTCATGCCCGCAGCAGCCACTTGGATGCCCTCAAGTGGAGCATCTCCTACGGGGAGCTTCTGAGGGCAAGAAGAAACTGCAGTACCGATGAGGCCTATAATGCAGAACAGGTAGCCATGATTGACAGATTCAGAGCACGTGGATATCCGGAATGGGTACTATGCAAGGCTATCCTTAAAATGAGTAAGATCACTAGACAACAACCCCTGGAAATAACTGAAACAACCAAGAACAACACTGACACCAGAGTCAACCTGCCATTTAACAGGAATTCCCACAAAGTACAAAAAATGCTAGCTGACCACTGGGACATCCTTTAGACCGACCCCACAGTAGGACCAATCCTAAATGATAGACCCATGATTACATACAGGAAAGACAGGAGTCTCAGAGACATTTCAGTCCGAGGGAACATCACAGAACCACGCATGGCCAATACACACAATGGCAAAGGCGTTTTCCCCTGTCGAAACTGCAGGCCAGTAGATTCAGCCACATGGTCAAAGAATTCAGAATTCCAGGGTCCAATTCGAACAAAAACATAAGTCAGTTTCTAACATGCAGCAGCAGCTTTGTTATATAAGTCCTGGAATGCCTGTGTAGAAAAAGGTACGTAGGCAGTATGACCTTAATGGGTAAAAGGAGGATTTTGGAAAGTCTCAGGGCCATTACTAACAGGGATATACACTATCCAGTGGCCAGGCAGTTCCAGGACCATTACCAATCCAACATCTCACTCCTCCGCTTCTACGCCATTGAGCAGATAAACGTAGGACATAAAGGCGGTAATAGAGAGTTAGCATTGCTCAAGAAAGAGTCCAAGTAGATCCTTGATCTGGAAACATGATTTCCCGGGGGTCATAAATTGGACGCGGAGTTAGCAATTCACTTGCGAGAGGATTGAGGGTCCACCAGTTTGTTCCCATGCCTCTGCATGTATGTTCATTGTTCTCTGTTTTCTCTCCTGAATATGAGAAAAGTGTTTTTATTATCAGACCTAACTGATAATCTTTTACTTCACAATAGGTGCATCCAAGCAACTTTTTGATTCATTATTTCCTCTGTCTTTTCCCACTCGAGGAAAGGAAGGGGCCGACGCACTTGCCAGACACTTCACAGGTTCCCTACCCTTTTCTTCCCCGGGCTCGGGCCTGCACTTTGGATAAGATAAGAACTTTTTAATTCACATGGAAATTGATCATTTAGTGTTTTTTTTAGTTCTTTTAACACTATGTTTGTTTTACAAGGACCAGGCTTGGAATTGCCTCTTGGTGAATGAATCTAGCATTTCAGTGACAAGGCAAGATGAGATACACAACATTGCATTGTAATTCACAATTATCCAGCCAGCTATCAGAGAAGTATTGAATTATATTGTATGAGCTGGCGTGCAGTACAGTATTGAACCTGTAGACAATGTGTATATTGCATGCTAGCATGAGGTGTCTTTTTTCACTTGGAGCAGCAATTTGCAGCAGTATACACTACATGGTGGCAAAAAATCATAACTGTTTCATAATTGGTATGCTATACTAAACCAGCACATGGTGTCTATATCGCATGTCAACCTGATGTGTCGTTTTCCGCTTGACGTAGCAATTCGCAGCATCATACATTACAAGCTGATAACAATTAGAATTGGATGAAAGTAATCTGCCCCACTAATTGTTTTGACAACTCATTAATCTGTCTGACATTTGATTTGTAACCTAAGTGATAACTTTCAAATCACTAGCATGTATTTATTTTGTAGCAAGGCAGCAGGTCTGTATGGTTTGTTCGGATCCCACGTTACAATGTAAAATAACATGGTGTAATATGGCTGCCACAGTTAATTTGCTTTCTGACTTTTAAGAAACATGAGTCCTTTGTTTATTTCACTTGTCTATGTATGTACGCTTGTTCAATCGTTCAGCGTGTGATCAAGGCAGACTTTGCCGAAACGCGTAGCAATCTGAGGAATAAAGCCAGTTTTGCACTTGCTAAAGTCTTTTGAGTATGCGCTTTAGTCGAACATTTATTGATACCGTTCACCGGCTGTGGTTCCACCGACACACCGACACAGCACTCCACCTGACTATTTTGATTTAGGATATATATATATATATATATATATATATCCCACTGGGGGTTCCCAGTATGTAGTTATAGTTAGAACCTAGTTTCAAGATGGCCGCGGACCGATCCGCTGAGTGAGAGGCTGTTTTTCTCTCTCCTCCCGCGGTTGAAGCAGAGGCTATGCAGGTGCAAAAGGCGAACCCCCTAGATGCCCATATCGATGCAGCTGAAAACGAGGAATCACGAGGCAGGGGCATTTAACCTGTTTATATTGGAGCAGAGGATTTTGAGGCGGATTAGCTCGGTGGCACGGTTGGTCAAAGACATTTCCTTACTCCTGAGACCCAAAGTAGTGGCAGAGTGCATAAGAAAGCCGCTCCGAAGAGAACACGAGCGGAGCAGATTGGTAAAAATGTCATCACAGATCGCTACAAGAAACCAGGCTGCAAGAAACAAGAACCTGGATTCGGATGCAGAAATGGACTCAGCCGCGAAAAAGAGAGAGCTGAGGCGGAAGGAGAAGGAGCGTAAGGCTGAGATCAGAGCCGAGCAGAAGGCAGAGCGCCGGGCGGAGACAGCGGCTAATGAGGGTCGGGTAGAGAAGAAAATGCCGAGAGTGGAGATAGCGGCAAAAGAAGCTGCAGCAAAGGATATTACCCCAAAAAGAGGAAGAGGGGCGCTGAGGCAGCCTACCTTGGCAGAGTCCTTTGGTAACAACAGCAGAGAGGCGTCGATGGACCGAGGCAGAGGACAAACCCGGGCCGAAGTCGATGCGGGTAAGATGCCGCCACGAGAACCAGCTCCCGGAGATGTGGTGGCAGAGGCAGAACAAGTCGAGCAGGCGGGAGCAACGATGATGGAGGCGGTGACCTGTAGCCTAGTAAGAGTTACAGAACCAGGCCAGGAACAGTTGATAACTGCGCCGGGAGCCGAGCCTGAGGGGGACACACCCAGCGTTGTCCTGGAAGCAAGTGAGACAAGCGAGGATGCGGGGCTGGCATTACCCCCACTACTCCCAGTCCTGGTAAGTCAGTTAATAACTGAAAACAAAAGAACAGACGATTCAGATGGTGGAATGGGCTCTAACGATAGGGATAGGGGGGCTGATAATCAGGCCAATACCCCGAGTGGCGGCGGAGCGCTTGCAGCACCTCATTCTAATACGGATATTACTCCAGAGGTCATTTCTAATCAAATCTTGGGGGCAATAGGGAAGTCACAAGACGACACTTTACGTACAGGCCCACTTAGGGAAATAGCAGATGGCAAGGGGAGCGGAGTGGAGAACGTTGTAGATAATACCGTGGAGGAAAATGTCAGCGACCGCGCAAGTGGTTTGAACTTGGAAAAAGGAGTGGTGAATGAAGTCCCAATAAGCACGTATGGCCCGGAAGGTGGCGCTTCTGCACATTCAACAGGGAGGGTCCCCGTCACTGGAAATGCAGACATACTAGATGGGCCAGGTCCAGCGGCAGCTGCACTACCAGGGACCCCAGGAGATGATATTTTCTTCTCATTAAATGGCGAGACTGATGAAACAGATAAAGCTTCGGACAAGCATAAAAACAAAGGGCAATCACGTGAGTCTGAGAGAGCTGATCTGGATGTAAGCCTAGAAGAGACAGAGGTATCTACGCCAGAAAAGGGCTCCGAGACAGATACAGACACGGACACAGACACGGATACAGAGCCTGAGACTGGGCAGACCCATTCATCGTTGGACAACAGTGTGCAGAGGCAGACGGTGGTAAAAAAGAAACGACAGAACACTAGGAAAATGCAAAGCAGGGGCAGCACTAGGCATATCGAGAGGCCTAGTAATCTGGTTTGGGACCATTCAGCTACCTCAAACATATCAAGACGAAGGAGAGAGTAGGCCCAGATAGAATGGCCCCTCGGGTCCACAATCACAATCACAAGGACAGGGCCCCACAGTGGAGATGCTGTATGCTACTCTCAGGCAAATGCAGGGAGAAGTGAGAGATGAAGCTAAGAGAGCGCGACGTGCAAGTAAAAAAATTGAGGGGTCTTTGAGCAAAGTGAATAAGATGTATGCCGAGATGGCTGGCCGAATGACAGAAGTAGAGGAAAGAACAGGTCAACTGGAGGATGAAGTATCTCAGTGGAAGGAGTTCAAGACAGTGCAGGAAAAATTTAATGAGGACCTACAATGGAAGGCAGAGGATGCAGAAAACAGGCAGAGGAGGAATAATATAAGGCTGCTTGGGATTCCGGAGGGGGCTGAGGAACAGAATCCTAGGGCTTTTGAGGTTACTTTACTAAGAGAATCATTCCCGGAGATCACCACCTGGAATTGGGACGTTGAGGTACAACGGGCTCACAGATTCCCTTTGACAATTAAGAAGTCATATGGTGCACAGAACGAAAGACCGGGAGCTATTCTTATATACATTGGTAATTTCTTGGCCAGACAGGAGATTATGGACAGTGCCAGACCACAAGATCGACCGACTTTTAAAGGAAATTCTTTCTTTGCCCGACCAGATTTTTGCCATGCCACGGTAGAAAGAAGGTGGAGATTACGGCAGATGATAGACCCATTTCAAAAAGCTGGTTGTGAGGCCTACCTCCTGTTCCCTGCAAGGCTGAAGGTAATACTAGATGGGCGGACAAGGATGTACTTTTCGGAAATCAAAGCGCAAAGCTTCTTGACTGAACTAAGAGAAAATAGAAGGAAATAGACAATATATACTAAAGATATATGAAACTAGCTGATATTGTTTGTATAAGGACGAGCCAGAAGAGGGCTTAATGAGAATGAAGGATTATAGCACTATGTATATACATAGGAGGATTCGAGTTGATGGGGCATTTATGAATAAGGAGGGGTTCTCCTTTTTTCATTTTTTTGTTTGTTTCTTGTTTTGATGTTTGTATCTGCATATATTGTGGGGGAATACAAGTATGGAGGGGGGGGGGGTACAGCAGCACTCAAGGGGGTTGGGAACCAGTCATACGTAGGTCAGGATTGACCTAGTTGCCTGTGGTCAGGGGGGGTGGGCGGACAAGGGAGGGGGGGTGCACCAGAGGGGGGGAGACTGGGAGGACTGTATAGGTTGGAAGAAGGGAAGAAGAAAGACAAGATTACAATATACAGGGGAAAGAAAAGAAATTAATAACAACAATGAAGAGAGGCAACAAAAACACAAATGGAGTAGACATAAAAACATAAGGGCTGGGCTAAATGATCTGAATATAAGTATACTAGAAGGGTTAAAAAATACTTTTTTCAATGAGTACAAATATTAAAATCGTGACTATGAATGTATGTGGACTGAATGATAGAATAAAAAGGCAGCGGCTAGGTTTATTTTTGAAAAACACCGGGGCAGATTTTTTTTGTTTACAAGAAACACACGTGGAAGGGAATAGATCTTTTTTGCTGGAACAGATGGGTTTTAGGGTGTTAGCCACCTCTAAACAGGGGGCTAGAATTAGAGGGGTCGCTATATTGACAAAACATTTAAATATAAGAACAAGGAAGAAATTTGAGGATCAGTGGGGGAGATGTGCCTTGATTGAGTGTTACATAGGGGAGGTTTGGGTCACTATAGGTTCTATATATGGGTCAACAGAGGACGATCCAGAGGTGTTTGACTTCTTAGATATCGAATTATCAACATGGGCGCCAAATGCAATCTTGGCAGGAGATTTTAACATTGATTGGGCCAGGGGACTGGGGTTAGACTCTGTGGGACAATATTACGGGAGGAAAAAGAGGGTTTGTAGGGCAATAAAGAGTCTAGTCAGGAACAATGCATTGATGGATGTGTGGGGGGCCCAGAAGCCATTACACCCGGGCTATACATTCTTTTCGGTACCACATCGGAAATGTGTTAGATTAGATTACTTTTTTGTTTCTAGGGTACTTGGAACAGCTTCAACGATAGATAGGATGTAAAGGTTATTGTCGGATCATAATCCCCTAAAGTTAACAATAGAAGGAATTGGGTTCAAGAGGGTGGCAGGATCTTGGACATTTGAAAGGGGACTGCTGAAGGATGAGGAATACATTACACGCATGCATTTATGGATTAAGGAGTTTTGGGAGCTCAATAGGGGGAGTACCACCATTGGGAATGATTGGGACACATTCAAGGCAGGGGTAAGAGGTGAGACACTCAGCTATTCTATCGCTAAACAAAGGAAGGAGAAAACAGAGAGTGAACGGTTAAATAATGCTTTGAGATTAGCTGAGGCGAGATTGGAGCAGGCCATAGTAGATCAGCAGGAGTATAACGAGCGTGTATTGGAATTAACGATAGCACGGGCAGAGGCTTTAGAAGGGGTGGCAATTAAAGCTGCAAAGATTTATGACACACAGAGGGAAAGCTGCTATGAATTCAGTGAAAAGATAGGACGTACTTTAGCAGCACGTACAAGACAAAGGATAGCCAAGGGTGAGATAAAGGAAATAAAAGATAATACGGGGCGGCTGGTCACGGATGAGACGGGGATAACAGAGGTATTTAGGGAGTATTATAGTAAATTATACAAAGAAGAGCAAACTCGAGATAAGAGGGAGATTGCGGATTATCTACAAAATATTCCGGGAAAAGTATTGAACAGCGAGGATAGAGATTTTCTGGATGCCGATTTGAGGGATGAAGAGATTAATGAGGCCATACTGGGGTTAGCTAAGGGGAAAGCAGCTGGCCCAGACCTGATACCAGGAGAGTTTTATAGGATATTCCTGTCCTCCATATTTAAGGATCTAGCAAGAACTTTTAGGGGGGTGCAGCAAGGGCAGGCGATTCCGGCAAGCTGGGCTGGGGCGGATATCGTAGTTATACTTAAAAAAGGGAAGGACGCAACAGAACCAGGGTCGTACCGCCCCATAACACTAATTAACGCAGATACTAAAATATTTTCATAAATACAGGCAACCAGATTCGCTAAAATAATAACTCAATTGGTTAGCTCTAATCAACATGGCTTTATACCACAAAGGGGAACCACATTACATATCAGGAAGATGATCACACTCTTAGATGCTCAGGAAGTAGAGGGCAACCCTATGGCAGCCATGTTATTGGATGCAGAAAAGGCCTTTGACAGGGTGGCCTGGGGGTATCTGTGGGCAGTTTTGAGAAGAGGGGGAATAGGGGAAGCATTCATAAGAGTTATACAATCACTCTATACAAATCCCACTGCTTGTGTTAGGGTAAACTTAAGCCGCACTAGACCTCTGGCTATTTCTAGGGGTACGCGGCAAGGATGCCCTTGCTCACCCCTATTGTTTGCTATGTACATTGACCCCTTGATACAAAGATTTGAGCAGAATGCGCAAATTACTCCACTAACTACCAGGATAGGAGATATTAAAGTTCTAGCATATGCAGATGATATTGCGGTTATTACACCTAGCCCAATAGATGCAATAAGAGAAATAGAACAGGAGGCAGATCGGTTCGGTCGAATAGCTGGGTATGCTCTGAATAAAAGTAAGTCACAAATTATAAAGAACACCTACACAACATGTACAGATGCACGGGTGGTTGGTGAGGGGGTGTACTTGGGTATTAAGATTACGGCAGAGCTAGAAAAATTGGTAGAAATTAACATTGAGCCTATTATCACGAAAGCAAAAAAGGACTTGGAGAGGGTAAATAATTTACATATGTCCATATTAGGCAGAGTAAACTACATAAAAATGAATCTGCTGCCAAAGTTTTTGTATTTATTTAGAACTATTCCGCTGTTTTTTAGTATGATTTGGTTTAAAAAGGTGGAGAACATGGTAAATCGATTTGTGTGGTCCCAGGGGAAGACAAGAAGAGCCCTGAAATATATGTCATTGCCGCGGGACAGTGGGGGATGGGCACTACCAGATCTTAAAATGTACGATTGGGCGGCAGCAATACAACAAATGACTGGTTTGCTGGGAGGAGCTGAGAGGGAAACTGAATATCCTACAGGGTCGTCAGAGGTGTACGGGATAATTCTCGGTGACGAGACAAATAATGCCCTACTTAGATTTTCGGAGCCAAGTTATTTCAAACGAACCAGGTTTAAGACACTAGAAGCGGCAGACAAAATATGGAAATCGTTTAAGAAAAGTTTTGGCTTAGGAAGGTTTCATGCATATACTAGAATAATAGAGGATCCTACGCTGCCACCTGAAATATTCACCGATACTATATTTAGGGAATGGGCTCAGTCAGGAATTAAAAATATGGGGGACCTAATAGGTGAATCAGGGATATGGCAATTTACAGAAATCCAGCAGGAGTTTGGGGTCAGCAGTAGGAGTTTTTTTAAATATCTGCAAATAAGAAGCTTCCTAGGTAATAAACGGGGGGGAACGATGGGCTTTAAAGGAAATTCGATTCTGCAGATGATTGAGAGGGCAGAATTTTGTACAGTTAAAAGACTATATGCAGAACTTATAGAGCATCGAGGGGATGACCTGGAGAGATATGAGACTAAATGGAGGGAAGCTCTAGGAGTATCAGAGGGAGTATTCTTAAAATCACTAAAGTTAGGAAGAGAAACTCTTTGCTCAGCGGCGCTGCAGGTACAACACTATAAGACGATATACAAGTTGTATTACACCCCAGCCAGAATCGCCCAGTGGGGAGGCACACAGGGGATTAGATGCCCAAGGTGCGACAGCACGGAGGCAGATATACTGCACATGTTTGCGGGGTGTCCAAACCTTTCTTCACTGATAGAAAGTATTGAGTCATTCTTCGATAAATCATTGGCATATAAACTGAAGCTGACACCAGAAATAATACTATTAGGAGTAGAAGGGAGTAATTTGCAATATCTAAATGAGGGCTTTATATTTATAGCTATGGCAGTTTTACGCCTATGTATAGCAACTGCATGGAAGGATAAGACACCTCCACCTTTTCAGCACTGGTTGGCTAGGTTATTATGCATCCACAACCTAGAGAGAGCTATTTACGCCAGAAGGGGGAAAAAGGGTAGAGTACTTGGTTTACAGCTGTGGAAGCCTATCGCAGAGTGGAAAAGTAGGATGGCAAATGTCTAGGGGGGTGAACAACTAGAGGGGTCAATTTGTACTCATGACTGTACTCATGTTTCCAGTTTTTTGCCTTTTCGGTGTTTTTTTTCTCTGCCTTCCCGTTTTCGATGATCTCTGTTCTCGTTTCTTGTTGCCCTTTAGTTTTCTGATTACAGTGCCTTTAACCTCCTTACTTTATTAATTGTGTTTTACTGATTCTATTACATTAAATTTCATCTTATGCCGTGTATTTTTTGGGTTGTTTTTTCCCTAAATATGTTTTTGTAAAATGTATAAGTATACCTATTGTTAAAGGATATTCTCTGGTGCGGGGGGGGGGGGATTTTATGTGCCATGCGGCTCCCGCCCTGTCATTGCAAACGCTGCTTTGCTTCATTGAAGCGAGAGCAGGGAAACCTTCTCTCTCTTCAATCAAGCAAAGCAGATTGCTTTTCCACAAGGGGAGCTGCATGTCAACAGT
Organism: Lissotriton helveticus; assembly: GCF_964261635.1. Classification (NCBI taxonomy): domain Eukaryota; kingdom Metazoa; phylum Chordata; class Amphibia; order Caudata; family Salamandridae; genus Lissotriton; species Lissotriton helveticus. The sequence continues at coordinate 1,014,599,371 of NC_136070.1, read as the reverse complement.
TCCCAGTGGGAAAAGCAATGCCGGCTCCCACAGGATGCGGGGAGCGGGCAGGGACCATGGGGGAATCGGGGCTCTTCCCCTGGTCCCCAACAGACAGGCCAGGCCCTGGGGGATGGGGTCCCCAGGGCCAGAAGTGGCCCGGGAGGGGGCCACGCAGCCCCCCTCCCCTTTACAAAATATATTTTTTTAAAACACGGCAGGCCGGCCCCGGGTATGGGTTCCCTGGGGTCGAAAATGGCCTCAGGAGGGGGGCCACATGGCCCCCCTTGCCAGTAAAAATATATATATATATATTTTTAAACAAGACAGTGCATTGGGGATGGGGTCCCTGGGTATAACAGATGCCTTAGGAGGGGGCCACACAGCCCTCCTCCTTCGAAAAAATATATATATTTTTTTAATATATATGGCCATGCCCTGGGGATGGTGTCCCAGGGGCAGAAATCGGTCTCAAGGAGTGGGGGCACGCAGCACCCTTCCCGTTTATTTTTTTAACAATAGGGGTTAGGCTCTGGGGGAAGGGGTCTCCAGGAACCCAAAAGTGCAAAAAAAAGGGGGGGCCACACAGCCCCCCTTCTGAAAAAAAAGCTGGCATCCCGCCATAGGCCCGCCCCCTCCCTTGCGTGTTGTAAGTTGGGGAATTAATTCCCCTTCAATACTGAGGGTCCCTTGGGGCCAACTAGCTTACCAGGTACCTCTAGTAAGTGCCAAGGCCACGCTCACCTTTCTCCACCACTCTGGAAATGCGACTGGTATGTTTTAGTTAGAATTTAGCATTTAAAAAAACGTTAGAAATTCACTGATAAAAACATTGGTTTCAGGGACGTTATATTTAGAAATTAGCATTTAAACAACTATTGAAATTCACTGAAAAAAAACATAGGTTTCAGGCACGTCATATTTAGAAATTAGCATTTAAAAAACCTTAGAAATTCACTGTAAAACCCATAGGTTTCAGTGACATTATAGTTACTACCATTTGTGAATCCATCAACACACCAATACCAGTTACTACATACTCACTCACTGATACCTAGGTCTACACACACATCCACTAATTCACCCATACAATCACTCATACATGCAGTCACCCACCAATACAACACTATCATATGCACTCATATACCTATTCAGTCACTCACACACCGCCACTCATCCATGGAGTTACTCACACATCTAGTCAGTCATGCAAAGAATTAATCACACTCCCATTTACTCACCTACACAGTTATACACAAACCACGTCACTTATTCATACAGATATTACCACATACTTACTCTCTTATATAATCACTGATACGAGTACACACTAATTCATACAGCCACTCTCACAATCACTGACTCTCATGTATAGTCATTTATATACTCCAACTCTCACATACACTGCCTTTTACATATGTAGTTACTTGGACATGTACCACTGAGACATCCATTCAGTCACCAACACACCCATACACATACTCACCCACCCATACAGCTGTTTCCATATGCACTCTTGAACTCATACACCCAGTGTATTAACCACTCACACATCTATTTACAGAGTCACACACTTCCCACCCACCTACACGCACACTCAGTCTCCCATACACATTCTCAGGCATATAGACACTCATGTAGCTACTGACTAACCCATGCAGCAACTTACACAACAACAGACAGACTGATACAGGCATTCACACAGTTTAGTACCTAACCCATGCATTCAGTAAGACATATCTAATCACTCACTTATACAGTCAGTCACACACCTACTAAATCCTCCATCCAGACACTTATACACCCACTCATTCTTCAATACACCTTGGCATATATATAAAACATATGTTATGTTATGTTAATTTCGGTTTATATAGCGCCAAATCACCGACAGGTCTCTTAGCGCTTGCTTTGGGAACCCGTCCTGGCTTTCCCTGCGAGATAACCCCTACTGGGCATCCCCAAGGTGAAGACCAGGCATCCCATCGCGGTGAGGCCGTAGTGGAGATTAAGCAAGCTATTGCCCAGAGTTGCAGAGTGTGAACCCATGATTCGAGTAGGCACCGAGGCGAGAATTATCAAGTCCGTGGACATTTTGAGCTCAAGACCCTGCCGCGTCAGGAATTGAACCCTGGTTCCAGGTCTGACCTCTGCATCAGGGTCTGACTCCTCTAACCAGTGAGCCACACTTCTCCACTATATTTAAACATATTTAAACATATTTAAACTTTACAGAAACACACAGTCACTGGGTGATGTCATCAGTGATGTCATTTGCGATGTCATCAGTGATGTCATCAGTAATGTCACTGACATGTCATGAATGATGTAATATGTGACGTCATCAGCAGTGCATTGCGGGGGCGCGAGTTATAGTTAGCTGAACTAATTATAACGGTGGAATTTCTCTGGTTTTGTACGAGTGAAATGTCCAACTAACTATAACGTCCCTGAAACCTATGTTTTTTCAGTGACTTTTGAAGGTTTTCGAAATGCTAATTTCTAACTATAACGTGACTGAAACCTATGTTTTTTTCAGTGAATATATTTATAATATATATAGAAAATGGAGCAAAGTACCTGCTCGGTTCTGGCGTCACGAAGCAGCGGATGGGACTGGTCCCAACAATGACCCAATGGGAGTGAAATTGTGGAGGGCATGGAACAGCGGCTCACCATGGGCAGAATTATGCTAAAGGAGTGCAATATCCACAGTGTATAGTGAGCACACGCCCAGGAGGGGGGGACTAAAATGCAAGTATCACCTGAAAAAGTGCAAGCTGCTCCTTTCCCCCTCATAGGCCAGCCAGTGAGAAAGGGATTCATTTCCGAAACGCGTATGTCAGATATGGCGTACATCGATGTTGCGAGGACTCTTTCCAGTCCGCTGCTGCCTTCCGAACAATAAAGGGTAAACCAAACGCTGCGTGTGGTGTCTTCTACTGGGAGCAGTTTCAAATGGCATATATGGTGGTCTGCTCTGACCACGAAGACAACCCCACTGTTTGTTAAACAGGTCCGTCTGCTGAGGATGTTGGCACAAAAAAACGGAGCAACATACCTGTTCTGGAGTCACGAAGCAGCGGATGGGACTGGTCCCAACAACGACCCAACAGGAGTGCAATTATCGAGGGCAGGGAACAGCGGCTCACCATGGGCAGAATTATGCTAAAGGATTGTAATATCTACAGTGCATAGCGAGCACAGACCCAGGAGGGCGGGACTAAATCACAAGTATCACATGAAAAAGTGCAAGCTGCTCCTTTCTCCCTCATACGCCAGCCAGTGAGAAAGGGATTCATTTCCGAAACACGTATGTCAGATATTGCGTACATCGATTTTGCGAAGACTCTTTCCAGTCCGCTGCTGCCTTCCGAACAATAAAGGGTAAACCAAACGCTGCATCTGGTGTCTTCTACTGGGAGCAGTTTCAAATGTCATATATATATATATATATATATATATATATATATATATATACCATATACCATGGCGTGCGTGGTATGGGACGGGTTCGTGGAAATGGAGGCAATAAGGTGCAACACATGTACGAAACTGAGCCCAGCTACACACTCTGGATAAATATATGTTGAACTGTGACAGAATTACAAGCCGGCTCACTGGAGTTTTATTGTTCCGCAAGTACTGATCCCAGAATGCTGCAGTGAGAGCGGCTATGCCCATCATGGGTGGGAAAACATATTTAAATGTAGAGGCACTCGCAGCTTGTGAATACTGTAACTGAAGCCTCTGGGAAGTGAACAATCATGAAACGCGTCAGGCTCAAGGATTGTGCTCGGGATTGTTTAGTCTCCTGTGTTGCTGCCTTCATTAAAATCATTGAAGCAATACTTAGCTGCTTGAGGACTCTTTTGTAGGGGTAACTCTTGTGTTTTGGATTTAAAACGGCTGACCCAGCCGTGAAAGAGCCCCGCCGTGTTGTACGGACCAAGGAGAAGCCAACCGGCGTGCGCGGTATGGGACAGGTGCATGAAAATGGAGGCCATAAGGTGCAACACATGTACGAAACTGAGCCCAGCTACCCACGGTGGATAAATATATGTTGAACTGTGACAGGATTACAAGCCGGCTCATGGGAGTTTTATTTGTTCCGCAACTACTGATCCCAGAATGCTGCTGTGAGAGCGGCTACGCCCATCATGGCCGGGAGAACATATTTAAATGTAGAGGCACTCGCAGCTTGTGAATTCTGTAACTGAAGCCTCTGAGGAAGTGAACAATCACGAAATGCGTCAGGCTCAAGGATTTTGCTGGGGATTGTTTAGTCTCCTGTGTTGCTGCCTTCATTAAAATCATTGAAGCAATACTTACCTACTTGAGGGATTTTCGTAGGGATAACTCTTGTGTTTTGGATATATATATAGATATCATGAGTGATGTCACTGACCATGTCATGAGTGATGTAATATGTGATGTCATCAGCAGTGCATTGTGGGCGCGCGAGCTATAGTTAGCTGAACTAACTATAACGGGGGAATTTCTATGGTTTTGTACGAGTGAAATGTCCAACTAACTATAACGCCCCTGAAACCTATGGTTTTTTCTGTGAATTTCTAAGGTTTTTTAAATGCTAATTTCTAACTATAACGTGCCTGAAACCTATGTTTTTTTTCAGTGAATATATATATATTTATTATACTATGTTTTCTCCAAACTCCCTTTCCTTTAGAGAAAGAACTGGGTAGCACCCCACCAATATGTTCAAAAAGTTCAAATTGATTTAATCCAAAGGATTTCCAAACATCCAAACCACCAACGCATTTCGATCTCCTACTGAGATGTTGCTCAGGGTAATGCCCCCATGTTTCCAACTTCATTTAAAGGGAACATGCTCTCATGACTTTGTTGCCTCTACTTTTCACAATGGGGCATTATGGTTAATGTAGTGCTCTATATACAGTGTCATATTCAAAATAAAAGACACATTTTAAAGAAAACGTGATTTAAACAAAAATGAATACATTCTCCTTATACAGTGTCCTAATAATTCTAATGTGACCATTCCATTCAACTAAATGTGTGGCTTTTAGGTACCGTTATACCTTTCAACAATAATTCACTCCATTATTTGTATCCACATTTCTGATTTGTCCCACTTTCCTATTTCAATGCCTCCAGTGGCTTTTCGAATCGCAGTGAAATCAAATCAGCATATATGTTTCATATTATGCCTCTGGTGGCATGTCATATTCTAGGAGTTTTTTTCTTTCTCCCAAAGTATCCTGCCACACTCACTGATCCCACAATTATATATCCTGTTCGGACACAATAAAATGTAAACATATCAAAAGGATTATGTAAATAATAATGTGCAGATTTAAAAACTAGATTTTTACCCGTGATGAAAACGACTCAGCTACTATCCTGTACATTATATTCTGTACATTATCATGTTAAACCGCAACTCGGACTATGTTATTCTTCACCATATGATTATTTACAAATGTATATACATATCTTCACTTTGATTAAGTCCATGTGGGGTCATTGAACGTAAGCTAAGAATGTATCTTGATTCTTTCATTCTCAAAGATTTTTCTCTATCCCCTCCTCTCGCCTGTTTTTTCACTGTGTCAATACCATAGAAGATCAGACTTTTCCAGTTGCTATCGTGATGTGACTGGCTACCGTGATGTGACTCCATATGTTTGGCAACTGCATTGCTTTTGTCCTGGTTTATGGTTGCCCTGACGTGTTCCAAAATCACATCACGATAGCAACGGGAAAAGTCTGATCTTCTATGGAATTGACACAGTGAAAAAACACATTTTATTGTGTCAGAACAGGATTTATAATTGATAAAGGGCCTTTAGAGCCCGTATATAGCCTTGACAGAAGCCCATTTGTTGCAATCCCTGCCAGAGGAAATTCCACGACACCCGATTCAAACGCCTTTTCGGCATCGCGTAAGATCAAGCCAAGTTCTCGAAATTCTACCTGTGCGATATCAAAGAGAGTAATTACTCTACGCACATGATCTACCATCTCTCTTCCAGTGATAAAACCATGCTGTTTTAGCATTACTATTGACGATATAATTTTTGCCAACCGTTTGGACAAGATTTTTGCATAGATTTTACCATCAGCATTGAGGAGAGAAATTGGACGGTAAGACCCCGGTAATTCAGATGGTTTCCCCTTTTTCTTAAACACACAAATATTAGCCTCGGGCCAGGTTCGTGGGATCTCCCCTTTCTGCGCTGTTTGAGAAACTTTAAGCATATCATTTTTAAGCACCTGGAAAAAGGTCTTAAATACTTCCAAGGGGAGTCTGTCTGGTCCAGCCGCTTTCCCTGCTGCTAAAGAATTAATGGCCTGCTCTAATTCCAACATCGAGATGGGTTGCTCAAGCCTTTGAACATCCGTTTGATCCATTTGGCCCCATAAAGAGGCAGGCAGTCCCATATCCATTAAAGACAGGCCCCCAGAATGGTTCTCAGTATATAATTCTGAATAAAAATCGTGAAACACTTTAAGAATTTTCTCGGGATCAGACACAAAACCCCCACCGTATTTTGAATCCCCTTGATTCTTTATTCAGTCTCTTTTATTTGCAATTTCTGGGCTACTATCCACCCCTTGGACTCGCCATACTCATAACATTCTTTTCTATATGTTTGATATTTTATGGCGATCTCCTTACTCCATTCAAGAATAATTTTGGCCTTACATCTTGCTAAATTATTCAGAGGTGCTCTGGTATTTTCTCCTGCAGCTAGGGCGATAACTAATTCCTCCTCAGGGATATCAAGCTCATCATATAGAGCCTGCAGTGCCTGTTTCACTATTTTACATTTTACAAACCCAAAGCTCTGCGTTTCCCCTCTAAATCTAGCTTTGAATGTATCCCATATGACCCCCCAAGACGCCGATTATCTATTGATTTGAAAAAAATCCTTTATCCACCCCTTCATGTGCTCAATACAGTTTTCATCCATCAAATGCTTCCTGTCAAATGTAGACGTATCAAAGGAGAGAGGGAGGACTATAAAGCTAGTCTGTGTCCCCCTTGGTTTATATAAGGTATCAGAAGAGACTAGCTCGGTATGACTTTTATGATGGGACTCTGACTGGTTTTGTCAGTGGGCACCTTGTAGGTGCATTCATGAAGCCCTCACCCACCAACCTAGTTGGTGGCATGCTTAATCATCGGGCCCACCCAGTGACACCTAGCGTGTCCCTGGTGTGCTACAAAGCCTGACTACAGCGTCACAGTTGTCACAACGGAATGCAAAGACGGCACATCAGGTACTCGGAGGACTCTGTCCGGTAAAGCTGGCCATCCCCCAGCCGCTTCTCTCCTGGAAGCATCAACAGCTAAAACCTAGCGAATGCTTGAGAAGGGAACCCCCCTCTCACACCTAGACAAACACCTTAGCGCGTGTAACACATAGTCTGTATTACACAAACCCACTTTTTAGTCTGCACCATCACCTTTTTATTAGGTCCTGAGGAAAGCCAGATATTTAAGGCACTGGCTGAAACATGTCGACCCATGGATGTAGGAGGTCGTAACTCACCACCCTAACATCCCCCTGCCTTATTTTAACCGCTGACGGCGGCCCAATTATTAAAGTGTAATTTACCCTCGGGTATTGGGACCCCCGCCAAGCCGTTTTAACTCTCACTTCACAACACACCCTTCACTGCACTCTCAGTAACATACCAGCTCCGCTGTAGTCAGGCGTTGTAGCACACCCACTACGTGTCACTGGGTGGGCCAGATGATGAAATATGCCACCAACTAGGTTGGTGGGTGAGGGCTTCATAAATGCACCTACAAGGTGCCCACTGACAAAACCAGTCAGAGTCCTAATATAAAAGTCATACCGAGCTAGTCCTGTCAAATGTAAACATTCTGAGGGCTGCACACCTAGCGATCACCGGTATTTCAGCTACCACAGCTGCATGACCTGAGGTCACCCTTGGATATATACTGATTTTCAGTCCAGTAAACACTGATAAAGGTACAAAACAATGATCAAGCCGAACAAGACGCTTGTGAGGGTGTGAGTAGAATGTATAACCTGGGTCTTGTCTATGCAAACTGCTTCACACATCCAATAACCCATGATCCATTAATAATTGAAATAGAGCCTTATTGACCCGGGGTTTCCTACCTTTATAATTTCGCCCCCCATTTTGAAAATCTTCCATGGTCAAATTTATATTAAAGTCCCCACACAGAAATAGAGGAGTGGGTCATGTAGCAAGCTCCCCATTCAAATATTCCAATATTAGGGCTTCATCAAAATTAGACCTGTATATTGTACAAAGGATAAATGACACCCCCCCTGTCCTACATTCCACAATAGCTCAGCGACCAAAATTATCGGCCAAGGTACGTCTGGTAGCTTGAATATAAGGTCTTCCCGATATCGCCACCCCTCTGATCATGCTTGACTGCCTTGAGGTTACTAATACCGTGTATCCTAGTTCTTCTAAGACCTTACTTTTTGCCCACAGGATATGTGTCTCCTGCAAACACACCACGTCGGGCTGAATCACCCGCAGCTCTCTAGAGACCCTCCGTCTTTTATTATAATTATTTAAACTGCACACATTCAGTGTGCAAATTTGGAGGCCTACGTTTGCCATATTTCCAAAGTTGCCTGACCCACAAGTCTATACGCAAATCTTTTTATCTTTGTAAACATTTCTTTGCTGCTATGAAGCCTCCTTTTTCTTTTGCTTTGACCCCTACCCTGCACCCCCTTCCCCTACCCTTACCACTCCAACAACAACCCCCACCCCCCCTACCTTGAGGCTTTAGGACTGCCAGTCCTTGCGATGACATGCTCCCCACACCCAAAGTGCCTCCCACACCTGTGAGACCCCCCCAGTAGTTAATCCTAACAAACAATAAAAGAAAAGGGAATCATTAACCTACAAGTCTATAGACAGCAAATAATAAGTCACCTTTACTTCACCATAGCATACCATTTCACAACTACTGGGGGACATTCAACTTCAGTAACCAAGATTGTACAGATACAGATACTTCAACATATAAGAAATCTAGAGAAAACAGGGTTGTATGTTACGTCATAATTCAATAGACCAAATCCCTCCTTATCCTCCTTTGAGGGTTTACAGAAACTCTTTCGCCAAAATTTCAGAGTTAAAGAACCTAGTACGCCCTTTGTGGATAATTTTAAGTTTAGCTGGTTGTAATAAGAAAGCTTGGGCCCCCTTAATCTGAAATGGTTGAATAAGTTGACGTAATTGCCAACGTTTTTATACTGTCTGATGGCAGTAATCAGACCTGACAAAAAATTCAACCCCCTTACTAGCTCTTTTTCTGGCAGGGCGGGCCAGCTCAGAAACAGCTTCCTGTGCCAAAAAGTTGTTAAAAGAAATCAATATAGCCCTTGGTTTAGCCGCTTCTGCCACCTGATCTGGCCGAGCCCACATAGAAAAGGGAAACCTGTGAGCCCTCTGAACCTCTATCTACCAGTCCCTTTGAGTTAGTTCTGGAAACGCCTCATTAAACAATTCGATAATACATTTACGAGGGTCCTGTCCTTCAATCCCCTCCGGGATTTGAAGGACTATCAGATTACTCCACCGAGCTCTGTTCTCCAAGTCAGCAAGTTTCCATATTATATCATCCTTTCCTGCACGCAGATGCTCATTCATTATCTTTTGCAAGACTAATTCATCCTCCACATGCGAAATACATGTTTCTGCCTCTGTAATTCTTGCAGTGAACTCAGTACATGTTTTGGCAATACGCCGTACTGAATTTTGTAGTTTGCGACAGACATTCTGTGTCCTCAGGCTTTCAGATCGTGTTTCCTCCCGACGAGTCATGATTGTTTGATATATAAGACTCAGGGATACCTCTTCTGATGGCTCTAATATTCTTTGCATCACAGGGGAGTCAGCTTTATCAGGGGTCCAGTCCATTGACTTTTGTGCCGGCTCCGGGGAGTTTCAGAGAACAAGAGGAGTTAGACCCAATGGGACAAGGGATAGGCAGGGCCGTAAAATTCTAAAGCAACTAGAGGTGAGCCTACACCTTAGATTTTTCAAGCATACGCAATTTTGTAGCTTAAAGTATTAACACCTTTTTTTATATCAATCCTGGTATATTTATTTATACCTTATTATTTCGTATTTTAAATGATCCTTTTCAACCATTACCACCTAGAAAATGGAAACATTATCACTTCATAGTTGCTCTTCATAAAAGAAATTTCACATCTACAATTAGTCATACTATACAAGACAGTGTTAATGAAAAAGATTCTTGTGCTTTACAGAAACAATATCACAAGAAGATATATCAAATTCAAAAAATGTGAATAAACAATTCAAAAAATGTGAATAAACAATAACAGCAATTTTTCGATTTAATTGACCTAGTTCCAAATTTTTATCTGATATCTGCTTTTTGGTGTCCTGTTGATTTTTAGACCCAAGTAAACATTACTATTATTCAATTGTGAAAGATTTCCGTCCTTATTTTACGAAGTGGAATTAAACCCCCATTCCTCAATGCTTTAAGGGATATGCTGACGCATTTCAAGTCCTGGTATTCCTTTCCAGGGCTCTCATCAGGGCTTTTATTCTGTAAAGAAGTTGTGACATAAACAGGTTTTTTTTAAAAACGTTATCTCCCTATATATTTGTTTCTCCACTATACACTTGTCACTATGTGATTTTTACCTTAGTCATAAGGTTATTGGTTCTTAAGATGTCACCATAGCGCGCTTCTTTGGGCCATTAAGAAAAACGATTCTTTCTTGTAATTTCTGATATTCTAAAGGCATTAACAAACATTGTTTAACAAAATTCTAGCTCTGGTCATAAAGCAGACTAAAAATCGCAGCCGAAATTATCAATCAGTACCTCATATCACTTTATTTCCTAATGTAAGCAGTCCGATGTTCTGTGGCTCGGCTTATTCCTGTAAACAACACATTTATTTTCTATTTATTCAAGATGCGTTTGACACAACTTTTTGCCGATATTGAAAGAAAGTATGGAGAACTTTAGGTACCTTGTTATAACAAGCTTGTGCCCATCTTTTTAATTTTTTCGTGGCAGCTGGCGCTTTGTTTCTACAGAAAACGGGGGAAGTTTTAGTAAACGCAGGATTTGCAACATTATTTCACTACACGGTAACATTGTAGCTCATAGCTACCTCTTGAATCTGCTGAAGCTGTGAGTCGCCGCTTTCAGTTTACCGCATTGGCCTCTCACGCTTGTATTAACCTACAACAAGGTGTACAAGTTAGTTTGCTTGTCGCTTGTTATTTATGGCGATATTTCGAAACCCTAAGAAGTTTTCAAGCTTTTAAGCCCGGTACTCACAATTCTTCCTCATTTGGCTCTTTGTGGCAGGATTTTTTCAATTGTGGCAGCCATTTTGCGCTTTCCACTTACTATGTAATTATTGGGCTGTCTTTCCAGCCAGATTGACCAATCATAGTTCACCTTCTCTTGTCAACTACAGAGACGCATTATGGTATTTGAAGTTTCATATTCGATTAGGTTTACTCATACTGTTCAAGCCTGAAGCTATACTATTACATTTAATTATTAAGTATGCTTCTTTCTGTAATAGTGCACTTTCTAAATCAATTTGTCTTTTAGCCGCATTTATTGAGGCAATAATGGTCCATTGAAAATCATTTTCAGAGTGGGACTTTTCAATAAAATGCTCAACCATGGGTGCAGTCAACACCTTTTTTTTGCCCTAGTTTTTTGGAACTAGGACAATTAAATCGAAAAATTGCTGTTATTGTTTATTCACATTTTTTGAATTGTTTATTCACATTTTTTGAATTTGATATATCTTCTTGTGATATTGTTTTTGTAAAGCACAAAAATCTTTTTCATTAACACTGTCTTGTATAGTATGACTAATTGTAGATGTGAAATTTCTTTTATGAAGTGCAACTATGAAGTGACAATGTTTCCATTTTCTATGTGGTAATGATTGAAAAATTATAATTTAAAATATGAAATAATAAGGTATAAATAAATATACCAGGATTGATATAAAAAAGAGGTGTTAATCCTTTAAGCTACAAAATTGCGTATGCTTGAAAATTCCAAGGTATAGGCTCAGGGAAGTTAGCACAATGCAAAGACCCCTCTGTCAAAGTCCTTTTCTTGCGCATTGTCTGCGGGCTCCCCTCCGATGAATCCTCTCCTGTATCCTCAGGGGGTATAGTACTATGGTCACTCAGCTCATCCTCATGTTGCTCCATGAGTGGATCCCCACTTCTCCTTATCTCCTCACTGGATATATCCGAATGGTCCGAGTGATCTGATAATGAGAAAAACTTCTCTACAAGGTCGACTAACTCCGCCTCCTTCTCTAGTGACTCTATACTGAGCGACTCTATCCCAATAATATCCCCAACTGAGCCAACCATTCGATTTTCACTTCTTACCACAATATTATCGCTATTACATGGCTTCTGTCTTACAGCTGGTTCAGTATCTTGAGTACTAGGTTTCGTACCTGGTTCCGGGGGTTCCCCCTCACTGTTATTCTTTCCTAAGGGATTACCCCCATCCTTTTTAACACTGCCAGATATTGAATTATCCAACACAGAGACATCACATAAAGGAGTCTGCAGAACCCCTGGTTCCTCCCTCATATCGTCCGAATAACTGAGGGGCCCCACAGCAACTTCCATACCCAGTGCTCCTGGTAATTTACCGATGGGGGATTCTGGACACCCCGGCTCTCAGTTCTCTTCCTACCTTTACCTAGTGCCAACATTTGTGGGATCGTACCTTTCGCAGGACTAACCATGCCAGTAGAATTTTCGCTGATACTGCTTTCTCCCGTATTTGATGTATCTTTAACTTTAGACACTTGCTTGCCACTTGGCGGCTCTGCAGCTTTTCCTCCATTCCCGGAAGCAACTCCAGTGGCCACCGCGGTAGCAGTAGCGGTAGCGGCAGCAGCATCAGCCAGAATCCGGGCTTTCCCTCTACCTCCCTTGGGCGGCATTCTCAGTGTTCTACAACCAACACGATATCGAGTGCTCGAACGTCCGGTAGTTTTGCCTGCTAGAACCGCTGCATTTGCTGCTCCTTGACTCGGTGTCCAGGCATGGCCTCTTGCGGCAATGATGAATCCCGCTACAATGTATCCAGCTCATGTTTTGCTGAGGTGATACAATACAGCCTTCGAACCGAAGCCAAGCATGCCGTTACTTCCAGCGCTTAACTTCGGACACCTCGATAAGCTCGAGCCATTATTTCCACTCTCATCCTTTCACTAGTGACAAAATATCTCCTCACAGGTGTATGAGGGCAGGAGCTACCAGCTAACATGTCTGAGCCGGCGCCCGCCATCTTGCCTCTTCCAACATGTGATTTCCCTTTGAAAGTCGGGTTTAGGGTTGTCCAGTGGTTTTTGTGTAGTGTAAGGGGTCGTGTTTTAGGGTTTGGGTCATGCAGTGGTGTTTGGGTAGTGTAGGGGGTCATGCTGGGGGTAGATTTAGGGTTTAGGGTTGTGCAGTGGTGTTTGTGTAGTGTAGGGGGTCATGCTGTGGGTAGTGTTTTAGGGTTTAAGGCATTGATGTTTGTTTAGTGAAGGGGGTCATGCTGGGGTAGTGTTTTAGGGTTTAGGGTAGTTCATTGGTGTGTGTGTGTAGTGTAGGGGGTTGTGCTGGGGGTAGATTAGATTTAGGGTTTAGGGTAGTGCGCCCAGCCAGCCACAATATCTGTGGACAAAGGGGATCCTGACTCTATGAATGCTCCGCCAATTGAATAATTTGGGTCAAGGACTCTACCACGTCCAAGACCTATCAATTCCTTCCTTGGGATCCCTCATATACTTAAAGAAAAAGGTACATAGTTTCGCATCAATTTTAGGCGTGTGTGCCGCCTTCCCCTTCAGTGAGGGCCTGGGGCATTCTCCCCTCATCCTATTCCTGACCTCCCTTTCAAGGGGTTGATGTATTTTCCCCACCACATACTCTGCCACTTTGGCATCAGAGGTCCACTTCGCCGACCTAGTATGGTAAATTTGGGTAGGCTCGAACATGTCCGAGTGGACCCCGTCCCCAACCGGGGACTGAGAGGAGTGGGACTCTGGACGCCAGGGACACCCCGAGTCCTTATCCTCATCGGAGGAGAAATCGACCTCCGATACACCCTCTCCCTGTAAGGGAAACCCGCCCTCTGGGTCTACAATAGTGGTGAAAGCATCGCAATTTTCTCCGGGAACCTCCTCCTCCCGGCAGGGTGCATTTTTTAGCATTCATGCACTCTTGAGGAAGGTCTCCGTAAATGTATCAAATCCTTCCAAGTGCCCGGCATTATCCTTAACGGCCCTTTTATTCCCTATCTGGGAGCTACTGGGACACGCCACCACCAGATCTGGGTCACTGAACACCCCAGAGAGGCTTTTCGCCAGCTTATGAACCTGATTCCTAAGAGGAGCCAGCGCCCTAGAAATAGCCCTCTACTTGGTCCACTGCTGGAGGGAGAAGTTGGGGGGCCATTCCTCCTCCACTTCCTGGTAGGAGGAGTAAAAATGGTCTTCTGAAGAAGACATGACAGCAGAGGATGTGAGCACAGAACAAATGCCCTTAAAATCATTAAGACAGCCTCCTCGCCGGTGCTCCAACCGCTGGGCTTTCTCCAAAGCTGTTATGAGAATAGACTGAAGTGCAATACCAATTACTAACGTGACCATGTCAAGAAATCACCACGTAGCGGTGTCAAAATTAGGCCAGGGTTGGTCAGGAATCAAGCGGACACTAAAGGAGTGACAGGATTCCAAACACGCGTAAAGACCAGCTGGAGTGCTCAACGGAGCTGCCTCGCTCGGACCAGAAGTGCCTGACAGGATCTTACCGCGCGCAGAGCGCACAGCGGGAGAGACTGCAAGGGGGAGAATGCACTTGGGCAAGAGCCTGCTGCGCTATATATATATATATATATATATATATATATATATATATATATATATATATATATATATATATATTTATCACATTTCTCCAAGTGAGATACAGTAATCTAAAACTGTGTCTGTTCGCGTAGTGCTTGATAAAATCATCCCCCCAAAGAAAACGCATGAACACTGAGCTCATCCACCCTTTTGGGTATCTTCACTTAACAATTGAGAGTCCAAGCCTGGACTGTATTGTTCCGTGTTCCATACATTCCCAAGAAGGCAAATTACTGACAACTCTGGAAAGCCTATACTGAGATAGGGTTGCAGGGAACCAGAAAAGCATTATGTTGACCATTTACTACTATCACCAACACCAAACTAAGATAACTAATGCCCCTTTGTTGAGCCAGTAAACACCACTTCACCTGGATGAGAAAAAAGGTCTGTTCATTAGTGATCCAGCACAGAGAGATGGTTGTCATGAAAAGCACTCTGTGTTCTGCTCTGTAATGTGGCAAAGAGCATACAGGCTTTACTAGAGGAACATGTGTTAAGCATTTCAGAGTACAAACATAGGAGATAAATAATTGACACGACTGAAAAGAAATCCATCACCATTTATAAAAATAAAGCAGACTTTTCTATTAATTTAGACAGCAAAATGTACCTGATCAGACACATATAACCAGAGTTATGGATTTTAGAAGAAAACACAAATCACAGCAATTCAATTCTGCAGAACTTTTGCTTCACAGTCAATAATAAAGATTGATAGAGACAATCGGTCACATGCAGGTCGAATTGCGTGGAATCCAAGGACAGTAAAGGTGATGCAGGTCCTAGAACCAAGCCACAACAGTGAGTTCAACTTTACTTGGCCTGTGGCTCCCGGGTGCAGAGTTATCCTGGGCATCCCTGGTGCTGTATGGTTGCCAAGAGAGAGATGCTTTATGGTTTACACCATGCTGCGTAGGACCAGGGTGCAAAATCTACACAATCGGGCCACTGCTGACATTGGATGAAAGTTGTATGGAGTTCCCTCCAGATGCAGCGTCAAGTGAAGGGGTCAGTTGCCGCACTGTCAGCCAACAAGCCTTGGCAGTGATAAATACAAGAAATGGGTACTTCGAAGTCCACAGGTCGCAGGGAACACAGTAGCTGCCAGAAACTTTGTGGAGGGAAGGACTAGAGTTCCCACAATGCACTAGACCATCTGGATTTGGGTGATTCCACAGAACTCACGATGGCAAGTGATTTTTCGGATTCAGTGCATTGTTTTATGCAGTTTGGAGGGGCCTAGACCCACTTACTTCAGGATATTCTGATCTTGCTTCTGGCCCTCACAGGGGTCCCTCTGGCCGTAGGAATCAAGCTTTAGCCTATAGCAAGTCTTGGTTGTACAGTTCCAGAAGTATTGCCACAGGTGTAGAGTATCCCTCTCTTGGTTTGTGCAAACCCTGTTGTCGCAGACTCTGGTCTTTTTTCGTCCTCTTTGATGAAGGTTTGTTCATAACCGAAGCTCTGGTGTCAGGGGTAGCCCTTAAATCCTAGATCATGGGGATTTAGGGGTTTGAATGCAAGTAGCCAATAGGCTACTAGCCCCAGCGGCTAATCCGTTCCTAAGGTGACCACAATCGTGGTTGTAGGCCACTTTTTCTACCCAGAATCCCCTATTCTTCCACATTTAAAAATGGCAGAAGTCTTCCTTAGCTGTACAGAACAGGTAGCCCACCCTATAGGTGTGGCTAGCCTTCTAGGGGTATACACTTCCAGGATACGAAATGTTCCCACTTGTCTGGGGTGCAAATGTACCTAGGGAAAGGGGAGGACTGTTTCCTCCTTTGGGAGGCAGCCTGGTTGCATATCAAAGGCGGTGCAGCCTTTGAACCTCACCACTTTTGTTGCCTCTTCACTAGCCAACCTGTAAGGGAGGGAGATGTGGCCTCCTTCCCTTCCAGACCATTGTGTCTGACTCCTGGGAGTGTTCACACCTCCTGGCAGGGGGCCAGACTCCTCTCTTGATGGCAGCAAGTTTGGGTTATAAGCCAGTGCCCAACAGGAAAGCATGGGGCACCTAGTTGTGCAACCTCCAAGGTAGCCACCTGGGTGTATAACATTCATGTCAGGCGTGACAAGGCATGTTGTTTGATTCCAAACATGACATGTTTATGCGGAACCATAACGGAACTGCCAACCTTGGCTTTACCCGGGTTGCAGCCCATGTTATCCTATAGACCATCTATCACTTATAGTGTCCTTTAATGGTAACAGCAACTAGAGGTACATATAAGCTTGCACTTACATGTCCACACCTTTAATAAAATGCACCCTGCCTCCTGGGCTTTAGGAGGTCTTTCTTAGGAGTGACTGGTATATATCAAAAATAGTACATTGACATTGCCACACATGGTATGGGCAAAGTTTAGTTCGAAGAGTGTACATTGCTCCTACAGTCTGCAATGGCAAGCCTCTTGTCAGTAGTTTACTTGGGTCACACAGGGTGGCTCAAACAGTGCTTCAGGCACCAGTGACCCCTTTAAAACGCATGCCCTGGGTACCATTGGTACCATATATTAGGGACTTATAAGAGCATCAGTCCTTTGCCAATTGGGGTTACCAATACACACACATCAGTTTTAGGGAGCAGGCACTGGCACTGGGGCCTGGGCAGCAGAGTTCAGTGCACTTTCAGAGTTTTAACCATCAGCAATGGCGAAAAAGGGTTGGGGGTTACCCTACAAAAAGGGCACTTTCCTACAGTGCAAGACAAAATATATAAATCTTTGGACAGAGAGGTTTGTAAATACAGGCATGCAGAGTGCTGCAGATCACTGAGGAAAAGGAGTGAATGAAAAAATTCTAAAATTCAAGGGGTAATATTCCTGGGACCCAAAAAAGGGTATAGGCAGCCGCGGTCCATGCAGGAAACAGCGGTGGGGCTGTGTAAGGAGGGATTCCGAGGGACGATGCAGAGGAAAATTAAATAAATAATTAATTTTCCCTCGGCATTGTCCCTCAGAATCCCCCCTTACATGGCCCCACCACCCCACCGCTGTTACCTACTCGAACCGCGGCTAAGTATAGGTACACACTGGAGGGCCCGTAAGGACGAACTTCTTGCCCTGGTACGGACAGTCATGAAGATTTTGGAGATGGCCTTAGCAACAAGAAGAACATACTCCTGTTGATCATGATATCATTGCTGAATTGTCGCAATGTGCTTGCTAATTGTCTCCTTGGCAACATGAATTGAAGAATGTCCAAATAGCATGGCCACTTGTTTTTTGTGAGTAGATACTTTGTAACTACCCTTTTCAGGGGTAGGCTACTTTACTAAATTTACTAACATCAACAAGTGCAACTAACACGGCGTGACCAATTACTCAACAATTGCCAGAGATGAAAATGATCCCTCCTTCCCTCGTTGCATATGGGGGAAGGGTGGGTTAGTTTATCCACACAATATTGTAATAAAGCGATGGAGTCAGCTGAATTATATAAAAATGAAGGTTTATTTAAGCGCCATGAAAGGACCCACTGGTGCAAGAGCTAAGACAAAGAAGGCAAACTCCAACCGCTTATGCTAGAATTCAAACCTAAGCCCCTGCATCAGTGAGTTCCAGCTTACATCATACAGTTCTAAAAGACCTATTACCTGGATGACTCTAAATTCAAAGGTGAACATAAATGAAGGATATGATTACCACAAATATCTTGTGATCTCGCAAAGTTTAGCATTGAAAGATAATTAATCTGTTACGCATGTTTTAGCAAAGCCACTAAAGAGCAATTGTCATTTTACCAACAGAAATGAAAGTCATAGTTAATTACCACATTGCAATTGGTTTGCACATAACAAACACATCTCATAACAAAAGGTTGCTTCTAAATAATTAAAAATAGTGATTGTCATTACAGTGTATGCTGCAACAACATTATAAAACAATAAGCATGTGTATACCGCTACTTCAGTTTCAGTCCTTTAAAGGTTATCTGGCACAGTAATATTACGTTTGTTGTGAAGTACCTTTATGTGCAAGCAATTTATTTTGATTGTATAGTAACAGCCTGAAAGGATTTATTATGCCCATTCCAGTGAACGTTTTACATTATATAGACTGAAACAAATTATAATGAAATTGTAATGCTCTAGACAATTAGTCCTGCCAAAATATATATCTACTATAGTAAGTATAGCATTATATTGAAGAACATTATCTCTCAAGGCACTGCATTTGCATGACATAGCATATTTAAGGAGTGTGTTTATTCTTCTAAGCAAAATTAAGAAAAGCATGTGACTAATTTATGTTGAATTCAAAAGAATTATTATAATTTTTAACAACTATGAGGTATATTCACAAGAACGTGTGTTAACTACTGTAAGAGTAGCGTAAAGCAACTTTCAACATTGCAGCCTATCGCGGGAAAATAACCTTGTGGCAACGTGAAATTCACAACACGGCGGTAGCATGCGATAGTCTGCTGAAACTGCAGACAATGTCCGCAATACAACCAACTCGATGGAGACAAAAACACTAATCACAACACCAAAAAACTTGCAATGGGCCAAAGCGCGATGAGAAAATCAACGATAAGCAGCGCCAGGCCTGCAACACACACCTGGCAGGTGGGAAAAATCACCATAAAAGTAGAAAAAACACCCAAACACAAACTGACCAACACCCAAGAACCATGGAGGCAGCCGGAGCAGGCGCAGTGGACGAGCGCAACCCCACAAGCACCCCGGACGACCATCCCAGGACCTAGGGGACAGGAAAGGGCAAGGACAAGAAGTAGAGGAAGACGAAGTTCAGTCCGCAGGCAAACAGGATCATAGTCACAGAGGTGATGGAACACCATCAACAACTGACAAGGAGGACAACACCAGCATCGACACTCAAACCATCCAAGACATCATTGACCTCATCCGCCACTCACCTCCAGGATCAGGGCAGCCCAGCTACATCCAGGAGATCCCACCCACTATCCAAAGCACCCAGTAGGAGGCACCCACAGCCCTGGCACTCCCCCAAGACCCCCAGGAACAACACATGGCCTTCCAATGCCGTGTGCTGGAGTGCCAGAGGGAGACCACAGAGCAGGTGCGGTTGGGCTTCGCCATCATGGCAACCAAACTTGATGCCATACTTGGGTGGGTAGACCTGCTCCATGGGGATGTATGATGATACAAAGCGTACCATCACAACGCGGTATGTTACATTGCAGTTTTGACAACGCAAGTCGTTACATCGACTTGCGCTGGAGGACGCTGGATTTAGGAATAGTGTGAATTACTTTTCCAACTCCAGTCTACGTACAGTAGGGAAGGTATTGGAATAGTAATTCACATTATTCCTTAGTCTAGAGCAACCTCCAGTGCAAGTCGATGTAACAAGTTGTGTTGTTAAAACCACGATGTAACCATACCGGGTTGTAATGGTTTCGTGGTAAAGGATGTTTATCCTTCATTGTCTCCAACGAGCCCTGACTGACATCGCTGGAGTCATAACGTGGAGAGAAGAACACAATTCCGCTCAGAGTGGCTCCAGCGAAACCAGCCATGAGCTGGCACACATGCGGAGGCTCATGGAGGACATGGTGTGGATGGAGGCAGAAAGGATGGCACCCACTGCTGCACATCAGCAGAATGTAGCTGGGAAATACCATGCCCTGCAGATCCTCATCATGGCATTGCTGCCATAAGGCATGCTGATGATGAATGCTGCTGTCTTCACACCATCCACATCTCTGCCCCCTGGTGTGTCTCTGCCTCCCAGAGCGGCAGACCTATCCACTCCGGCACCTGTTGTCTCAGTGGCACACAGTGTAACCGACAATCCACCTCCAGCCCCTGATGTGTCAGTGGCACACTGTGCGCAGCCGGTACAGCAACACCCCCAGGTGGGGCAGAGCAAACATCCGGGGATGAGGACGTGGATGTGCCTGTGATCAGAAGGACTCAATAGCAATCATTTCTGCCACCTGGCCTGTTTCTGCTTGGTCCCGCACATGGCCTCATGACCTTCCACTGACCCCCGATTCAGACAGATGCACTCACCTTGGTCTACGACATAGACTGCCACATCCTGTTTGATGACCAATGACACGGCGACCAGACTGCGGACTGCACCCCTCCTCTTCTGCATTACTTGTCATCCCCGGAGGGACTCTGGCTGGCCCTACACGGGCCCATTTTGTGTAGTGTGTTCGGCATTGCCTTGCACCGCTCCAGCTGCATAACTGCACTGGATGTGCAATAAACATCCAGTGACGCACTGCTGTGTCATGTCTTTCATCATTCGTGTATGTATGTCTGGATGAAGGTAGGGTCAGTGATTTCCCCTGCTTAAATGATGCTCATCCTGTGGGATGCGAGTCAGAGGGTGCTACATAGCCATTTGAGTTACGGGTCCCGTGGACACCACACCAGGTGCACACGCATCAGCCACTTTCTTCTCCGGACATGGACTGAACCACGCCCAGAGCTCCCGAGTCATTGTTGCAGGCCCTGCGCTGGTACGGCGTACGCCAGGCCAGACCAGACCACTCGACTTAAGCTCTGGGGGGGCTTCATTGCTACCCGTCGCAGGTGTACTCGCTTGTGGTGTGCAGGTCACTGGTCTAGTTGTCAGCATGTCACAGCCACACCCTGAGGGCAGGTTTTCACACACACAACACCCATCCAGCACAGGCGTCACAGGCCATGTGACCCCGCAAATATAAGGGGCCGACAACATCACATACCCCTCTGCCGGGGGTGACTGGATGACGGACCCAAGACCTTGAAGCCAGCACAGGCCTATCACCACATGGCGCTGACTGGGGTTGAACAGGTTTTGTGGCAAATGCTGCCTTGCGGCCGGCACAGGCACCCCGCCACGAGACAGTGACTGGGGTTGAACAGGGTTTGTGGCAGATGCTGCATTGCGGCCGGCACAGGCACCCCGCCACGGGACGGTGACTGGGGTTGAACAGGGTTTGTGGCACATGCTGCATTGCAGAGGGCACAGGCACCCTGCAATGGGACGGTGACTTTGGGTGCACTGAGTAATTGCCACCTTAAGCTGCTGAGTGGATGTGCAGCCTGCGATGATGCCCCGTTCTGGCGGTTGGACTGCTCAGGATTTGTGTGCCTTGCTGGACCGCAGTGGAAGTCGAGCTAATGGGCTACGCGGGCCTACCGCCACATGGCCTCGCCTCCGGGATCACAGAGTTAGTGGCAACCATTGGGCTGAGCGACTGTGCAGGCTACAATTCTGCCGGGTGCCCTGGTTTGTCCTATGCCATGGTGTAATCAAGACCCAGCACCAGACTTGAGACCTGGTGGCCTGCGCAGCGTGGCTGCATGGTGTGGAGTGTGCCATGTCCGTGGGCCCCAGGCTTGTGGCCTGCAGCGGCATGTGGTGGGACCTGCTGTCTACATGCCGGTGGCGGAAGGTGAGCAGTGAAGTCCGGGTGTGCATGCTCCAATGGGCGGCAGGAGGGGCTGGGATGCCTCTGCCTGGGTGTCCATGGGCGGGCTGGCGACGTTGTCTTGTGCAAGTGTGTATACTGTGCCAGTCATGTATCTGGACTCTGTTTCAGATGATGGCTCTGACTCTGATGTGTGACCTGGTGTATTGCTATACATACCGGGAAGTGGTTGGAGACACACCGGTGGTAGCAGGTGAGCAGTGTGGCCTGGGTGCAAAGGGGTGGCACTCTCGCTCTCTCTCTCCCTCTCTTCTTCTCTCTCTCCCCCTCTCTTCATCTCTCTCTCCCACTCTCATTTTCTCTCTCTCCCCGTCTTTTCTCTCTCTCTCTCTCTGTCTCTCCCCTCTCTTCTTCTCTCTCTCTCTCCCCTCTCTTCTTCTCTTTCTCTCTCCTTCGCTCTTTCTCTGTCCTTTGATGTGCGCAGGACACACCTTCTCATCATGTTTTTTGTCTTGCAGGCTGTGACCTACGGATTGTCCTGATGGGAGCCGCCATGTGTCTTCATTTCATTTCTGTTTTAATTTCAATAAAGTTTCATTGGATGTTTCGAAAGTGAATGTATGATGCTCATTTCTGTATCGACACATGCATGTCACCAGTTGTGATTGCGCAACATAAGACGGATTATTTTTTACATGTTTCGGTGTTGCTGATGTGGCATGTGTTTGGTCGGGGGGGTTGCCAGGAAGGGGTGGTCCTTAGTGTGGTGTCGGTGGGTGTTGTGGCGCTCTTGGGTGTCCGTGCTGCATGTTCAGTTTCTCCATTTCATCTGTTTGTCTTCAGGTGTGACTGTGGGCTGGGCTCCTTTTTGTGGTGCAGGCTGTGGTCCGACTTTACACCAGCTCAGAGCCGGTGTTATTTCCTGCTGCTAACGAGCCTCATTGCATGTTTTGTATTCTTATCACCGATCTGGCTGGCCGTTGTGAATGTTGAGGTATCGTGTTGTTACTGCTTTTGTGCGGGAACGCCTTCTCTGCATCTTATTAGCGATAGTTGCAGGGGTCCTCTGTGGCAATGTTTTTTGATACTCCTATAGCGGGAAAACTGGTGCTGTGGGCAGTTAGCACCAGCTTGTGAATGGGGGGGGGGTACATTTATCAAGACTTTGGCTGTGATAAAGTGCCGTTAATTCGGCGATAGCTCCTTGTGAATATGCCCCTATGTTTTAGGTGATTTGTGGGACAATAAAAAAAATATTACGGAGAGATGTTGAACTAAGTAGATTGATTTTTTATTGAAGAATCTGGGATTGGGACTGTTTACATTTGCTTTTTAGAGCATTGTGAAACTTACTTTTTGATTTCCCACTGCTGATGAGTAGTTAATTTTCACAATTCAGATCAGCCATTTTGGCAAACATCATTCTATTATCGTAATCCCTGGCTGGGGAGAGGCCTGAAACGGCAATCTCCTTCAATGCATTCTTTTATCACTTCCCCCAGAACATTTTTATTCTTGAACTTGGGATGTTAATGTAGGTATTTACAAAAACCACAAAGGCAAAGATTAAATTAATTCTGAATCCAGACTTTCTTGGCTATATGCGGTAAGGCTATTGAGGAACAATGAACAGGGGAAGCAGCAGTAGAGACCGTCAAGGGCAAAACAACGTATTTCTTCTGCCGGTGTCCCTTCTGTTTTCTCATCCAGTTGGTTAGCTGGATCATATGGCTGACAGAACTGATGGATTTGGGGATCAGCCAGTAAGAGAAACCATGTTTCAAAGTCCTTTACATTAGAATGCAGACTATAGAGCCCTGTGAAATCTGCTAATAGGTCCTTTACTTTCAAGAAATTCTAATTCAAAGAGAGCTAAACATGGCATTAGTCGGAAAAAATATGATTTCAACCAGCATAAGCCTTGCCTAGAGTCCTGAAATAGGATAAGAAATGTCCTAAATTTTGGCAGATAGAAATTTCAAATCCATTAAGAACACCCACCCAGTAGCATCCATGCAAAGGATTACAGCAGTAGTGTTTTTATTTTAACCTCTATGATGTTTTTATAGTTCTATGTGTGATTACTGATAAAAAATGGATTCGACTGTTTAATGTAATACTGCTTGCTATGTTTTGTTGAAAAATATTCTTTGGTTTGTTATCATGATTTAGAATATTTTTATGATTATTCTAATGGCTACTGATTAAAGGTTGTTTAATGTGTTTATTTCATACCTTATCAGAAGAAGGACTAGGGTTATCAATATCATTGACAATTTAGGACGTGGCTTTTTCACAAAGAAAGAAGAAAAACAATTTTTGGAGGTGGTCTTTGTAGCTATTCTGGAACTTAAGTGGGTGTTGGCTTTCCAGGATGTAAACCTGGCATTTGTAGTGTGATTTTCCCCTGTCTTTTTTGCTTCTAACCTCCTGTTTTGATTGTGTGCTCCATTTAGTTTCTGCTGGTTTTAGGATTCTGGGCACTTCACCACAGCTGACCACTGCTAAAGTACATGCACTCACTGTGTAAATTATATTTGTAATTGGTCATCCGCGATTAGCATATTTGATTTACTGTTAAGCCCCTAGTAAAGTGTACTGTGTGTGCCCAGGGCCTGTAAATCAAATGCTACTAGTAGGCATGCAGCACTGATTGTGCCACCCACACGAGTAGCCCTGAAACCATGTCTCAAATCTGTCACTGTAGTGTCTGTGTGTGCAGTTCTAAACTGCATTGTCGACCTGGCAAGTGCACCCACTTGCCAGGCCCAAACCATCCCTTTTACTACATGAAGGCACCCCTAAAGTAGGCCCAAGGTAACCACATGGGCAGGGAGCCGTGTATTTAAAAGGTAGGACATGTGCAGGTATTGTCACATGTCCTGTTAGTGAAATACTGCTCATTTCGTTTTTCACTATTGCAAGGACCATCTCTTCCATAGGTTATCATTGGAGCTGCCTTGTAACCTCTTACAAGTGTAACTTCCAATTGGAAAGAGATAGAGATTTGTAGTTTGGATCCCTGAACACAAAATTTTGAAATATGTCTTTTAATGAAGTTTGTTTTTAAACTGCATGTTTGAAAAGGCCACTTTTAGAAAGTGGGCATTTTCTTGCTTTACCATTCTGTGCCTCAGCTTGTCCATGGAATCCACGTCTGACGGAGGGTGACAGCTTGACTGTCTATGAATTCACTCTAGACAGTCACACAAAGGGATCTGAGGTGTGCCCTGCCAATGCTGATGGTCCATCACCAGGCTGATGAGTCTGTCTGAACTAGAGTGGTGGGAGGAGTTGTCACTGTCACCTGAATAGGGCTGTGTCTGTCCTCACACAAAGCTGTTTCAACCACCGTGTGGTGTGTCTTGAGCAAGGTCAGGGAAAAGCAGGGTCTCGTGCACTACAAAGTCTTTCATTTGAATTTTACCTACTTCAATGTTATGTTATGTTCAAATGAATTTATAGAGCGCACATACCCCAGGGAGGTTTCATGGTGCTAATTTGGTTAAGATCCAAGTCATAAAGAAGGGTTTAAAAGGCCTGTCGGAAGAGCCAAGTTTTTAGTAGACTTCTGAAGTCAAGAAGATTGGTACAGAAGCAAATATCGGGGGAACAAAGTTCCCGAATATGGGGGCCAAGGTAGAAAACCTGGCACCACCAGTACGCTTTAGTCTAAAATGAGGGATAAGTAGTAAATTTTGTGAGCTGAGTGAAGATTTCGTGTGGGGACGTATTTGTTAATCATATTATCAACAAACTTCGGGCTCTTTCTGTACAGCGACTTAAAAGTAAGACATCCGATCATGAAAGCACACCGCTAAGCAACCGTAAGCCAGTTTAATTGCTTCAAGAGAGGAATGATGTGATGATGCCTAGGATGTGCAGCCTGTTTTTGTACTATCTGTAAGCGTCTGGAAAGATATAGAGGGATGCCAAAATATAATTAATTGGCATAGTCGACATGGGACATGACCATGGCGATTATCATCTGAATTCGGGCATCTCGAGTGAGAAATCTACAAATCTTTTTTTATTTTGCGAAGTTGAAAAAAACAGGTGGAGATCACCAATCTAATCTGAGACTTCAGAGTTAGAACCTGACTGACAATCACCCCAAGGCTTTTAGCCAAACCAGAAGGATCAGGAGGCTGACCCAACTCCATAGGCCAGAAATGGGGTCCCCAGAATTTTTAGCAATGCCACCTGTTAAAAGCAGCTCCGTCTTGTCCGGATTGAGTTTTAAATGGTTCTTGTTCATACATTGACTGATGAACAGCATGGTCGATTGAAAGGCATGAACTGACTCTGAGGAGTTACTAGTGGAGAAAATAAGTTGAAAATCATCTGCATAGTTGAAAGTGCAGACTTTGCGCTCCTTCAGAGCTCGGACAGTACGGAGGTGGTAGAGGTTGAACAGCAAGGGAGAAACGGAGGAGCCCTGAGGGACTCCACAAGACGTTTTGACTCAGGTAAGGGAATTACACAGCTAAAATAACTCCTGCTCACCCACTTGGTAGCTTAGCTCAAGCAATTAGACTTATCTCAGAGGCTGCAGTGCAGTTGAAAAACCAATGCAGTGCAGCAGAAGAATAGATGCAGCACCTGTCAAGAAGCTGAAAGATCACCACAACTCGAGCACGGTTTCACTGATGTGGGTCCTACTGCTTCGCTGCTGTGAAATCGATGCGGCGGCTGTGCCGCCACATAGACACAGCACGTCTAGATTTTCAGCGCATCGTCCCTGGGCGTCAAGTTCTTTATCAATGTTGCCTAGCAGTAAGGAACCAAGGCAGTGCATCCAGAGATCGACGCTTCACCTCCCCTCACAGTAAGGAACCAACATATAATCTCTCCTCACAGTAAGGAACCATTGCATCACCTTCCCTGCGCTGCAGTAAGAAACCAATGCCTCACCTCCCATGGCAGTAAGGAACCAACGCATTACCTCCCCTGGGAGTAAGGAACCAACGCATAACTTTACTCTTATGGCTCTTACGATTTTGACACATTTCCCTACTTGAACAGGGTGCAAACCACTGCCAACTAGAGACCCAGGGCCAGATGTAGGAGCCCAAATACCGGTCGGTAACGGCCGAATTCGGCCGTTACCGACCGGTATTTGGTGATTGAGATGTAGGGGCATCATTTTACAGATTCGGTAAATTTACCGAATCGGTAAATTTACCGAATCTGTAAAATACCGAATCGGTATTTTTACCGATTCGGTAATTTCCAGATGTAGGTGGGACTCTTCTGAGTCCCAAAGGCCTTTCAGAATCGGTATTTTACCACCCAATCCAATTGGGTGGTAAAATACCGAATCCAGGTGTGCATGCACACCTATGCCATGTGACAGACAGACATGCCCTTAGGGCATGTCTGTGTGCCACATGGCACACATGCCTGTATTTGGGGTGCTAGAGGGTGTCAAAGTGACACCCCCTGCACCCTTGCTGACATCGGTATTTATCGATTCTGTAAATACCGATTCGGTAATGCCCATTGATTCCTATGGGCTTCAATGCCCATAGGAATCAATGGGCATTACCGAATCGGTATTTACAGAATCGGTAAATACCGAATCTTAACGATTCGGTATTTACCGAGTCTGTATTACCTACATCCCCCCCTCTATTTTACCACTTCTTAAATACCGAATCGGTATGATTAGGTATTTAAGAAGTGGTAAAATAGAATTACCTACATCTTCTAACATCGGTGGCAGCGTTGAGATAAGACTTGTGTTTGAACTTTACATTAAGCAGGGTTGGGGAACTTCACTCATTTGCGTAGTTTGCAGAGTTTTTCGCACTCTGAGGGGAGTTCCGAAAAAACTCGGAGCAGAGTTTTTTCCACGCTCATGAACTTACCGCTGTCGAGCGAGGAAAAAACTCCGCTCCGCGAAGCAGAGGAGAATTTTTCAGAAATCCAAAGCTAGACCACTTCCCAGCGAGATTTCTCAACGTGGGCGGTCGCAAATGGTCGCTACCGCTCGCATTGAGAAACTTTCTGTTCTTGCTGAGGAAGCTGCTGCCCGAGTAGAACTTCTACTCGAGTAGCACAAGGAAGATGCGCCCTCTTGCACTGTGCGAGATGCTGTTCGTGCTGATTTTATAGCACGGGACAAACATCTGCCACTAAAAATCAGTGGGAAAGGCACATGGTAATCCACTCCGCCGCTCAGAAAACTCCGCTTGGTGGAGTTTTGTTTGTCACTTCTCTGTGAACTCCACCCAGGTTTACACACATTGGTGTACACTACTGCCAGAATGCAGACCACTACGCAACATACTATTTTAGATTTTTCTCTTCTTTTGAACTCCTGAGTTTTTGGTCTATAAATCATGTCGCAGTCTGGTGAGTGAGCAATTGGAGCAGCTGTGTCCGTGTTTTAGCTACAGAGGTTGGGATCCTATATGATGCTTCAACTCAAAATGTTCTGCAAGTAGCTCAAATGTCCTACCTCACTAAGAAGGAGGAGCTTCAAAAGTTTCTGAGGGTCTGAGTGGAGAAGGGAAAGGCTGGTGATTACACAGAGGAGGGGGATGATGCTGTTGATAAGGAGGTGGCGAGCCTGCTGAGGATGTTGTGAACCAGGATTTGCCTGGGAGGAAGGCACCTTCCAGGGAAAGCAGCAGTGTTTCTTCCTGAGTTCTGTTCCCAACGGAGCAGGAGGACAGGCGAGAGATCAGGAGGCATCAGTATGAGCTAGAGAGGCTCAGAATGGAGCATGAAAGGGAGCTCTAAAAGGATACATTGGCAGTAGAGGAGAGAAAAATGATGCTAACTCAAGAAGAGAGCTTAAAGGATGGTGGCACCATTTCATCCATGCAACCTGAGAAAGTGGTGCTCTGGCCAAAGCATGTAGGAAAAGAGTATACCAAGGGGATGACAACTAGAGATCGTTTCAGGGCTATGAGGCAGCGCTGCACATGAATGGGGTCGCTGAGAGAAATTGGGGGGCAGGAATAGGAAATCCTTTCACAGTGAGGGATACATTGCTGGCCCTAGGGGGATGCACATGCACTCACCTACCTAGAGATGGAGGCAGCCCTCCTTACCCGGTTAGGTCATACCACTGAGAAGTACAGGTATTAGTTTAGACAGAGTAAGAAGCTTGATTTCCAGACATGGCTTGAGTGTGCAGATTCTTTTTGCAGAGCGCTAGATGGTTGGATGAAGGGCAGTGAGGTAACAGATTACCAGGGGCTGTACAATTTCATTGTTTGGGAGCAATTGTCTGGTCTGTGTTTTCCAGAGGTGCGCTAGCACTTGGTGGACAGCATGCGTACTGACCCCAGGAAGCTTGCTCAAGAGGTGCACCGCAGGGTGAGTACTAGGGTCTACAAAAAGGTGTGTGGGGGAGACTCTGCCAAAGGTCGGAAGGGTCCCCATCTGCAGAAAGTAGGGGGCAAGGGTATACAGAAGGAGTTCTCAAAAGGGCCCCAATCTACTTCCTAGGTTGAGGAATCCCACCCCTCAGGAGATCGGAAACCATAATTGTCTACAGGTACACCTGCAGAGAGAAAGTCCATCAAATGTTTTGCTTGTGATCAGGAAGTTCACATGAAAGGGAATCCCAAGTGGCCCAAGCGGGCACAGCCCTTCACTAATGGGCAGACACCGGGGTTGGACAGTGCCGTGCTTGGGGAGGAGTAGGTCCCAGGTGGTTGTGGGGAACCAGCTGGGATGACCCTTGTCTCACTAAGAGACAGTGAGATGGCCCAGAGAACCTTCATGCCTGATAACAATTAGAAATACAGGCAGTGGGTGACCATCAATACATAGAGAGTGTAGGTTCTGGGAGACACAGGAGCCAGTGTGACTACTGTAAGGTGTCACATGGTGCCTGAAGAGCAAGTAGGGCCTAATGTACTTCACAAAGTAGTTGCAGCAGACAACAACCAGTGCTTTTGTAAAGTAGCTCAGGTTCCCTTTTAGTGGGGGGGGGGTCTCAGGTAGGTAGCTGTGATCCCATCCATGCTTTTGGATTGTCTGCTTGGTAACGACCTGGAACACACCGCCTGGAGGGATGTGGAATACAGGTCCCACTTAGAGATGTTGGGAAAGTCTCTGTACTAGGAACTCCTCCCACTCCGAAGGACCACACACAAAACCTCTGTACCACCAGATTGACTCAGTATCCTCAGCCTGTTTCGATACCCTCCACTTGCTGTGAAAGACCTTAAGATGGATCCCCATTGAATCCAGAAAGACCGTCACTCATGCACTCATCAGCAACAGGCTCGACTGCAGCAATGCACTCTATGCCAGCGTTACCAAGAAACACCTCTGCAAACTCCAGAATGTCCAGAACGCTCATGCCACACTGGTCCTCAGCCCCCCAACGACAGCCACATCACTCAAAGCCTCCGTGAACTCCACTGGCTCCCAGCAGACAGAAGAATAACCTTCAAACGCCTCAACCACGCTTACAAGGCACTACACAATACCAAACTAGCATACCTGAATAGCCGCCTCTCCTACGCACCCATAAAACACCTTCGCTCCGCCCAGCTAGTTCTGGTCACCGTCCCACGGATCTGCAAGACCAGAACCACAGGAAAATCCTTCTCCTTTCTCGCTGCCAAGACCTGGAACACGATATTCCTCCACCTCAAACTATCTCCCACGCTACCCCAGTACAGAAAGGACCTCAAGACCTGGTTCTTCCAATGACCCCAGTACTTAGACAGATCTGCTCCAGACCCCCCCCCAGCACCTTGAGGCCCACACAGGTGAGTAGTTTTGCACTAACAACCCTTGATTGGTTGATTGCTTGATTAAAAATGGCAACCCAGGGAAATCAGAAGGACCTGGAGCCTGAAACAGTGGCACAAGTGACTGCCAAGAAGAAGATAGGCAAGGGGCATGAGAAACCCGCTCCTAAAATTTCCATGGTCTGGGTCAAGGCTGAACCTCAGGGGTACATCCAAGAAATGACCGGGAAAGTGGCTGAAATGGGAGGCTTGTATGCGATGACTGATTGGCAGCATGAAGGGGGTCCCACGAGAGAAGGGTTTTGCGTGGAGTGGAAGACATGCCCTGCTCTCATGGGTCTGCTGAGCCTGGGGCAGCCCGTGTGTTGGTGGTACCCCTGCTCTTCAGAACCTTGCTACAGAGTTTGACTCATGATATGCCTTTGGCAGGACATTTGGGAAAGGGCAAGACCTTTGCAAGGCTTGTCACCCACTTTTTCTGGCCTCAAACATGAAGGAAAGCAGATGCTTTCTATAGATCTTGTCATATTTACCAGGCATGTGGCAAGAGTGGGGGGGAGATGTAAGGTTTTCCTCCAACCACACCCCGTCATGAGCACCCCTTTCGAGTGGGTAGGCATTGACATTGTGGGGCCTTTGCTCCGAAGATAGCCATGGGCAATAAGTTCATCCGGGTCTTGGTGGATCATGCCATCCATTAGTTATCCCTCTGAAGACAGTGATGACACCTGTGTTGGCCCAGGCACTGATGTGGATCTTTACCCATATGGGTTTCCCCAAGGAGGTGGTATCGGACTGGGGTACCAACTTCATGTCACTGTACATGAAGTCCATGTGGAGGGAGTGTGAAGTGAACTACAAATTCACTACCCCTCACCACCCTCGGAGTAATGGGTGGCTGAGAAATTTAACCATACCTTGAAAGGCATGATTGGTGGTCGGTCAGAACCCATCAGGCGCAAGTGGAACATTCTCTTGCCATGCCTTCTCTTCACCTGCAGAGAGGTACAGCAGAAGGGGTTGACTTTAGCCCCTTTGAGCTGTTGTATGGGCACCCTGCAAGAGGGCCTCTCAGTTTGGTCAAAGAGGGCTGGGAGCAGGCTCCTAAGAAACCACCCCAGAATGTATTCAGTTACATGAAACCAGACAGCCCGCTTCTGGAAACTCGCTCAGGCAAACCTGGAAGCAAGCCAGGAGGACATGAATCATCGATATGACCAGAATACCACTCTGGTTGAGTTTCAGCCTGGAGCCAGTAGAGCCCTATGCTCTACAAGGCAAGTGGTCTGGCCTATATGAGGTGATGGAGCACAAGAGTGATGTTACATACTTCGTGGAATTGCAGACTCATAGGAACCCTTTGAGGGTCCTGCACATGAGCTACTTCAAACCCTAATTTGAGAGGTCTGAGTTGACCATGCTCTTGGCTACTAGTGATGGGGTGGAAGAGGAGAGTGAACCTCTTCCCAAAATCCCGTCTGCCAAGGAGCAGAATGGGTCAGTAGAAAGTGTGGTCTTCTCCCCTACACTGACCACGGAACAGCAGAGTGACTGTCACCAGTTATTGGGTAAGTATGGGCGAATTTTGCAGATCTGCGATACGCAAATTCGCCCGAAATCGGCAAAAAAATCCGCGAGTTCACGGAAAAATCACCAGGAATGTGTGTCTCCTGCCAGGTTCTTAGCAGAAGTGAGGGATTTCCCTTACCCCTTGCCATATCACCCACACATCATTTTGAATGTGAACCCTCTACCGCTTACACTGCAGCAGAGGGTCTTCCCTGCAATGCATGGTCTCCATGTAGCATGGGCAGTAGTCACCATACAGACAAAATGTTGTGTGCGTCAAACTGACAATCAAAGAAGGTACTATAACTTGTGCCACGAAGCAGGACAATCCTCGCACTGGGGTACAGAAAGGGCCAAAGGAGTGCAGTGAGTGTTTGCAAATTCTGGATCATTTTGGTATTAAAGAAGTTGCTGCATATGTCTAAGCAATACGGTTTGCACAGGAGCACATTTTGCTCCTGCACGATCCTGTCTGGGCGTTCCCTCTGGTGTTGGGGAAGTTTGGTGGATTACAATTGATTGTTTTCCAATAAAATTGACTTCACAAATATATTTATTGATCTTTTAAAATTAAGGGTACCTTTAACCTATGTTGAATAAACAACTTTGTGAATACCAGTTTGATTAACCCAATCCACTGAGTCCGTTAATAAAAGAAAAATCCAAAATATATGGCATTGATCAACTTTTTTAATCCGACAAGGAGATGCCTTTTATCTCAGCAATGTATTTACTGAGTAATTCCAGTTAAAATATTTCTCTATATTTTGCTTCATTAGCCCAATAAACCTACCTCGTTTTCCTCGTTCTGCTCTGGCTTTTATATTTTTGCTAATGGTGACAATACTAGGCGACTTGTGAGCATCCATTGAATGACGCACAATGCCCACACCTAGTAAAATACTGGACTCCACCTAATGTTGGTATTGTTTATACTTTTTTCCCTAGTAATTATCGAAAGAATTGTTTTAAAAAAATATTTAACATACCCACATAATGTAATACTGCTTCATATTGTTTTTTTCCCTCATATACTACACCATTTTGGACATTCCCCATCATAGAATTTCTGGGTTACCAATTTGGTGTTCACCTCCAATGCAAAGTACACATTTTATTAGTTAGCAGCTGTTTGTGGCTGCAGACAAGTATCAATAAAAACATTTATTAACAGCTCCAGTATTACAATGCTTTCCTAAGTGATTTTGGACGCATGAATAGATCACTAGAATACTGAAGGTATTAAAAGGGTAATCTGGTCAGACTTCTGGCCCAAGGGCGATGTGAGGAAGTTCACCTCCCTACAAATTTGTTTAATGAAATTACGCTGTTTTAAAGGGTGTAATTTGTTTTGCGTTACACCACTGGCTCCTGTGTCCACGTTGTACGCTGTATGTTGTACCTGGCACAAGACAGAGGGGTGAGGGCGCGCGCAGCATTGAGGATGAAGCCGATGCTTTTCCTACACTACAGCTGCGTAACGTGCCAGAAGAGTTGTCTCCAGTGACCATGTGTGTGTTACTATTAATATACCATCGCGCCGAAGGGTGCAGGGGTCCCTTGAGTGAGCTGTCCATCATAGTGGGTAAATGGCAGGAAGACGGTGCACACTGCTAGTGAGTTCACATGCCTCTTGTGTGTGGTGAAAGAGACCGATCAGAGCAGCAGATGAGGAGAAAGAAGCCCCTGGTCACAGGAACTGCACGGGGATTGAGCTTGTGAAAGTGAAGGATGCAAAGGCCTCCCGCTCCATCCAGCAGCACAGCTAATTTTCGATGGTAGATATGGAGAGAAAGCACACCTGCCCAGCCTCGACAAAGCTCACAATTGTTTTTGGGCTGATGAATGCGTTACTGAACTTGAGCTTCAACTCGGGCACCTGCTGTAAGTGCTTCCTGTTGAGGTTTAATTTTTGTGACAGGAGCATCGTGCCAGAATGAACCCTGCCCTTCCTATTTATCCAAGAAGACGCCACCGTTTTGTGCGATACCTCTACTCACCTGGAGTACTTTCTACTGGCTTATCAGTAAGTGCTACCTCGTTGGGTAAATGTATAGTGCTTTTCCTACACTACAGCTGCGTAAAGTGCCAGAATAGTTGTCTCCAGTGACCATGTGTGTGTTACTATGCCATTGTGCCGAAGGGCGTAGGGGTCCCTTGAGTGAGCTGGCCATAAAAAAAATTGTTAAATCCGCCCGCTCGCGAACTTGAGAATTTTTCGGCAATTTCGCAAGATTCGCGGATCGCGAAGTTGCCGAAAATCCACAAATTTCACGAGCGCAACAGATTTTCGGGCCATACTTATTGCTGGGGCAGTTTGCCACTCTGTTCTCACTCACCCAGGAGTCACCCATGGGTGCATGGGTGCACTGATTACATTGACACTGGGTACAGCCCACATGTGAAGCACAAGATTTACAGGTTGACAGACAGAGTGAAGGGCAGCATCAAGGAGGAGGTGTACAAGATGCTCGCTTTAGGAGGTATTGAGCCCTCCAGCAGTCCTTAGTTCAGCTCAGTGGTCTTGGTTCCCAAAGCTGCTTTTACTGTGCCACCCCAGAACTGCGGTTATGCATGGACTACCCTAACCTCAAAGCTGTCACTAAGACTGAAGCCCACCCATCCCCCAACCTGATGAGCTAATTGATCGGCTGGGAGCTGTCAAGTTCCTGGGTAGTGGCAGATTGCCTTGAATGAGGGGACCCAGGAGAGGTAAGCATTCTTAACACCAAAAGGTTACTACCAGTTCTGGGTCATGCCTTTTGAGTTGAGGAATGCCCCTGCCAACTTTCAGAGTCTGGTCAACCAGGTCCTGCTTGGGCTTGAGAACTTCAGTGTCATCTACTTTGATGACATTACTGTTTTCAGCTCCAGTTGGGAGAACCACATGGACCACCTCTGGGAAGTGTTGAAGGCCCTGCAGAAGGCAGGCCTCCCTAGAAAGGCCAGTAAGTGCCAGATAGGGCGGAGGTCTGTGGTGTACTTCGGGCACGAGGTAGGAAATGGCCAAATGGCGCCCCTACAACCCAAGATTGACACCATTCTGGCTTGGAAATCCCCCAAGACCCAGACAGAAGTGAGAGCCTCCTTAGGTATCCCCAGGTACTACGGCAGATTTATCAAGAGGTATGGCTCCACTGTTGCGCCCTTGACTAAGCTGACTTCAAGGAAGCAGAAATTCCAGGTGATCTGGACTGAGGCATTGCTGTGGTCTGGGCACTGAAGAAGCTAAAGCCCTACTTGTTTGGGACTCACTATTGGGTTCAGACAGACCTCAGATCCCTCGGAAGGGTTAATGCAAATGTGGAGCAAGAGCACAAAACTGTAGAGTTGGAAAATCTCCCTACAGGGAATGGACTTTATGGTGGTCGTTTCTCACTGTTGCAAGGACTATCTCTCCCTTGGGTATAATTGGTGCTGCCTTGTAATGTCTTACAGAAGACACACAGATGATGGACGGAATGCAGAGCAAATGAACATTCACCCCTCAGTCAGGAGAACTGGGTTATATCCATGTTTCTTTGGCTCACCATGCCACCCCAGTTTAGAACCAGCCAAATGCAAATCAGTCTTGATCTTGTCCCTCATGGGAACAGTTCAGCCCAAACTGCCAGGCCAGGTCCTCCCTGGACCGGAAACAAGCATCCGGAGACTGGTTTTTGGGCATCACCACTAATCAGCCAGGCTCGCTTGAATCCAGTGGCACTTTGAGCCTGGGACCCACGTCTGGGCATACCCGATGCACTTAGGGCGGGACAGCAAAAGACACACAGATGATGGACAGAATGCAGAGCAAATCAAAGATTCACCACCAGTCAAGAGATCTGGGTTAAATCCATTGTTCTTTTTCTCACCATGCCACCCCAGTATATACCCATACATATGCAAATCAGTCTTGACCCTGTGCCTCATGGGAACAGTCCAGCCTGAACTGCCAAGCGAGGTCCTCCCTGGCTAGGCAGTTGGCTTGCACTCTGCCCCTCACCCACCAACGTCACCATCTTGCTCATCCAAAACACCTCAACTCCTCCCAATATATATGCGAGTTCTAGCCCACATAAGGTACCTTGCGGTCCTTGTGTGAGGAGAGAAACCTATGAGGAAGCATGTCACCTTCGAGTGGGTGAGGGTTCTCGTCCTTAACAGCTAAATGCTCTTCTTTTTAAACTACTGAACGTAAAAACACTGTGTGAAATAAAACTATGGCATCTTCAGGCACTCACTGCAGAACACTTCTTGACCTGAGGAGGACTAAACCTGCTGTCTGTGGTGTGAGAAGAGGCCTGAAGGACTGGGCCTGCTGTCATTTGCACCCAGGACAAAGATAAAGAAGTGGACTCCAAGGGTCTTAAGGATGATCTCCTGTCAAGCTACAGGGATACAAGAAGCTACAAGAGGCTATTTCAACAACAGTCCAACTGATCACTGGCAACTGGGCGTGGCTGGACCCAGCTTCCTAACATCCTGTGAGTCTTTAAGTGCCTCTGATGAGGTCATGGGGGCATTAGAAGTATACTACTGTGGTTGATTGATTGAGACTTGAAGAAAGTCAGATGGTAAAATCATGAAACAGTCACTCAGTCACTATTGCAGGCTATTAACAGGGGCACATTCCCAGTGCAAATGTACACTTAGAAACCTGTGCCTAATGTGGCTTTCCAGGTGTACTGTTGTACCTGGTTTGCGCATTGTCAAATGGCATAAAATTATGCTCAGCCAGAGTCGTAGATCTCTACCCATACTCCTACACTTATATTCATAAATCAGTAGCATCAAATTCTGAATCAGGGGCCTGATTCACAGAACTACCTTAACCCCTTCGCAGCGGGGTAAGTCCCCGCTGTGCTGGTGGGAGGGATGGCATGCACAGAGCCCCGGTGCTCGTGACGAGCTCAGCTCGTCACGCAGGACGGTGGCCGTGTGCTCATGACGAGCTGAGCTGGTCACGGCCACACCTATTTCTTTGGAACGCTCAGCACAGCGGGGGAATTGGCCCGTGTGCGAGCGTTGCGGCCGTTATGATGAGC
Organism: Lissotriton helveticus; assembly: GCF_964261635.1. Classification (NCBI taxonomy): domain Eukaryota; kingdom Metazoa; phylum Chordata; class Amphibia; order Caudata; family Salamandridae; genus Lissotriton; species Lissotriton helveticus. The sequence continues at coordinate 1,014,561,764 of NC_136070.1, read as the reverse complement.
TCAGCTCATCATGAACACACGGCAACTGTGCCTCATGACGAGCAGAGCTTGTCATGAGCACTCATGTGGTTAAGACAAAATCCTAAACTAACTACCATTTTGGTATTCACAGAAGGCATTTACTCGTTTTGGTATTCACAGAAGGCACTTACTCATTTCGGTATTCACCAAAGTCATTTAGGAGTCCTAAAGTTAGGAGTCCTAACTTTACTCTTCCTAAACTGAGAAAAATCTTAACTTTAAGACTTTCCGTATTCACAGAAGGCATTTAGGAGTCCTGAAGTTAGGAGTCCTAACTTTACTACTCCTAAACTGAGGAAAATCCTAACTTTAAGACTTTCAGTATTCACAGAAGGCATATAGGAGTCCTAAAGTTAGGAGTCCTAACTTTACTACTCCTAAACTGAGAAAAATCCTAACTTTAAGACTTTCGGTATTCCCAGAAGGCATTTAGGAGTCCTAAAGTCAGGACTCCTAAATCCTTCTGTGAATGCCGAAAGTCTTAAAGTTAGGATTTTTCTCAGTTTAGGAATAGTAAAGTTAGGACTCCTAACTTTAGGACTCCTAAATGAGTTCTGTGAATACCAAAATGAGTAAGTACCGTCTGTGAATACCAAAATGAGTAAGTGCCTTCTGTGAATACCAAAATGGTAGTAAGTTTAGGATTTTGTCTTAAGTTAGTTCTGTGAATCGGGCCCTTGGTGCTCTCATAATTCAATTAATTCTAGACGGACCTGATCATTGTTCTCTTTTTTATTAAATTTATGGGCTTGTGTCTGATTGAGTCTGCAGTGGTTGGCCGGCAAAGATTATGTCTACTGTGAATGCTCAGTTAGTTGGTGAATTTTGTATAGAAACCATTCCAACAACATACTGATTAGGGTTGTTGAACTAGCTAGAACCTGATTTAAGAACACCATAAGTGTTAGAGTATAATTCAAAACTTGATTTAAACTATTTGGAACAGAAATATGAAATGCTTCAAAAGATTTGAAACTCATTCCAGCCCTTGAAGAAATGCAGGCCCTTGTTATTTAATACTGACTACTATTGTAGGTTAGAAGGAGAGAGTTCTAAAAGAGAAATTGATGGTATCTTAACTGACAGAACGTGCCAGCATAGGTTTTAAAATATTGAAATTATTAATGTTTGCACTTAGTATGAATACTACATTTAACCCTATTTGCTTCGATATGGTTTTCTTACAACAAGCATACATAGAAACAAGTTTAAGTATTAAGAAATAAATGATGTTTGCTTATTTCCTTACACAGAATTTCCCCATTGCAAGTTTAATGATTTTGCAAATTGTGAAAGTCAAGATTGGCATGACTATAAAATAAGGCAAGGGAAACAGCACTAAGTGATGGCAAATTGAACCAAAGGACCACAAGCATGGTCCTTTTCAGTGTGTGGGAAATGCTCAGGCAGGAGAAATAAGATTTAGCATGAAGGATGCTAATTCCGACAAAACTCTTGTTGGGAGTGGTATTAAAACACATGAAAATTGGGATCAAAGCACATGCTGGTTTATTATATATATATATATATATATATACTGCTCCAAACATCCTACAGGACTCGGCCTGTTTCAGATCAGCAGCACTCACGGGGGTGGTTTTTCAAAGAGTTTTATTCAAAAACCTTAACACATCAAAGACGCGTTTCGGCGCTTAGCCTTCATCAATTTGTTACACAGTTCGCGCCACGGCCATTCATATATTTATATGTCACGTGATACTGTCATGCACATAGAAAGAGGACTATTCTTTTCTCCATGAACATGCCTCCATATTGTAATGTGCAAAATGCCATTGAATACGCAATCCACATCGCTAACATTAGCAATCTCAAAAAATCTCTCATATTTTTGAATTATTAATGGGCTATCAATTCATTCCTATATCGTATTGATTGAGTGAATACGATATAGGAATGAATTGATAGCCCATCTAGGGCGTATTAATAGTTGATTGTTAGACCATGATGGTCCACGTTCAAGAATTCAAAAATATGAGAGATTTTTTGAGATTGCTCTTGGTATCTATTATTTTCAGTGTCATAGACTTTCCTGTTACTTTTTTCATATTTTTCCACATCAGTCAGTTGTTTTAAACCTTCATTAATGTACATTTCTCGGGACATAATCACAACATTCCCACCCTTGTCGGATTTCTTAACAACGATACTAGTGTCATTTCGTAAACTGTCAATCGCTAGTCTTTGTGCTTGAGTGAGGTTATTCCTGCCCCAGCTGTTTTTCTTAGCTAGTTCCTTAAATGCATCAACCACTCCTTTTTCGAAAACATCTATGGCATTGTTAGTTATCATGGGTAGGAAAATTGATTTCGGTTTGAACCCGCTGTTACCGTTAATCGAATCAAAGGTGTGCAGTTTTGGCCTACCTAATACCAGACAGCCCACTTGGGCTCAAAACAAACAAATGCTTTGGTGGAGTAAGGAGCGAATGCACTCGGCAGTAAGATGCCTTGATTTTGAGATTGCGAGTTCGAATACACGCGCTGGCTCTCAAAACGCTAATCATCCTAGCTTATTTATTTATTATTTTTTCTTCTGTTTTGTATTGTTTTGCATTTATTATGCAACAGGTGACAAGTTATTTTACAAATGAAAATGTAATTTGTAATGAAATGAGAGTTTCGAGCTGTGCTCTAGCTTGCTGTTTAAATACCGTGAGTCTGTTCTCATAGCTCCAAACAATACGTGACACTGGTAGTCTGCTTTTTATGCTCATAAGTCACATGTTATGCATTTAAACCATGTTGTAAACAAGCACTATCACTCGTGAACAAGGGGATTTATTTCCCGAAACGCGTCGAGTGCGTTGTGAATAAACCCAATATCTGAACAGAGCTGTTGGCCCGGACGTCGTTCTTGTGAGACTGGTTAGAACGACTGTTGTGGAATACGGGGGAGTGGCGATCCCGTCCCGGCCCGCCGCTGTGAGCGGCCATCCTTGCTTCTTAGCCGACTTCTGGTGTATATATATATATATATATATATATATATATATCATGTGAACAAGCGCTGTGGGAAGCGCGAAACGTGTCGTGATGACTGGGAGCACCGCAAATCAATAAATAATTTTTTTGCACTTATCTTGGGTCCGCGTCCGTGTTTGCAGCCTGGAAAAAGCCTGCGCCTTGCCGGATTATCCTTGGAATATATATATATATGTATATATTCCAAAACAGCAACTTTTCAATCCGAAAGAAGTCAACTCAAGCCCAAATTCGTTAGCGTGAAGATTTATTTAACACACAGGGATGCCAAAAAACACCCGACGCGTTTCGGTGCAGCCGCACCTTGGTCACAGGTAACAATAGTTTTTGCATTCAAAGTTTATAAAGTGAACAAACCATAAACATAAAAGTAGGACTACTTGTTCTTTCACAGATTAATATTGTACCACTACATGGCAGCCATCTTTAAATGTCTTATGGGACAAAGCATGTATCTGCATTTCTCAATGTTTCATAGAAGACATTGATAAAGTGATATCAACTATATTTGAGGTTCAAATTTTAAAACCTCACTGACATAAAAATTATTAAATAATAATTTAAACCTTGCAAAACAAATCCCACGCAAGGCGTAATACAATGTTATTTGCAAACTGTGCAATTCTGCCCTAGTGGGCTTAGAGGTACCTTATTATATAGGTGCTTAAATGTTGTTAACAGAACTAATATATATGATCTGTATACAAAGTACAATTGTGCCTGGGGCACAATTGTACTTTGTATACAGATCATATATATTAGTTCTGCACATAAAAGGTCGGAAAACACATGATGCAATCTCGAGTGTTTTGTACTGCAGCCCATGAGGAAGGGGGTGGTTCCCTGAAACGCGTCGGGGGTTGTACTATCTTGTGAGGTGGAAAAGCATGCTGACTTGGAAGCCCGGAGGGCAGAGACCTGTCGAGTGTCTCTCAAATGCTTTGGGCATTCTTGCCGATTCATATATATATATATATATGTATGTGTATATATATATATATATATATATATTACCTACTGGCGGTCGCCAGTAGGTATATATAGTTAGGATTTTTTCCCTATGGGATTTTTGAAAATTCTATGTCTAATAACTTTGGCGTTTGTGGACGGAATTGGCTGAAATTTTCAGGAAAATGGCACATTTCGTTTCTGAGCAGCCCCTGAAAATTTTGGGGGGGTTCGTCAAGGGGGGGCCGAGAAAAAAGGGGGGTCCCAAAACGCATTTTTCCCATGTTAATTTCCATAGGGCGGTTGGCCTCACTTTTAGCCCGAACGGCTGAATGGATTTGCACGAAACTTGGCAAAATTGTAGGGACTGGTAGCCCGATGTGCCTTTTGTAGGTCTCAATATATGTGCTCCAGTGGATTTTGAGAAATTAACGTTTAAAAAAAGATATATATCTGTAACAGCGGACTGGGCAGCGGCCCAGGACGCGTACTTTTCGCGCAACGGAGCTTTGTGAAGCGAAGCTGATTGGTTCTCCGGCGTCTGTCAACATTCCAAACAGTCCGTAGCGGCCGCCATCTTGTCTCTCGGTAGGATCGAGAGACAAGAGGAGGTCAAAACAAAGGGGGAAATAACTATAAGGGGGCATAGTAGATCCTCGCTGACCCCCTAGGTTTGATGTGGAGGTTTTAAAAGGGCCCCGCAGGGCAAAAAAAAAAAATAATAATAATAATCGAACGGCTGAATGGATTTGCACGAAACTTGGCAAAATATTAGGGACTGGTAGCCCGATGTGCCTTTGCTAGGTCTCAATATATGTGCTCCAGTGGATTTTGAGAAATTAACGTTCAAAAAAAGATATATATCTGTAACAGCGCTCCGCTTCGCGTAACGGAGGTTTGCGAAGCTGATTGGTCATTCTGTCACTGGGCTATAGTTGGGCTACATCTGGCTGATATTTGGGCTACATTTGTTTTTTTGTGTGTCTGGCGGCCATCTTTGGGCTACATTGGGCTTCATTGGGCTACATTTGGGCTCCAACATATATATAGGCCAATGTAGCCCAATATATATTTTTCAAAGTTAATTTTCGTAAAAACCACTGGAGCATATATCTTGAGACATAGCAAAGGCACATCGGGCTACCAGTCCCTACAATTTTGCCAAGTTTCGTGGAAATCCATTCAGCCGTTCGAGCTAAAAGTGAGTCCAACCGCCCTATGGAAATGAAGGAAATGAATGGGTAATTTGTAATTAGCAAATAGCTCATCGCAAACTAGGAATGGTAAAGAATCGCTATTTATTCCTTAAAGTTCGCTATTTAGGAAATGCAAAAAACTTTGATGATACATATGGCGGTTCATCTCTAACAAGATAAGAAGCATAGGGATACATTTATGATGACTGGCGCATCACCAGGGATGTGTTAGTCATTCTGTGCTGCTGTTCCGTCACCTATGGTGTGCTGCATTTACAATGCGGCGCATCATGGGGCAAAAACAGCACAGATGCGTGATGTATCTGTGCCGTAAAGGTGGCGCATTGCTGGAGTTGTATCGCAAGTGTGATGAAGCTCCAGCAAGGGTCGGGGGTGCCCCTGTCGCAGGGTTTCTGTTCTCACACAGAACTGTGGACAGAGGATTGGAACCTCGGCGAATTAGGGTGTCCCAAAACTCACGTTAGTAATCAAAAACTCCTTAGCAAGCTAGGTACAGTGTCACATTGGATATAACAAACTCTCAATGTTTAGACAATCCAGAATATGAACTTATAGTACCTCAGGATACGTGGAACTCATGAACAGTCGGTCGTTATATATTTCTTAGAAACCAGAACATGGAGTTAAGAAGAACACATGTGTATTTGAAATGTTTATTTACTAATGCCGTCTTCACAGGCGTAGTATCTTAGATAATACAAGTACACATATTATCAGTAGCAAAATTACCAGCATAGTTACTAGTACATAAAAAGCGAATGGTGATAGTATGTTAACATGCTGTAAATGAATAAGAGTTAGCAACACTTATAAGCAGCCGCGGGCCGTGGAGGGAGTTACGGTGGGGCAGGGAGGCGGGGAGGGGGAGGGGCAAGGTAGAGAGGGCTCCACCCTGCTTCTCCCCCTCCCCGCCTCCCTGCCTCACCGTAACTCCCTCCACGGCCCGCGGCTGCTTATATCTCACCCTCCCTAATACACATATTATATTATTTGCTAAGAAGGTCTCTTTGTGTTGGTTTAGGGCGTGCCCATACTTTAGTGTCTTAGATTTGAAGGAATCACATCAGCATACACCAGCTCTCTCTTCATGTGAGCCGCATCAACTGTTGTGTATATGTGTTCGGCAAAGCAATATAAAACCCGCCTCATGCCCAGAATTGGCAGAAGTTGCACTTATGTTATGAGTATGAATTCGTGGAGATCAGACCTCATAACAATTCTGTATCGTGTTGTTCTTGAAACTTTAGCACTCGCTGTACAGATATAGTTTAACAAGCAAAGCAGATAGTAGAGCAATAACATATTATTCTCATGTAAACCACGATGAACTACTAGGTGGAAAGCTAAAGCAACAACTAAGTGTCGTGTGCAGAAGTTGCAAAAAAGGAAAAATGGCGTTTAAACCGGTAATGAGCCCATGCTAACTTAACACGGTGTAAAGATATCCAGGACCTAGATGACACCTCCCCATGATCCGGAAACGAACTGAATAAGATAATAGAAGTGCCATCTCATGAGAGCAGATTGCAAGTTTATATGTGGACGGTCCGCAAGGTAAAGCATTAAAAACTAGGAAAATTTAATGCTAAAGAAAAATAAAACAGCCAAGTACTTTATCGAGTCTTAAGCCAATAGGCAAGGTAAATAATAAAAACTTGACAAATAAGTCAATGAATTGTCAATGAAATGCTAGTACTCAGCATATCAAACATGAAAAAGGTCTATGACATAACTGTGTATGCAAAATAAGCTGCAACAGCCTCCAATAGGAAGTCACCGTCTTCATCCGAAAACAGTTCAGCCATCCAATTTAAAAGCGGAAAAGAACATACGTGCTCTCCCAGCACCGGATCCTCTATCACCATCAGAGGACAGCTCGGTGGGTTTTCAAGAAAGCTCTGTTCCAAGAAAGACTGTGCTGCCGCCAGTAAATTCCAGGGACCAAGTAGTCCATGCATCAATGCCACAGCCATAATCCTTTCGCCAGGACAAACCAACTCGTGAGTAATGATAGGAGTCATCAGCTGATTAAAGTCGACGTCAGGAGAAACCGGTCCGCAGAGACACAAATCAATGGCCCAATCGAAATCACAGGTCAGGCAGTGAAATACAGGCTGGACACAGGTGAAGTAGGAGAATCGAAAAGATAATCCATATGCCGTGCTTAATATCGCCAACGGCATTGTGCCATAATATTCTAGCATGCGATTGCGGAACAGTGTCAGCAGCTGCAGGGTGGGAGGTTGCATAGGAGGGACATCCATATTTAAAAATGTAAAAAAGCACAAGAGCGTCCGCTGGTAATGCAAGTAAAAATGCCAATCCACGAACCAGAGTGGAGAAAATAGAATGAAAGGAAGCAGGGATGAGTCCAAAGATTTTCTCAAATGAAGTCACGAGACCACTGGTAACAACTTTAAAAAAGTGCGCCAGGGACTTTGCGGAGGATGCGTTAAAGATAGTCGGAACCATCTTGCTGAATTTGAAAGGCAAATCTGAATTGAAAAGTGTGTGCACCTCTGTACGGGTGTTCGCTATGTGAAGCAAGAAAGTTTCACGGGCCGAACTCAAGGCCACCTCTCTCTGAGACAAAAGAGCTCTTATTCTTGCCATGCCGTTGAAATCTGTCCCAAGGTTGGTATTTGTGGCCAGATTGAAAACTCCCTATGTTCATGTGTGGGAGGAAATAGAACATTTCTGCAGCAAATAACCCGTTCACTTACTGTTACGATAAAAGGAATACTTTTAATTAACTCAGAACAATCTTCATTATTGAGCATCAAATAACTACCATTTTCCAACAACTTGAACGTGGGGATGATAGCAGGAACTGGCGTGCCTTGCAACACGCAAGCCATATTTGGTCGGTGTTTGTTGCATGAACCGTGTAACTGTATGTGCCTACACATTAGTGAATGATCTGGCGTCTCAGTGCATTCCTCTCCATTCAGATAAACTTCTTGATCATCTTTGAAACATCTGTATGTGTATGGAAGCGACCAGACCTCATGAAGAAAAGCACTACCTAAAGGTTCATAACGACCTATTGGTATATATTTCATACAATTTGAAAACTTATATAAAGCAAAAGGCAGCCTTATTAAACCGTGGATAAGGCACGTTGCCAAAAAACCCGCAATCCTCTGCTGATGATGTCACTGAGCATGTCATGAATGATGTAATATGTGACATCATCAGCAGTGGATTACGGGTAATAGTATCTCTAGTTTACTCCCCTATAGCTGTCTTTCTTTTAACATAAGTGTCTGTTTCCTTCCCTTATACTTACTGTTTTTGGTTCGCTTCCGGTTCGCGTACCGGGGAGCGAACTGGGAAGCGAACTAAGAGAAATAGAGGTTGGCACAGTTCGAAATATTGTACCAATTTTTTAATAACGGGGAGGTAGTTCTGAAAAGAACTTTTTTTTTTATTTTTCAGAACATTTTTTTACTTTTTTTGAATTTTTCTGAACAGTTTTATATTTTTTGGGGTTTTTCTTGGAGGGGGCAATGAAAACGATTCATTGTAAAGGGCTCAACAGGAGCAACAAAACAAAAAAAAGAAGTATTTATTATTTTGGGCGTTTCGTACAAACTTGCATATGATAGTCAATAGCTCTGTTGATCAGAGTGATGCTTTTTTCTCCGTAGGAAATGAATCCATCGCAAAATACGCAGATGTGTTTTACATCACCAAATCTCATTTGTATATTTGGCACCATCTCCCTGCCCTCTGGTCCCGTTACTTCCGGTACAACAGATCTTCTGGCCATAATAGGGAGATTATCTAGGTCGTTCCGAAACTGTGCAGCACTGTAGTTGTTAGGATGCCACCTAGTCATATGGCGATGCATTGTGTAGTTTCCGAAACTGTATTTTTTGTCGGTCCCTCTGGACAGTCTATCTTGACATATAAGGCAAGTTACGTATCTTGCATTTACTTTTTTCTGACCTTTGGGAATTTTAAAAAATTGCCAAATGAAGTTTTCTTTCCGGTGAGACGTCCTGGGCTGCTCAGGCAAAAACTGCCTCTCTTCGTGCTCGTCCTCCTGTTCCTCTTCTTCCTCTTCTTGTTGAATTATAACTTGAGCAGGTGGTCCACTCTTCCTTGGATGTGGTGGAGGTGGTGGGGAAGCACCAGCTGAAGCTACTAAAGAAGCCATTGCTCAGTGATCACAAAGGGTCTTTCTCTCACAATGATGAAAGTCAGAGTGAGGAAAGAAGGAGGGATTTTCATCATTTGGGAAAAACAAGAGTTCTCAACCAATCAAAAGTGTTCATTTTAGATTATATGACCTAGTCTTACATCATTAGGAAACCAAAAGTGAAATGAACCAATGAAAAGTGTTATTACCAAGTCACATGACTTGCTGTGTTTACGTTAAGCGCTTTGCAGGGCCTCCCGGTTTGCTTCCAGAAACCTGCGCTTTGCGACTCGCTTCGCGTACCAGTTCGCTAACGTTGTACGTCATATGACGTATCACGCGACAACGTGAAACGTCATGCGGACGGGAGGCGTCACGATGTTGTTTTCTAACGCGGCACTTGCGGTAAAGAAACGTTTACCGGCTCGCGGTGTATTTCGCGGCATCAAGGTCAGCTAACGGGAAGCTTCCCGATTCGCGAAGCGGGAACGAAGAAAAAAAAATATTTTAAAAAAAAATTATTCATAAACATATAAAATATATTTTTGGATTTAAAGAAGAATACAATTTACAGCTACAGATATTAGCTGTTAAAAAACCAATGAAATTCACAGAAAAAACCATAGGTTATAGACCATATATAGTTAGGAATTAGCATTTACAAAACCTTGAAAATTCACTGAAAAAACCATAGGTTATAGACCATATATAGTTAGGAATTAGCATTTAGAAAACCTTATTTTACTCACACAAAACCATTGAAATTCCATATATAGTTAGTTGCACTAACTATATATCGCGCACCCGCAATCCACTGCTGATGATGTCACATATTACATCATTCATGACATGGTCAGTGACATCACTGATGACATCACTGATGACATCTCAAATGACATCACTGATGACATCACTGATGACATCTCAAATGACATCACTGATGACATCATGACACACCAATACCAGTTACTACATAAGCACTCACTGATTCCTACGTCTACACACACATTCACTCATTCACCCATACAATCACTCATACATACAGTCACTTATTATTACAACACTATCATATGCACTCATACACCTATGCAGACAGTCACACACTGCCACTCATCCATGGAGTTACTCACACACCAAGCCAGTCCTGTAAAGAATCAATCACACTTCCATTTCTTCATCTATACAGTTAAACACAGAACACCATACTTCAGTGACATCACTGATGACATCACTAATGACATCTGAAATGACATCACTGATGACATCTCAAATGACATCACTGATGACATCATGACACACCAATACCAGTTACTACATACACACTCACTGATTCGTACGTCTACACACACATTCACTCATTCACCCATACAATTACTCATACATACAGTCACTTATTATTAGAACACTATCATATGCACTCATACACCTAGTCAGTCCTGTGAAGAATCAATCACACTTCGATTTCCTCATCTATAGTTAAACACAGAACACCATACTTTTCACACATATACTAACACATACTTACTCTCTTATACAATCACTGATACAAGTACACATTGATATGCACAGAGTCACACACCTCCCAGCCAGCCACACACACACTCAGTCTTCCATACATCCAGTCATTCTTCAATATGTAAAACGTATTTAAACTTTACAAAAACACACAGACACTAGATGATGTCATCAGTGATGTCATCAGTGATGTCACTGACCATGTCATGAATGATGTAATATGTGACATCATCAGCAGTGGATTGCGGGTGCGCGATATATAGTTAGTGCAACTAACTATATATGGAATTTCAATGGTTTTGTGTGAGTAAAATAAGGTTTTCTAAATGCTAATTCCTAACTATATATGGTCTATAACCTATGGTTTTTTCAGTGAATATATATATATATGTTCACACACACCTCCCAATCACTCGGATGAAACAGGCGGCACTCCAAGTCAGCGTTTTCACCAAGATGGTTTATTTAGGCAGACTCCCCTGCCCCTCGACAAGCGCGTTTCACCTTTTCGGCTTCGTCAGTGTCAGCCATTACTCGTGCGCTACACCGTTATATTCCCAACCACTTCCCACAACATTGAAAGTGGACTACGGCTCGCCACGATGTAATTGGCGGCCATCTTGTAATGTGCAATTTCGCAAATACTATTTACATATTTACACATTGTATACATGGGAAAAACGGTGATTTAGAAAAGTGCTCGTGCAAGTATTAAAAACACAGTAAACAGGTGAATATACATTAGGGTATCCATTGTATGCTTCTGTACCAATTTTAAATAAAGGTTATGCAATGTTTTGAGCTCTCATATCCCAATTTCATTGAAATTTCATAAGCAGATTTTGCCCTGTATGGGCTCATATTTACATTCCTAATGTCCCTGTTTCAGCCATAATGCCCTGTATGGGCTTAATCCATTAGTGATTTCATAATCATCCCAAATGGACTCAGGCGGTTAAACAGACCTCATGCGTAGATGTTATCACATATGTGTGTCTGATTGCAGGATTTGCTTGTATTTACATGGCAGCCAAGAACTATTTGTTGTCATTCCAGGTGTACCCAGAGCTCCTCATCATTATTAAGCCCTCTTGGTTGCATACTCTGGAGATCGATTATATACCTAGACTCCATTTTCCTCAGGGATCTAATCCTGTCCCCACCCCGTTCCTTTTTATCCAGTTGGTCTATGAGATAAAAAGACAATAGATCCCTATTGCTCTTGTGGTGGGTCTCAAAGTGGCGTGCCACAGGATAGTTTTTATCTTTATTTGTAATGGCACGCATGTGCTCCAAAATGCGTTTTTTCGCTGGGTTAATAGTACTCCCAACGTATCTTTTGGAGCACGGGCATGTTAGGCAATAAATTACAAATTCTGAGTTGCAATTTAGGAATCTGGTGATCTCTCTAGTGGTCCTTGGGTCATTCTGTCTTCCCTCATATTTAGTACGTTTCTTACTCTACTTACATGCTTTGCACTGCATGCACGGAAAGAAAACATTAATGGGTTTAGATCTCACTGTTCTGGGTATTTCTACATAATGGCTTTTGACAAGATGATCATTAAGAGACTGACATCGTCTATAAGTAATAGACGGTTTTGCTGGTACTATTTTCTTCATGGTGGGATCAGTACCTAGGATATGCCAGTTACGATTAAATATACGTACCAGTTCACTCGATCTCATGTTAAAACTGGTGATCATTCTCACTGTATTATCCTCTTCAGTCTTTTTCACATTGGTCTTTATGAGGTCTTTTCTTGCTATTTGATCTACTCTCTTTGCTGCATCAGTAAGGAGTGATCCAGAGTAACCTCTCCTTTCAAACCTTGTTACCGCTTCCTCCCGGGCCTGTGAGAAATCGCTGGGATCTGAGCAATTTCTTTTCAGGCGTAAAAACTCCCCAAATGGGATGTTTTTGATCATACTTCTCGGGTGGTGGCTGGCCGCATGTAATACGGTGTTGCCAGCCGTCGGCTTACGGTAAAGTCTGGTTTGCAAGGAGCTGTCTTTGACAAAGACCTCTAGGTCGAGATAGTGTACAGATGTTTTACTGATCGTGCTTGTAAATCTCAGATTTAGTTCGTTGTCATTAAGCGCTGCTACATATTCCTCCGCCGAGGATATATCGCCGCGCCAGACCACAAACAAGTCATCGATATATCTCAACCAGACCATTATCTGATCTAACCATTTCTCATTTGGACCAGCCCAGGCCACGTGCTTCTCCCACCAGCCCACGAATAAATTTGCGTAGCTGGGGGCGAAGCACGTACCCATCGCGGTCCCCCTTAGCTGTCGATACATATTGCCTGCAAAAAGAAAGATGTTGTTATGGAGGCAGAATTCAGTCATCTTCAGTATCATTTTGTTATGCTGATGATATTGCACATTTTTCTTCCCTAAAAACCACTTGATTGCAGAGAAACCATTCTGATGTTCTATACATGTGTACAGACTAGTTGCATCAAGAGTTATGAGAAGCATATCCTCCTCCCACCCTACACCATCAATTTGTCGTAGAAAGTCTTGGGTGTCTCTCACATAGGAGGGTAAGTCTTTGACGAAAGGGGCCAAATAACTGTCAATAAATCTTGATGTGTTCTCCAATAGGCTCCCTATGGAGGACACAATCGGCCTGCCTGGGGGGTTGTTAATATCCTTATGCACCTTTGGGAGGTGGTAAAACGTGGGAATTATAGGATGCTCACAAAACAAGTAATCATATTCGTGTTTATTAAGCATACCCTCCTCCTTCCAACCCATAAGTAGTGCATGATATTCTGTTCGGCAGTTCTCAAAACCCCTTTTGCCCATAATCGCATAACAATCTTTGTCCTGCAATTGCCTCAGAGCTTCCATTTTATATTGCTTTTTTCCAAAGATGACAATATTACCCCCTTTGTCTGAGGGTTTAATCTCTATGTTGCCGTCATCCTTTAGAGATTTAATGGCTTCCCATTCCAGTCTCGATATGTTGGAGGTCTTTTTGGTTAGTTCCAAGTTAGTAGCTGTCATTTTCTCCAGGTCTTGGAGGATGGCGTCATTGAAGACGTCTATCGCATCATGTGTTACATGTGGTAAAAATCTTGATTTACGTTTCAGATTACTTGGATGTGTTATCTGGTTAATGTCTTCCCTCCTCAGAACCTCCATGGATCCAGGTATTTCATCCGGGTCCGCCAGTTCATGTGTTGTCGTTAGGAGTGTAAGGTCATTGTCTATGAGATTGGGTCCGGACGCTGAAATGTCCTCCACAGGCATCTGTTTTTCAGAGGGATTCTTCAGTGTGAATATTTTTTGTAGTTTGAGTTTACGGACAAACTTAAAAAGATCTATTCTAGTCTGCACCGGGTCAAACTTGGCTGTTGGACAAAAAGTTAATCCTTTCTTTAAGACTCTTTCCTCATGTATCGTGAGTTGTTTGTCCGAAAGGTTAACAATGGTATGTTCTTCTTTTACCATCTCCCCCTCTTTCCTCTGCTGCGAGTCACCATTGGTGGCGCCGCCTGGGCGCCTTCTCCTGCCCCGCCTTGTTTTCCTCTTCCTTTTTTGGGAGGGGCCTTTTGCGGTATCTGTGGTTGTGTTCGATATTTTGTCTCTTTCATGACTTGGTACTCGTCTAAAAAAGGGGGAGGGACTGTATTTCCATTGACGTTTGCCTTCTTCTTACTTGTGCTGTTTCTGGCGGATTCATCCTCTGATTGTGATGCCTCTGATTCAGAGGTGACTGCCTCTGGTCGTGATTGTACTCCCTGGGCCAGTCTGTTTCTTGTTGCATCAAATTTTTTAGGAAAGGTTAGTATCCTTCCAGTTAAGTAATCCTGTTCATCTCTCTGAAATTTTGACTGCTTTCTCTTTTTGATTCCATTCTCATATTCCTTTAGTCTCTTTTGCATTACACTCCGTAAATCTTCAGCAGACTTGGTGTCTTTGTCCTTGTCATCATCAGTGATGTCATCAGTGATGTCATTTGAGATGTCATCAGTGATGTCATCAGTGATGTCACTGACCATGTCATGAATGATGTAATATGTGACATCATCAGCAGTGGATTGCGGGTGCGCGAAATATAGTTAGTCCAACTAACTATATAGGAGCAATTTCAATGGTTTTGTATGAGTAAAATGTCCAGCTAACTATAACACCACTAAAACTTATAGTTTTTTGAGTGAATTTCAATGGTTTTTTAAATGCTAATACCTAACTATATATGACCTGAAACCTATGGTTTTTCAGTGAATTTCCAAGGTTTATTTATTTATTTATTTATTTGCATGTTTGTATGGCGCTGGGAATCGACTCCCGAAGGAGTATCTCCGCGCCTTTGGCAGCATCTGAGGGACAGAAAACTAGTCATGATTTCTTGAATACACACAGGGCCATCTAATAATTGAAGAGAAATGTTTTAAGTGTTTTTCTAAAAGGGAAATGTTCCCTACATACTCTAATTTCCTTCGGGAGTTGGTTCCACAACTTGGGGCCAGCTACTGATAAGGCCCCCCCCTTTCTTGCCTTCAAGGCCCTGGGAACACATAACAATTCCTGATCTCCCGATCTCAGAGATCTAGATGGAACGTAAGGAATGAATTTTTCAGTAAGGTAACCAGGACCTTTTCCAATGAGGCATTTGTGGATGACACAACAGATCTTAAACATCACCCTCTGCTTCACTGGAAGCCAATGGAGTTTAGTCAGCAACGGTTTTGAGGGAGTACGAGCCGGGACATTTAGAACTAATCGTGCAGCAGTATTTTGCACAACCTGCAGTCTGGCAAAGATCCCCTCATTGGCAGCTAGCATCAACCCATTGCAATAGTCTAGCCTGCTCAACACTAGTGACTGGACCAATGTTCTCCTGGTGGTATCCGGTAACAGAGGGAATACTCTCCTGAGAAGCCCAATAACATGAAAACATGAGCTTACCACTTGATTGGTTTGTTGTTTTAGGGCAAGCTCATGGTCCAATTTCACTCCCAGGTCTTTTACCACCATTTTGGGCTCAGGGACGGGGCCAAGGTCTTGAGGCCACCAGTCCGGAGTCCACAGGCGTTTCACTTCCCCAAAGAGCATAACCTCGGTCTTGGAGACGTTGCACTGAAGGAAGTTAGCTGCCATCCAACGTGCCACTTCCTTCATCCCCCGGGCAAAGGAATCACGCACTTCAGGAGTCATGATTTTAAAAGGGAAGAGGAGTTGGGTATCATCCGCATATGATACTGGAATGAACCCATGGGATCTCATGATGTTAGCTAGGGGTGCCACGTAGATGTTAAATAACGTGGGGCTCAAACAAGAGCCCTGTGGCACCCCCTTCGAGATCGCCACCACCTCTGATTGGTATGGTCCCAAGATGACTCTTTGAGTGCGTTTGATGAAAAAACTCCTTAGCCAGGCCAGGGCCTTGCCTTCCAGACCGATGTCAACTAGTCTGGAGGTCATGATGTCGTGTGACACAGTGTCAAACGCCGCTGACAAATCTAAAAGTACCAGGACAACGGAATAGCCCTTGTCCTGTAGCATCTGAAGATTGTCAGCGACGGACAGCAAGGCGGTCTCAGTACTGTGCCTAGGCCTAAAGCCCGACTGAGAGGGATCGAGTCCACCCGCGTGTTCAATGAATTTTGACAAGTGCTGATTCACATATCTCTCAGCAAGCTTCCCTAAAAAAGGGAGAAGAGAGATCGGTCTCAGGTTTGTCAAATCAGACCAGGGGATCGAATTGTTTTTCCGCAGGGGTCTCACAAGGGCCTGCTTCCAGTCTAAGGGTACTTCCCCGGTACACAAGGACAAATTGACTATATGTCGCATTCCTACCCCCAGATCATCCAACAGAAGTGGCATGATACGTGCCGGGATGATGTCTGTGGGGCACCCACTCTTTGTTTGAGTGACAAGAACAGTCAACTCTTCCATGGAGATGGGTGGGAAAACGGCGAGTTTCTTAGCCTTATTTCCTATAGTCATAGTAGATGGCTGAACTCGGCAGTCAGTTGTTACTGAATTATTAGAGATGGAGTTAGACGTTAGTATCTTAGTATAGATAGCTTCAATTTTCCTAACAAAAAACTGTGAAATATTGTCACAGAGTTCTTGGGATTCAATCCCCTCAGTGTCCCAGGCAGTGGGCTTGGTAAACGTCTGTAAAATTTGATACAGAGTTTTCACGTTGGTACCAGCCGCTGATAATTGAACTGCTATATGTTGTTTTCTAGCAGCTCGGATTGCTTTATGGTAACTTTTAAACGACCTCCTAAAGTCCTCCTTATCCTCTGCCTTACGTGTGACTCTCCATTTTTTCTCTAACTTTCTCGTAGTCATTTTTAATTGTCTAAGATCCCCAGTAAACCAGACTTCTTGTTTTGGGGCAGGTCGGGGTTTATAAGTTCTAAGCGGGACCACATGATTAATAGTTGTTATCGTAGCTTCATTAAATGCACTTAGAGCTAGAGTGGCATTTTCTCCGCATGCTTCCCATTTTGGTTCAGCGTAATTTTCCCTAAAGCCTTCTGGGGTTAGTTTGTTCCAGGGTCTCCTGACATCGGCCATAGTCCTATGGATGACTTTAACTTTATAGTTGGAGCGAGTGTAAAACACAATAACAGAGTGGTCCGTCCAATCAACTTGATTGGGAGTCAGGCAATTAATAGCTGTTGAGTTACAGAACACTAGGTCTAATGTATGGCCCGCAGAATGGGTAGGCCCCTGATTCTTTTTATTGAGTCCAAGTGTGGCCAGGTCCGTTAACACAATCTGTGCATCAATACACGTAGTAATCTCACTGTGGATATTGAAATCCCCCACCAGGATAAACTCAGAGTTAGCTTGCATGTGGGGTGCCAAAATTTCCATTAATTTAATGGAAAAGGTCCCACATGGACCAGGAGGTCGATACACTAGCGCACCCTTCCTGGTTTCCCTAGAAGTAGGGTTGATCGTAAAAATCATGAGCTCCATTTCTGGGGTACACACAGTTTCGATGACTACAATCTCCATCTCTTGTTTGAAAACAATAGCTAGCCCTCCTCCCGTTTTAATTGGGCGATCCATCCTTACTATTGTGTACCCTGTCGGTACTCCCATCGTTATGGCTGGAACTGTGTGAGGCTTAAGCCAAGTCTCAGTTAAGAAACATAGATGTGGTCTCTCTGTTGTTATGAGATCCCAGACCTGCGTAGCATGAGAAACAAGGGAGCGGACATTGCACAAAAGGTTTTTACACGTTAGGGGCGGATCATTAGGGGCATTGGTAATCAATGTTGGTGGATCGGTGCTCAGAGCTGACATAGCACACTTTAGATGACAAGGAGTGATTACCGCAGTACTGGTAAATTGCATATGACACATCAAACAAGAGAAAGGTCCCCCCACGCTGGACCGAGTCCAGTGGGGACACAGTGTGGTAACATACCTGCCTATATCCATTAGAGTCTGGCTTGAATATGACAGTGTAGAGCAGTGGCCCTTCTCTGCTGGGAGGGTACGGACCGCCATAGCCCCCTGCCCCTAGCCCCGTCCTGTCGCGGACGGGCGCAGACGGGCTGGTCTTCGGCTCGTCTTAGGCGCAGGAGTAGGCGCCACACTGCGCGTAAACACTGCGCGTTTAGGCCGACGAGTTGCTTTATAGCCCTCGAGTAGGGGAGAGCTGGAGCGCTAACCGCTCGCCTCCCTGGATGTTCCTGGCTCTGCCCCGCCTTCCGCACCCGTGATTGGCTGAAGGGTCGGACTGGGCGTGCAGGCACAGGTCTGGCTACAGAGGAGCTGGTCCCTGAATGCGTGTGGGAGTGCGGACTTGTTTTCACAGAGTGCAACTAAATAAACAGTTCCTGCGCTCTTACAGATCCTAACACTCTTTAAAATACAATTTAAATTGACACAGTAAAATTCGATTTTTCGCGCTCACGGAGCAAGTATGACTCAGTAAAACAGTGCAAGCAAATCTGCACACAGAATGGCGCCAAGCGGAGTGGGAGGAAGCTGCCACCGACCCCCTTACCGCAAAAGTGATCGCCTCCTCTCTAACTTTATAGCCCTCGAGTAGGGGAGAGCTGGAGCGCTAACCGCTCGCCTCCCTGGATGTTCCTGGCTCTGCCCCGCCTTCCGCACCCGTGATTGGCTGAAGGGTCGGACTGGGCGTGCAGGCACAGGTCTGGCTACAGAGGAGCTGGTCCCTGAATGCGTGTGGGAGTGCGGACTTGTTTTCACAGAGTGCAACTAAATAAACAGTTCCTGCGCTCTTACAGATCCTAACACTCTTTAAAATACAATTTAAATTGACACAGTAAAATTCGATTTTTCGCGCTCACGGAGCAAGTATGACTCAGTAAAACAGTGCAAGCAAATCTGCACACAGAATGGCGCCAAGCGGAGTGGGAGGAAGCTGCCACCGACCCCCATTTTAAATGCTAATACCTAACTATATAGGACCTGAAACCTATGGTTTTTTCAGTGAATTTGCAAGGTTTTTTAAATGCTAATTCCTAACTATATAGGGCCTGAAACCTATGGTTTTTTCAGTGAATTTCAAAGGTTTTTCAAATGCTAATTCTATTAGCGGATAACGTTTAAATATATTAATATCCTAGTGGGACCACCTGAGCAGCCCTAGGGGGTCAGGGTGGTTCTACCCTGCCCCCTTTTTGTGTTCTACACGTTTGTTTTTCTGCTTTCTTGTGCCTAATTCCTAACTATATAAGGCCTGAAACCTATGTTTGTTTCAGTGAATTTGCAAGGTTTTTTAAATGCTAATTCCTAACTATATAAGGCCTGAAACCTATGGTTGTTTCATTGAATTTGCAAGGTTTTTTAAATGCTAATTCCTAACTATATATGGCCTGAAACCTATGGTTTTTTCAGTGAATTTCAAAGGTTTTTTAAATGCTAATTCCTAACTATATAAGGCCTGAAACCTATGTTTTTTTCAGTGAATTTCAAGTTTTTTTTTAATGCTAATTCCTAACTATATAAGACCTGAAAGCCCACCAGGAATCTCCAGTATGCACTAGGGGACTGCATTGCAGAGAGATGTAATTAAGCCACGGCCCTTTTTACACCTCTCTGCAACACAGCCCCCGTGCATGTTTGAAGAAGGGGAACTCATTCCCCTTGCATACTGGGGTCCCCTGGGGGCCAACTAGCCCACCTGGAACCTCCAGTATGCGCCAGGGGGCTGAATTGCAGAGGTGTAATGAGGCTATGCCCCTTGTTACACCTCTCTGCAACGCAGCCGCCTGGCGCGTTTGCAGAGGGGGAACTAATTCCCCTTGCATAATGGGGGTCCCTGGGGGCCAACTAGCCCACCAGGAGCCTCCAGTATGCACCAGATGGCTGCATTGCATAGAGGTGTAATGAGGCCACACCCTTTTTTACACCTCTCTGCAACGCAGCCAACGTGCATGTTTGAAATGGGAGAACTAATTCCCCTTGCATACTGGGTGTCCCTGGCAGCCATCTTGTGCCTTGTTAGAACCAAGGCACAAGAAAGCAGTGACACAAAGGTGTGAAACTCGCAAAGGGGCCAGAGTAGAAACACCCTGACCCCCTAGGCCTGCTCAGGGAGTCCCACAAGGACCCCCAAGGCAAAAAAAATATATATATTTTTTTAAAGTCGCGGGGTACAAAAAAACAATAAAAAAATATAAAACAACAATAAGAATAAAAAAACAGTTCTTTTCAGAACTACTTCCAATTTATATAAAAATGCTACATTTTTAAAAAAAACTCTGTCTTTCTTTTTTTCTCCAGGGTACGCGTACCGGTACGTGTACCGATACGTGCACCGGGGCGCGCACCCCCTAAAAAATAAATAAAAAAAATAATGAGTGTGTGTGTGTGTGGTGTGTGTATGTGGGGGGGTGGGTGTGGGGTGTGTGGGGGGTATGTGTGTGGGGTGTGTGTGTGTAGGATGTGTGGGTGTGTGTGTGGGGTGCGTGTGTCGGTGTGTGGGTGTGTGTGTGTGGGGGTTGTGTGTGGGTGTGTGTGGGGGTGAGGAATGTGTGTGTGGGTGTGTGTGGGTGTGTGTGAGGTGTGTGTGTGTGTGTGGGGGGTGTGTGTGTGTCAGAGGTGTGTGTGCGTGGGGGGGTGAGGTGTGTGTGGGGGATGTGTGGGGTGTGTCTGTGAGGTGTGTGTGTATGTGGGGGGGAGAGTGAGGTATGTGTGGGTGGAGGTGTGTGGGTGTAGGTTGGGGTGTGGGGGTGTATGGTGTGTGTGTGGGTGTGTGGGGTGTTTGGGTGTGGGTGGAGGTGTGGGTGTATGAGGTATGGTGGGGGCGGTGTGTGGGGGGTGGGTGTTAGAAAGGAGTCCCCGGGGGAGGCAGAAGATGTCTGACTGACCGCCCCTAGATCCACCTCTCCGTCGAGGAGTAGCCGAGCGGTTGCTGAGAGGCCTCCTGAATGAGGGTCCTCTCCTAGGATCGTACAGCAGAGTAATCACAACACTACAGAGGGACACCACACAAGAAGTTAAGTTCTCAAGCTTTTATAGGGAATAAACGGTTGCTGGTTCTTGGCAGTATGTACAAGTAGATCGAGGGATCTGGAAAGTCTCTTAAAGGGGGGTAAGGTAGTGGGACAGTCTTACTCTGGGCGGAGGAAGGGATACCCTACGCACAGCTCTCAATCCTTGAGCTGGGGGGTTCCGAGATGTTCGAGCCGCGGCAGCGCCAGCAGGCTTGCAAGGTGGTTCAGCGAAGTAGGCCGCGGCAGCGCCAGCAGGCTCTCGGAAGGTTCAGCAAGGTAGGCCGCGGCAGCGCCAGCAGGCTCTCAGATGGTTCGACAGGATAGGCCGCGGCAGCGCCAGCAGGCTCTCGGAAGGTTTCAGCAAGGTAGGCCGCGGCAGCGCCAGCAGGCTCTCAGATGGTTCGACAGGATAGGCCGCGGCAGCGCCAGCAGGCTCTCGGAAGGTTCAGCAAGATAGGCCGCGGCAGCGCCAGCAGGCTCTCGGAAGGTCGTCGGGTTACGGGGAGGATGAGTTCGTCTGGTGTCGGCCGTGACAGCGTCAGCAGGGCTTCCAGTCCAGGATACAACTGAAGTCTTAATCCAGGGTTGCCCCAGATATAGGTCTGGAGGTCTTTGAAGTCCGGACCCTCGCGCCTGGGGGTCAGAGGGGCCGGGATGATGGTGTCCAGACACCCAGCAGGGGGGTGGAGCCAGCGCCCAGGGAGGCCGGAGGGCGATCGATACCAGGCGTCCGGGGACGGCTGGAGGCCCATCGAAACTCCCCTTCCTCCAGGATCTGTCGAGTGGCTACTCGACCACCTGGGTGGATCTTGGTGCCTCGATGTCGGGGCTTCGCTGGGGCCTGGGCTGGGGCCGAGGCCACGTGGTTGTGACGTGGCGGGTCCAAGATGGAGTCTGGCACGGCCTCGTGCTGAGGTCGTGATGGGCCTACGCTGGGGTCAGGCCTGCGCTGGTGGACCGGGATGGTAGCCGGCCCTGTGGAGTTGGGGCGTGCAGGATCAGGCCGAAGGGGCCGCCCGAGGTCTGGTGGAGGGCGGATATCGTCCTGGGCCCGCCATGTGGGAGGGGTAGGACCACGCCATGAGGCCGGGTCCAACACTGGGTGTGTGTGGGGTGTGTGTGTGGGGGTATGTGTGTGGGGCACCCCCTCAAAAAAATAAAAAAAATAATGAGTGTGTGTGTGTGTGTGGTGTGTGTGTGTGGGGGGGTGGGTGTGGGGTGTGTGTGTGGGGGGGGTATGTGTGTGGGGTGTGTGTGTAGGATGTGTGTGTGTGGGTGTGTGTGGGGGGGTGTGGGTGTGTCTGTGTGAGAGGAGTGTGTGTGTGGGTGTGTGTGTGTGGTGTGTGTGTGTGTGAGGTGTGTGTCAGAGGTGTGTGTGTGTGGGGGAGGGGTGAGGTGTGTGTGGGGGATTTGTGGGTGTGTCTGTGAGGTGTGTGTGTGTGGGGGGGAGTGAGGTGTGTGTGGGTAGGGGTGTGTGGGGTGTGTGGGTGTAGGTGGGGGTGTGGGTGTGTAAGGTGTGTGGGTGGGTGTGGGTGTGTGGGGTGTTTGGGTGTGGGTGGAGGTGTGGGTGTGTGAGGTATGTGTGGGGGGTGTGTGTGGGAGGGGTGGGTGTGGGGTGTGTGTATGTTGGGCTATGTGTGTGGGGTGTGTGTGTGTATGAGTAAAATGTTCAGCTAACTATAACTGGTGTCAAACCTATGGTTTTCTCAGTGAATTTCAAAGGTTTTTTAAATGCTAATTCCTAACTATATAAGGCCTGAAACCTATGGTTTTTTCAGTGAATTTGCAAGGTTTTTTAAATGCCAATTCCTAACTATATAAGGCCTGAAACCTATGGTTTTTTCAGTGAATTTCAAAGGTTTCTTAAATGCTAATTCCTAACTATATATGGCCTGAAAGCTATGGTTTTTTCAGTGAATTTCAAAGGTTTTTTAAATGCTAATTCTATTAGCGGATAACGTTTAAATATATTAATATCCTAGTGGGACCACCTGAGCACCCTAAGGGGTTAGGGTGTTTCTACCCTGCCCCCTTTTTGTGTTCTACACGTTTGTTTTTCAGCTTTTTTGTGCCTCAGTCTATTAAGACCCAAGATGGATGCCAACACTTCCTGGTTAGAAGTGTTGACAGCCAATGAGCATGCAGCTTTCTCGGGAAGGCATGCTGATTGGCTGTCACTGTCTGTCAACACTAGCACAAGATAGATGCCAACACCTCCTGGTTAGAAGTGTTGACAGCCAATGACCATGCAGCTTTCTCGGGAAGGCATGCTGATTGGCTGCCACTGTCTGTCAACACTCAAAACCAGGAAGTGTTGGCAGCCATCTTGTGCCTTGTTAGAACCAAGGCACAAGAAAGCAGTGAAACAAAGGTGTGAAACTCGCAAAGGGGCCAGAGTAGAATCACCCTGATCCCCTAGGCCTGCTCAGGGGGTCCCACAAAGACCCCAAAGGCAAAAAAAAATAAAAAAATGTCGGGGTACGCGTACCGTGCGCGTACCCCGCGATTTAAAAAAAAAATTAAAATTTTTTGCCTTGGGGGTCCTTGTGGGACCCCCTGAGCAGGTCTAGGGGGTCGGGGTGCTTCTACCCTGCCCCTTTTTTGAGTTCTACACGTTTGTTTTTCTGCTTTCCTGTGCCTCAGTCTACCGAGGCACAAGATGGCTGCCAACAGTTTCTGTTTTGGAGTGTTGACAGACATTGGCAACCAATCAGAATGCAGCTCGCGCTCTAGAGGTAAGTGTACCGGTAAGCTCACCGGTAAGCTGCTATAGATATATACATTTTTTTTAACCTAAATTACTCAAAATGCACTGGAGCACATATCTTGAGACATAGCAAAGGCACATCGGGCTACCAGTCCCTACAATTTTGCCAAGTTTGGTGAAAATCCATTCAGCCGTTCGAGCTAAAACTGCGACAGACCGCCCTATGGAAATTAACATGGGGAAAACACATTTTGGGACCCCCCTTTTATCTCGGCCCCCGCTTGACAGATCCCCCCTCAAACTTTCAGGGAAGGACCGGAGCGCCGCGAGGCAAAGTTGCTGAAAAATTCAGGCAGATTCCTCAACCGGCGCCAAAGTTATTCCCAATAGAATGTTGCGATTTCCCTATGGAAATCAATCCTAACTGGATGTATGACGTTACAACGCATACTTTTACCACGACTACCTTTACCACGCAATTTTTACAACGCAGGATCCATTACAACGAAGTACCATTACAACGCATGTATTTACAACGCAGTACCTTTACCACGCATACCATTACAACGTAAGTATTAGTAAGTATATAATATTTTTTGAAATGTAATTTAATTAAAATTAATTTAATTTAATTTAATTAATTTAATTTAATTTATTTTAATTAATTTAATTTAATTTAAATTAATATAATTAATGTAATTTTATGTATTTTAATTTAATTAATTTAATTTAATTTAATTAATGTAATTTAATATAATCAATTTTTTTTAATTTAATTTAATTTAATTAATTTAATTTAATGTAATTTAATTTAATTAATTTAATTTATTGTAATTTAATTTAATTAATGTAATTTAATTTATTTAATTTAATTAATGTAATTTTATTTATTTTTATTAAATTAATTTAATTTAATTATTTTATTTAATTAATTCAATTAGTTTAATTTTATTTAATTTAATTATTTTATTTAATTTATCTTGTACCCCTTTACCCCAAAAAACAAAAACTGACCTTGAACCCTAAAAATACCCCCTTACCCAAAAACTGAAAACTGACCCTGAACCCTAAAAATACCCCTTTACCCAAAAACTGAAAACTGACCCTGAACCCTAAAAATACCCCTTTACCCAAAAACTGAAAACTGACCCTGAACCCTAAAAATACCCCTTTACCCAAAAACTGAAAACTGACCCTGAACCCTAAAAATACCCCTTTACCCAAAAACTGAAAACTGACCCTGAACCCTAAAAATACCCCTTTGCCCAAAAACTGAAAACTGACCCTGAACCCTAAAAATACCCCTTTACCCAAAAACCCAAAACTGACCCTGAACCCTAAAGATACCCCTTTACCCAAAAACCCAAAACTGACCCTGAACCCTAAAAATACCCCTTTACCCAAAAACCCAAACTTATAATATTTTTAATAAAATAATATACTTACCAATACTTACGTTGTAAAGGTACCTGCGTTGTAAAGGTACCTGCGTTGTAAATACATCCGTTGTAACGGTATGCGTTGTAATGGATCCTGCGTTGTAAAAAATGCGTGGTAATGGTAGGTCGTTGTAAAAGTTGCGTGGTAAAGGTTGTATACCATCCTAACTATATATACCTACTGGCTATCGCCAGTAGGTAATATATATATATATATATATATATGTATACTATACTTCAAAGTACAAAACAATACAATGTTAACTACTGGTATCTGTTACCAATAATGCAGAAAATAATAGAACAATGTCTATACAAATTTTTTACTTAGTTTTAAAATACGTATGTCTTTATTCTTAAATGTTATTATTCATAAGTTACTCATACATATATCTATCTGTCCGTGTCCTTCTGCCTGGCCGTCTCTCTGCCTACCAACCTGCCGGTCTATCCATCCATGTATCTGAAACTCTCTGCCTCCTTAAAATCATGTCCTTTAAACAAAGCAAGTCAAAAGTTAGAACAAAAGGAACAAGCATTGGCAAAGTCAATAGGTCTTGCCTATGTGAGCTAGTGTTTTTGGCAATATGTTTTAGTTATTTTGTGCACAAAGGTTCAGCATGACTAAAAGTTAGTGGCATGTGGTGGGGTGAGGTAGATTGGAGGCGGTACATTGGGATAGAGTGGAATGGGGTACATTGGGGTAGAGTGGAATGACGTAGACAGGCATAGAGTGGAGTGGGGGTAGAGTGGCGTAGAATGGAGTGGGGTGGATTGGGTAGAATTGAGTGGGGTGAATTGGGGTAGATTGGAGTGGGGTAGATTGGAGTGGAATAGATTGGAGTGTAGAATTGGGTAGATTGCATGGGAAATTGGAGTGGGGTAGATTAAATTGGGTAAATTGGAGTGTAGTGGGGTAGACTGAGGCGGAGTGGGGTAGATTGGAGTGGAGTAGATTGGGGTAGATTAGAATGGCGTAGATGGAGTTCGGTAGATTGGGGAATTGGAGTGGGTAGACAGGAGTGTGGTAGATGGGATAGAGTGGAATGGGGTAGTTTGGAGTGGAGTGAAGTTGAATAGATTGGAGTGGAGTGAGATAGATTGGGGAAGAATGGAGTAGGGTAGATTGGAGTGGACTACAGTGGGGTGGATTAGGGTGCAGTCGAGTGAGGTAGATTGGGTGGAATATAGTAGGGAGTTTTCAGATTGGAGGGGGGTAGATGGAGTAGGGAAGATTGAAAATGGATGAGTAGAGTAGGGTAGATTTGATTGGAGTCGAGTGGATCTCATTGCAGTGGTTAGCGTGGGGTGGGTTAGATTGCAGTAGGGTGGAGAGGGATGCAGTGGGGCAGACTGTGGTGGACTCGGGTAGATTAGAGTGGAGAGAAGTTGGATAGATTGCAGTAGAGTTTGGAGTGGGGTGAAGTGAACTGGAATGTAGTGGGGTGAATTGGACAAGGGTAGATTGGAGTGGAGTAGAGTGGACTGGGAAGATTGGAGTGCAGTGGGTTGGACTGGGGTACATTGGAGTGTGGTGGATTGGAGTAGATTGGACTTGGGTAGATTGGAGGGATTGGAGTTGCGTGGGGGAGACTGGAGCAGAGTGGGGTAGATTTGAGTGGAGTTCAGTAGATGGGGTGAAGTGGGTAGAATGGAGTGGGGTGGGGTTGACTTGGGTAGATTGAGTAGAGTAAGTTGGATGGGAGTGGTGTAGATTGGGTTAGAGTGGAGTAGATTGGATTGGAGTAGATTGGAATGGAGTAGATTGGGGTAGATTGAAGTGGGGTAGATTAAAGTGGGAAGGATTGGATTGGGTTGATTGGAATAGTGTCATTTGAAGTGGAGTGGAATAGGGTAAACAGAAGTGGGGTTGAGTGAGGTGGATTGGGTGGAGTGGATTAGATTGGACTGGAGTGGAGTAGATTTGAATGGCATGTGGTAGATTGGAATGAGGTGGAGTGCGGTAGATTGGGAAGAGTGGACTGAGTGTAGTATATTAGGGTAGAATGGAGTGGGATAGATTGAGTAGATTGAATGGGAAGCTTGGAGTGGGGTAGATTAGGGTAAAGTGGAGTGGGGTAGAATGGAGTTGGGTGGAGTGGGGCAGAGTGGAGTCCGATAGATTGGAGTGGAGTCAAGATTGCAGTTGAGTAAGACTGATTGGAAAAGAGTGGGATGGGGTAGATTGGGGTGGAGTGGAGTAAGGTAGATTAGGGGGGAGTGGAGTAGGGTACCTTGGGTGGATTAGAGTCGGGTAGATTAGAATGGAGTGTGGTAGAATGGAGTGGGGTAGGTTGAAGAGGGATGATTTGAGTGGGGTAGATTGGAGCGGAGCGGGGTGGATTGGAGTGGGGTAGATTACAGTGGGGGGTGGTGGAGTTGGGTGTAGTGAGGTATATTCTGGTAGAGTAGGGTAGACTGGAGTGGAGTGGAGGACATAGGGGTAGAATTTGGTAGGCTAGAATGGGGAGGGATAGATTGGAGTAGGGTAGATTTGGGTGGATTGGAGTGGGATAGATCGGAGTGGGGTGGATTGGAGTGGCGTGGGCTAGATTGGAGTGGAGTGGGGTCAATTTGAGTGGAGGGGTAGATTACAGGGACGTGGAGTGGGGTAGAGTGAGGTGGACTGTGGTAGAGTAGAGTGGTGTAGATTGGAGTGAAGCGCAGAGGGAGTAGGTGGGGTAGATTGTGGTAAATTGGAGTGGGTAGATTGTGGTGGAGTTGGGGAGATTAGAGTGGCAAGGCGTTGGATAGATTCCAATGGAGTTTGGAGTGGAGTGGGGTAAATTGGAATGTAGTGGGTTGAATTAAACTGGATTATATCAGATTGTAGTTGAGCGGAGTGGAGTAGAGTGGAGTGGGGTAGATTGGAGTGACGTTAGGTAGATTGGAGTGCTATGGGTTGGATTGGGGTACATTGTAGTGGGTTGGGCTGAGGTAGATTGTAGTGAAGTGGAGCGGAGTGGGTAGACTGGGGCAGATTGGAGTAGAGTGGGGTAGATTCGAGTAGAGTGCGGTTGATTGGGGAGGAGTGGGATAGATTGGAGTGTGGTGGGGTGGATTGAAGTGAAATGCAGAAGATTGAACTAGAGTGGAGTGGGGTACATTGTGGCAGAGTTGAGTGGGTAGATTGTAGTGGAGTGGGGTAGATTGGATCACAGTGGAGTGGATAGGGGTAAATTGGAGTGGAGTGGGTTAGAGTGGGGCAGATTAAAGTGGGGTAGAGTGAAGAGGATAGATGAAAGTGGTGTGGGGTGAATTGAGGTGTGGTAGGTAAATTGGGGTGGAGTAGATTGGAGTGAAGTAGATTAGGATAGAGTGTACCAAAGTGGAGTGGGGTGGGGTAGACTGGGGTACATTGGTTTGGAGTGGGGTAGAACGGAGTGGGGTAGAGTGTAGTGGGGTGATTGGCATGGAGTGGAGGAGCGTAAAGTGCAGTGCCGTGTTTTGCCTTACAGTGAGTGTAATAGAGTGAAGTGGCATACTCTGTCATGAAGTGAGTGGCATAGATTCAAGTGGCATCAAGTGGAGAGGCACGGCATGTCAAAAAGTGTTTTAGAGTGGCTGGCCATAGAGTGTAGCAGACGACAGTTGAGTGGTGTAGAATGGAGTAGTGTGTTGTAGAGTAGAAGGGCATAGAGTGGAGAGTAGCGGCATTCTGTGGAGTGTGCATGGTGTGGTAGTGCACTGCCATTACAGACAACACATTTGCAATTGAAATGATCATTACATTTTCTCCGAAATATGGTTCTACTGCACACAAACAATAACGTGTGCAAATGTCATCAGCTAGTGCATTAATGTGCTTTGATCGTATTAAAATATTTGTTTCCACCACACCTCCGAATGTTTTTAAAACTTGCTTCATTTGTACTGATTCTGATATATTTTGAAACATCAGCATAGTTCTTTTTTTTATTGAGTAGAAAATAAAATCCTACACCTTCTTACATGGGTACTCAGTAGGATTGTCACATAAATTCTCTCACTTTGAAGTCAATGAAATAAAAATTAACATGATGCTTCCTGGAAGAGAGAGCATGACATTTGACCTCTGTCTTTGAATGCACAGCAAATGCCACAAGATAAGAACAAGATTTAAAGGCCTGTTTACAGAAACTGAGTTTGTGGAAGAATACACTAAACAAGGTTTGGGCAGCAGGGGTGGTTGACGGAGAGGCTGAATGATCTGGCCCCCGCAATGGCTCAGAGGGATACGGTTAAGAGGGTTTCGGCCCCGTGGTTCACTGAGGCATTGTGGGCCACTCGCCGCCAGTGTAAGGTGGCGGAGAGGGCATGGCGCCTCCACTATGATCTGGAGGCCAGATTGGCCTATAGGTCTATGGTTAAAGCCTACCATCGTGATATTCTCCGTGAGAAAAAGGATTATTTGGCCAGGAGGATTGAGGCCGCCTCTAACTCATGTAAGGAGATCTTTACTGTAGTGAGAGAGTTCATGGCCCCCAGATCCAACTTGCCCCAAGGGGTTCCATCTGAGCTGTGGGTCTGTGATCTGGCCAGATTCTTCACGGATAAGATCAAGTCCATCCAGGACTCTTTCACAGTGGGCTCGGCCGAGGTGTGTGCTAGTTTGGTGGCGGGACCGGCGCGGTTGTCCTCGCAGGCTGTGGTTCTCGCAGAGTTCCCGTCTATTTCCATCTCCCTAGCGCTTCTGGCCAATCTTAAATCGGGTTCGCCATTAGATCCCTGTCCGGCCAAATTTTTGGCTAAGATGGCGACCGTGGTCAACCCTTTGGTCAACTCACTTGTGAATTTGTCTCTGAGGGAGGGGAAGGTCCCGTCGCCCTGGAAAAGGGCTATGGTGATCCCCCTCCTCATGAAGCCTGGCTTAGACTCAGAGGTTTTGGCCAACTACAGGCCGATTTCCCTCCTCCCGGCGCTGGCTAAGATCACGGAAAAGCATGTGCATGGCGTTCTTTCCAGCTTTCTTGAATCCAGTGATCTGCTTCACCCTTCACAGTCCGGCTTCCGCCCTAATTTAAGTACGGAGACGGCACTGTTGGAGGTGTCAAAGATCATTAGGGAGACACTGGATTCTGGAGGCAGGGCCATGCTTGATCTGTCGGCGGCCTTTGACACCGTCCCCCATGAGGTGCTCCTCGCCAGACTTTATGACACCGGTCTGAGGGGGACGGTGCTTAACTGGTTTACATCTTTTCTTGAGGGCCGCCGACAAACGGTCTGGGCCTCTCCGAGCTCCGCCGAGATGCCGCCATTGGGAGTCGGTGTTCCGCAGGGCTCTGTGTTGAGCCCGACTCTCTTTAACATCTTTATGACACCTTTGGCGGCACTGGTGGAGTCTTCTGGGGCCCAGATCGTGGCCTACGCTGATGACACGCAGTTGCTCTTCACGTGTGGGAAAGATCAGGCTTTCGATGGTGAGAATATCCGGGGTTGCCTGGAGCTGGTCTTCAGCTGGTTTCAGTCGAACAGCCTCAAGGCCAATTCCAACAAATCGGAGGTGTTGTTCTTCGGCTGCTCCCTTGATCCCGATTGGCGGGCCTGGTGGCCCACAGATATGTGTCCCCCTGCCTTGGCATCGTTGGTGGCAAAAAACCTGGGAGTAAAGATGGATAACAGCTTGATGCTGGTATCACATGTTCGTGGCCTGACGGGCACTTGCTTTGGGATACTCAAGATGCTCCGGAAGTTCTTGCCTTTGCTCACAGAAGAGCATAGAAAGATCACTATGCAAGCCTTAGTTGGCTCCAGACTGGACTATGCTAACTTCCTGTATATTGGTCTTCCGGACTATCTTGTTCAGCGGCTGCAGGTCGTGCAGAATTCTGCGGCCCGCGCCATTTTTGGCCTGCACAGGCGAGTAAGAGCCTCCGGTTTGGTGCAGTCGCTTCATTGGCTGCCCATCCGGAAGCGGATCATGTTTAAAGTTCTGACCTTGGCGCATAAAGCGCTTTTTGGCGCGGGAGCAAAGTACCTACAATGTAGGCTTGCTTTCTACCATCCGGCCAGATCTCTGCGATCAGAATCTTTGTTTTTGGCTGTGGTTCCTCGAATAAGGAAGGCACGCACTGGGGGGCGCTCCTTTAGTTTGAGGGCCCCTCAGTTGTGGAACACCCTGCCTCTGGCCTTACGGTCTTCCTCTAATCTGCTCCAGTTTAGGAAGAGCCTGAAGACCTGGCTTTTTAACCTTTAGGATCTCTTTTTTTCCTTTTTCTGTGTCTGTTGTTCGCTGTATGGTGTTATGTTTTTTATTTTGAGCTGCCTCGATAAAGCGCCAGGACACTCCCTTGGAGTAGCCGTGCGCTATAGAAATAAAAATATAACATAACATAACAGCAGGAGAGACAAACCCAAGCCTGACAGCCTAAAGCAAATAAAACCAACAAACAGAAAGCCAAAGAAATATGAGTTACAAACCACAAAGCCAATGGTAAGCAACGGGCGGAATGCATTCCTAAATTCGCTTTCAGAACGTTTTGTAGTGTGCATTATTAAGTTGTAAAGTGCATTAAATTACTTCTCTTTCATAAACTTAAACACTAGGCTGGACATCAAGTCAATACACTATTGGGTCTTTATTGAGAGCTGAGCTTGTTGTACTCCGCTGTCCTCCCTGAGAAGCCTGTGACTGCTCACAATCACTTCCACTGAGAATCAATGCTGGTGGGGTTGCATTTGGCCCAATTTGAAAAGCCACAAAAGAACGGAATGTGCGATGTGAGAGGCAAACAACACCAGTCACCAGGCCAGAGGGCCAGCAGTCCCTGCTTGCCCCTTGGCCTCTCGTTCAGGTTTTTACAGAAACACTGATGTGAACAACACACCAGAAGACTGAGAAACTGAACCAGGAGAAAGTGATTTGAGCAACACACCAGAAGACTGAGAAACAGAACCGGGAGACACTGATGTGAACAGCACACCGGAAGACTGAGAAACTGAACCGGGAGACACTGACGTGAACAGCACACCGGAAGAGTGAGAAACCGAACCGGAAGACACTGACATGAACAGCACACCGGAAGAGTGAGAAACCGAACCGGGAGACACTGACGTGAACAGCACACCGGAAGACTGAGAAACCTACCGGGAGACACTGACGTGAACAGCACACCGGAAGACTGAGAAACTGAACCGGGAAACACTGATGTGAACAACACATCGGAAGAGTGAGAAACTGAACCAGGAGACACTGACGTGAACAACACACCAGAAGACTGAGAAACTGAACCAGGAGACACTGACGTGAACAGCACACAAGAAGAAGAATAAACTGAACCAGGAGACATTGATGTGAACAACACATCGGAAGAGTGAGAAACTGAACCAGGAGACACTGACGTGAACAACACATCAGAAGAGTGAGAAACTGAACCAGGAGACACTGACGTGAACAGCACACCAGAAGAATAAAAAACTGAACCAGGAGACACTGATGTGAACAACACATCGGAAGAGTGAGAAACTGAACCAGGAGACACTGACGTGAACAGCACACCAGAAGAATAAAAAACTGAACCAGGAGACATTGATGTGAACAACACACCGGAAGACTGAGAAACTGAACCAGGAGACACTGACATGAACAGCACACCAGAAGAATGAAAAACTGAAAAAGGAGACACTGTCAGTCAGTCAGTCAAATAACTTTATTCGGTTAATTAAAACCATAAAAGCAGTACATAATTCATAAACAATAAAATGCCATTAAAAATACAATTAAACAAGTTTCAAAAGTGATTGCAAATCCTGTAAAATCCATTAAAAATGCTTAAAAGAGAGAGACAATTATTAAATGAAAACAATTATAAACAAGCATTTACAATGCAATAGGTCTCGCAGTGACATTGTTTTGAGTAAATGGCCTTGTAAATGACATTGTTTTTTATATTGTACATGTTTTGTAAAAATGTATTTAAATGATTGTAATGTCAAATGCAAATAGTGTTACAATTTGTAAATCCAGTGATGGTAGAGTCCGTTCTGGGGAAGGGGGCGCTTCGCTAGGTGAACAAAAAGCCTCATGTGATTTCTCTTGAAAGGGGAGAGGGTGAGACTTAAAAAGTAGAGGGGACAGGGGAGCGAGGACTTAGAACCAAAGTGATTGGGTTGATCTGTTTAGAATGTGTGGGGAGTTACTGTTAACATTTAGTTTAGGGTGAGGGACATAGTGAGTAAGGTCAAAGTGGACCAGGGATGCAAAGTGTGAGCTTTATCTGCCCCAGAACTACTTGTGTACAAATTCATAAGCATTCCCTTTGGGTTGTGCTCGGTCGTCAACCATGTGACATCATACGATCCCATGAAAGCCAAGAAGGATGGATCTAGTCGAAAGCGCCTCCTGCTACAGTCTCTGAGCAACAGTAGTCGCATTGAATCACAGCTGCTCATTCCTTTTACCCCAGGAACAGACTAGTAAATGCTGCCAGTGGGGCTGGGAAGAAGCAGGTAGTGTGTTACATTGTAGGGGAATTTCCATAGTGCTTGGTATCCTTGATCGGGCTTTGCAGTGGTTGATCGAAGGATATCTGGTGAAGAGAAGGGCCTCCTTGTCATGATCTAAATTTCAAGTCTGGAGGGGGCACCTCTCTGTCGCTCAATAGTTCTCTCATCTCGCATACACCCTAAACCACACACAACCTCCCACACGCTGAACATAACGCACACACCAAACTGCACATGAGCGTCCCCAGCCACACACTCTAAAACTCAACTCTCCCACACTCTGAACAATACACACACACCAAACAGCACCAGTGCACCAGCCGCACAGTCACACGCAAAATCGCACACAACCTCTCACATGCTGAACCACAACACATATCAAACTCTCCAAAGCACAACTATACACTAGTCCTTACATACACCCACTGGACCGCTAAAACTCACACACCAGCCACACACGCCGAACCACATGCATCAAGACAAACTCACGGGGTCCATAAACTCCAAACCATGCACATATGTATAGACACCAAACTACAAAAGACATACACACATGAATCTACACAAAAGGCACACAGAGGCAAGCACACTAGTGCTCACAAAGGCGCTCATGCCGATAAACACACATACCCAGACAAGGTATACAGACAAAGGCCCACGCACCCCCCCCCCACCACCACATTTGCATTCACCCATCATCACCCAGTAGACACATGCATGCCATGCGTACACAAGCAGGTCGACGGAAACACACAGACCAAGATGAACATTTGCGTACAGAAGTACATGGGTGATGTCTGAATTGGAGAGACAGCCCCTTCCTCTGTACCTTTGATAAGATTGCTCCTCTCTCTCAGATTTTTGTCATTTCCTCTCTTTTACACGCACACCTACAAACGCGTATTCCTCACCCTATCTTTTTTAACCACACACAGACTCGATCACTCCTCCACCTGTCTTCCATACACACACACACTTTGCTTGCCTCACTCCTCACTTGTCAGTTTCTCCTCGGTTTTTCCTCTCCCACCCCCCTTCTGGTTCTTTCTTTCTGTCAGCCTTGCCAATGCACAAGCCCACCTCCCACCACCCTTCTACTCACGGCCTTTCCATATCAGCTTCTGTGTAAATATCAGACTCCCGGAAGCTACTGTCCTTGGATCTGGGAGTGAAGGTAGCAGATCTCTCATTGATGGGAATCCACCTCCCCTGCCTGGTCATTGTCTGCCTACAGTTGACAGGTTGTGTGATCTTGGCCATATGACCGCATTCCAGTGCGTGACCCCCCGGTTGTTGATAGATTGGTTGTGTATGTTTTAGAATTAAATACATATAGGCATATAGGCCTGTCTGCAGAAGTTTCCCGGGTCTGTGGTACACTGTTAGAAAACCTCCTTTTTGCCCATAGAGAGGCGGCGTCAAGCGCCCTTTGTCACGGGAAGTTCTCACTAAACCCGAGTCAGAAGATTCCCGCGAGGTAGAGCTTACTGTAACATCTGTATTAGATAATGCACTGTCTCTGTTCCTAAACACCACCACCAAGGCCCCAGTCCCCATATCTTTTTAACAAATTGAGCGAAACGTGAGCCCATTGTATTGGTTACATAATTTTGCCTCCCCTCTCCCTGAAAAACCTATCCTGCTGCAATAAATTTCAAGGCGTAGGAACCAATTTTTGTTGACTCTAGAGCTGGGTGGGTGAAGGGGAATTAGGTGGTATGGTCGAATAGATGTTCATCCTCCAAAGGTCAATAACATTTGAAATGTGTGCCTTTTGCAGTTTTATATACAATTACAGGATGTTTAGCGTCCCCCACCGGACTTGAAACTGGTTCCCCAACTTTGAGGTCGGCGGTCCTCTGCAGTGTAATAGTGCCCCAGGAGGAGGGTGGAGAAGCTGACTACGGCCACCCAAAAGAGGCCGCAGCGGTTCAACCGGGGAGCCCGGGTGCAAAAGACTTTGATTTCTGGAGACTACGTTTGGGGAGCCTGCCCCTCCCCTTAACAGTTACTTCACGATCTGCAGGAATGTGTGTGTGAGTTAGTTCTAGGTCCCTCTAAGAGAGCCCGGTGAGGCAATGGAGCTCTATGTGTACTCAGCGGATCACCTGTTCCAATCTCGGTAGGTTTATGCGCCGACTGCAGAGCTCTGTGCGAGCCAACGAGGTTAAAGGTTCCAATTCCAGTAAAATTGTAGGGTGGGTTAATGCGCCGACCTTGGAGCTCTGTGTATGCCCGGGAAGCTGCAATATCGAAGCCCAACAGGGTGGCAATAGATGTATAGCTAAACGTACCCTCACAAGTTGGTAGGCGTGGCTGGGTCACTTGTACTTCCAAAAGAGCACTTCAAGCCACCCACCAAGCTCCGCGGGGACCCGCTGCAGCGCCCAGCGAGCTGCCCACGTGCCCCATTGTGAGCTGCGCATTTCAGTTTCATTTCAATCTTTGTTACTATCAGTGGGTGATAGAGGTACGCCCACCATCTTTTCAGATATACATTTTTTTATGTGCTGAACTTACTGAGTGCATTATATATCGGTAGTTTATTGACCCCAATTATAAAGCAAAGCACAATCCGGAGACAAACTGGCAATTATTGATGAAAGAATCAGCCTTTCCTAACTAGCCTTGCGATCGGAATTGTAAACAAGCGGGCGGGGAGGGAAACTGAAAGCACGCGGCACAATAGCTCCTCGTGCACACACGCTCACGTACTGAGCATGCGTGCTGCCAACCTTGCCTGGGACATGGGCAGCGATGGAGCGCACGGCAGTGTCCCGGGCTCCTGTGAGCTGAGGGAGCCCCGCGTGTTGCAGCCTGCATGAAGGAGCGCACCCCGCAGAGAGAAGTCCCATGGAAGCACAACCCGCCCGGTAAGTGGGGCATGCTGTACGTGTGGAGCGTGCGTGGGCATTAAAAAAATGCAATTGCAGGAGGCAGACTTGTCTCGGAAGCGGGACAGGAGATGTGCACGGCACATGGCTGTACGTGCGTGTGCACCTGCTCAAATCGCCAAAAGCTCTGCGCGTGCCCATCTCCTGTTCCACTTCCGAGGCAAGTCCACAACTGGAGTCCACAAGTGGAGGAGTGTGGCTCACTGATTAGAGCGGCAGACCCTGATGCAGAGGTCTGGCCCGGGACCAGGGTTCAATTCCCGACGCGGCAGGGTCCTGAGCCCAAAATGTCCACGGACTCGATAATTCTCACCTCGGTGCCTATTCTAATCATGGGGTCCCACGCTGCAACTCTGGGCAATAGTTGCTTAATCTCCACTACGGCGGCCCACCCGCTGCGGGATGCCTGGCTTTCACCCTGGGGATACCCAGTAGGGGTTATCTCACAGGGAAAAAAGCCAGGACGGGTTCCCAAGGCAAGCGCCTTGATGCCTTCGGGTGATACGTGCGCTATATAAGTCGCAATACATTTACATTTACACAACAATAAGCCTCGCTGGCGACAGCGCTTCGCGCTGCGTACGCCAGGCTCGACCTAAAAATGTGAGCAGACACGTGGTGAGAAACAAGGTAGTGAAACAAACATGTTTTAGTATCCCTTGGCCTCTGGCTAAAGGGGAACAGAGTCAATCCTCTAAAAATAGTGGGTAGACTCCGTAAATCTGCGTCCATCCCTGACTTGTGACCTGGCCAACACCTACAAAACAAGGCTTGCTTCTATACTGTGATGTACAGATGTCCAGCAGTACTTACATTCTTCAGTGACAATACCTGGCATGTTCTGGGCTCAGCTATATCTTTTGAACAACAATAGACAGGCAGTTCTTGGGGTGTAAAGTATTATTTAGCAAGAACAATACACAGCCTGTCCCTTTGCTCCCCAGCATATTGCACTCCTGACCATACCTGGTCTGTCTCTGAAGTACTGCAGAACGTAGGTTCCGCAGTACGGTACCCACATTCAGTGGAAATACTTGTGACCCGGTCTGTGGCTCTACAATACCATAAGCATTGGCACTACTTAACCTGCCCTATGGCTCTGCAATATCTTTCAGAGGTGACAAGTCCAGACCTGTCCCTGACTAGCATCGGATTGGGAAGGCGGGCAGTCATGCATTGGGCCGGTGCCTAAGGGTCACCTGTGGACCGGTTTTTGTCAGCAGCTCTGTCCACCCGCATACAGAGCCTTACTGTCTCTTCCCTGCCAGGACAATGTAACGTGGGGCCAGCATCATGAGCAGGAAGGCTCGGAGTGGGTGGTTTGAAGCAACTTTGCTACGCCAGTATTGGTCTGGCTGCTGCAGTCTTAGCCTGGCCCCTTTGAGGCCAGAGCAGACACTGAGAAGCAGTGTACCACTCCCCTGCTATGCTGTTAAACTGAGGCGCCAGACTGGGGGCAGGTTATGTGACCATAGGGCCATGATCACCTCAGCAGCGCTGGAGCAGCAGCTCTGTGCTTTTCTTCACCCCTCCCCTGCCAGGCCATCGCCCTGAGGCTATAGGCTGGGAAGAGTAAGTGAAGCGGCTTCGCTGACAGCCTGTTGCTGGCACCTCAGTACCAGAGTCTTTCAGGCCTTGGTAGAAAGGGGTCTATGTTTGTATGGGCCTCACAATGAGGCACCTTTCCCAGAGAGGAAAATTGAGAGATTCTAATGTTAGAGCTGATGATTTTGAACCTATGGCAATTGGTTAAAGTTCCAGTCTCAGCTCAACATTCTGGGATTCTGGCAAAATGAGTTAATTATCAAAGGCCTAAAATAAAAATGAATTTGATCTTCTGTAATATGATTAGTGCTCATATAATCGCTGCCCTTCGGCTGAGTTCTCGCTATATCAAACTACAATATAAAATAACCTTCTGTTTGCTCAAGTTTTAAGAGTATGCCAAGGCTGGAAAATAATCAGTGCTCCAGTTTTGATATACATTTTTTTAATATTTCCGAATGTATTTATCCATATTTACTTTGTGAATAATTGTAGATATCGACATTTAACTCAAAGATGCACTCTTAAAGTGAAGCTTGTCGTGTTGTAGCAAATTAAGCAGCCAAATAGAACAGAACGCTGCTTCCACAGGTACAGTTTGGCATTATGCTGACATATGCCACTTGATAAGGAAACTTCAGCCTGTTTTTTTTTAATACCGTGTCATCTATCTATTCAGCTGTTGGCCTGGAATTTCATGTAAGACAACACGAAGAGTCACTTTAAAGAATCACACATTTTCTACACTTTTCGATCTTAAAAAATAGATGCAGAAAGAAAAAAACTGTTTTGGTCTTTATTTGTAAAATATCATTAAAAACTGGGAATCTCAATTATAATGAAAGAGGATTCCTTCAACAATAATGAAAACATCTGTATTTCTTCGTAACAATGCTTTTCTGCCACTGTTTAGTTGTATTATCCGTCTGGGATCATTAAAGCAGCTTTAGGCCACATTTCA
The DNA here is from genome assembly GCF_964261635.1 of Lissotriton helveticus. Taxonomy (NCBI): domain Eukaryota; kingdom Metazoa; phylum Chordata; class Amphibia; order Caudata; family Salamandridae; genus Lissotriton; species Lissotriton helveticus. The sequence goes on along the minus strand of NC_136070.1, from coordinate 1,014,522,487 downwards.
AACTGTGTTCACCTTTTGTTTACTGTTTAAAGTACATATTGATCAGAGGAGAAAATACCAGCTTTAGGTGATTTTCCTAATTTTCCTACCGGCCAGGAAATTAAAATGCTGGTAATGCTGGTTAAAAAAACAGCCAGGTGGCAAACATAGCCACATCAGGAGTTGTGGTCTTTGGGCTCTTTTATTTCACCTCGCTCGCCCAGCCAACATAGAATGCTTCTAGTCTTCACTAATGTTCCTGCCTCAACGAGCCTTTAAATACATAATTTATCAAACATTCTCTAAAAAATGAGCCCAGTGAGATAAGTGATCCTTGATTATGTGGCCCTTTTATGGGGGGTGCCCGGGCCAAATTGGAAACCCAATTCAAGCCTGCCCTGACCCTGTAACACTCTACATCACGGTCAATGCCAGGCATGGGGCTGACATTACTGAGGCTCTGTGGTAACTTTCCTGCAGTTACAATACAAGCAAAGCCTGATCTGGAGCTCTGTGAATCTCTTAACGTCACCAACCAGCCTGCCCTCCGTGTACTAGTATGGAGTAGGGACAAAAAGCACTGCCTGTCCCTGGGCTCTTCAGCACCCTACCAGCGTGGCAACACATGTATAATACCCCATATAAATAGAGGCGAGAGGGAGAATGGAAAACTGGGGTGGGTCGAGGAGAAACAACGGCAAGAGAGTCTGAAAAAGAGAAGAGCAGGTAAAAAGAACTGCAGAAGTGGAGTAGCAAGGAAGAAAGCACACACCGACAGGTGGGAGAGAGGTGCAAGAGAGAGGTTAGGAAGCACAGATGATACAGTGAAAGAAAAGACTGAACAGCGAGGGTGAAGGGGGCTCCGGGAGAAGTGATATTCAGAATGCGGGTAAACAGTAGGTGCGCAGCACGAACGGTAACGGACTGAAGGTGGAGCTACATTTGGACACGGCTACAATCATCATCAGCTTTAAATACTAGAATCCCCAAACCTCAGTCCCGCGCCCCATAAGTCTGCCATCCCTCGAAGCTCCCTCTCACCTCCATTCTCGGTACCTGCTCAAATGCTTCCGAGGACTTTGAAACTCCCCGCACTGCGCATGCGCGTCAGAGGCAAGCGCAAGGCACGCCGGGAGATGGAGTACAGCTGGATTTCGGTCGGACTTCTGGGAACTTTTGTTTCATAAGTGTTTCATTAGAATTAATGGTGGGAACGCCACTAAAGGCTAAACAAGGAAGCCTGGGGCTGCCGTTTGTGTGTGTCTGCAGTGTGTGTATGTGTGCATGCGTGAGTGAGTGTATGCAGTGTGTGTATGTGCGCATGCGTGAGTGTATGCAGTGTGTGTGTATGTGCGCATGCGTGAGTGAGTGTTTGCGCAAGGGAATGTGGACAGGAGAGGGGCACAGCGCCGTGCGCGCTCACGAGGTGAAAACTGAGCAGCTCTGCGCTCGTGCACCCTCTCCTGTCCACATTCCCGAAAACGGGCGACATAAGGTCTTTCGCTGACGCGAGACCTAAAAATAGATGTGGGGAATACACTTTCTCGTAAATTTTGCACCTTCCCCCCGAACATAATTTACAACAAAGTTTCAGGTTTGGAGGCTGTTTATCTGAGGGAGTTTAGTTCTGTTTTGTCTGACGGCTGCTACCAAAAAACAAGCTACACTATATGTAACCTTGACCAAATTCAACATCTGTAGGTATAAGAGGGCCGGCCGTACCTGGGCGAAATTTAGGTCTTTCAAATTTGGAAAAAGAAATTTTTTACGAGCCACCAGGTAATGATCGCAAAGCATAACAAGATGAAGGGTATCCTGCATGGAGAAGCGGTCACACGAACAGGGTGGAGTATTTTCTGGGGTATCCCATTTTGTATATGAGCCAAGCACAAGATGTATCTGGTTAAACCTGAACCTTATTAATAAAAAGCGGTGGTATGGTTTGGTAACGTATTTTAAATAAGGTTCCATAGCCATGGACGACGAGAGTTGATATAGTGTCCTTACCATTGGCTTACAAAGCTCAGCCGCTTCCCTCTCTGACAACAGACCGAAAGAGTGAGAAACTGAACCAGGAGACAATGACGTGAACAACACACCAGAAGACAGAGAAACTGAACCAAGCGACACTGACGTGAACAACATGGCTAGACAAAAACTTAGCATTCATGTGGATTTGGTGGAAGATCACAAGACCTGTACTCGACAGTTCTTGCCAGTGGGAAACCAAGACAATCAGTCCCCAACCTGCAATCTCCATGTAATAATTGCTACCTTTATAAATTACAGTGACACCAATTGTTTTGTCTTTGGATACTGTTAATGGGTGTTAAAATTACCCAACTTTATCATACTTATTTTATCAGCAACAGACAGATAAAAGTCTGAAAACACTAGACCCTTTAAGCTTTAGTTTACACAAAAAAAAGACAACTGCATTAGTCCACTGAGCTATCTCACCCGCCAAACTCTTCAGGCGCTCATACAACCGATGTTTTATCTTATCATACTCTGACATGTAGCAGACATTATTATCCTGTGTTTCAGGCGTTTAACGCCTCATAGCAGTCAATACTGCTGAGGTTTGATGTGTCACAGTCAGGCGCGCTCCCAGTCATTTAAAGCCTGCTTATTCTGCAAGCTTGATCTGTGACTAGCTGTAAAGCTGCCCGAGCCAGGAGCTCGCTGGGTTTATCCTTGTATTTCACCCCTACAATAAACATCTCTCTTAAACGATCAACTTTACGGCTGCAGCAAGAACAGCGTGCAGTAAATTAGGAAGGAAAGGAGTCACCCCTAGAGCACAAGATGCGATAAAACAGTGTCTGTTTCCGAAGAGAACACGCCATAAAAGGGAGGGAGTGATGGGGATCGGAAAAACAAGGAGCAGTGGAGGAGGGAGAGGCGGGATAAAAGGAGAAGAATAAAGGGTGAGAGAGAGAGTGATGCTAACCAGCGGTCAAAGTGGGGGGGGGAAGTAGGGGAACTGTGGGCAGAGAATCAGAGGGCGGGGTATAACACAAGGTTTGGGTCAGTGGGTGGAGTCACAGGTATGGGCAGAAGTATTTGTTTGGCATTTTACTGGCCATATACAGCTTATTATGCAATTTAATTGGTATACAACCTTTACCACGCATTTTTTACCACGCACTACCATTACAACGCGGTTTTTACCACGCATACCATTACAACGCATTGCGCTGGGGGGCGCTCTAGGATAGGGAATAGGTTAATTTACTATCCAATAACCTTCCCTAGTGTCCACGGGGACTGGAGTTGGAATAGTAAATTAAACTATTCACTATCCAGCACCCCAAAGCGCTATGCGTTGTAATGGTATGCGTGGTAAAAACCGCGTTGTAATGGTATGCGTGGTAAAAGTATGCGTTGTAACGTCATACATCCAATTTAATTCAACCAATGGATACATATGCTTATTTAAGGTTTAATATGAGTTATTATACATTCACAAAGTGGGATATGTTTCCAATCATAGAATGTCTCAAATATGCATACAAGTAGAAGCACAAGCCATTTTTCTCTGAGCCATGCAGTTTCTGTCATCAACACTTCTCCCTTTTTCTACAAGAGCAGTTCAAACATGAAGGGTAAAATATCCTAGTTTGCAAATGATTTCCACATAATTATGGCTCTGCCATATTTGCCACATGATACATCATCTGCTGCAGAATTTTATGTTTTACCCAAAAACTCAACTCAAACAGATAAAAAATGTAAAAAAAATTGTGAATTGTGTTGCTGCGAAGTGGAGGGCCCTTTGCAAAGGTTGACCCGTCCCATTTCTCACTGCTGCATTTGTATGTTACAATGGTACTAATGAGGCAAAATGTTTGCTGCGATTGTTAGTATGTGTAAAAATGTCAAAATAATAAAGTATCAGAAAATGTATTGCATTACGCTGCAGCCTTTTTGTTGCTGCATAATTTAGTTAACACTGCGACATAATTTTGTCCTCCATTGCTGCATATTTCCAGTGGCCCCAAAGCATGCTTGCTTGTGCATGAGGATAAGAAACACAAATTATAACAAAAATGAAAAAAGCAATCAAATAGACATTAAATCAAACCACCATGTTTTAATCACAATGGGGATGAATAACGAATAAAGACAATAGTCGCGTGTTGGAAATGGACAGGTGGAGCAATGCCCCGGGGAGGGGGGAAGGTGCGTGATGGAGTGAGGATACTGTGATAAGGAAGGGTTGAAGTGACAGATTAATCAAAACTTTAAACCACAATAGTTTTGATGGTTACATACAATGTACAAGAAAAAAACAACTTGGATTTCAAATCAAACTGTATCATACTCCACACAGTACAATATATGAACAGGTTGGGCCGTGGAGTTGACATTTAAAAGAGACAAAATGGTTGTCGACGTTTCGACCCTCTCAAAATTGCAGGAACTATTATATCCTTGCGGCGGGGTCTTCTTCAGGACAAGGGAGTTGGGGCAGACCACCTTGCTAGGATCGATATGAATTCTGACAGAGTAGAGGGGACATCCTGATTGATGTTCCCCGTCAGGTTCGAGGACAGTGTTCGGAGTCTGCTTAGATCGTCGAACCGATCCCGTCCCGTCAGTTTCGAGGACAGTGTTCGGAATCTGCTTAGATCGTCGAACCGATCGGAGGCCGAATGAATCTGGCTGAGTATCCGCACTGATTGCGAACCCGACTTTCCTTGCTTTTATGGCATCTGCCCAGGTCCCTGCTTCATGGAATAAAATGCCAAGATATGAAAAGGTAGGGGTAAAATCTAGAGGACTGGCATTAATGAACACCGGCCTCCTTTTTTTAATAGAACCAGGGCCACAATTCATGGTGAATGTTTTAGAACAATTGATTTGCAGATCCAAGTTTGTCATAAATGTATTAAAAGATGTTACAAGGCGTTGTAAGGTCACTGGCGTGCGAGCCATTATGACCGCATCATCTGCGTATAATAACGCAGGGATCCGTCTTTTGGTTACCCTAGGTACATCACAAGTTGTTTCCAGCAGGGCATCCTCTAATCCAATAATATATACCAAGAATAAAAATGGCGTTAGGACGCAACCCTGGCGTACCCCACGCTCTACATCAAATGATCTGGTACAGTCACCATTTTTTCCATATCGCACTGTTGCGATAGCACCTGAGTACAATTCCTTAAGAAAGGAAATTATACTTCCCTCTACACCGAGGAATTCCATAATGTCCCATAGCTTGCTGTGTGAAACACAGTCAAAGGCTGACGTCAAGTCAACAAACGTAAAATAGATAGGTTCCTGCCGTGCCTTAATATATTTCTGTTGAAGGATAAATAAATTCAGAACCTGATCAACTGTTCCTACCCCCTTTTGAAAACCATATTGGAGGTCACTAATGATACAATTATTTTCTGCCCATTTTTGCAGCCTACCCAATATTACTCTTCCTAGAATTTTTACAGTGCTATCTAGTAAGGAGATAGGTCGATAACACGTGGGATTTTGCCTGTCCCCTTTTTTAAAAATAGGCACTATAACTGACATAAACCATGATGGAAGTAGGCTCGTCTTTAAGGATGCATTAAACAGTTGCACCAAAAATGGGCCCCATAAATCAATGTTATTTTTAAACAAATCGGGAGGTATGCCGTCCGGACCTGGTGCTTTACCGCCCCGTGTTGCTTTAAGACTCTCAATTACTTCCTTTAAGGTAACATTTAGTTCTAGGTCCTTAGCTTTAATTTCCCCCTGCTGCTGCGTTAGTGACCGCAACGGAGGATTCTGCCCATCACTAAAATTACTATATAGACTAGAATAGTGATCCACCCAAGAGTCCTCGGTAATGGCAATTTCAACACGTGCTTTATCTGCACCAAAAAAAGGGGCATTCACTGCTTTCCAGAAAGCACAAACATCCTTACTCTGAGAAGCCTCGCAAAGTGTCTCCCAGGCCTCCGTTTTAATTGCCAACTTCCTCCTTTTCAGTGCGCACTGATAAGATCTCCGCGCCTCCCTGACCAATATAGGATCACTGGGGACAACATGTAGCGCTTTCTTGAGCTCAGAGTGAGCCTTTGTACATGTGGTATCAAACCATTTTCCCGGCTTTTTTTTACTTGATTTAGAGGCCACCCATAGGTTGTCCTTAATTTGACAAGCAATGATCTTAAACTGTTTAACGATCTCCTGATCACCAACACTCTCATCTAGAACGGTCAGAAAACTAGGCAAGCAATTAGTTAGCAAGGTACACAGAAAGTCATTTGGAACCACCCTATCCCATTTAAGAACATAACCATTTTGCCTTACCATGCTAATATCAGAAACTTTCTGCATGGATGTCTTTTCTACGCCCATTCCCCGGAACGGGTTTATGATCTCCATGATTATCGGATAGTGATCACTTAATGCAGTATGGAGGATCCAGCACCTTTTGACCATATGCCTATGCCTAACAGAAGTTATTATAAAGTCTATTGTAGATAATACGCCTCTGCCAATAAACGTAGGGGCAAAGGGGAGCTCTCATTGACCAATTTCATTTGCATACCCTAGATCTTCAGAGTGAACAATATCGTTTAGGAGGTCTCCACAGGTGGAGTGCTCAAAGTGTGTTAAATCAATGTCTTGGTCAAGCATGATACCACATACACCTTTCCGGCTTTTCTTACATATAGTGCAGTTGAAGTCACCCCCCCAAACAACCCACACATCTTTAGCATTATTGTCTGTTTCTTTGCTCACATCATTGCCCAACTTTTTAAGTATTGATTCCAAGTGTACAAGAGGAATGTTGTTATAAAAGTTTATAATTAAAAGACACAATTCCTTATTTACATCTACCCGTACTAACTGATAGTAAGGATTACATGAGAATAATTGGATCTTCTGGCAGTTTAAATAATTAGATATGAAAACCGACAGTCCCCCTTTAGCCCTGCCATGATGGACCCCTACTGCTGATGTAAACAGAGTTTTGTAGCCGGAGAGATGGAGAGGTTCTAAAGCCCATGTCTCCTGAAAGCATAGGATGTCGTACTCTTCTATTGTCTTTAACCACGTAGGATTTAATATTTTGGAACTAAGCCCTGCCACATTCCAAAACATTATACGACTAACTTCCCCATTGGAAGAATCACTTCCCACTCGTGCATCTACTTTTAGTTCTAACTCTGCCTGTAAATCAATTGAAGTATCACTAATATCAGGACTCTGGGGTACTTCCCCAATAGGTAAATTAAAACTGTCTGTCTGCTTGACAACACCACTTTCCCCTACTACTAGCTGCCTCACTGAGGGAACTTGATATATATTAATATTCCCCCCATGATTAGTCACTGTGTCCTGAGGACATGTATGTTTTGGCTGAAGGACAAATACATTAGTACCAGAAGTAGGTTCTGTAGTCGTGGAAAGTGCCTTTTGGGAACTACCCACAACGTCATTTCCTGTGCCCCCATGAAAAAGTCAATCGACTCCCTCCATGCCTGTTAAGGCCGCATAGCGGTTATAAACGGGTATGGAGTAGTCGACCGGATGTTGAAAGAACGGCCTCAAGTAACTTTCCTGTGTTCGATATAGGGGCCTAGGACAAACGTTCTGACTTCTAAATGGAGGCCCAATATTATTATGAAACAGGGGCCTTGGATTTGTTAGAGGGTCCATTAGCCCTCTAGGGTAAAAGTAGGTCAAGTCACGCACAACAATTCCACTACTACCATGTTGGGGAAACCAGTTCACAATATGACTAACAGCCCTACCATCCCTGAAGTTTACTATAATGATGTCCCCCTTTATGTCCTTTATTCTTTGTCCCAGCAAGGGAAGACGCCTGGCGAATAAAATTTCGCCATTTATTTTTGGTGGTAACGGACGATTCTGTCTGAGCCAGAACATAGCTTTATTTTTCAGCTGGTGCTGGTCTTCTCTGCCACCCTCTTCTAGAACTGGCACTCCGGTAAGGACTACCACATATGGAACAGCTTCCGGAGTAAGTTCTACTGTGCGCCTCTTAGGTGGAAATACCCTAGCCATGTTACAATAATCATTCGAATTTGGGGCATTTCCTAGGGTGTGAGATTTTCCTGGAACATTAGGTTTCCCGCCTATCCGTGGCTCTTTATCTACACTTTTAACATTAACCACTGTTGTTTTGGAGGGCATTAATTCAGGTGGCTTTGATGTAGCTTGATTAGCAATTTTGGGTACTTTCTGGATGACAACAGTTGGGGTTAATGGAAGATTTGGAGGAACTGGTAAGGGATTTGGTAGATCTTTAATTACCCCTTTAATTTCCCCAATTACCTGTTCTAAATTTCCCAGTTGTTCGGCCACTCTTTTTAGCCTCTCCACTACTGGCAATAAAAGAGATTTAATTAAATATTCCATGCTACCCATTAGATCAATGCTGGATGGATCTTGTGTTGGGAAATCAGGTGGAATAACTTTTGCATGTGATGTGGGTGCATTAGATAAAGAACATACTGCATTTCCAAAATTAATATGGCAAAAATTATTTTTCTGTAGAGCATTCCACCTTTTCCTCCTTTTTTTGGGGGGTGGTCCTTGAACTCGGGGAGTTTTTAGAGAAATATTTGTCTTTGGAATTGGCTCTGCTGGTGATGACAAAGTTACTGGCAGGGCCTTTAGCTCAGGAGTCGAGTTACATGGAGAGGCTGACATATTAAGGACCGGGTCATTAGTTACCACTAATGGCGAAGTTCTGTTTTGGAAGAGTAACGGGATACTATCATTAAGGGAAACCTCACAACCCTCATTCTCACAAGGTGTGGCGGGAAGCGGTGATAAGGCTAAGTGTATTGGGCCCAGAGAAGAGCACTTATTCTTAATAAGTTCAATAGAGCGGCGTCTATCTGCCCGTCGCTCTGCAAGTGCTAAATCTCTGTCAGTTCCCATGGTGGTCCTAATGACATAGGTGTCAAGTGTTCCTTGGTTTACCCCTCCTGGAAATGATGCATTGTCCTTAGGAACAGACGTCATCTTGGTTACCTCTTTCCTTTTTCCCTTATCTAACCAGTCAGTGAGTATGCATTTACCAAGGATAGAGTACTTCAATGAGTCTACTTACTGAAATGTAGAATGTAACATCCTGCTCGTGGGTTCGTCTTCGGGAACAAAAAGGGGGGGCCCAGCCCAGCCTCCTTTGGCCTCAGAAGGCCACAGAGGGCCCACCCTTTGCCCGGGCTTGGCCCGGCGTCGCCCGCGCACGTCCCGCGACGCAGGAGATGGGCTGATTCTTAAAGCGCCTCCAGGCGCGCGACTCAGCTGGTGCGGCTCCTGCCGCAAAGCAGGCTGGACCTGGTAGTCTGGTAGTCTGGACACCGTGCCGGTGTGGAAAAGGCAACGGCGGCGGGGGGAGACAGAAGCCGGGTGAAGAAGGAAGCAGGTCAGGTCAGGTGGGATGAAATCTGAGCTGTCAGAGCAACAGTCGGGAAGGCTCCGTGAATAAACAAAAAAAGATGCACGCCGCTCCCCGGGGCTGGGCTGATTCTTAAAGCGCCTCCAGGCGCGTGACTCAGCTGGTGCGGCTCCTGCCGCAAAGCAGGCTGGACCTGGTAGTCTCCCCCATCTCTGCGACCGTGCCGGTGTGGAAAAGGCAACGGCTGCGGGGGGAGACAGAAGCCGGGTGAAGAAGGAAGCAGGTCAGGGCAGTCGGGAAGGCTCCGTGAATAAAAAAAAAAAGATGCACCCTGCTTCTTAGTCAGTTCTCTCACTTCTCCTGTACAACAAAAACACCATCCTCTTTTTTTGTTCATGGGCAGAAATCCCACGCGTCTTCTTAGTGAGTGGTTGCCTACTTGATGTCAGTCTATCAAAGAATGAGGTAGCGTTTTGTGGCTAGCAAAGTCAACCTCTGGTGATCAATACACAGAGAGGGAATGAGTGGGTTTGGGTCAGTTCTATCTGGACTGGTCATGTAGGCTGAACGAGATTCCCCAGTTCCAAATTCGGTAGCTCTGGCCATAGTGACACACCCTTTCCCCAACTGAACACCATACTGTCCCACTGAGAGAAACCCGCACTGCATTCAGCTACAGCCCTATTGTGCTGCACTATAAACACCTGGATGCCACTCAATTCGAATTATGCACTAGACAAGATGAACATGCTGCCAGAAAAAAAAGTACCAACATCCTGGAAAAAGTAAACACTCATGGGGAATGTAAGATTAAGTAAAGTAAGTGAAATGTAAGCAGGAACAACATGGTTATCTTAATGCTTTTACACTCATTACTCAGAAATCAATGAATGTGTTTGCCTGAAAAGTTAAGGACATGACTACAGGGCCCAGAGAAGACCAGTTTCAATGAAAATTGCTTTATCCTTCTGATCGTCCTGATGATGACCTTCATTTAAATAGATCGAAACGCCGTCGACTTCACAACACCATTCACGGCAACCAAAGGGTCATTTATAAACCATGAAATTGTAATTGTAAATACTTTTGTTTGACCCACCCAATTTATTGTTCTTCATTGTTTTCTTCGCCGCCTCACGTTGTTCCTTAATCACTTGTGTCACTGCACCGTTCACTCACTACAACACTTCCAGTGCAAATTTGGTTGTTATGGTTACTGCAATCTAGTTGTATTATAGTGCTTCTATATGCAAATAACAACCCTTCCACTGTACTTTGTCTCCCTCGTACCTTTGTCCCTGTGCTATGTGATTGACGCACTCTCTATGAACAGTCCCCCTGTATGATATACCTTTCTGCATGATGACCCCAATCTTTTTGCCTTCCTCCTCCCTTTTTTCTGACCTCGTTTTTGTTGTTTTTACGACTCTGAGCACTTTACCATTGCTAACCAGTGCTAAAGTGCATCTGCTGTTTCCGTAAAACATGGTAACATAGGCTTATCCAAAATTGCATATTTATTTTACTCATAAGTCCCGAGTAGATTGCACTATATGTGCCCTGGGCCTGTAAATTAAATGCTAAAAGTGGGTCTGCAGCACTGATTTTGCCACGCAACCCAATTGTCCTTTAAATATAGCTCGGGCTTGCCACTGCAGAGTATGTGTGTGCAGTGTAAACTGCCATTTCGATCTGGCAAGTTAACAGACTCGCCAGGATTAAACCTACCCTTTTATTTCAGAAAGGTAATCCCCAAGGTGGCCCTAGGCAGCCCTATGGGCAGGGTGCAGTGTATCTTAAAGGTAGGACTTGTACTTTTGAGTTTTACTTGTCCTAGTAATGAAAAACAGCTACATTTGTTTTTCACTACAGCAAGGCCTTTCTATCCAGTAGGTTAACATTTGAATTGCCTTAAAACATCTTTTAAGTGTAATTTCCAATTAGGAAAAGATAGAGATTTGGGGTTTGGAGTCCCAACTTATGGTGAATTTGGGATTTAGAAAGTTGCCATATTCTTACTTTAATCATTCTGTGCTTTTGCCTGTCTCTGAATAAACGTCTGGGTTGGGTGATAGCTGGCCTTTGTGCATTTCCCCTAGATAGTCACACAAAGGGAGAAAGGGTGTGACATTTGCATCCAATGCCCATCACCAGGCTGATGGGCCTTCCTGAGGTAGATTGGGAGGGAGGAGCTCACACTTGCACCTGAATATGGCTGTGCCTGTCCCAACACAAAGAGCGCATACCCCCTGTAGTTAGACTAGAGCCAGGGCAGGAAAGGCAGGGGGCTTGTGATCTACAAAGGCCTTTTTGAAGTCTACCCCACTTCAAAGGTACATGTGGATATATATAATAGGCACTTGACACCACCATAGCAGAACTTTGCTGGAATCAAGAACATTCTGGCTACAATAAAGCTGCTGTGTTGCAGGAGGGACTGTCACTTTGCTACCCGCATTGCTTTGTTGGCTTGCTGCCTGCTGATTGCTGTGCAGTAGGAAGGACTGCTACTTTGCTGCCTGCTCTGCTGTGTTGGCCTGCTGCCTGCTGCTTCTTGCCTGGGAGTGAAAGGGTCTGGACCTGCTCTCTACATCCAAGAACCCACGCTTCTCCAAGGGATTGTTGGCTTGCCTCCTGTTCTCTGATGTCTCAGGGTCACAAAATACTTTTTGCAACTCTGCTGGTTATACTGTCATATGTAAGTCCTACCCTTGCCTGATATGCCCATCCCTTCCTGGGCCTCAGCGTTGGTTCTGCAGCTGTTTCTGCAAAAATCAAAACAGTGTCACCACTGCATCAACCGGAACTAACACAGTGCCCTTTGACTCAGTGCTGATCCAAGGACATTCCTGCATGGCTCCACGACAATGCATTGACCTGACTGTGAGGTACGATGATGACACAGGGCCAACCCGAAGATACCGCTGCGAGGCTCAACTTCGACATGAATTAGAACCAAGGCATCGAGTCTTCGACGTCAGTTCCTGCCCTTTCCATTGATACTTTTTCGCGAGCCCTGCATGGGTTCTGTAGCTGGCCTGCCCTCATCATGGTTGGCCTGGAACTTTGGATTTACCAAGGTCTAGCTCGACCTCAAGTAACTTTTTACTGCTATTTACTTCTAAGCACTATTTTTGCATTTAGTCTATGGATTGGATTTTTGTCATTTTGGTCTTATTTTACTCAGATAAATAATATTCCTATTTTGAAACCTGGTGTGGACTCTTTATGTGGCATTTTCATTATGTTACTGTAATTAAAGTGTGCACAAATACTTTACGCAATGCCTCGTAAATTAATCCCGACTGCTCTGTACCAAGCTACCAGAGGGTGAACGCAGGTTAATTTTGGTTGTGCATCTGATTTGCCCTGTCTATGATTGTGGCTCCTGCTTGGACAGCATGTAAACTCTGCGAACCAGAAATCTCAATTCCTAACTCTATTGGATTTGTCAATGCTTGTTTTGGGACTAGGTCTAATCCACGGCAGAGAGAAGAACGGAAGTTCCAGGAGAAAGCAGGAGGCACTAATCAATAAGAAACAAGGAAATGAGAGTGACATGGAAGTCAACCAACGGTACGTGCGTCTTAAGCATTGGGCGGGCACTAAACCCATATTAAGTTTTGTTTTAGGTCGCACATGGGCAGGGCATGCGCTGCTCTGGGAGCCATGCTGTATTGGAGTACAGAATAAAAGCCCCGCCCACTCTCCGCCCATATTTGTCATTGGATTGTGTCATTGTCCTTCGGAAATGCTGGCTTCTGATTCTTAATAGGCTTGTTCGTCCCCCCTTAGTACCACCTTGTCTTCATTCGTTACCTCCCATGAGGATTGGCCCTTTTACTTCAGTTGTTACACAGAGAGTCTTTTTTAGTGTGTAAGCACTATTTTCTTTAACGAGTTTCTCCTACTGCAGGCACAACATGCTTTCATGCAACATTTAGCGCGCCGTGCGCGCTTGTTCTTTCTAAGCAGCCCGGGACAATGGCGGCCGCTTACTGAATAGGTCTCGCATTTACAAGAATTTGAGCTATTGGCATGGTTCATGACAATGCCTTTTATTTATGTGTTATTTATCAAAACATATAAATAAAAGTCATTATATTTTACAATGCCTATAGGTTATACAAATACAAGACCTATTGCATTGCAAGTGTTTTTTTTTTTGTTAACTAAATATTTTACCGGCAGCAAATCCGTTGCTTCAGGTGAAACCTAATAATATTTGCCTGCAGAATAATACTTTACTGTCAGACCCTGGGACCTCAGAACCTGTGCTAGGCTATCGGGGTTATCCTTGTGTTTCAAAAATTCTCTCCCCACAACCCTTGCTTCTAGTTTGTAGGTACCAGAAAACTGATACCTGTTGAAAAGCTTTAGATCTGAGTGCAAGACTGGCATTTCCTAGTAATTTAACAGGACAGTGGCAGAAGCTCTCCATCTTGTTCTGCTAAAGGAGACACGGAGTTTGAGTTTGGGTTAACAAGTGTGACATTGGCATCAACTAACTGTTGCCAAAGGTAATATCTGCAAACTCTGGGTTGTAAATTGGTACTCCTGTAATGTCCATTGTCACGCCTGGTCTTGGGTGTCATGAAGGCAGTGCGTGGCAGGAATAGATATAGACAGGTCTGTAGTGCCATAGTCATTCCTGCAGATGCCACCTTTTTATTTTTTACGGTGTTTTATATAGCGCGAACTTGACCCGAATCGGGTATCTGAGCGCTTTACATAGCACCAGTTGCATTACATGAGGACACATTCGTTTATTTTTTTTGTTGGGCACGGGGAGATAAAGTGATTTGCCCAGATTCACAGGATGTTCAGTGTCGTTGCCGAGACTCAAACCCAGTTCCCCAGATTCTAGGACGACCGTCCTAGCCGTTAGACCAACTCCTCTCCCACCTCCTGCCTTTACCATAGCATCTCAGCATCAAACAAGGCTTGTTAAGCCGGAAGGTTGGACAATGTGTTTAGCCCAGGGATTTAAGTGGACCGTGTCCTGCCGAGGCTGAGACGGGTCCCTATTAGGCTCTCCACTTTTGCCTTCACCCTCAGGATGAAAAAAAAATCTTAAGTCTGCAGCAGTACCACCTTCACTGTTTTGATGTAACTTCATAGATACTTGTTTTAGTTCTTTCTGTCTCATCATTTCAGAACTGAAGAACTTTCAATATTATTCACAACAAAGTCATCTTTGTAGCTTATTTATCTTATTCAACTAACAACCACTGGCACAGCCAATAGTCCTGGCTTGTTATAGGTGTAATGTTACTTGTAGTATTACATATCTGTTTGCAATTGTATTGTATTGTAATTGCATTTATATAGCGGTTACTACCCCTGACGAGGCGTCGAAGCGCTTTTTCGGCGAGTAGCACACTAATACGGGACCCATAGGGGATTAGTGTTGAATTAGTATTGTGAAACATGCAAGTACATTTTAAGTGGTGGATAGGTTAGTCAGTTATTTGGATTTGGAATGATAGCAGAAGGCTAGAGGAGGACAAAGGTTTGTATTTATATAGCGCTTGTTGACGTACGCTATTCAGGAATCCTACAAAGGACTAGTGGTGAATTAATATGGTGAAATATGAAGTAATTTCAGTGGTGGATATTAGTCAGTTACTTGGAGTGAGAAGGATAGCAGAGGGATATAAGGGGAAGAAAGATTTGCAGTCATATAGCACTTGTTACCCCTGATGAGTGTTGAATCACTTTTCTGGCGAGTAGCACACCACTCCGGAACCCATAAAGGATTACTGTTGAAATTAGTATAGTAAAAAAAATATGAAGTAATTTGAGTAGTGGATATGTTTTGAGGTTATTCGGGTAGTATATTAGAATAGTTTAGTATGGAGTTTGAGAAGTGAACATGTTAGTCTGTTAATTTCGATTGAAAAGGTTAGTGGAGGGATAAAAGAGTGAAAGACTTTTTTTTTAGGTCTTAGCAATAGGAGGAGGCTTTTGGATGAGTAAAAAGGAGTTTAGGAGGGAAGGACTCAGAGGAAAGAGTTTAGAAAGGTTTGTTTTAGATGCAGATGCAGCAAATTACCAGTACGGCGGCACACTATGCTGAGCACAGAGTTATAACTTACATGTTTTAAGCCATGCCCTTAATTACAACGGCCTTGCCCCTTTGTGAGACCCCCCCAGTTTTCTGTTCCCACTTAAAGCCCTGATTAACCCTAAAATGTATTGAGGATCAAAGAAGATGCAATGTCACTACGGCTACCCCAGGCTTTTTGGTGATTGGACGTACGCAATCTCACAATGATTGCAAATAGTGAGGAAGCTCGTGGCTTCACTTAGCTGAACTTTGATCAAACATTGTTCTTCACAACACAGCACACCCGCTGCGGACTGACATCCTAGGAGACTTCATTTTGATGTTTTTTGTCTTGCCAAACCTCTTCGAGGGTGTGAAAATGTAGACATCGGCTTCAATAACTCTATGATCCATTTAGTTCTGTAATGATTCAGTGAACATTACAAGCCATTTTCCTATTACAGCCTACCTCTGACATTACTAATCACCTATAATACAAAAATTGCACCACTACTTTAAAGCCATATTATAACTGAGCTCTGTGACAGTGCATGCTGTCTGGCACAACCAAACACTGAGAACAAAGCCCCATATTATCTAAATTGTCCTGGGAATGCAACTGGCGTTTCAGCACTTTCTCTGCTTCTGAGACAATTTGGTACAGAGGGAGGCTCATTTGTGCGCCTCTTTATGCAAGAACCAGTGAACAGGCTCAAAGGTTAACCCAGCGCTTTGGCAACTGGGGGGCATATTTACAAGCCCCTATCGCCACCACTACATCACTTTCAGTGACGTTATAATGGTGATAGGAGCTTCGCCTTATTTACAAAGCAATGTTAAGCCACTTAACGCGGCTTAATGCTGCCTTGTAAATAAGGCACCCTTTCAGGCTGTAAGTAGCGTGAAAGGGGAGGGCAATGGGTGTTGCGGTGGGCGTTCCACCGTAACATAAATTGAATCTGACGCTGTCACATATTTACAAGGGTGGCATAAATAAGAGGCAGCACCAAAATTAAGACCTGGGAAACCTGGTCTTTAACAGGTGAAACGAGGAGAAATGCTTTATTCTGCTTGTTTTTTCTGTTTCCATGTGTGCGGCGTTGTGCAGCACACATAGAAAGAGCAAATTGTCATTGATTGTTTATGTGCAGGAAGGTGTCCCTTCCTGCACATAAACAATCAAAAACAAGAAATGACATTTTGAAACGTCCATGTGTGCTGGATTAAGCAGCACACATAAAAGTTACAAAACGTCATTTAAAGATTGTTTATGTGCAGGAAGTGCCTTCCTGCACATAAACAATCTTCCACTCAATGCGGACACCCTTACACTATAGCGCAAGGGTGCCTGCGTTGGCACTGGGCTGCTAAGATTAGCACCAGCGCAGGGGGAAATGCAGGTCTACATCATATTTTTGTAAATATGGTGTAGCCCTGTGATTCTGGAGTGGCGGAGTGCGGCATTAAGCCAGGAAGGCTAACACCGCACTCTGTCACTTCACTGTAAATATGCCCCTGGGTGTTACATAATTTGCATGGCAGAGTGCCTGTATGCAAATGAGCGAACTTATGTGCCCATACATATGCCGCATTTTATTGATGCTTACATATGGACAGAAAAGGTCCTTAGGGATTCAGTAAACGGTTGCCACCTGGAAGCTGCTTCACGTTTACCTGCCGAGTCGCGTTTGGGAAAGGAGGGGGGCTGACTGACACTTTTCCAGTAGCAAGCTACTCCCGACCGACCTCAGACTCTGACAGCATCTAGCAAGTTTCCCAGGTCCTTGTGTGATATACTGGTCCAGACCAGTTTTTTTTCCTTTTGATTCTAGGGCTTGTAGTCCTAGTTTATAGTGGAATAAACATTACTATGCATCCCAGAACTCAAAGGAAAACCTGGACTGGAGCAGCACATCACACACGGACCTGTGAAACGTGAAAGGACTGCTCTGATAGTGAGGCAGGGGACACATTGTCAATATCTGTGCTGGGGCCCCCCTTTGCCCAGCCTGCGAGGGGAGCCTCAAATTCCCACATGAGGGTGAATGCCAAGAGCAGGCTCATCCATTAGGACGGAGGAGCGTCACCCCACTGCCCACAATGCCCCCAGGGATGACAAAGAAAATGGTAATAAAGTTAATTCATTAACATTTTATTTTCCATCCTCCCATTCTGTACCGAGGGTCAGGTTAGGGCCATTGCTATTGAGTAGAAGCAAGGAGCTGTGCACTTCAGTTCAAAGTGTGCATGTCTTTCTGGCCAGCTGGCTTGCAACGGCCAGTCAGACATGCACATTTTAAACTTCTCTAACATAGCTGTCTTAAGACAGCTGACTTAGAGAAAGCACTGGCCTCCAGCACTCTTGAGAGCGCTGAGAGAGGGCTCTCTCTCCAATCCTAGTGTTTCTCCCATGCTGGTTCCCATCATGACAAAATCACCATGTTTTTCATACTGGAGCCCGAGAAGACATCAAACATCGGAGGTCGTGCAGCAAGCAAGGTAAGTGATTGTTTTCTTTTATACACACCACTCATCTTGCATGCATGCATCAACACCACTTATGCCCACCCCACCCACTCTGCCTACATGCCAGCCATCGCTGATGAATGCATTCTTTCACCTCAAGGTGTATGATCTACCTTTGCACGAAAGCTGAATCACAGCACCTTTGTTCTCTGATGCCGCCATGAGGTATTGCACAGCACGTGCACTAAAGACGAGAGTCTTTCAGACCGTGACAGGATGGGAGGACTGAGGTAAATCAGCGATTCTCTCCCTCCACAAAGCTTGCAGTCCCTGATCATTTAGAGTTGGGTGAACCAATGCTTGACCACTGGTGGAGTCTCTGGAGGCTATGATGGCAGTCAATCTGTTTGTTTGTTTGAAAGCTTTTATTCGGTTAAAAGATTCAACCATATAAGCAGAAACAGTCACACATCAATATTCACAGTGATAAAATTACCAGTACACAAGATAATGAGAAAATGAATCATAAAATTCATAAACATAAGAGAACGATACAATAAATGCAGATACATGATTCATATACTCTCCCTGGCGATTTATGTAAACATGAATAATCCATATACAGAAAGTGCAAGTGCAAAAATTACATAAAATACCCTATAGATCATACGATCAGATATCAAAGATCATTGATTTCCTAATGTGAATCGCTTTCAAGAGAAATGTTACTGTATAGAAACACAATCCTGGTTCCTCTAGTCTTAGGAGCAAGTTCATAGCGTGTTTGGTAGATCTGATGTTATAGTATAAGAAAAACGGTTTTAAATAGAATTTCCTAAAATTAGAATACAATTTACAAAGTAATAACATATGGCAACAGCTTTGGCGAGAGACGCCGTCGCATGCGCAGGGTTGGGTAGAACCCTGTTTCATAACAGAAAAATTGACAACATGGTGTATATTAGCCAATCTTAATCGTGTTAACACGTAGCGATGTGATGCTCTTGTTACAACGGACAGATAGCTTCGAAACCCCTGTTTAAGGTCCAATTGCAAATAAAAAATATAAGTTGTTTGGTTCATAAGGGCACGAGAACGGACCTCTATTTTGGGGGCTAGCAGGGTTGATTTAATCTCACATTTAGCAACGAAATCGGCACATTCAGAATCCAGTTGGATATCACAATTAAACAGAAGTTTACACCAGTGGGAGATATAATTAAGCCAGGGGATTCTTGAGCAATTCTCCATTTTAAGGCAATCCCGTATTATATAGATTGGGTAAACAGTGTCTCCTCTTTTGACCATATAGTTTTCCAGAGTAAAAGAGGGTGCAATGAAACCAGATCCGAGATGTACTTAGTCCCCACTTCGCGGTGGATAATTTCTGTGGAGGCCGATAATGGGGCACACAACAAGCGTTTTAAAAGGAATTTTCGGTTTGTAATAATAAATTACCGTGGCAATGTCCCCAGACCCCTGCACCGTAAAGTGCGGCAGTGACACATCGTATCTCGTGAACTGTCAGCATATCTTTGATATGCCGATTGCTCAATTTAGCAGCAAATCTAAAAATACCATTTATATTTCTCAGCATCTTCGCACGGGCGTTGTCCTGTTCCTGTACCCAGGACCCGTTCCCTGCAAAAGTAATACCCAAGTAGCAGAAAGTCTTAACTGTTTGAACCTTAGAACCTTCAATAAAATAAGATCTGGATCTGATTGGGTTCCTACCTCAAGCCATAACAAAGGTTTTAGATTTGTTAATTAAAAGCTTCCTTTAAGCAATAAAAACTGTAAAATTATCAATAAGACGCTGTAACCCAATGGGGGTACGAGAGAGTAAAAACGCGTTGTCGGCGTATAAAAGAATTGGAATAGATTTTCCATCCACCCTCGGGGCATCCGACTCTAACGGCTTCAGGGCTGCGTCCACATCATTAATAAATAATGAAAAAAGTAGTGGAACTAGGAAGCAGCCCTGGCGGATGCCTCTTTTAACTTTAAAGAAGGGGGTATATTCACCTGAGGAACCATACCGCACCTTACTGGACAGTTCCTCATATAGTCTTGCCAGGAAATATACTATCTCTTTGGGTGCGCCCATTTCCAACAGTAGGGGCCATAGGATAGAATGGTCTACCAGGTCGAAAGCACTGCTAAGGTCGGCAAAGCATAAATATAAATTACCCTCCTTTGCCAGGGTATATTTGCCGATCAATAGGTCCAAGTTGACACAATGCTCTAATGTGCCAACTCCTTTTCTAAATCCATATTGTACGTTTGTAAGGATCGACTTCTCGGTTACCCAGGCGTCCAGTCTTGATAGCATGACCCGGCTCATAATCTTTATAGAGGAGTCCAGAAGGGAAATCGGACGGTAATTACGGGCGTCCTGCTTAAATGCGCCACCTGGTGATGTGGGTGGAGTGCGACGGCGCTAGGGGGTCTGGAGATGTAGTCTCCCCCAAGCGTCCAAGTCGACTTCTGCTTACTCTCTCTCCTTCTTCCCACGGGGCTGGCAGCTTTCGGAGCTGGATGCAAAGACCTAGTGGCTGGAGGCAATCAATCAAAGGCAGCAAACTTTCTATAACAGGCTCACCACCTTTCAAGCATCAGGAGGTCGTCGATATTTAGCGTTGTTCTCCAGGTGCATATTTTCCTGAGGCACAGGGAGAAAACTCTCTGCATGTCAGGACTATTGCTTATGAGACAAAAACCTAGTTGCCAGATTTCTTGAGCCCATGTGTTGCCTTGTGTCACGCAAGAAGATGCAAGGCAGTACAAGGGCAATGTGTGGGTCTACATGGCTTAGTAAGTCTAGAGTAACACAATGTAGTTCTAAACACTGCTCTGAATTACTTTGCGATAGGAAGACGCTCCATGGGTGGAGCATAGGTATTCCCATGCACCCATCTATGGATTTTGGTGCATTCTTTGATTTACAAAGACTTACAAATCTGGCAATCCGTCAAAATGGTATGCCTAGAGTAGTAAGGAGGAGAAATATATTTATTTATCCTCGTTATTTCCTCTTTTCTATATGTACTACATTCTGCAGCACCAACACAAAGAGGAAAATACCTCAAATGATTGTTTTTATGAAGGAAAGTGTCATTTCCTGCACAAAATCAAGGCTGTGTGTAATGCAGACACCCTTGCACCATAGCACAAGGGTGCCTGTGTTGGCGCTAGGTAGCACTCGGTGCACCTGTGCACGGAGAGAGCAGGAATGTGTCATATCTTACTAAATATGACACATGTGTTCTCTTTTGGACTCATGCAGAACAGCACACAAGTTGTCTTGCTGCACTGGGTTGCGTGACTTTGTAAATACGCTGTTTAGTACCTGCTCTGTGTTCATTTCTGATGAAAGCACTTTCATCAGAAATAGACTACTGCAGAGAGAGAGAGAGAGAGAGTGAAGATGAGGCCTGCGAAGACCACAAATTAGGGTTTAATGGTTTGCACAACTAGTCAGGAGCACCAACTTTGGATGCTCAGAAGCACAAACCAAATATGTGTCCTACTATACAAATCTCCACGGAAAACTACTCCTAAATATTTGAATGCATGATTACAAAATATTTAATTCAAACTTTCAGGCTCTGGCAGATCAGTAGAATGGTGTGGTTAATTAGGGACTCTGGTGCTTTGCACTAAAGCCACGATTTTGTAGTTTCATTACCAAATCCCTTATATTGGAATGATACCAAAACTTTAGCATAACAAATGGGAAAACATTCAGAAATAGTAATTCCGTTTTGTTCACATTTAAATGTGAGTGAGCATCAGCTTTGTACTGGTGTTAACAAGCACAGATTTCCTGCACTGTAATGTGGTATCACTGCATTTTCTGCCTATCACCATGTGACTATAAACAGCAAAATCATGCTACATGCATGGTAATCCAAATCAAAGGCATTTTTCAAACTATTGTCGTTTTGCAGTGTACTCTAAATGAGGGGCAGTCAGTGTTTAGGGGGAAATCAACGTGATCAGTGACTTACTATAATCCCCAAAATAACCTTTTCTAGACTCTTCCTTTCTGAACCCCTCCCTTGCATCATGTCAAAACTCTATTAGTATTCAGAGCTCCCAAACAAGCCTTTCTAAACACTTCTCTCTGACCATCCAACTCATCCCAAACCTGCTCCTGCTGCTATGATCTCCAAGTAAACACTTTCTAGACCCTTCCCTCTTCTATCCCTCCACTATCATTTTCAATCCAAGTAACAGACTCAAATGTCCCCCGCTCAGATTAATTTCATATTTCCATAAACTAACTCACCACTAATCCTGTTTGGGTTCTGGAGTAGCGTGCTATTCCTCGAGAAGAGCTTTGATGCCTCATCAGGGTTGCTAGCCCTATATAAATGCAAACCCCTCCCTCTTCTATCCCTCCACTATCCTTTTCCCCCAAAGAACAGAATCACCTGTCCCTTGCTCAAATTAATTTAATATTACCCTGTAATAGTTCGCGCCTAATCCTTTTTGGGTTACGGAGTATAATGCTACTCGCCGAAAAGCACTTCAACACCATGTCAAGGATAGTAAGCGCTAAATAAATGCAATTACAATTTCAGATAATAGCTGGGATAAGGGGACATTTATGGCTACCTTTTCATTTTGTGCCCTCCTGGTGTCAGGAGTCTATCTCCTTGCTACAACATTTAAAGCATCGCACTGACACAAATTGTACAGGATATCGCTTTAAATACACAGTAAATATTGAAAGATGTGTCAACATACCTGTACCGGGAGCAACTCTTGTGGCAGATAAGGGTCTCATTTAGAAGTGGGCACTAATACGACAACAACAAATATTGATGAGCGCAGCATCCACCGCCATCTTAGTTTACGGCTTCATATACAAATCGTCGGATCTCGCTGTCAAGAGCAATGGCCAGTGGAAACAGTATTGAAGCAGCCATTTTGAGGCTCCCACTCCGATGCAATGTACAGCGGACTGTTTACTGTAGGGACTCTGAGAAAAATAATGTATAAATGTTCCCT
This sequence comes from Lissotriton helveticus, assembly GCF_964261635.1. Taxonomy (NCBI): domain Eukaryota; kingdom Metazoa; phylum Chordata; class Amphibia; order Caudata; family Salamandridae; genus Lissotriton; species Lissotriton helveticus. Next base: position 1,014,499,607 of record NC_136070.1, on the reverse strand, counting down.
ATGCTAGGGGATAGCCGTCACCACAGAGAACATTAATATTTTCATGAGAAATGACCACATGTAGAAAGTTTAGTGTTTGTGAAAACTAAATAGCAATTTGGTACTTGCAAACAGTAATGTGCTAAAGGGTATTATATATTGTATGAGATTCCCAGTGGGTCGCAAATAGACCTATCTCATGAATATAAATGAGGGAGGTCTCAGATTGTGAACCATTGGAATTCGCAAAAATCGCAGGGTTGGTACTGCCTGCTAGGGTCATCAGACCACCATTTCGGTTAAATAAAGTAATTCTTTTAAAAAATGCATACCGTGTTCTATAAACGAACACAGGATGCATTTAACAAGAATATAAAATGTTTCAGTTTCATTTTTTAGGAGTAGGCAGTGGTTCGTGGGACCACTGCCTGCTCAAAAAAAAATCTTTTCATCCTCAAAAGAGAAGGGGTCCCCAGGGGGCCTCTCCCCATCTGTGAATGTCTTAACACTAACGTTAAGTTGGTGGTAAAGTGGTAATGTTTTTAAAATGGCATTTTGGTCGCCAAAAATGTGTACATACCAATGCGAACCCGTATTTGAAACGGACACCCTACATACAAACCTTCCGGATACCAATTCGCAAATGCAAATTGCGATTCTGTGATAGGTCACCAAGATGATGAAGCCTCAGTCCATCCGCAAGTGAGCCATGAAGCTTTTGGCAGCATGTCATGCGGCTGCGCGCTGCTACCGGCCCCGCTCCCATGGGCGGTCTCAGGACTGCTCACGAAGTCGCTCGTGTTGGTCCTCGTATCACTCCAAGATGTCCTATACTATTTTTCTAGTAAATCCCAGAAGAAGAAGTCCAAGAAGTTGCCCAGCACCCTTCAAAAAGTATCAGCACAAGTATTCGTCTTAAGGTACACTTTTTTGTGCAAAGCTTTCAACAAGGTTCTCATTCTAAGTGAAATACAAAATATTCAGTTGTTTTCCCAAGAGAAGGCTATTCCTTGTCATAAAAGGACTTTGAATAAAGAACAAATTTTAAACTTGAAGAGCCTGATTGACTTCTCTTGGGAAAACAACTGAATATTTTGTCCTTCACTTAGAATGAGAACCTTGTTGAAAGCTTTGCACAAAAAGGGTACCTTAAGATGAATACTTGTGCTGATACTATTTGAAGGGTGCAGGGCTACTCTGTGCATGCAAAGTTGTTGAGAAATAAGGGGATTTTTGTCTCCTTTATCTCATTTATGGGACCTAGGGGATTGTGTTCCAAGCCATCTGCACCTTCTTTGCGTTGAGCATCACCTCTGGGATGTTGGGACTGGTGCAGGCACCGAAGCTTTGATCCTCATTTCTTTTTGTCATATGATGTCGGACAATGATGCAACAAATCCTGACCTCACTCAGGGGTGATCCCTGTACAGCCAGCATGGGAACTGGGTCAGCTCCGTGCTTAACCTGGTCACCCAGTGTGGGGAAATAGGCTGTTTTCGTAAATGTCACACTTCTTCATAATGAAAGGCGTCCTCCCCCACCATTGCCCGATTACGCACTGTGCCATGCCAGGCCTCCATTGGTGGGGCTGTTTTAGAGCACCACTGTAAGGTGAGTGCACGATTGGCAAGGAGGAGTGCTAGGGAGTGAAAATTATTGCGTGGTTTATATTGCTCACAATGTCTGAAGATGCCCAGTGAGCATGCAATTTGGGATTTGTACATTTGAAAATGCCTTTTTGCATTCACAAATGGGCCAATTCTGCGTTTCACATATTTGTGATGACAAAAGGCTTTGTACACGTGATCCAAAGGTTTCTGTTTGATAGTGTTTGTCCTTGGGGAGAAAAGAATGCTGCTGTTTACCTCGAAGCAAAGAGACCTGCAAATCAAAAGCATCCTAGACAAAATGTTTAAACCTTCCCTACAAAGCAAGAGGCCACCACTAGACATGCTCTATTACTTACCGGTAATCTTCATTACTCCTGGTCCCGTTGTCCTCGGCCCATTCATTACTTATGGAGATAACCATCTCCCGACAGAAATTAAAACAAGAGGAATGCTGGGATATCCCTACTGCCCCTCCCCCCGGGAGTACAAAGGTAGGACTTACCCAGCAGCCCTCCTGTACAACCAAGCCCAGACAGGAAGGCCGGCCGCCCGGGAGGGAGGGAGGGGCGCATGAATGGGCCGAGGACAACGGGACCAGGAGTAATGAAGATTACCGGTAAGTAATAGAGCATTACCCCCAGGTCCCTTATGTCCTCGGCCCATTCATTACTTATGGAGAAATACCAAAGCAGAAAAAGCCGGCCTTCCCAAACCAAACAGAAGCCAACCCAGGAAACCACACCAAGGCAGCAACCGCAGAAGGAAAAAGGAAGAACCGGGGAAACCCCAGGCAGAGCCCCCGACAAGAAAAACCCCACCAGACCAGCACACACCCAACAAGAGCAAGGGCGCACAGCCAGATGACCAGACCGGCCACCAGATAGGCCAACCAGACCACCGCAGGAACACCCCACAGCCAACCAGCGACAGGGGGAGCACAGACACCCAAGCCACCACAGGCAAGAGGACAAACAGCAGAAGAGAGGCCAAACAAAGAGAAAGGCCAAGACCCACCAGGCCAACAAGCCAGAAACGGGCAGAAGAAGACAACCCAGGCAAGAACAGGCAGGAGACAAGCGGACCAGAGGAACCAAAGGCCCAACAAAAGAAGAACAGCGGAAGCCCACCAGAACCCAACCCGGAAGTCAAGACCGAGCCCAAGGCCAGGGAAAGAGAGAAAACCCAGACACTAGGGAACGAAGATCAAACCCCAGGAAGCCAAGCCACCAGGACCCGCAAAACGAGGACACAAGGCAAAGGGAACCAGCACCTCCAGGAAACCCGAGCAGGAATAACCAACAAGGGCAACCAACCAGGACAAAGAGACCCGGAAAAAGAGGAAAAGGGAACCGAAGGAACCCCAGGAACCCCGAAACAGAACACCAGCCAAAGCGGAGGAAACGGGAGCAGGAAGCAACAGCCCGAAGAAGGCAAACCCGAACACCAAAGCAGGAGAGCAACCGGACGAGCCAAGCACCCGGAGGACCCAAGACGACAGCAAGGGAACCACGAAGGACACAACCACAGCCAAGCCAAACCAGAGACAGGCCAGGCACAAAGACCCCAAACAGCCCAAGGAAGGACCGGGGCAGAAACCCAGAGGCCAGAAAGACCGAGGCAAAACCACCCCAGAGGAACCCACAGAAACAACCGCAGCCAGGGAGGAAAGCACAAGCAAACCACCCCCACAGCCCGGCAAGACCCAAGGCAGGGCACGCACAGGGGACGAACCCCGCACGGCGAAGCCGCAACCGAGGACACAGACAGGAAGCCAAAGCCGAAGCCAAAGGCAACCCGCAGAACCAACCCAAAACAAGGGAAGGCCAAAGAAGGAAAGACCCCAACAAAGCACAGGCCCGAGAGCCAACAGCCCCGCTGACGCCCCAACGAACCCCAGAAGAGGCAAGAAGGGAAAACAAGAAGGCAACAGCGTGACGGCCAGAAACAAGAAGAAGACCGGAACACACCACACCCACAAGTAACCGGAACCCCACGACACAGGGACCAGCCACCCCAAAGGCAGACAGGGCACCCGCAAAGAAGCACCAAGCCACCCAAGAAACTCCCAGAAGAGACTCAACCAGGCAGTCCAGGACCGCAGTAAGAGCACAACCAGGCAACCCAGAGCAGGACGCATAAACAGAAAAGCAGACCAGCCCAGAACAGGAGCCAACAGGGAGGAAGCCCAAGGCAACAGGCCACCACAGAAAGCCACAGCCGAAGGACAAGCAGAAGCAAACGCAGGCCACAGCAACCAGCGCAGCACGCCTCCCACATGGCCAAGCAACGGGGAGACGCGCACAGCGACCCGGAAGAAACGGGGAGGCGGTGCGCCCGCCACAAAGGGCTGAGAAACCGGAACACCAGCCATGAGGAAGCCATGCCGCCCAGCAAGCCCGGCAGGCCGGGAGGCAGACCCAGCAGACACCCGGGGAGAGAAAAACCCACAGGCCCAGGAGAGGCAACAACAACGGCCACCCCGCACCACCACCAAAACCAGAAGAGGCAGGGAAGAAAACCGAAGGAAGAAGCCAATCGCACCCCGCAGCCTCAGGCGGCCAGGCAGAAACCAACCAGGCCAGACCAAGCACAACCACCGAGCAGAAAACGGAGCGCGGGAACAACACACCAACCCCGAGAACAGGAGGCATGACAGGACCCGGCAGCCGCCAGGAGGCCACAGTCAGGCAACACAGCAGACACAGGAGGGGATGCCAGGAAACAGCAGAACCCAGCAGAGGGAAGGCCACAGCACCAGAAGGACTGAAGCAGGCCCCCACCACGCACCACGCCCGACAACAGGCGCAGGCCGGGAGGAACAGAACAGCCGGACCCAAGGCAGCACAAGCCACCCAAGCAGAGGCAGAGGGGAGAGAGCACCCCAAAGAACCATCGGTACCCACGAGAGGAACCAGGCGCAGCCAAGGAAAAGGAGGAACAGGACCAGGAACCAGTCGCCCCAAAAGACGGCCAACAAGACAGAGGCCAGGAAGGGAAGAACCAGGACCCCCAAGCAGGGCAGAGGCCACAACATCCAGCCCGCAGCGGAGGCAAGGCCACCGAGGAAGAACAGCACGTCAGGCCCACCTGAACAAGGGGAGCCCACAGGAACCCCCCCCCCCCACCGCGCAGCGGCCCAAGAAGCAGGAACAATGACCCACCACCAGACGGGGCAGAGAGCCGGAAGCAGAAGGCAACCCAATCAGGCCGCCGCAGCAGAAAAAGAAGCGACACCGACACCAGAGCACCAGAGGGCAAGGCTCAGGCAAGCAGGCAGGAAAACCCCAACCACACAGGGAACCCACGAGCAAGCAAAGGCAGGAGCAGCGAAAAGAACCAGCCACCACAGAGGCGACCGGAACCCAAGCCAACCCGAGGCAGGCTAGAAACAGAAAGGGCAAACACCCCCAGAGGCGCCAAGAGCAGTGGAACACCCCGAAGAAGAGAACCAAGGGAACAGACACACGGAACGCCCACCACCGGAGAACCCGGTCCAGCCGAAGGCAGCGCGGACCCCCGAAACAGCAGCAGCAGGAAACCCCAAAAGGGAAGGCAGCACAGAGCGCAAGCAAGCCCCGACACCAAACAGAGGCGCAACCAAACGCCGCACAGGGGACCGGAGGACCGACAGAGGGCAAAGCGCCAACCAACACAGCAAAAGGAAGAGCCGGCCAAGGTAACCCAGGAGGCACACGGACAAGCAACAGCACGGCAGCGAGGAGCCCACAACAAGGACAAAGGCACCCACACCCAGCCGCAGCCAAACAGCCAGTCAACAAGAACAAGGAACGTACCCCGCACAGTGACTCACCCAGACCCCTGCACAACAAGCGTACAGCAAGGCCAAAGGAAACCTCACACCCAGAAGGGAAGAGGGCCACAGAGCCACCAGACCCAGAACAAAACAGACGCCAAAGAACTGCCAATGAGCCACCACGGCAGGCAGCAGCCCACACACCCATCCAGACCCGGGCCCAAGAAGCACACCAGAAACTGTGACCCAAACTCCCGCGCCGCAAACGCAAGCGTGGCGAGCGGACAGGAGGCCCGAACCAAGGGAGGCAGAACCAAAGTCGGCAGAGCCCAAGACAAGAGGGCATGACCGACAGAGCGCCAGGGACAGAGCAGCCCCCACCACAGCGGCAGGTAGCACCCCCCCCCCAGACCCGGGCCCAAGAGAGCACGGGACATAGCGCGGCCCAGCAGTCACGTAGGTGCCATAATAACCCACCGTCGCACACCCCCAACCACGAACTCCCAAGACGAGGAGAGCAGAGGGGGCGCAGGGCAGCACGCATCGCATCACCCATACGAAAGGAGCACTGGACACCAGCAAAACCTCCGGGACCAGAGCCTGAAGCCAAGAGGGCAGACCAGAAAGCCAGTACAGACATAAAAAATGAGCAACTGGACAACATATGGCTAACAACAGTAGGCATCCAAACGCTGACTTCACAGTAATCACAAGCAGCATAAATCAGACTGCACCGTATGACTTCATGAACACTCCGCACGAAGAGATGCCGCAACTGAGCACCCCCCGGGGGGGACAGCCAGTAAATGCAGCCCGAGACCGAGCATTCTCGCACCGAAGCAGGCCACAGCAGCAGCGGCAGCCTCGAGACATCCGGGGCAGGAGAGCCAAGCAGCAGCACCAGGAAACCCAGCAAAACCTGCAAAGATACAGAGAACAGCACAGCCAGACAGGGGAACATAAATACCGCAAAAGCGGGACTCACCCTGAGCGGGGGCCCGAGCAGCATGAGGAAGGCCCCCACACCAGCAGCCGGAACCGGGAAGCAACATCCAGCGCAGCGCGTCTCCCACCCGGCCAGGCTCGGGGAGACTCGCACAGCGACCCGGAAGCAACCGGGAGGCGGCGCACCAGCCGCAAAGGGCCGGAAACCCGGAAAAACGGCCGCGAAGAAGTCATACCCCCCAGCAAGCCCGGCAGGCCGGGGGGGAGACACATCAGGAAATCCCACCCCTGCCCGCGAAGCCAGGCAGCTGGGCAGGAGGAGCCAGAAGAGTCTGCACGCCACGCAAGCCCAGCAGGCGCCGGTGCAGCCCCTCAACACCAACAGCATCCAACAGTCATTCTGTCGAAGACAGAAAAAAAGAACAGGAGGGCTGCTGGGTAAGTCCTACCTTTGTACTCCCGGGGGGAGGGGCAGTAGGGATATCCCAGCATTCCTCTTGTTTTAATTTCTGTCGGGAGATGGTTATCTCCATAAGTAATGAATGGGCCGAGGAAATAAGGGACCTGGGGGTAATGGGCCGTGGGTCATGCTAGCCAATCCTGCTGTGAAATCAGCCCACTGTTTGCAGCCTACTGGGAAAATGGCAACGTGGCAGAGTGACCAGGGTGGCACTGCACGACAGTGGCATCTGCCAAAGAAACTGGGGCAGCTTCTGGGATAAATCTGCTATGGCAGCAAGCTATCCTTTTTTTGGTCAACCATAGAGTGGCCTCCAGTGCCCCTGTCATCCACTAACCAGTGTAGCAGATTTTAAATGATGTCCTTATTATTAAAAGTATACAATTGTTATGTATTATAAGAAAAAAAACACTCCTATTATACTAAGAAAGCGTTTGGGAAGAAAGTTTGGACAGACAAAGGTTACCTTTACTCTGTTAAATATTTGCAGTATTATCATAATGCATGAAAGATGCTGGTTATTGCATATATCTTTCTAGTTTTAAGCTTAGTTGAATATTATATAATTTGCATGTACTAAGGTACGCTCTTGGCTTTTTACTTTCCAGCACATTCAACTCCCCATGGTGTGGCTATATCTTATCTCTCCTACTGTAAAACTCAGGGGCATATTAGCAAGGGCTTTATCGCCGCTTTAGCTGCACTTTTTGCTGATAGGGCGATAAAATAATCGCCGCTCTATGAGCAAGCTGTCGCTAACAGGCGACAGCTTTCTGGCGATAGCGGCCGGTTTTCCTATTGCCTTGCATGCCAGCGATGATCATCGCTAATGACATGCAAGGTGGGCGTTCCCAACTAGATGCGACTGAAAACAGACGCTAACACTACTTCCCCCTATTACCAACGCAGGCAAAGCGATATAAAAAGTTGCGCTAAGCGCGATTATCGCTAGTATTTAACACCTGCTTGAAACCTGACTTACCTGTATTCCTCAATCGGAGGTGAATTGTCAGGCTAAGTCCACCATGGCGTTAATGCGTGAATATCGCTGGATTTCCGGTGATATTCAGGTATTTCGACGCTTTCGCTGGATATTTTATCACAGTGGAGATAAACGTTGCTAATAACACGTTTTCCCCGCTAAAATATCCAGCGATAGACAGCTATAAAAATAAACACGCTAAGCGCATTTTGCGATAAATATCGCAACTTCTTGCTAATATGACCCTCAGTTTGGAGCTCAGCGACAAAAAAGTTAGAAGACTGCAGCCAAAGTAGAATTAAACGGCAGAATTTGTTTTGGGCCTAATATACTCTGATCACATACCACCTGCTTTAAAATTCCACACCAATTAAGTGAAGGATTGATTTTAAGCCATTGCATTACGCACAGACTTTTCTGGACATTGGTCCTAGATCGTTTAACCAAACAATATAATCCAGCAGGCAGCTGGAGGCCAGTGTGCTCAGAAAGAGTTGTTTCCATTTGGGATGTTTTAATTAGAAACTGTGGGGCATATTTGAAGGGGGATTGCACCACCAGAACGTCTCTTGTTTTGACATTCCGGTGGCGCAACATCCTGCACCATATGTACAAAGTGGTGCAATTATGGTACCCTTTCATGCAGTTTTCTGCATGAAAGAGGGTTCAATGGGTGTTGCTGTTGGCTTTCCACCGCACTACCCATTGCTTTTGACACTGCCCCAGATTTACAAGGAGGTGTAGATCTGAGGCAGCACCAAAAACTAACGCCATGCAATAGCAGACGTTAGAATGGCTTAACGAAGAGAAATCCTGTTATTTCTCCTCGTTTTTTATTTTTCTATGTGTGCTGCATTCTACATCACACATAGAAAGAACAACATGACATTAATGATTGTTTATGAGTATGAAGAAACACTTTCCTGCACATATACAATCATTCCCTCTAGGCAGCTATTTGTAGCGCCAGCCCTAGGAAAAAAACAGGGCAGCTCCGTATCATTGTAAATACGGCGTATCCCTGCGTTTTGGAAATGGAGGAGCATGGAGCTGCTAAATTTACTGCAGCTCCATAATTTCCTTGTAAATATGCCCCTGTGAGGGTTAAATGGGCAATGCTCTGAAATAACCTTAGTTTGTCTGCTGCACTTCACAAAGAACATCTAAAAGGACTTAACTTGGATCTCGAATCAAAAACTGTGTTTATAGATGTTTTTTAAATAACTTTCTTGAGTTTGAACCCACTGTTGTTGTAGCCAATATAAAGATGAGTCGCTAATCAAATCCCAGCAACCAAATGCACAGGAACCACAGCTCTTGCTCCCACATTGGAAAGCAATGCTCTGGTTATTCTGGTTGAGTGGGTCTAGCATAATACAACCTGCTTTTTATAAAGGACTTCATAGTGCACTTCTGCCATTTCTGCAACCCTCATTATGATTTGGCTAACATACAAACTGGCACCAAGGTATTCAGTGTTTATTAGGTACAATAACTATCATCTATTACAGGTTTTTCGGGAATAACATGCAGATTTCGGTGTCAATCGTATATACCAGGTGTTTATCCTCAGATACATTTCAACAGGTTTGACCAATGTTTAAAAAAGAACAGAACGAATAATCACAATATGTAAGGTAACAGGAGTTACTGCACTAATTGAAATTAAGGGTTCACCATTAATAACAAAGCTCTAAGTTCTGTAAATAACTGGTGTTGCCCTTACCGTTTTGATCAACTTACTGACGTTGGTTGGATGGATAGCATGTTTAGCCTTGCCAAGATTCTAGTTTAACACCTTCACTGTATACTTCCATTGTAGAAATGTAACTCAGGGAGCCACTTTGCTGTTCATCCTGTCAGCTCACATTCTTAAACTCTGTACATTATTATTTAGCCTTTCTATTATCCCTTATTTGTTCTGCAATGTTATGTAATGTGAAGTCTGTTCCAAAGCATCACCTCCAAAAGCTAACCGTATCACATACTTGAAACTGGACTGACTGCTTTTTATACAAACCTAGTTAGCCAGTGACTGTAGATCAGCTTGTCTCACATGGGTATCACGTTTTTATAAATGACATGCATCACAATGTGAGAGGTAGAGTGGCACTAGTCTATTAGGAATCTCTAAAAACCAGCCCATGGCCTGTACCACTTAACAATAGCTTGGACATTTTAGAAAGTGAATGCTCAGAGGGCAAATTTAAATTCAACTTTACTCTCAATCTATCTCACTCCAAGCTGAGCCGTAGAACATCTTTCCCTGTTGGCAGAAGAGCTATCAGCACTAGCCTTACTAAAAGGAAATCTAATGGTACTAGGTATCCATGACCTATGGCTGGAATCCACAGAGGGAGCAGCAGCATTCAAACTTCTTAAAACACTAGATCCACTAAATCTACTACAGAACAAACCTACCCACACAACTGATCACTTGCTGTTGAGAAGATCAGCTCACTTCTCACAACAGATGTCCATGGTGCTCCCTTTGAGGCCTCACTTCCTAAAATAGTACAAAGACAACAAGAAACATTATTCCACCTTCAGTAGGTCGCTACATCCTTAAAAAAGAAACTCAACATAAATCTCATTTCAGCCAACCAGATTCCCTTTTTCACAATTTTAATAATACACTTTCAACCACACTGGACAATGTCTACCTAACTGACATCCAAAATGCAGCCGAAAATTACTACAAGACTATACCTGTGGTGCGTTGCCACAATGAGACAAGTAAAACTGACGGTACATAGGGCATAAAGATGCTGGCTTACAGATTGCAACCACAACAAAAATACAGTGTACACTCAAACATCTATCACCTATAAAACAAAAATCAGGGAAACCAAAAAAAGTATTTTCAGTTCAAATGTCTGAAACTTTCTAAACAAATTAGGAAATTGGGTTTTAGAGTGATGGGGGTGAGAACCCTTCTCCAGCAGAAACCACAATCCCTGTAAGGGTAAACCACAAAAGTCATTAAATTTGCTTGGCACAAAAACAGTCAGGTTTAACTTAGAGGCAATGCATTATTTATGCAGCATACAAGCAGTAATAACTTGAAAACACAAACATTCCACACCAATTTAGAAAAATAGAGAAAACAAATTAATAACTAATGTGACACCAAAATGAATTAATTCCAATCAGTAGAATGACAGTTATGAATTAAGTTTTTAGTGACAAATATAATTGAAGAGATCAAAGCGCCAACCAAGGGCATCTACATGCACAAGACCGGGACAATGTTGAAAGTTATGGCTGACCACGATGGAGCGCAGTTCGGATTCAAAAAGTGGATTATGCCTAGTCTCAGCTTCAGACTTGGAAGAAGTTTTGAAATAAATGTCTGAAAAGTTCAAGTTCAGTGGTGCAAGGCAGCCGACACTGTCCGAAGAGGAGGCGTCATCATCGGAGAGCTGCTGGTTGAAGTCACAGTCAAGATTTCTATGTTTGTACTTTGTCACTTTTGTGGAAGTCGAAAATCTCCAGGGGGTGAAGCTGCAGGCTGTAGTTGATGAGGGCTTCAGAAAGCCGGATTGCCTTCCCAAAAGGAGCCTCTGAACAGGATTTGCTGCTGCAGAGAAGAACATCGCAGAGCTACTGTGAAGTCAGGCCAACTAGTCATGCAACCCGGGTGGATCGACGAGTAGGTAGGTCCTGGTCCCCAGACGGTTCTTAGGCCACTTTTTGGTGGAAAGTTCCCAAGTTTGAGCTGTTGGATATTTATGCACCTCTAGCACCACTAACAAGGGTCCAGGACTTGGTGGGCATCACTTGGAGGGCAGGACTCACTTCATGCAGGGTCCAGGAGCAGGTTCAAGATTGTAGGAGCTTTATCCTAGTAGCTCGGAATAGGAGGCTAGCAACAACCCCTAGTCACTCTGGGAGTCCAGTGGTCAAGCAGCAAGACAGGCCTCAAATAGCAGGGCACTCCTCTGAGGGTACCTTGCAGGCTTCAAGCATCTGGGCAGTCCTTTGGTAGCTGCAGTGTAGTCCTCTGAAGTACAAAGCTGGTCTCAAGCTGCAGGGCACTCATCTGAAGTACAAGGCAGTCCTTCTGGGGTTCCTTTGCAGGGCCAGGAGTAAACTGAAGAGTTGGCCTTTGAGTCCAATATTTATACCTAATGCCTTTGAAGTGGAAGAAACTTTAAGCCCTCCTACATCTGGTTTCAGGAAGCTTCTGTCAGGGATTCACGGGTAGCCACCTTCCTTGCCACCAGGGAATCATGCTGGTGGCCTTTGCCTACAAGCCTGCCGTTCTCTGGGCACCTTCTTTGGCATTCCGCGCTCTTATCTACACTTTAAGCCCTTGCATCTATGTGTACTATTGCGCACACTTTCAGCAGGGGAATGAGCTTTTAGCCCTAGACTAGGTCCTAGTTAGGGTAGACACCGTAGGTTTTTCATGTATCTACACTCACCCACCACCACACTGCCACCTACACATGAATTCACTTGCGAACTGGGAACCAGTTTTGGTAGGTTCAGGGAGGGCAGGAATCCTGGGCCTTCCCTTGTTCTCCTTCTGCATCAGCCAACGAGAGAAATTGAACTTATTCCAGGGTTGTCCTTTGGGGATGACATTGTCTCCGACATCTTGGCAGGACCATCCCTCTTGGGTGATAGCACAGTCACTGCAGTGCTAGCACATGGGGAGGGATGGGATACCTTACTGGAACTTAAGAAGAACCAGGTCAAAACTATACTACATGGGGCAATCCTTACAGAATATTTGCGGGTAAATGCCACCCCTAGGGGTCTACTCGTGACAAACGAACCGCTATTTTTTCTGGAGGATGAGGAATTTAGACGTGATTGGGCTCTGGTGTCCTGGAAGTGCACCAGAGACTGGTTAGTCTTAATCATTCGGACTGCAAAACAGCTAGCAAATGCTTTGCTGATTAAGATACAGACGACTGAAGCAGGACTCCAGGCGGAGATTGTTATGACAACATTTGACCACAAACTGAACCAAATTAATACGGAACTGGCTGAGTATAGGGATCATTTGATTCATTCAAAGATCTCGAAACTGCAGAAGGATCTGAAGAACTGCACGAGGGAGAAGGCATATCCGTACACCTCAGCTGAATATGCAAAACAAAAAATGACAGAGGGCAATAAGAGCAACCAGCAAGTCGTTGTCGCCAATATACCACCAGTAGCTCTAGCGAGGGCAGTGAGAATGAGCTCCCACCAAGAAGAAGAGGACGAGGGCGCGGTAACTGGAGGGGCCCGAGACCACAATTTGTCCAACAACCCTTCCAACAGTACCCTAATCAAGGTTTTAATTGGCCCATGATGGGTTACCCTCCCATACCACCCTACCAGAATCAATCGTATGGGAACCAAAGATTTCAGAATCCTGAATTCCAGAACGCCCAATTCCAGAACTACCAGGGGCCTTTTTTAGCGGCAGGTCGGGGGAGGGGGCGTGGCAAGCAGAAGACACCAGCGAGAGTCAATTAGTCCGATCAGGACCAGGAAATCACCCAGCGGATAACCAGGAGCATGGCGCAAGGAACTACGCGGAGCACGAGCCGAGACAATCAATAGTGGTCAATTTGTCCTCCTACCCTCTGTCTGATCTGCAGGAACAAGTCCTTAACAAGGGCTTGGGATTTGTCCAAACTAACCACCCATACCTGTTTAATTGCTGTATTTTTTCGCAATCTGAGACTGAGGGTGTTCTTTGAAAATCAGGACACCCAGGAGGGACACAGAGGTGACACACCATTTCGGGGTCCCTGCTGGAACCCCTCTCGGAGTTCTGCGATTTCTACAAGAAGCCGATGGTTCAAAAATTACCAACCTATTTGAGGGACACCCTGGACGTTCTAAACTTGATAAAGGACATGCCTTTCAACCCGGATGAAGAGTTTCTGATAGGGCTCGACATAGAGGCTCTTTATACGAACATTCCGCAGCTGGAAACTCTCAGGGTCCTGGAAAATTTACTTTTTGAGGGCGAATGGCCCTATGAAACACCTCAGGCCTTCATTCTACACCTGTTGTAGGTAATTGGGTTGAACCCATTTAGTCAGTGGGACCTGGGTAAGTAATCGATATATGCATAAGGGTCCCAGACCGGACACAGAATTATTTACAGAATTCTTTCAATATTGGTAGAAATTTGATCCAAACAATGAACATGTACAGTGTTTTTATTTTCACTGCACACTTATTACCATTCAATGATTAGTAGATATGTATCAAAGCAATTGTATATACAAAATTCAATACGCCCACATAAGAAAGGGAAGGGGGTGCAGGGAAGAATTTAAGATAGTTGTACATCACTAGTCATAAATTATTCATATACATACAGATTCACGAATACAGTTGATAAATGCTGATTGGTCCCCACAAGAGAGGCCAAACAAAAGAATGAGCATAAATCAGAACAATTCCATAGCAAACAAGCTCCTAATCAGCTGTATAAATCATGCTATTGTTAGGAGTTGATGGTGTAGATAGCAGTCTACGTTTCGACCCAGAAGTTGTAGGATAGTAGATCCTTACTGCACGGGTCTTCGTCAGGACGTGAAGAGGGGGGTAGGGCAGGGGCTGATTCCTAGATTTAATAAAACAGAGAACTAGTTACTCAAAACGGTCTCACTAGAGTCCCGAAAAACATAGCGGAAAACCGCCCGTTATATTAAATTGAATTTTACTAAAAAGATTTGACTAAAAAGGACAAAGAGGATTATATTGGGGGTGAGCCGCATGGTGCTCGCAAAACATTACTAAGGTTACCTGTTGAAATGGTGGGGCGAGTGTTGTCAAGTGTGGCCAGAAAGACGTGGTCCGTGGACAATCTATATAAGTAAGAGAGTCTGATGTAATTCATACACAAATATACGAAGGACCAGCCCAAATGATGTTAAGTAAGTGACCGGTAAACGGTTAATTACCTGTAGCATTGAATGGTTGGTTAAAAGGTAGGTAATCAATCCGCTATCCGTATCTAAAGGACCGGGAAGAAATAATAATGGGGGTCTGTCATTTATTTGGACTTGAAATTATGAAAGAAATACCGCTTCTACACAGGATTATCAGCATTACCGAGGCTTACCTCGTCATTCAAGATAGCGGGATTAAAGTATCGATCGTCCTCCTCCGTCAAGTGGGAAGGGGTGTGAGCATTCAAGGCTCAAAAGCAGAGCGATCCGTTGTTATTATCTGTAATTTTGGAGAGTAAAGGGCCGTTCATTTATGGGAACACATGTGCGGTGAAATCAAACACGCCCGCACACACCGCCTAGTAGGAAACTCACCCGAAGGGATCATGATTGTAGTTTTTGTTTTTTTTACGGAGGGTTCAGGCCGGCGTCTCTGCGCGTCTCCTGTAACCAGGAAGTGCTGCCACGAGTAACACGAGGACTTTACAAACCTCGGTGGCTGTAAGTGAAGAAAGACTACAGTTGCTGTGGTTACTAGGTGAACACAATGACTCGCGGGATAGAATTGTAGTAGGATATTAGGGTAAATTTCTAAAGAAAGGGGGCATGTACCATCTGCATGTTGTGAGGTACGTGATGTATCTATTTACAATATATAAATTATTTCTCAGCAAAATGGGCCAAAGTAGCATAACCATAGCCATTACAAAGCGCGAACCTACCGGACAGGGCGGTCAAGGCGCATGATAACTAATGAAAGTTCATTTCTCACATGAAAAACATCACAAACGTTTGAGAACATAACAATGGCAGTAGATAATCATACCGGCTAAATTTGCGTGAACCTACCACATGGTGGTTAAACGCACAATAACCAGAGACTATTAAACACTCAAAGGGTTGCCAATTGAGCAAAACTGCTCTCAGATTCATTCAAACCCATGCGTACAGAATCAAAAAATTGGATCCATTTGATCTCCCTGACATTTATTTATTTTTCCAATACCTTTTGAGTAACCGCCTTTTGCATATTAATTTCTTTCTACTCAACCAATATGGTTGATAAGGACACCCTTACTTATACTGAGGATTATATTAGGCAACTTTTGCAGGATCCAGTTAACAACTTCCTTTCTCCAAATATACCTGCTATTGATTTTTCGCTCAACAATAAAGTCAATAAATTAGAACGCCTGGAGAAAAAACTGATTAGAACGAAACTACATGGACATTTTTTAGCACAATGCTTGCAATCAAACATCATTCCTGTTGGCTTACAGGTCAAAGTTGAACCCGCAATTTTTGTCGATGTGCCTAAGTTTCGTGAAGGTTTCAGTTTTGTCGCGAACATTTGTTCGCGACATTGGATGGTCCTTGGCATCGAAACGGCCAATGAACAAATCTCAATCCTAACAAAGCAGATAGTGGAATTGAAGGCTGAAATAACTGGGGATTCTACTCTTACTAACTCCAAAGAAGCCTTGACCAAACTCGTGGCGACCCTTCAGGATTTCGAGACAACTACAATAAAAAGGAAACTAGAGAAATTGGCACGTGACGTGAGACTTTATGACAAAAAAAGAACATACCCCTACCAACAGGACGAGTACTATAGACAAGACAGCCAAGGGAGATTCACCAACCGGGGTCGTGGCTCCTTCAGGGGGAGACGGAACTTCACGACTTTCTCTGATTCGTCATACAGCTCTGGTGAGGATTCAGAACAAGCGGGCCCAAGTGGGGCATACGGATATCAAGACTCCTACGGACCGTCATATCAACCTAATCCTTTTTTAGGACAGGGAGGATGGAGACCTCCTCGTGGCAGAGGCAACAACTGGAACAGGGGCACTGGCAGGGGCCAACCCTATGTGAGGGAAGAGTGGGACTCCGGGAGAGGGAGAGGCACGAAACAGGTGAACTTCCCCCAGGAGGAGCACGGAGAAAGATCAACTCGCAGGAAGAACTACAGATGGTAGGAGTCAAAACCTCCCCTGTGATAAACATCTCCAAATACGCCTTGAAGGATGATGAAATCAAAGTACTTAGCCGTGGCCTATCTTTTGTTCCTACATCCACACCTAATGCCTTCAACATTGTAGTCGAACTCCATAAGTTTTTCAGGAAAATACGACTTAGGTACTTTTTTAAGGATAAACCTTTCCAATTGCCTTCGTCAACTACAAATTTGAGGGTACCATCTACCTTTGTACCACCGACCTATGCTATGACTCAGCGCATCCTGGCTTATGAAAGTTTAGTCCTACGTGACGTGAAGAAAATCTTGGATGACAAGAAATGTGTCAAGTATAATACCAGTAGAGCTGAGAAACTTGCCCTAACATCAATAAGAAACAACACGGAAGTGGTAGTGAAACCCGCAGATAAGGGCGGTGCCATCGTCGTCCAGGATCTGGACAACTACACGAGGGAAATCATGAGGCAGTTGGACGATGGGATCAGCTACAAAAAATTGGGCGGTGACCCATCCAAAGACCTAGCAGCTGAGATCCTTAGAGTCACAAAGGAGGGCATGGAGCAAGGCTTTCTATCGGAACAGGAGTTCCAGTACTTAAACCAAAAGAACCCATGGCTCCCTACTATTTATACCTTACCGAAAGTACACAAGGATCTTCATAAGCCCCCAGGACGACCAATAGTATCTGGGTGTGGTTCACTTGTGGAACCACTATGTAGATACATAGATTTCTTTCTGAAACCCTTGGCCGAAGAGACCACGACATACTTACGGGACACCACACACACCATCAACATGATAGACGGACGTCCATATGACTCACAACAAGAACTTTTGGCGACATGTGACATTGTGTCACTTTACACAACCATACCCCAAGAGGAAGCATTGGTGGCAATGACAATTGCGCTGGATAAGCGTGAGGCACCCTCTCGGGTCCCCACATCTTTCATCATCTTACTACTTAAAATTGCCATGATGCGAAATGTTTTCATTTTCCAGAATTGCTTTTACCTCCAGACCAAGGGGGTCGCGATGGGGGCGGCATTTGCCCCAGACTTGGCCATAATCTTTATGTCCATGTATGAAGATATGTTCGTACTCAATGATGTCAACCCTTTCAGATCAAAGATACACATGTGGATGAGGTATATTGACAACATCATTTTAATCTGGGCAGGAACTGAAGATGAAATTACCAATTATTTCGCTTGGCTCAATGGTAGGTCACCAGATATCCAATTTACCATCCAATTTGATAAAATATCTATTGATTTTTTGGACCTTACCATTTTTGTAGAGGATGAGATCCTTCACACAACCCTTTTCAGGAAGCCGGCTGGGAGGTACTCCCTACTCCTGTATTCTAGTCATCACCCGAGAGGCCTTCGGGACAACTTGCCGTTCGGCCAATTTCTACGAATTCGCCGTAATTGTAGCAAAAAAGAGGACTATATGGAGCAATCGGCAATACTCATGGACCGACTACTGGAACGTGGATACCCGAGACGTTTCACCAAGAGAGCCAGAAAGAGAGCGTGGTTCAATCCCGAGAAGTTTTACTGCAACCCAGTGAGCAAGTTAGCAGTAACGAACAACGCCTTATCTGCGTAACCACTTTTTCAACTAAAAGTAATGTGATAAAAAAAACTATTAACAAATATTGGAATTTGATCTCCGAGGACCTTGATACCAATTACCTACCCCTTCATTCCTTTAAGAAGGCAAAGAATATCCGGGATCACGTGGTGTGCTCATTCCTTAACACCTAAAATGAACCATCTATCACTTCTATGTGGAATCTACCTCCCATCGTGGGTCACTACCGATGTGGTTCCTGCAAGGCCTGTCCAGCGACGATTCAAACTAAAGAATTTTCTTACAAGACACAACGTGTTCCGCTTAAATCTCACACAAACTGCAATTCCACTAATGTGGTGTACTGTATAACATGTCCCTGTGATTTAATCTATGTGGGACAAACACAGCAACGTGCAAAGGTGCGTTTTTTGCAACACTGCAGCCGCGTAAGGTGCAAGGTCAAAGGAGCGCCCCTTGTTGATCATTGTAATGAAAAGAATCACTCTCCTGAAAGCCTTAAGTGGATTGTAGTGGAACAGGTCAAACTGGGTCCCAGGGGGGGTAATATAGAACCCATCCTAAATGTCAGGGAGATCAAATGGATCAAATTTTTTGATTCTGTACGCATGGGTTTGAATGAATCTGAGAGCAGTTTTGCTCAATTGGCAACCCTTTGAGTGTTTAATAGTCTCTGTTTATTGTGCGTTTAACCACCATGTGGTAGGTTCACGCAAATTTAGCCGGCATGATTATCTACTGCCATTGTTATGTTCTCAAACGTTTGTGATGTTTTTCATGTGAGAAATGAACTTTCATTAGTTATCATGCGCCTTGACTGCCCTGTCCGGTAGGTTCGCGCTTTGTAATGGCTATGGTTATGCTACTTTGGCCCATTTTGCTGAGAAATAATTTATATATTGTAAATAGATACATCACGTACCTCACAACCTGCAGATGGTACATGCCCCCTTTCTTTAGAAATTTACCCTAATATCCTACTACAATTCTATCCCGCGAGTCATTGTGTTCACCTAGTAACCACAGCAACTGTAGTCTTTCTTCACTTACAGCCACCGAGGTTTGTAAAGTCCTCGTGTTACTCGTGGCAGCACTTCCTGGTTACAGGAGACGCGCAGAGACGCCGGCCTGAACCCTCCGTAAAAAAAAAAAAAACTACAATCATGATCCCTTCGGGTGAGTTTCATACTAGGCGGTGTGTGCGGGCGTGTTTGATTTCACCGCACATGTGTTCCAATAAATGACCGGCCCTTTACTCTCAAAAATTACAGATAATAACAACGGATCGCTCCGCTTTTGAGCCTTGAATGCTCACACCCCTTCCCACTTGACGGAGGAGGACGATCGATACTTTAATCCCGCTATCTTGAATGACGAGGTAAGCCTCGGTAATGCTGATAATCCTGTGTAGAAGCGGTATTTCTTTCATAATTTCAAGTCCAAATAAATGACAGACCCCCATTATTATTTCTTCCCGGTCCTTTAGATACGGATAGCGGATTGATTACCTACCTTTTAACCAACCATTCAATGCTACAGGTAATTAACCGTTTACCGGTCACTTACTTAACATCATTTGGGCTGGTCCTTCGTATATTTGTGTATGAATTACATCAGACTCTCTTACTTATATAGATTGTCCACGGACCACGTCTTTCTGGCCACACTTGACAACACTCGCCCCGCCATTTCAACAGGTAACCTTAGTAATGTTTTGCGAGCACCATGCGGCTCACCCCCAGTATAATCCTCTTTGTCCTTTTTAGTCAAATCTTTTTAGTAAAATTCAATTTAATATAACGGGCGGTTTTCCGCTATGTTTTTCGGGACTCTAGTGAGACCGTTTTGAGTAACTAGTTCTCCGTTTTATTAAATCTAGGAATCAGCCCCTGCCCTACCCCCCTCTTCACGTCCTGACGAAGACCCGTGCAGTAAGGATCTACTATCCTACAACTTCTGGGTCGAAACGTAGACTGCTATCTACACCATCAACTCCTAACAATAGCATGATTTATACAGCTGATTAGGAGCTTGTTTGCTATGGAATTGTTCTGATTTATGCTCATTCTTTTGTTTGGCCTCTCTTGTGGGGACCAATCAGCATTTATCAACTGTATTCGTGAATCTGTATCTATATGAATAATTTATGACTAGTGATGTACAACTATCTTAAATTCTTCCCTGCACCCCCTTCCCTTTCTTAAGTGGGCGTATTGAATTTTCTATATACAATTGCTTTGATACATATCTCCTAATCATTGAATGGTAATAAGTGTGCAGTGAAAATAAAAACACTGTACATGTTCATTGTTTGGATCAAATTTCTACCAATATTGAAAATATTCTGTAAATAATTCTGTGTCCGGTCTGGGACCCTTATGCATATATCGATTACTTACCCAGGTCCCACTGACTAAATGGGTTCAACCCAATTACCTACAACATACTTCGAGCAGACGCTGTCTGCGAGGTTTTTTCTTCATTTATTTATTTTTCCAATACCTTTTGAGTAACCGCCTTTTGCATATTAATTTGTTTCTACTCAACCAATATGGTTGATAAGGACACCCTTACTTATACTGAGGATTATATTAGGCAACTTTTGCAGGATCCAGTTAACAACTTCCTTTCTCCAAATATACCTGCTATTGATTTTTCGCTCAACGATAAAGTCAATAAATTAGAACGCCTGGAGAAAAAACTGATTAGAACGAAACTACATGGACATTTTTTAGCACAATGCTTGCAATCAACATCATTCCTGTTGGCTTACAGGTCAAAGTTGAACCCGCAATTTTTGTCGATGTGCCTAAGTTTCGTGAAGGTTTCAGTTTTGTCGCGAACAATTGTTCGCGACATTGGATGGTCCTTGGCATGGAAACGGCCAATGAACAAATCTCAATCCTAACAAAGCAGATAGTGGAATTGAAGGCTGAAA
Organism: Lissotriton helveticus; assembly: GCF_964261635.1. Lineage (NCBI taxonomy): Eukaryota > Metazoa > Chordata > Amphibia > Caudata > Salamandridae > Lissotriton > Lissotriton helveticus. Next base: position 1,014,478,454 of record NC_136070.1, on the reverse strand, counting down.
TAACTGGGGATTCTACTCTTACTAACTCCAAAGAAGCCTTGACCAAACTCGTGGCGACCCTTCAGGATTTCGAGACAACTACAATAAAAAGGAAACTAGAGAAATCGGCACGTGACGTGAGACTTTATGACAAAAAAAGAACATACCCCTACCTACAGGACGAGTACTATAGACAAGACAGCCAAGGGAGATTCACCAACCGGGGTCGTGGCTCCTTCAGGGGGAGACGGAACTTCACGACTTTCTCTGATTCGTCATACAGCTCTGGTGAGGATTCAGAACAAGCGGGCCCAAGTGGGGCATACGGATATCAAGACTCCTACGGACCGTCATATCAACCTAATCCTTTTTTAGGACAGGGAGGATGGAGACCTCCTCGTGGCAGAGGCAACAACTGGAACAGGGGCACTGGCAGGGGCCAACCCAATGTGAGGGAAGAGTGGGACTCCGGGAGAGGGAGAGGCACGAAACAGGTGAACTTCCCCCATGAGGAGCACGGAGAAAGATCAACTCGCAGGAAGAACTACAGATGGTTGGAGTCAAAACCTCCCCTGTGATAAACATCTCCAAATACGCCTTGAAGGATGATGAAATCAAAGTACTTAGCCGTGGCCTATCTTTTGTTCCTACATCCACACCTAATGCCTTCAACACTGTAGTCGAACTCCATATGTTTTTCAGGAAAATACGACTTAGGTACTTTTTTAAGGATAAACCTTTCCAATTGCCTTCGTCAACTACAAATTTGAGGGTACCATCTACCTTTGTACCACCGACCTATGCTATGACCCAGCGCATCCTGGCTTATGAAAGTTTAGTCCTACGTGACGTGAAGAAAATCTTGGATGACAAGAAATGTGTCAAGTATAATACCAGTAGAGCTGAGAAACTTGCCCTAACATCAATAAGAAACAACACGGAAGTGGTAGTGAAACCCGCAGATAAGGGCGGTGCCATCGTCGTCCAGGATCTGGACAACTACACGAGGGAAATCATGAGGCAGTTGGACGATGGGATCAGCTACAAAAAATTGGGCGGTGACCCATCCAAAGACCTAGCAGCTGAGATCCTTAGAGTCACAAAGGAGGGCATGGAACAAGGCTTTCTATCGGAACAGGAGTTCCAGTACTTAAACCAAAAGAACCCATGGCTCCCTACTATTTATACCTTACCGAAAGTACACAAGGATCTTCATAAGCCCCCAGGACGACCAATAGTATCTGGGTGTGGTTCACTTGTGGAACCACTATGTAGATACATAGATTTCTTTCTGAAACCCTTGGCCGAAGAGACCACGACATACTTACGGGACACCACACACACCATCAACATGATAGACGGACGTCCATATGACTCACAACAAGAACTTTTGGCGACATGTGACATTGTGTCACTTTACACAAGCATACCCCAAGAGGAAGCATTGGTGGCAATGACAATTGCGCTGGATAAGCGTGAGGCACCCTCTCGGGTCCCCACATCTTTCATCATCTTACTACTTAAAATTGCCATGATGCGAAATGTTTTCATTTTCCAGAATTGCTTTTACCTCCAGACCAAGGGGTCGCGATGGGGGCGGCATTTGCCCCAGACTTGGCCATAATCTTTATGTCCATGTATGAAGATATGTTCGTACTCAATGATGTCAACCCTTTCAGATCAAAGATACACATGTGGATGAGGTATATTGACGAAATCATTTTAATCTGGGCAGGAACTGAAGATGAAATTACCAATTTTTTCGCTTGGCTCAATGGTAGGTCACCAGATATCCAATTTACCATCCAATTTGATAAAAAATCTATTGATTTTTTGGACCTTACCATTTTTGTAGAGGATGAGATCCTTCACACAACCCTTGTCAGGAAGCCGGCGGAGAGGAACTCCCTATTCCTGTATTCTAGTCATCACCCGAGAGGCCTTCGGGACAACTTGCCGTTCGGCCAATTTCTACGAATTCGCCGTAATTGTAGCAAAAAAGAGGACTATATGGAGCAATCGGCAATACTCATGGACCGACTACTGGAACGTGGATACCCGAGACGTCTGACCAAGAGAGCCAGAAAGAGAGCGTGGTTCAATCCCCGAGAAGTTTTACTGCAACCCAGTGAGCAAGTTAGCAGTAACGAACAACGCCTTATCTGCGTAACCACTTTTTCAACTAAAAGTAATGTGATAAAAAAAACTATTAACAAATATTGGAATTTGATCTCCGAGGACCTTGATACCAATTGCCTACCCCTTCATTCCTTTAAGAAGGCAAAGAATATCCGGGATCACGTGGTGTGCTCATTCCTTAACACCAAAAATGAACCATCTATCACTTCTATGTGGAATCTACCTCCCATCGTGGGTCACTACCGATGTGGTTCCTGCAAGGCCTGTCCAGCGACGATTCAAACTAAAGAATTTTCTTACAAGCAACAACGTGTTCCGCTTAAATCACACACAAACTGCAATTCCACTAATGTGGTGTACTGTATAACATGTCCCTGTGATTTAATCTATGTGGGACAAACACAGCAACGTGCAAAGGTGCGTTTTTTGCAACACTGCAGCCGCGTAAGGTGCAAGGTCGAAGGAGCGCCCCTTGTTGATCATTGTAATGAAAAGAATCACTCTCCTGAAAGCCTTAAGTGGATTGTAGTGGAACAGGTCAAACTGGGTCCCAGGGGGGTAATATAGAACCCATCCTAAATGTCAGGGAGATCAAATGGATCCAATTTTTTGATTCTGTACGCATGGGTTTGAATGAATCTGAGAGCAGTTTTGCTCAATTGGCAACCCTTTGAGTGTTTAATAGTCTCTGGTTATTGTGCGTTTAACCACCATGTGGTAGGTTCACGCAAATTTAGCCGGCATGATTATCTACTGCCATTGTTATGTTCTCAAACGTTTGTGATGTTTTTCATGTGAGAAATGAACTTTCATTAGTTATCATACGCCTTGACCGCCCTGTCCGGTAGGTTCGCGCTTTGTAATGGCTATGGTTATGCTACTTTGGCCCATTTTGCTGAGAAATAATTTATAAATTGTAAATAGATACATCACGTACCTCACAACATGCAGATGGTACATGCCCCCTTTCTTTAGAAATTTACCCTAATATCCTACTACAATTCTATCCCGCGAGTCATTGTGTTCAGTTCACCTAGTAACCACAGCAACTGTAGTGTTTCTTCACTTACAGCCACCGAGGTTTGTAAACTCCTCGTGTTACTCGTGGCAGCTCTTCCTGGTTACAGGAGACGCCGGCCTGAACCCTCCGTAAAAAACCCAAAAACTACAATCATGATCCCTTCGGGTGAGTTTCCTACTAGGCGGTGTGTGCGGGCGTGTTTGATTTCACCGCACATGTGTTCCCATAAATGACCGGCCCTTTGCTCTCCAAAATTACAGATAATAACAACGGATCGCTCCGCTTTTGAGCCTTGAATGCTCACACCCCTTCCCAACTGACGGAGGAGGACGATCGATACTTTAATCCCGCTATCTTGAATGACGAGGTAAGCCTCGGTAATGCTGATAATCCTGTGTAGAAGCGGTACTTCTTTCATAATTTCAAGTCCAAATAAATGATAGACCCCCATTATTATTTCTTCCCTGTCCTTTAGATACGGATAGCGGATTGATTACCTACCTTTTAACCAACCATTCAATGCTACAGGTAATTAACCGTTTACCGGTCACTTACTTAACATCATTTGGGCTGGTCCTTCGTATATTTGTGTATGAATTACATCAGACTCTCTTACTTATATAGATTGTCCACGGACCACGTCTTTCTGGCCACACTTGACAACACTCGCCCGCCATTTCAACAGGTAACCTTAGTAATGTTTTGCGAGCACCATGCGGCTCACCCCCAGTGTAATCCTCTTTGTCCTTTTTAGTCAAATCTTTTTAGTAAAATTCAATTTAATATAACGGGCGGTTTTCCGCTATGTTTTTCGGGACTCTAGTGAGACCGTTTTGAGTAACTAGTTCTCCGTTTTATTAAATCTCGGAATCAGCCCCTGCCCTACCCCCCTCTTCACGTCCTGACGAAGACCCGTGCAGTAAGGATCTACTATCCTACAACTTCTGGGTCAAAACGTAGACTGCTATCTACACCATGAACTCCTAACAATAGCATGATTGATACAGCTGATTAGGAGCTTGTTTGCTATGGAATTGTTCTGATTTATGCTCATTCTTTTGTTTGGCCTCTCTTGTGGGGACCAATCAGCATTTATCAACTGTATTCGTGAATCTGTATGTATATGAATAATTTATGACTAGTGATGTACAACTATCTTAAATTCTTCCCTGCACCCCCTTCCCTTTCTTATGTGGGCGTATTGAATTTTGTATATACAATTGCTTTCATTCTACACCTGGCAGAGATAGCCCTTACAAAAAACTTCTTCGAGTTCGAAGGCGGGCTGTATCTCCAAACCCATGGAACATCCATGGGGAGTGTTTTCGCCCCTAGTCTAGCAGGACTATACGTAGGGGCGTTTGAGCAAGTGACAGTCCTGGACGCTAATGGACCTTGGGCAAGTAATCTAAGATTATGGCGCCGGTATATCGACTACGTCTTGGTGATTAGGAGGGGCGAGAGAACATCTGTTGATCGATTTCTGGAGTGGCTGAATGCCCAGAATACGTTCCTCCATTTCACCTCGACCGTCACCAAGACCCATCTACCATTCTTGGACTTGGTGATAGAACCTTGCAGTGGCATCCTGAATACCAAGGTATTCCACAAACCGACGGACAAAAATGGCTTATTGGCATTTGAGAGCTTCCATCCTCGCTCTCTATGGGAGAACTTACCAGTGGGTCAATTCTTCCGGATCCGCCGGAATTGCTCAGATAGGAATGATTTTGTGATGGAATCAGAGGCCCTGACGCATAAATTACAGCAGCGGGGATACCCATCGAAGGTGATCAAGAGGGCCAAGAAAAGAGCACTAAATGCAAACCGTGATGCGCTACTCTCCAAAGCCACAAGACCTCAGACGAAAAAAACAGTATTTGTGTCAACTTTCAACACTGCATCCCAACAAATAAAACGCCTAGTTTTACAAAATTGGAAGATACTTAATACAGGAGGCATGAATATTGAAACACCTCTCTTTTCCTTCAGACGCAGCCAAAATCTGAAGGATCTCCTCATACACACTAGACCCATGGATGTGGGTGGAGGAAGGGAAACTACTATACTGCCAGGCCTACCCAGACTAACGGGCCACACACAGTGCGGCTCGTGCAGTGTGTGTCACCTCACGAGTAACTCTAAATCTATAGAGATGGGCCTCCGCACTCCCTGGGAGCAGAGATCCCACACCAACTGCAACTCCCAGGGAGTGATCTACCTGTTATCATGCCCATGTCAAAAAATGTACTTGGGGATGACGAGTAGAAAGGTGCGTGTGAGAATAACGGAACATCGGAGCACGATAACGTGTGGGAAGACCAACACAAAACTTACAGCACATTTCCAGGAGGCTGGACACAGCTCAGAAGACCTAAGATGGACCGTGATAGAAAGGGTTGAATTGGGTAGACATCAAGCAGAGGATCAGAGGCTCCTACTCCGGCGGGAGCAAAGATGGGTGTATCGCCTGAGGAGCCATGTGGTGGGACTCAATGATGACATCCCATGGCAGTCATTAAGCAGACAATAGATACTTGCAGATGAATGAGACTGCAAACAGCATGGTCCCACCTGGACATAGCAGGAGTGTGAGTGAGTCCTTGGCATGTTATGCCCATGTTTATATGACACTGATAACATCCAAGGTCCTACCCTTTTAGTTCCGCAGGTCTACTAATTACCTAGGTACTCACTGATATATAATCCACAGGGGGGTAAAGGGCCAATAATTACAATCCATACATCAGCGTGATGGCAGCATTTATGCGATCATCAGGAGGCTGAAATCATCATTATTATTATTATAGATGAGGACTTTGGGACGAGAGAGGGAGATATGTATTCAAGGAAGAGAACCGAATGGGACTCAGCTAATTGAGCACCTAGCGGTAAAATCATTGCCTCTCGCACTGCTGTTATCATCGTGAATACTTGACATCACTTATAACGTTTTGTGATCCTAGCCCATAATTTATTCAGCAATGTAGATAATGACACATAGGTGGCTTGAACCGGCAAAGATAGCCGACCCGCCCCTGTTAACTACACTTCCCATGATCCTGAATACGCTGCACGGGCGCTGACGCTGACGATGTGGTCACGTGGGTCGCGTAACTCTGTAGATGGTTTAAGAACCTTGCACCGACACCGCGCCTACCAACTGCGTGGTGTCACGGATTGCAGGCTATCAGGAGACGGTGTGCCTACGGAACAGTAAGGAGGGGGCTCAAGGGGTGAATACATGGGCAGCATTCAACAGAAGGGACCCAAGGGCTGCACCCGAGCGCTCGATACATGGAGGGTGCATTAGATCTTTGGTGTGCCTCGGGATACGGGAGAACAAAAGGTAACGTCTCCACCCGTATTACTGTATTACAGATTGTGTTCTCTGGCCACCTCCCTGCCGGACACCAGTTCGGGTTTATGGATCTCATAAACTCGGTGAGTAAGCAAAACGGGAGAACACATTAATGAGGATTTTGACAGGCAATTCATTTATGATGTGAGATATGAGTGTGTAGGTGGGCCCTCGTGCACATAGAGAGAGGGGGGTCCAGAAGATGCGTGAATGCATATGGTGGTATTGATGTTGAAAACCTTGAGGCAATGGACGAACAGTTGTGTTCGCTTCATATACCCAGGGGGGCATGTCCCAGTAATGGGCAGCGAACCATGAGCAGGTGTTTGGGTACATTCCCTAACCAGTAATCATTTGACGTAGGCTTATTTTAAGGAGGCTTGGTAATAGTAGATGGACAGGAAGAGAGAAGAAGATTAATTGGTTGTTTCTATCATCTCCTCCCGTGTTCTTGCAGTGAATGTATTCCCGCACTACAGGGATCAGTCTCCACACATAACCTAGGAAGGGTACGGATCTAGTGGACCTGCCTGTTCCTTGGGATCCATCGTCCGAATTACGGGAGGACCCAGAGTGGCACTGATTGCGACGGTCCTGAAGAAGACCGGAGTGACCTATAGAGGCACACAAGAAACGGTCGAAACATGTTGACTTTAGCAGTGGTAGGAGGGAAGCCTTGAGATTCCTAATTTTCTCCTTAAGGCATTTCCCATCCTTTTCCTATTTTTAATCCTGATAGGGGTACCAAGGAAAGTTTAATAAAGATACTTGTTTGGTTGGCACCCCTAATCAGTTTTAAGCAATTCCTTTGAACTGCACTTTTGGTCGCACTTACAGTTTTGGTCACTGGGTGTTTGCACGGCTTTCACCGCTATTCATGTTACGTGTTGTATTATGTTGAACTACTCTGGTTGTACGTCCTGTTAAGTGGAATTTTTTTTTTTCCCCTCCCTTATGCTCCGCCCTGAGTGTGGCTACACCAGGGCGTATTATAAGCAGGCCCAATGATGAAGCATGTCACATACTTCGGTATGTGAGTGAGGGCAGTTTTTCCAAACAGAGCAATTTGCCTGATTGGGGCGTTTGTGTTTTGTTTGTGTGGTCTACTCTATACACCCCCTCTGTGTGTGTACATTTGAGATTCCTCGGGGTCTGGGGTGGTAGAGCCTAAACCTATATGACCCTCACCCCTCTTTTGTGCGGAACACTTTCAGTTCATCATGGTCTTGGGTATGAAGGAGTCGACTCCTTAGGTCACATTTTGAGCAGAACATTAGGGAGTCTGAATACTGGTGAGTCATCCTCAGCTGACAAGTCATCCACAACAACAATGAGTCATCCTCAGTTGCCGAGTCATCCACAACAACCACATGAGACGGCCGGCCAAGATCTCGTGAGACCTCAAAGTCTCAATGGCCATTTTTAAAGCTCTGAATTATTAGTAGCCTTACTCCTGGACATTCGATGCAAGGAACCCAGACGTGACGCACCTCCTGCCTAGCCTCCGAATTTGGATCAGACGTCTCCATCTGGATACGATAAGTACTCTATTTAGAGCTCTCCCATCTTGATATTAGTCCCACGGCCACCGTGCTCATAGGTAGTGGTTTTGATTGCCTTGCCTGGGCCTCTGGCTGCAAACCTGGATAAAAGAAAGCTTGGTACCTCTCACCGCCTTCGAGAACTAGGGTTATTTAGCTGCACAGATACGTTTGTTGTTTATGGTCTATATTGTGTTCCTTTTCAACATCCCTAGGATCTCTTTATTTTTGTTCAATCTGGTGTGCTATCATGTGAGGAGAAACACTAAACATCGATGTGCACTTTGTCAACGTACTAGTGGAGATCACGCATCTACTAAATACGGAGGTTGATACTCTATGTGTTGTGATGTATAATGTTGAGCTGTGACTTGTGATCTTCTTGTTTATGTACATTATTGTGAGGTCATAGTGTGTTGCCCTTTCTCCACTGTGCTTGATTAGTAGGTCCAGTATCTTGTTTCCCCTTTTAGCAAATGCTAAGTACCCTTTGGGAAGCATCTGTCAGTTTCAGCTTGGGTGCTATATCTGTCCTGCTATCTGTACTAACATCTTCCTTATGATTATTCGTTCTGTAGGGCCAAGTGGTTCCTCTGGAGGATAGTGTATCATCACGTTTGTTATTTTGGTAAATTGTTTTAGCCATTTATTTTAGCTTTTCTTTTTTAGTTTGTTGTTTGTTGTATGTTCCCAAACGCCTTTCCCTTTGTTCATCCTGACACCACCACTTTCTTCTTCTACCGGTGGTAGTGTGGTGGATGCAGGGGCGAGACGGTGCATGCTGCTCCTTCAAAAGTTGGTCTTGGACCTCGTGGATGATGACCTAAAATGTTTAAACTGCTTAGGCTCCAAGAAGGCAAGGGTGGCAAAAGACCGGTGTGAAGTTGTTTGTTAGTGTGCTAAAGGGAGCTCCTTTGAAATGCAATTGGAGCAGGGAACAGCTCTGCACCAAACATCCTGGCAGTATGGTCGATCTTTCCAACAACTGCTTGCCTTTTGTGTCACTGTTTAAGAGAAATACACAAGGGCCAACTGCCATGATAATGACAGTCATATGACTCTGGACACAATCTGCAGGCACAAATAACAGGGTTTTTCACTACCAGGACATATAAAACTTAAAAGTACAAGTTCAAAGTTTCATATACAATGCACCTTGACCTGTGGACCAGGTCGAGTTGGCAGTTTAAATCTACACACAGGCTGCAATGGCAGACCTGAGACATGTTTTAGAAGGCTAACTAAATAGGTGGCAAATTAAGTGCTGCGATGTCCACTAGTAGCATTTAATTTACAGAAGACCCCGGTGGTGTACTACTTTACTAGGGACTTATAAGTAAATTAAATGTGACAATTGGATGTAAACCAATTTTACCTTGTTTAAAGGAGTGAGCACAAGTACTTTAGCACTGGTTCACAGTGGTAAAGTGCACAATGCTGCCTTCCATTCCAAAGTGACATTAATTTAATTTACAGTTTTGCATGCATCATTGAAAATGACTGCGTGCTTCACAGCAGGTTATCTTTTATTAGGAACAGATTCAAAATTTACAGTAAAGGTGGTGGTGATTGACATTAGCTTCAAGTGCCAGATTACAAGTCAGGCAGAACAAAATTAATACATGCTTATATGCTTAATTTTGCTATGCCTGATTACTACTGTCTAGGTTTCTTTTCACCCAGTGGATGTGGAAGAACCTGACCTAATGTTTCTAACGGTAAAACCAATTAGAAAACAAGAATTTAACTGCAGCAGCAGTCAGTCTCATTCCACATTTTTGTTTCTAAAAGGGGGAAGGGTACAATGCTTCCATCTGCAAAGGAAAAACTTTCCCTACCAAACTCCATGTCACATGGATTTGAATCCAGTCCTAGCATTGAAAAAGCCAATATATTCTGGTGGCTGTACTGTGGTGTTGCTTTTAACAAATTAATTTGCTGGCACAACCAGTAACAACTAATGTTTACAAAAATCCATGTGTCCAGTCATGGTATAAAATTTACATACTTGGGGGTATATTTACAAGAACTGGTGCACCGCTGTTTTGCCACAGCAGTGAGCCAAAACAATTACCGCCACGGTACAACAGATTCCAATGCCATGCTTGCGTCATATTTACAATATGGCACAACATGGTGTTAGGAAGAAGCAGACATCTTAAACACTGATGCTGTTGTGTGCACCTTGTCGTCTGGAAATTTTATGCTTATGCTGCAATAGTGACGTTTTGCGAGTTAGCGTCTATAAAATAGATACTAGCCGTCTTAGCGTTACTTTTGTGTAACTAGAGGTAGAAATTTAAATTAAAAAATGCTGTTACCTGAAAGCAGCAATGGAGCAGCCAGCAGCTAGCAGCCAGCAGTGAGCAGAGCATGAGCATAGGAAAACAACCCCAGCAACCCCACTACCACCCAGGATGACCAGCCAGAGTCCCAGGATAAGAGGAAGAGTAAATGCATGTTTAGGGAGGAGGAGAATGAGATGTTGATCACGGGGGTGATGGAGCACCAACACCAGCTCTTCAGCAACTCCAAAATGTCATTGGGAAGGAAAAAGGGCATATGGCAAGCCATAGCGGACAAGGTGAATGAACAGTGTTGCCGAAGTCAAGGGGCCAGTGAGTGACAATAAAAAGTGCTAGCATGATTGCAAGCGCAGGGCAATGGAAAAACTGGCAACATCCTCAAGGAAACTGTGCAAACCGGAGGTGGTAGCCCAGCGCCCCAGTAGCAGCTGAATCCGGGAGGAGGAGCGGATGTCAGTTGTCATCTCCGAGGAGTCTGTGATAGGACAGTGCTGGCCATAATGAACTACAACAGAAATAGGGTAAATTGCAACAACGGGCAATGTAGGTAACTAGGTCATGTCGTGCAGTTCCAGCAGCTATATCCCAGAGCTCAGTGGCACTGTCTGCAGTCCAAAGGGTAGTATGCTGGCTAATCAATGGTTGAAAATAACATAAATGGAAGGCTCATGGGCATTTTGACAATATTTTGGAATAGGGCAGTGCCACAAGCATTCTAGCTGTGCTGCCCTACGTAAAAAAAAAAGGCAGGAATGCACCACATCTATAAGATACAATGAATTCCTGTCCTCTCTGCCAGCGTACAAACAACGTCGACTGCCAAAGCAGGCACCCTTGCACCATGGTGGAAAGGTACCTGCGTGGGCGCTAGCCAACCTATTGTGCACCAGCAGAGAGGAAAGCACAGGGATGCGTTATATTGTTTTAAATACAGCACGCCACTGAACTTTCCTGATGACTCAGCTTGGTATAGCAAAATGTTTTGTGGTGCAGAGCTTGACCATATGTTTAGGAAATATGCCCCTCTGTCTCACCTGGGCCCATGCAGATTACCTAGCCTTCAAATCCGTAGCATGGAATGGGTTTGTCAGAAGAGAAACAACCCATCTGAGGGGTGGCGATATGTGGGTAATGGGAAGTATCTACTCATAGGCACACTTCAAAAGCCCTGTCCATCGTAGCCTAGATTAAACTACGTTGCACACAACTGTCCTGGCATGCAGGGTCACAGCACACAGGTTTCACCTGCAATGGTAGGGACCACCTGAACTCCTCTCATATACTAAATCTGACTGGGTGTAGGGGTGAATGCAAGTGATGTACACCAGAGGACCATGGGGCATATTTACTATGAAATGGCTCAACATATCGCCGTAAACAATTCAGCTGCGACGAACTGCATCATTAAAAAAATTAAGGGATGGACGTATTCACAGATATACGTGCCACCCATGCACTCACCACTGCGCCGGTGCAAAAAGAACAGCCGGGTGCAAACGCAGACACCAATGCGCCATAATGCAAGAGTGCTTGCATTGCAGGGATGAGTGCTTATGTGCAGGCGGGGACACCTTCCTGAACAAAAACAACCCCGTAATGCAGGCAGCCTTGCACCATGGCTCAAGGGTGCCTGCATTGGAGCATGGCTGTTCTTTTTGCACCAGCGCAGGTGTGAGCACAGGGGTGGCACACATGCTTGTAAATACTGCGCATCCTTCCTGCACATAAACAATCAATATTGTCGTTTTGCTCCTTCTATGTCTGCTACAGAATGCAGCACACATAGAAGAACAAAAAACGAGGAAAACAAGTGCTTCTCTTTGTTGACCCACACTAAAGCCTCCTTCTGAAAGGTGTTATTTTTTGGCGCAGCCTCAGATTTATGATTACTTGCAAATCTTGGGGAGTGCCAAAAAGCAAAGGGTGTTGTGTGGGAACGTCTAGCAACACACCTTGCACACTCCTTTGATGCAGAAAACGGTGTCTAAGGGTATGATATTTAAAAGGTAGCATAAAGCCATGCAAAACACGGAGCAGGCCATTGCACCTATAGAGCCCTGTAAGAAGTGATGCTCTGGTGGCGCACTGCCCTTGTAAATGTAACCTCATGTGTGTCAAAACAAAGGATGGTGTGTGGCCCTAGTGGGCACGTGCTAGTGCAGTGCATAATAGGTGCTGGCTGTACACTTCGAACTGCCACTCTGCCTGAATGGGGAGAAATAGCATTGCAAAGAATTGAGAAGGTACATGTGTACTGTAAGGTACCCTCACAAATACACATGCACTGACTGACTGGGTCACACTTGTCTAGCAGCTGGTTAGGGATGACAGACAACAGCCCATTGTGGTACTACATTCTACATGTCATGTGGACCTGGGTGAAAATGTAGTGTGTGCCAGGAGGGAATCTGGTCCACAATTGACACACTGTGCCACATATACAAGTCGGAGGATGTCTTACAGGGAACTATCAAGGAATAGGGAGAAATACTTAGTCACCATAGAGGACACAAGTCCGGTAAGGTCAGAGGCTGAGGTGGATTGGCCCAGTGGCCTTATAAAACTGGGAAGGTACATGTCACTATACCCAGCACTACTACCATGTGTGGTGCTGCATGACCCATTTCACTCTATAACAACCTGCCATATCAGTCCAGTGTATATGTTCCTGCATATTATAGGTGTCGTAGGCACATGAGTGTCAATGTATGATCTGAGTCCCATCACTGTGTGATAGTAAGTCAGCTGCCAGGATCAATTTGGGAACAGCCACAGGAGGCATGTACACATACAAGTTCATGGGTCTTATTTAAATGATGTGTGACAACCTGCAGATAACCAACTGTGGTCGTGATAAAATGGGTTGATCAGTTTTCATAATCTGACTAGTATAACAGGGTCCATCCACTCAGAGTAGGCACACAGTGGTAGTGAGAACAATGCTTAGATCCTGTCATCTGAAAGATAAATACAGTGGAATTTGCAGTCCATACCCTTGCGTAACAGATGTCCTACACATCAACGAGGAACTGAAAATGAAAAGTATTGAACCTTGATTGTCAACTGGATTACTCATGTCAACATCTAAGAGGGATCAGCAATAGCATTTCTTCATCTCATTTCAGAGGATGAACCCTCAGCTCCTGGTCAGCACGCTGTCCCGAACTTCAGCAATGATGGGGATGACAGCCTGCAAACCATTGACCAGAACACACTCCAACAACTCCTAGTCTTCGTCGGGACATGATCTCCGGACACCGGGAGGGTCAACAAGAATATGTGGTCTCCACATCTACCGCCTATCAACCAACAGGCAACACCTGCCACCCCACCCAGAGCCCTGGACTCTGAGCACCCACAGACTACTTTCCAACATGCTGCAGTAAAAGTCCAGTGGGACATGGTAGAGCAGGTGCGGCCAGTGATGGAGACCATAGCAGCCACCCTAGAGGGAATCTGTGGGTGCCTTAGTCCCAATTGGGACAACACTGCAGCCTTAAGAGGCACCTACTCTTGACTCCGTGGCGTCCAGAAGTCACTGGCTGACATCGCTGAAGTCATGAGGCAGAGGATTTAACAAATCCCCTGTCAAAGTGGCACCAGCGAGGTGGCCAACTAGCTGGGGGCAATAAGAACAATCTTGGAGTCCATGGAGTGGAAACAGGTCTCCCACTTTGCTGCCATGGCAGCCTACCACCGCGACCTTGCTGCTGTTGTAAAAACAGCAGATCCTCCTCGCTGCTGTGCTGCTTCATTTCTTGGCACAGATGAATGCTGCTGCAGGCACAGGATCCACATCTTCTGTCCCTGATGTGCGTGTGCCTCCCTTGGCTGCCGCACTTACAGCAACCCTCTCACAGGAGACACAACATCCATCAAAGGAGGAAGATGTGGAGTGCATCTCTTTCACACAAAAAAGTGTACCTTAACATTCATTGGTGCCATATACCCAGTGTCTCCTTTGCCCTGTGCTTCTGAACATACCAGTAAAAATCAGCTGCCGCTGTCCTCATTTTACTTTCACCTTAACCATTTGTGGAATGTCAATGCGACCTATCCTCCCTAATGACATTGTGGCTATTGGCCTCATTGAAGCACTCCTCTCCTCCACATGTCCCATGACATGTTCCCCCATGGAATCTGTCTGGACATCCACTGGCTTAAAACATAAGTGAGCCGCATAAGTAATAGCACATGTAATTAAATGCACCTAGTACTACCTGTGTGTTGTCTGTCTGATGAAGTCTGGACCAAGTTGAAAATTGTGAATTATATGAGGCAAAGACACCAACCACTTGCCAAAGGGACATGTGATGTTTGGAGTCAGGGACAATGCTAAGAAGTGAGGGTGAAAGATATTTGGTTAACCCTATGTGTGTGCTGATTTGCAAGTGGTTACTCAAGGTTGCAAGTATGAAGTGCAATAGGTATCGTGCAGTCAATGTTAATGGTGAATGAAGTCACACCACAAGTACCCAGTCTACCCATGGATACTAGTAAGTAAACAACATTGAGCTGACAAGTAAACGCTGCAAGTGTTAGTGTGTACGGGGCAGCCATCAGTGTGTAGGTCCAAAAACCTTAAATTTGGGTTAATGTTTTAACCACAACATCCTTCCAAAGCATGTCACATGAGGTACCCACACCGAGAAATCGTATGTGAATACATATGTTGCAATGTGTACCATTTCCATCATGATTGCCACGTGCACTGCTCAAAAATATCTGTAAATAGATCATGTAAAGCCATGACCAGCCTGGCAGATCCCTGTCCATAGGTAAAATACCTACTAACACATGTTGCTAAACACTGCTAGCAAAGACAAATGCATGGACATAACATTACCTGAGCACAAATGTTAACTCCCACACAGTAAATTATGATGAAGACCTGTATGTAGCAAATAATTACATTTAGTGTCAACAGAGAAATTAAAATTACTAAAACAACCAAACCTACCTAACTGAAAGTACCTTATCCTACATACTATTTGATACTACCTTAACTTAACCTAGCTCACGCTACACATTTAGCCCGACATGATAAACATCAACCCCCACCACCCTTAAGACACATCTCCACATAAGGACGACAGAAACTACACCTAAACACCAACTAACTACACATTGAATCCTAAACAATCATATATTTGTTTTGGTACTATTTGAGATTTTGTATTTTTTTTAAACACATGTATAACACATCAACCTCACACCCCAAAAAAACAAAAATACCCTTACCCACTAAAATTGTTCTTACCCCTACAAAACCCCTAAGCTACTATGCCTACACTATAACTACACTAACTAACCTAACTAAGCTATAAAATCATTAAGAACAACCTTAAAACTATGTACAGAGGGAAGACAGAATGGCTCCCTGTGGCTAAAATGTGGATAGTCTTGCCAGTGCCTGCTTTACTTCCTGGAGCAGTGTAATAACATGGTCCATCTTGTGCTCAAGCACAGCCACACTCAACTTTAGGTCTGACCGGTCCTTCTTAATGTCTAGCTCAAATGAGCTAGCCCCTCCTGTGGACTGTGGTGCAGGGATTGGTGGTTGTGAGGGTATGCTGGTGGAGGAGCTTGGTACTGGTGCCTTAGAGATACCTTGGCCTGCCCAACCATCTTTTCCTTTGCTTGTCTTGTCCAAGGTCGGTTGTCCTTAACCCCTTGAATGCTGGTGACGGAACCACTCCGTCATTAGCCACGGACGCGCTATGCTGGTGACTGAGTGGTTCCGTCACGGCCCGGCCGCCGCGCCTGCGCGGCATTAATTCCGCACCTGCGCTGAGTGTTCCATTGAGCGGGCGGGGCCGTGATGGAACCACTCCGTCACAAGCACAGCGCGCCTGTGGATGGTGACGGAGTGGTTCCGTCACCATCATGGTGGCGTCGTGCGGCCCCACTCACCCCCAGCGCCGCGGCGGAATTACCGGTGTTAAAGGGAAGTATTTCCATTTGCCCAGAGCCTTCTGCTCCTCATGCAGCTTCCTCATGTCCTGTGAGCCTTTGCGACCCGTTGAATGTGGAGGTACTGGTCCTTCCTGATGTTATGCTTTCTCAACTGCTCTGGTGTCATGTTGTCTGTTTAAGCAAACTGGAAAACTGCCAGTCAAAAGGTGACTAGGAACAGGCATGAACATCATGAAACAATAATATTTTCACAACATCAAAGGCAACAGCCCCAATTTCGTTAAATCATGTTGCAGCTTAGAGTGAGCATACACATGCCTGTTAGCTATAATTTCAGATTTACTATGTCCAAAGTACAAAGGCATGGCAATTGTTGCACAATGCAATTGCACCACCTTGGCACATCTAGGTGTGAACATGTTAGTACATATTATGCTTAGGAACAATGCTATTTTGTACCCTTGTTTTGGTGCAGGTGTCATCTTTACTGAACATTAATGTGCCTTCTGCATCCTGCAATGAACTTTATTCCAATTACATTTGCCAAAGTAAGATGTGCCAGGACTGTAAAGTACATGTATTGTCTCACAACATAGTGTAACTGATATGGCAAGGACCCATATCAGGGAACATTGCTAACTATACTGAACACTTGGCAGGTATTATATGTAGCAAAGAATGCTGGATAAGTACCTCCCATCTCACAGAGAAATATGAAACCTCTCCTATCCATGGTGGACCATGCCCATCTCATTACATGCTCCTAGTATCATAGCATGTGCAGCTGACTTGTTCACATCCACGGCTGTGTTCAGATGTGTATCCACTCCTACATATTTTCACATAGTCTGCCACTGGGTTCATGGCTCCCCTGTCAAGGCTCTATCTTGTGGCCCATCCCTGATTGGCAATGCATACTCCTTGACATTAATCAGAGGCTGATGCACATGCAACAATCAACATCCAATTTTTCTGACCTGCAAAGCCAGCATGTGGGATTTGCTATGCATTCAGAAGTATGGAATCAGGCAAGCCAGTGCAAAGCACAGCGTGGAAATCAAGGTGCCATACCTTTTACATATGAATTGCTGTTCAAGACCAGTGACCAGTTCCAGAACATCATGAACAGTGATGCTGCAGCAGTGCAGTTCACTTGTACATGTGGGCCTCAGTTGTGTAGGCGGTCTCAACATGTGTGACTTGTAGGATTGTGTTGCACATATGCCTTGCAGTATGCTGCAAGCTTGTAGGCCCCCCCAACTATGTATGAACTGTCTCATTCATCCCAAGACTAATATGGCAACATATTCCAACATGTTTGACTTTAATGGGCTTGAGAAATACTTACCAAGCCATTCCCATATGTCCCATGCTGGAACATCTCATCGGTTGCCTGCTTATTCATGGAATGTGTGTGCTTCTTATTGTGGTACTGGTGTGATGTAGACATTTGAGGCACAAGCTGCACATGTGTGCAGTCCATTGCCATGTGAAAAACCTGCAATGGCATGAAAGCCTTGCTTTTTTTCCTGTTAGTCTTGGTTTGTGTTGGGGAGGAAGATGTACTGGGGTGTGAGGCTTATGATGGAATCCAAGACAAAGGGGAAGAATTTAGAGAAGGCTGCCTCGGATACTCCTGACACTTTGGCTATGGTGGGTTGGAAAGTTCCAGAAGCCAGAATGTGTAAGACAGCCAGTAGCTTGGCCTGCAGAGGGATGTTGGTGCACTGCTTTGATATTGACTGCAGCCTTGGTACAATCTGGTGCAGAAGGTGAACAATGGACTCCCCCCTGAGCCTGTAATAGGCAATGACCTCCTCCTCCCTGAGGTCAATGAGGGTAATCCTCTGGTAGTATGTCTGCTCCCATCTCCTGCACTGCCACCGTGGTGATGGTGGTGGTGGTGGTGATGGTGGAGGTGGTGGTGGTGATGGAGGTGATGGTGGCCAAGCTGCAGTAGGAATAGGCCCATGGTGGAGCTGAGTTTGCCAGAGTGATACCAGTGGACATGCGCCCTTTTTACGCCTGCTTTTCTGTAGTGGTAAAATCCTGCTGCTATTGTTACTCTGCACCTCTTTTGCAAAAGTAGTGCTCTTTTTCCAAATCGTTGTAAACATGGCTGTGTCAGTTTTGTGTGTGTTTTTTAAGGGGGAACGCCTATTATTATTATTAATATTATTATTACAGCTTATAGAGCGCCTGGTTACTCCAGCGGAGTGTCCCCTCGCTAGAACACCAAAAAGTACCCAACAGCTAGACCAGAACAACCCACCCACCCCACATCCAGAGCCCCCCCAGGGAACAGCTACGGAAGGCCTATTGATGGCCATCAGGGGGATAGTGAAATTGCCACGTCTTAAGTTTTTTCCGAAACAAAGTCTCCGACGGGCACAACCTTAAGTCAACAGGGAGGTCATTCCAGGCCTTAGCCGCAAGGAAGCAGAAGGAACTCCCACCAGCCCGTACCTTCCGAACCTTAGGCACAATCAGCTTTGCCGTGCCCAAGGACCTTAGGCTGTGTGCAGGTCTATAGGTGGTAAGAAGGGGATACAGAAAGCTAGGACCTTTCTTATTGAAGTTCCTATTGCTGAAACACAAGGCCTTAAAGGTGACTCTGGCCTGTATGGGAAGCCAATGTAATTTCCTCAAGGCCTCCCCCACCGAAGCCGGTCTAGGATTGTTCAGAATTAGGCCTGCTGCAGCATTCTGAACCTTCTGCAGGATGTTCAGGTTTTTTTGGGTCACCCCTAGGTACACAATATTGCAGTAGTCTAGGCGGGATGTAACAAGGGCCTGTATAATGGTACGCCTATCATCTAATGGGAGAAGATCCAAGATTTTTTGCAGCATCCTAAGCATGCCAAAACAGGCACCAGCCACCGCTGATATCTGTTCGGAAAATGAAAGTGAGTCATTGAACCATACTTCCAAGTTCTTGACCTTGGTCTTAGGGGTCGGAGTCGGTCCCAGCTCCTCCGGCCACCACCGGTGTGACCAAAGAGAGGGCTGCTTACCGACTATCATCACTTCCGTTTTACCCGCATTCAACTGCAAACAGCTGAGCTGCATCCAATTAGCAAGCTCCCCCAGGCACACCTTAAACTTGGCAGCCGTTCCTGCCTCTTTTTGCTCCAGGGTGACTATCAACTGAGTGTCATCAGCATATGACACCAGTTTTACCCCATTTCTCAACACAATATCTGCCAAGTGGTGCATATAAATATTAAATAGTGTAGTGCTGAGAGCCGAACCCTGTGGCACCCCTTGCGACAGAGAACAGGCTCTGGATTCAAAAGGATGCTGTAGAACCTGGAAGGATCTATTCTCAAGAAACTGTTTAATCCATCTCCATATCACTCCACCGACCCCGGCCTCCCCCAGCCGTTCCAAAAGAAGGCCGTGGGAGAACGTGTCAAAAGCGGCACTCAGGTCAAGAAGGATCAAGGCAGTGGTTTTTCCCTCATCGACAGCAGTTTTTAAAGCCTCAGACACAAGAAGAAGGGCAGACTCTGTACTATGTTGAGGCCTAAACCCTGACTGAGTTTCATGGAGTACTTGTCTCTCTTCAAGGAATAAGGTCAGTTGACTGTTAAGATGCTTCTCTGAGATTTTAGCCACATAGGATAGTAAAGATATAGGTCTTAAGTTTTCTGGGAGAGCAGGGTCTAGGGAGGGTTTATCTAACAATGGTATCACCATGGCATGCTTCCAATTGCTGGGAACCTCACCTGAACAAAAAGACAAGTTCAGGAGCTTGGTGAGAACTGGAGCCTACCTTGCATATCATTATTGCTAACTGCTGCAACCAGTTCTGGTGCTGTGATAAATAGGTGCAACAGTTGAAAAAGTTACGCTATAGGCCTCTAGCGTCAAGGCCTCTAGCATCACTTTGTAAATATGGCACCAGAAAACAAAAAGCAGTTGCAGTATCAAACAAATGACGCAGCGGTAGCACTAGCCCCTTGTAAATATGCCCCTTTGTCCAATACTCCTCCTGAATGAAGAGCTTCAGTCAAACAAGTATATCCTTCACTCTCCCAACTCCCTCATACAATGTTCATGCATTAGACATACTGGCTTCAATATCCTTTGTCTCACACCTTTCAATGATAGCGATGTGACCATTGCACACCTTCTGAGAAAGGTAAGCTTCCGGCTGAATCCTGAATGCCATATTTAACTTACCTATCAGTCCTTAGTATATGGTACAAAGTGTACCCAGGGATAGTAAGTTAAAGGTTGTTAGTGGACTGCAACATTTTTTGTACGGCCACTAAAGTGACAATGTGAAAACATGGCTCTAGGTCTGCCACTGCAGCCTAGTCGGGCAGTTTTAGACCGTCAACCTGACATGGTAAAATAAACCTTTTGCTTGTCAAAACCTTCCTTTCTAATATTTATAAGTCACCCTTAGGGAAGGACTTTGTAGCCCACAAGGCAGAGTGGAACATATTAAAAAGAAGGACATGTTCCTTTTAAGCTTGATATTTCAAAACAGTAAATCTAGAAATTGCTGTGTTCATTGTAGCAAGGCTGGTAGTCCCGTTTGCTAACATGGAGTTACACTAGCCCACTCGCTAAATGCCTAAATACCATTTAGGCCACAAAACATAGTACTCCAAGGTATCAAATTCTATGTTAAATCAAATCAGACAATGCTGAATTTGGATGTACTGTAGCTATTATTGTAAAGGTCACTTTGGAAAGTTTCTTGCTCCAAAACTCTGTCTACTACATCAGTTGTCACCTGAGACAGCCTGCTGCCCTCCTGATAGCAGGTGTGAAGCACTCCAAGGAATGGGTAACAAAAGGGACTATAGGTGGGAGGAGGTGTGACCTCCTCCAACAGGATGGCCAGAGGACTGTGGCCTCAGATGGCCAGCTTCAAAGGGGCTACCTCCTATGAGAAACACATGCAAGTCACACTTATGCTTACCTACTCCTTTGTGTAGGTAGACAGGCTGGCATCTCCTTCAGAGGGGGAAATTGTAGAACAGAATTTCAAGGAAGGGGGTCTCATTATACAGAGCACATCTCAGGGATGTGCCCATAGGTCTGAGCCAGGTCCTGAAATTTTGGATTTGGTTACATAGATGCACTGTGGGATAGCTTAGTGTCAACTTCATAGGAAATGAAGTCAGTAGGGATAGGTTAGCCCTGTGTAAATTGTAGTCCTATTGGCTAGGGGGTCCTCCTCAACCACAAGCTCAGAATTGACATACAAGTTGCATGTCTGGCTTCGAGCCTCAGAACATTGCTGGACTTAGAAAGGACAGATGAAGAACTGCACTTGCTAAACCTATGGACCTCAGAAAGAAAGGCTGCACCAAGGAAAACTGCACCAGCTGCACCTGCTGAACCAAGACAGGACTTCATGGCAAGAGAACCCAGGGGCTGGACCTACTCTCACTCGTTCCAAGGACCAGTCAGTGGACTTCAGGAGCTAGTTGGCTAGGCTCCTATTAAGCTTCAGGTAGTCAAAAGCTAAAGAAACTTTCACCCGAAACGTGCTCAGTTGACCAGTAGCCACTGGAATTACTCTGAACTCTGCTGGTACAGCCCATGAGATTGAGTCCTAGCCCCCAAGAGGTGCATCTGAGGTCCTGGACCCTTTGCTACTGCTAAAGTGTACTCGTTCTCTCAACAGTACTGCAACTTGAGACCCAAAAGATAAAGTTTTTGCACAGAGTCCGCAGCTTATAGATGATCCCTATCTGCCCATTTGTGGGTAGCCTTGAACGCCTTTGAGTACCACATTTGTCCTCGGACTGCTGGACTTTGCCTGTCCATCAATGTCAAACCCAATGCTTGACACGAGGTGCAGATGACTCTACCAACCTGACTCTCGTTGAGAAAAAGAACCCAAAAGGTTCCACTGTGCAAAGGTAAAATCTTGACCAGGACCAACCAGGCACCTGCTCCCACCCCGATGTCTATCACAGTCAACCTGAAACTTTGACTTTGCCCTCGGACTCTCATAGATTAACGATAAGAGTGAAATGCAATTATTTACCAAACATTTTTAAACTTTTTGGAGTGAATTGCAGTAATTTATAAAAACCTTGCAAAAATCATAACAACTATTCCTTCATCTGATTTTTTTTATTTTGGTGTTTATTTATAGATAAAAATATATACTATTTTTTATAAATTGGAGTGGGATTTTTATTATGTTGTGTTTCTTTCTTATTAACTGTTTTGTTTTAGATTATCGCTTGATTTCCTTTCAGTTAAGCCTGTCTGGTCTATGCCAGAGCTAACCAGGATTGAGCTGAGGTTTGATTTAAAGAATCTTAACTGGACCTAATACAAAATTGTGACATTATTACTTGGTGAGATCTCAAAACCACCCCAGCTAATAATCCACTTTTCCACAGAAATATAACATGGTTGTCTAGAAGGTGAGGTGGCAAACAGGCTCTGAGTTAGCATAGCATTAAAAAGAGGTGTGGTGTGAGAGGTAACTGGTTTAAGATAAATATTTTGAGTTAGTCAACATGAGGACCAAATATGGTCAGAGGCATCTGGATCAATACCACATGTGCCTGGCTGTGACGACATCGCCATGTGCTAGACATCACTGTGTTGCTACTGGGTTTTTCGTACTCAGTTGTTGTCCAATTTAATTTATGAAATATGTGTTTGGGGTATTACAACTTCCATGTGATTGCCTGTGACTCCATAGCCATGTGTCACACATCTTTGTCACAGCACATTAATACATATCACAGCTGTGCCCCTGAATGCAATTCTCTAATGTTGAATATTCTACATGAACATTATTTCCGGTATGCCAATTTGAATTTGATGACCAATTATTTTTGGGTGTTTTACAGCTATTTTTGATTTAGCCCTGGGCACCAATGACAATATTGACCTTGGTTTTAAGTAAATGTAAATGTAAATGTAAATGTATTTCGATTTATATAGCGCACGAATCACCCAGGGGTCTCAAGGCGCTTGCTTAGGGAACCCGTCCTGGTATTCCCCTGTGAGATACCCCGGCAGGGTATTCACAAGGTGAAAGCCAGGCATCCCGCCGCGAGGGGCCGTAGTGGAGATTAAGCAGGCTATTGCCCAGAGTCGCAGAGTGTGACCCCGTGAGTCGAGTAGGCACCAGAGCAAGAATTGTCGAGTCCGTGGAATTTTTGAGCCCGAGACCCGCCGAGGCGGGGAATCGAACCCTGGTCCACGGCTGATCTCAGCTTCCGGGTCTGCCGCCTCTAACCACTGAGCCACGCTTCTCCACGCTATTAAGTAAACAACATATCTCACCATTCACGGGTCAGTTGTTTATGTGTGCTACTAATGACGAGCAACCATCGGATACTTTTGGGTAGCGATGAAATCCCATGTTGGAATAATTTCCAACAGACCTGCTATGGTTTTTCTTTGGCGGGTTCATTATATTGTGCACTTCATATAAAAATAACACACACTAAATGATGGTAATAGAGGCTTTGCTTTAAGTTTCACAGCATTTCTCTTAATGTTCTCTTGTAGAAAGGTGCTATTACAGAGCAAATTTGGCCCTAATGCACTAAACAGCAGAAAATGTTCTCAGAGAGTTGAGGATTGTTACTGAAAGATACTAGAGGAGAACTGGACAACATAATTGATTCTTTGGTTTCTAATGACATTTTGCTTACAGAGATATAGTGTAATATCCTCCCTAATTCTTTTAAATGGTATTTTCATGGGCGTATCCTCCTGTTCACTTTATATTATTAGGTGTGAATACCGAATTGGACCAATTGAGAGCACCTATGTGAGGAACGCAGCAGGACTGGGACATACTCTGTGTGGCGATTTGGACACAGCTACTGAATGTGGTATGTATATAGGCCTGGTGGCCCGCATAGGGACTTATGACCAATCACCATGAGCATGACAGTTTCTTCTCCCCCCTGTTTATAATATTTTGTGGTTCAAGCTCTGCATATAAGTCATTGTGATTAGATTGATATGAACAAATCTTGCTCCTTAACTGGTTTCTTCCCCCTCCTACTTATTAATCCCCTCTCTCATTTTAGTTTTGAATGTTTGATGATCATGAGGCGATAAAAAATTAGATTAAATTAGAAGGTAGGCATAATAAAACATGATGCCCTAATAAAGGATAACTTCCTGTTACATGATTTGAACTGTCTCTCCATATTTATGTCCACAGGGTATTATCATATCCTTTTTGTTGAAAAGAGGCGCAATTTATGTACATTCATTTTTTAACAGCGTATGCTGTTTGTATTGTTTTTGTGCTTTTTGTCATATGTCACTTAATGGTAGGGTGTCTTCTGTCCTTGGAAATTATATTATTTGCATTACTGTCTAAATATAATTGTGTGTCATTTGTGTGTTGTTGTGCTTGAGTGTCTTTTTTTGTGCACTATATAAATTGTGTTATTGTATGTTTGAATATTTATATATTGTTTGTACCATTGTATGAGAGCCCTAAAGAAGTCCATTTATATGAATGAAACACGTTGACTGCCTTCACTGTATACGTGCGATGCTGATACGAAAAATAAAAATTAAGTGAAGAATTGAACACAACTCAGTCATATGAACTGTATTACCAAACCAATACAGGGGGAGGAGTTTAACACAGGGCAGCATGCCAAGATATTAAGCTGGAATATAGCAGGACTTAAAAATAAGTCAGATAATGATAGATTGAATGATTTTTTAATGAGTTTGATATGATTGGGCTTCAGGAGACCTGGGAGACTGAGAATATTATCTGGATTGATGGTTATACAACCTATTTTGAGTCAGCTAAACCATCAGCAGCTGGTAGGGCAAAGGGTGGGCCAATAACCCTGATTTCCCTAAAGGTTGCAGGCAATCACCGTAAATTGGACTCAGGCTCACCAAATTGTCTGGTAGTGCAGATTACCCCCACTAACGCACCCAAACTTCTTACTGTTAATTTTTATAATTCATTTGACAGAATTATCGCAAATGAACACCTGGTCAGTCTGAAACATTGTCTTGAGTTTTGTAGCGGGAAACAAACTACCCCTTATTGGGTTATTGTTTTGGGTGATTTTAATGTACATCGATGCCAATCGAACTGTCATGTTACTGACGGCTTAGGCCCCGGTAATCATATAGAGATACACTTTGAACACTCACTGCAAGGTGTGTTTTTAGAGGGCCCCCTAGCAGAATTTGGCCTACTCTATCCTAATACCGTGCCTGATAGTGATGAGATCCCAACATTTAAAGGCAGGGGAATGCACTCTACTATTGATTATATTTTTATTAGTGCAGCCCTGAACCCCCAGGTGATAGGATACACCACTACGTTGTCACACTTTAGTGACCACAATCGTATACATATTACATTGGCGGGGGTATTAAGAACAACTTAGAATCAAATTCATGTGTTCTCACCCCCACCTTAAAATCTAAAGACCAAGCCCGTAGACTCAAGTGGTGTATGGTAGTGCCTGGGGATTTTCATGCAAACCTATTGAACACTGTTGGAAGGGAGATCGATCTCTGTTCAGATGACAACATAAGGGACAAAGAGATCCTTACAGCATATGCTAAAATCTGCAATCAGGTGGCCTCAGATCTTAAACGTCCATTTAAGGAATTTTAGAATAAAGGGGAGAGGTGGTTTGACCATAATTGTACAGTTGCTCACCAAAAGTTGTTGGTGGCTCTAAAACACAAACCACAAGATAAAAGTACAATAGCAGCCCTAAGGAAAATATACAAACTGGCCATAAATGCACGCAAAGGAGAGATTAAAAAGGAGGCAAGGAATGATCTCTTGTCCATTGATGTCATCAAAAATAGTGTCAAGTTCTGGGAAATCGTTAATAAGCCATCCTTTCAGAAAACCATGGGTAGTTCTCTTGAATGTAATATATAGGAGCAGGAATGGTTTAATCATTTAAAATCTATATATGGTGATCAGGAGAATCAAGGACCTTCAGGTACAGTATTTGAGATTGAGGCATACTCTATGGTTTTTACAGAATCAGAAGTAGCAGAGGCCATAAACCAAATGACAAGTAATAAAGCCCCTGGACCAGATGGTGTCCCAGTCGATCTTAAATCGATCTTAAATCTAATGTGACACTATGGTCAAAACTTCTTGCTCATGTTTTAAATATGGCATGTAAATTAGGCCTACCTAGATCTTGGTCTGAGTCAGTTATCGTCCCAGTTTTTAAAAAGGGTAATAGAGGGGATCCAAGCTGCTAAAGACCAATCTCACTTATAGATTCTGCTGTAAAGGTGCTTGGAAGAGTGGTACTCAGCAAACTTACGGTCTGGTTAACCGAAACTAATACACTATCAAATCTGCAATACGGCTTTAGGAAAGGAAGGGGTACCACTGACCAGTGCTTGAATCTGCACCCATTAATTGGGAAGTATACCATCGCCAAGAAGGGGACTTTGTATCTAGCGTTGATGGATCTTTCCTCTGCCTTTGACCGAGTGAATAGACTTATTAGCCATACTAATCAAACTTGGTGTGGATGGAAACATTGTTCATTTCTTTGCCGATTTGCATAGGGATTTGACAGTGACAGTGAGGTACGACCAAAGGGGGAACTGCACCCAGGGAATATGCATCGTAAATGGTGTCAGGCAGGGATGCATCTTGGCCCCCCTACTTTTTACCCTTTACATCAACAACTTGGATCTAGCTTTAGGGGAAGCCAGCAAAGACATTTCACATGTGGAAGAACTGCTGATTCCAGCCCTCCTATACGCAGTTGATGCTGCCCTATTAGTGAGAACTGCGGTTGATCTACAGTGTCTTTTAACTTCCTTTGCCGTATTTATAAGATCTCTGGGTTTAAGTGTAAATTTCTCAAAATCACACTCAATGATAATCGGCTCTAGGTCTAAAAGGGTTAAAGCTCTCCATTGTGAGGGTAACGTGATTACTAGGGTTACTACATTCCCTTACCTAGGAGTATTATTTGATGATAGAGGTACATGGGTCCCGCAAATGAACGCAAAGAGAAACGTATTGCCCAGATCTACATCTGCGGTCCTAGGCTTTGCACGCAGGTTAGGAGCAAAAATAATACAACCACTGTTAAATGTATACAGAGCAAAATGCATTTCTATCGCAAACTATGGCCGGACATATGGGGTTTTTGAGAGCAAAGGAAATCCAAATTGTTGAAAACAAATTCTTAAGAAACTTGCTATCGGTACCACAATCCACGCCATCATAATTCATCAAGAGACTGGGATAGGCTTTCTGGCTGACTTAATTGCAATAACACCTTTACTAAAATGGATAGCAACTTGGTTAAACCCTGAGCTCGAAATGAATCGCGAAATCATAAGAGATTGTTTAGCTTTAGACCAAGCTAGTAGCATTCCTTGTTTGAGTCATGTGAAAAGGCTGGCAGAGAAATTGGGACGGCCTAAATTATTTAACTCCCCAGATAAATTAGTAAAGGGAGACATGCAGTGGGTTAAGAAATCTTATTTATATATGGCAATGACAATAATGAAGCAGTGCGCTTCTATTTTATATTACTTCATGGTCCTTGTTTAAAGGTTGCACCTTGGCAGCAGGTGCCTTTTAGTAAGTGCACATGGATAGGAAATATATTGCTAAGATCCATTTCCTGGAACCGGGTATAGGTATGGCAACTTATGTTCCACTGCCTTATTCTGTGGTGTTTTTTACCTTATCATGTATCATCCCCAACAATTCCATTAAGTTGCTTCTTTGCAATACTGTGTGTCATATATGCTTTGTAGTAGGTGATTCTGATGTACATTTTGGTTGCCCCCAAGTCACTGGCAATTAAGAATATATCTGTACTGGAGTCTACCTGCCCGGCAAGTTTCATTTGGTGGTATATGTCATCCTGCCTGTACCCTCTATTTGTTTTGCCTCTTACTTTTCACTGTACTCTGCCCTTGTGTTTTTTTCTCCTTGCCAAGTGTGCCCAGCGGTGCCGTCTCATGCTCCTGGTGTTTTGTTTCTACGTTAGTGAGATACTTTGTTCTCGGTTTTGAATTAATGGAATCTCTGCAATGTGTAAGATGTTTTACAGCTGCAATCCTGTTTGATTACACTGACTACATATGCCCATGGTCCAGATGGGAAAGAGTATTTCTCACAAGGGCTAGCCATTGTAGTTTGATTTCTAGTTGTAGCAAATTTGTTGTTGAATGTTGTGATATCAGCACGGTTATGCCCATGTTTGGTTTATGAAAGGGTGTGCTATTCAGTGACATATTCACAGGGTTATGTTTGTGGGTGATATATCCATCTGCAATTACTAATGTGGAGAACGTGTGAAAGATCTTTGGTCAATTGAGACAGGTGGCATTTTAAGTTTGGCGTTTGCCAAGGCCTTATGTTTTTAACACAAATATATACACTACACATACTTAAAGGGGCTTTCAGTCAGCACTCTTCATCCATTGGTCTGTTGCAGATTCATATACATTTGATATTTGGACAAAATATTGAGTTTTAAATATCGGGAGACTGAAATTGAACAAAATTTAAATTTTACAGATAAGTAATATTTCTATTAAGAATATTGTTGTTAATAAATTCGTTTTCAATAGTATAGTTGTAAAGAATGTAATTTTTCAATTGTTTTACTGTTTAGTTCATATCTTAATTGTATGTGTTATTATTGTTTGTATAATTATTATTATTATTATTATTAAGTTATTTAATATAGTATGTAATTTTAAGTGATTTAACATTTTTAATTTCATTGTAAATTGTAATTTATAGTGATGTTTCTGGTTGTATCTATTTCTATTTGCCTAAAGTCAAGGTGGTTAGATTTATTTTTAGAGCTCCTTCATGTTTGCACCTTGGTCAGTGGTAAGTGGAGCATTATAGGCCTGAAGCCCAGCCCCCATGTTGACCAAAAACAAATACCTATGTTGCCTTGCATCAAGGACAAAGTGGTGATATTTCTCCCACCCCACTGTCTTGCCCAAGAGTGGGGTGCTGTTTAGCGGTATCCCGCACACCACTGGGCAAGGGGGTAATTCATTCCCTTGCTTAGGCAAGGAAGGGGAGCTTAAGGTCTCTAATGTCCCCCGCTATTGGCCAAGGTGGAGGTGTTAAGGAATCCTCACTTCCTTTCTTGACTTTATATAACTCCTGACATAAAAAAAGTGGGTAGTTCAAAAATATACATTCTTCCCACCATTGGGCCAGGCATAGGGGGGGCCTGGAATTGTAAGTCCCCCATGAAACATGGAGGGCACTATGCTATAACAGACAAGCATTTTGTTATGAAAATAGACCATTTTCAATAAAATATATTTTCCTGAGACAATGGATATTATAGTACCAGTCTCATGCATTCTTCGAGTTGATAGGGCCTGATAGTGCATTATTCCCTCCCCGCTGTGTACAAGGGTTAAAAGTGGGTGGTGTGGGGGATTAAAATCTTCCTATTCTTTTCAATAGTTACGTTTAAAAAAATAAGATTTGGGGGTTCTTTACTGTGCTCTTTTAGAGAAGGACATTCTAGACATTAATCTACTGTCCTCTTGTAGGAGAAGGTAGAATTGTCACCAACTCTATGCTGCTCTCATCCATATAACCAGGGGCCTTGTTATGATGGGGGCGCATGCTAAAATAGTTTGGAATTTTATTGCTATTACAACAATATACTCCACAAATTACATTTCAAAAACACTTTATTTTAAACAAAGCAATCAGTTCAAATTTCTTAAAAACAACTGTGACTCAGCTCAATTTCTCATTAATTATATTGTTCTTACATGCATAGGTCCCTCTAAGACATGATCAAAACTCTTATTTATTTTTTTAACTCCATACAAGTATTTTAGGTTCTATTTATTCATGTTTTAAATTGTAGTTGTTACATGATTTGCCAACACAGATGCAATTTGCTTTTGATGGAAATTGATCACATACTGCCAATATGGGTTTCACAGTTGCATACTACATCTTCAGAGCTGTAATAAAATAATACAATGCCATTTACATTTTGTGTAGGTCTAAGATACATACATTATTTATCTAGTAATCCAAACTCAACAAGTAGTATTAACTCTTATGTACCAGTACCATCCAAATATTAAGCAATGTACAGCAATTACAAATTAATAAAAATATTTAATTGGTGCTTTTTCATCATGTTTCCACATCACATCAAAACTTATGAAACAGTTCATTTGATAGGTATTTCTTAATGCACAGTTTAAAATCCACATTACTGAAAGACTCCAGCAGAAAAAATCAACTTCCTTTTAAGTCTTTCACTGTTAATAATTTTCAAAAACAGGAATTGATCCTTAATCAAACAATAAATACCTCAAATCAGTCTAAGAGTGATGAGAAAGCTGATCTCTAATTTAGAGTTAAACCAAACGATTATATAGGAATATTGTGTTTAAAGACACTCTCAGATACTGACAAATTCAAAGCTTGATGTTTAGACAGAATATCTGTAACAGAAATGTCATGGGACAAAATATCGTGTCAAGAATATAGAGGACAAAAATATTGTGAAGTTAAGTTTCTTTAGGCAAGGAAAGTTTTACTATATATAACTTCACATATATGTAGCAAGCAAAGTTTTACTATATATAACTTCACATATATGTACCTAGACAGTATATATATATATATATCTTCAAGGTATGTTGATGTGGAGTTAAGAATAGTAAATCTATACTTACCTATTTGCACTTACCTTCGTGATATTTTTGTCCTTGAAATCTTTGACACAATACTATGTCCACATGATATTCCTGTTTTCGATATCCTGTCAGTGATCCTAAAACTCATAAAGTGATGCATCCTTTCAATTTTGTAATATGTTATTGTGTCTTCAATGTAAAATTCAATCTATATCTCAACTTACATTTCACCAGTTATCACATAAAATATTGGAGATCTAGAGCCTGATTCATAAACTTAACTTTGAAGTATATTTCATAGTAGTACAAAACATACTACAAAACGTACTACAAAGTGTAAGTTTTGCATATACTTTTATGTTGTGGAGTTCTCTGCCTTCACTGTGGAGTCTCCACACTCAAAAGTATAGATTTTATTGGTACATGTGGGAAAGACACAAGGGAGTTTGTGAGAAAAGGAGTAGGTTTACTATTAAAACGGATGGGATTAGGGAGGAGTAAGAGGGGCTTGGAGAGGGTCATGGAGGGGCTTTTGAAGAAATATCACCTACTCACTTAAGAGAAAGCTAATTGCATTACTCTTTGGTGGACACATGTAATTTACACCTTTTCAGTACGTTTACACTCGGCATTGTGAATACCAAAATAGTAAACTCACTACAAAGAGTAAACTTACTGAAAAGTGTAATTAATTTGAAGTCATCCAGTTACGTTAGGTCAATTTATCATAGAGTGCCTTCAAAAACAATCCTATACCAAGACTTAATTAATATCAGTAATTTAGTGATTAAAATGAACGTATGTCTTTTCTTGGAATATCTCAGTTGCATCAAACTTTTCTCCCTCTTAATTCTGATGGGTAAATGGTCTTTCCAACCTATTTCTCAAGCGAGTTCAAAAGATCCATCTATATAAGAGAAAACGTGCTTAATTTGTATTACCTTTTCAAATTTATTCTATTGAATAATCCATAATGTTAAACTAATGTAATGTTTCTCCGATCACAGTGCAATGGATTTCTTACTGATATTATATTCCACTATTACTTATCCTAGTTCCAATTTTTTTAAGCTAATCAGAATTGTAATTCACGTCAACTTTAAAGTTCTTAGTTTCATACTTAAAACCTCTTCTCTGTCTTTTTCTTTATTCCTGGCTTCCATGATATGACACCCTCATAATAAACAAGTATCTATATGTCACTTATATAGTAGGCCCAGACACATTTTAGTTGCACCAGCATAATCTACAGTTATTTCTGACATTCTATTTTACACTAATAGGACATTCTCAAAATGATGGCACGGTCACTCGTCACATCCTTTCTAGTTCATTCTAGTACATTAGAGTAAAAATCCTATTGTGGAAGCATGGGAACAATGCAAATAAACAGCACCCAAGCGGCTGTTGTCCATGGCTCTTGTGTTTTTTATAGAATTGTATTAGCACAAAATGTGTCCTCGTGTTTAAAAAGGAATTCACCCTGATTTTGGGATCCCCCACGATAGTAGCTGATTCTGAGGGTGCTACACACTGAGTTATATTTGGGAGCCATACATATAGAAAAACTTAGTAATAACAAATGTCCTGCTATTCTGTATTCCTGATAATAACCGTATCCCCACTAGTACAAGGGAAAAGAAGTGCAACAAAAAAAAGGAACACTCAAAACTATTAATTGTATTACATAAAGCCTTTTGATGATGTAGCTGCAGTATTTGGGCATAGAGCTGGCCTGCACCCAACGTAACCTATCAACTCCTCCAGGCCCTAGACCCCCCAGTAAAACCTCTGGACCCCAAAGCAGCGGAAAGCAAATGCATTAAACTTTCCACCTTCTTCGACGAGAAAATCCAAAAAATTCTCGCGGACCTACCCCCAATCACGGCTGACAACCTGGGCGGGGATCCTTCTAAATCTCCCATTTACTGCCCTCACTCCCCTGATGGCAACCTACCCTTTCTGGACACCTTTGGCCCAGTGTCTACGGAAGAGGTAGCCGCGACATTGGCTACAATTAAAAGTGGCTCTCCTCGCGATCCCGCCCCCCTCCGTTTTCTGAAAAAAGTGTCTAGCACCATCCTCCCCCCCTCACGTCCCTCATTAATTCCTCCCTCTCGCAGGGTCTAGTCCCTCCTAGCTGGAAGGCGGCAGTGGTCAAAGGCCTTTTAAAGAAACCCTCTCTAGACCCCCTGGACCTAGCCAACTACAGACCTATCTCCCTCCTCCCAGGAAATAGCAAGATCACGGAGAAGCTAGTGAATAAAAAACTATCACTATTCCTTGAGAGCAACAACCTACTCGGGACCTCCCAGACAGGGTTTCGTCCAGGACAGGGCACTGACACAGCCCTCCTGGCAGCAGTGGAGAAGGCCAGAAGCATTCTGGACACGGGAGGATCAGTGGCAGTGATCCTCCTGGACCTCAGTGCGGCCTTCGACACTGTGAGCCACCACACCCTAATCCAACGACTGGGAGACATCGGAGTAAGGGGCACGGCCTTGAAGTGGCTAAAATCTTTCCTAGACGGACGCTCCTTCCAAGTCTGGGAGAATGACAGCCACTCCCCCGCAATCCCCCTCTGTTGTGGAGTACCGCAGGGCTCATCTCTCAGCCCTACGTTATTTAACGTGTATATGTCCCCGCTGGAGAAACTGGTCAACCCGTTCGGCATCTCGATTATCAACTACGCCGACGACATCCAGCTGGTGGTAACCCTCTCACACCCGCACCAATCCCCACCCGACCTTCACAGCTGTCTCTCGGAAATTCATAACTGGATGAACTCCTCGGCACTGAAACTGAACGGGTCCAAGATCGAGATCCTGCTGCTCGGACATAAAGAGCCCTCCCTGCCGCCTGACATCTGGCCCGTCTGTCTAGGTGACCCCCCTACACCGAAGGAGGAGGTCAAGAGCCTGGGCGTATGGCTCGAAAAGGACCTGAGCTTCAGATCACAGGCCAAAAAAACGGCAGGAATCTGCTTTGGACTCCTTAGGGCCTGCAGAAAGGTCTTCCCCCTGCTCCCCGCTACCTCCAAGAAACTCCTGATTCAGGGCCTCATTATGGCGAGGCTGGACTACTGCAACACAATCTACCTGGGTGCCCCCGAAGCCACCCTCAATACCCTGCAGAAAGTCCAAAACGCCGCGGCCCGCCTACTTACCGACACCCCCGCCAGATCCTCGGCAAAGCCAGCCTTGAAGCTCCTGCATTGGCTCCCAGTCAGAGAAAGGGTGGCTTTCAAGGCCCTCTGTCTGGCCCATAAGACCCTCCATGACAAAGGCCCACCCATCCTCAAGGATTTCATCATCCCTTACAATGCGAGTAGGGTCCTCCGCTCAGGCGGAGAGAACTTCATCACTGTTCCCAGAGTCAAAAAGGCCCGGTCCGGAGGACGTCGCTTCTCGGTCCACACGGCCAAACACTGGAACAACCTTCCTCGGAGACTGAGAACTGAACCTAATCTTCTCCAATTCAGGAAGGCCTTGAAAACCTTTCTCTTTCCTTAAATCCCCCCCCCTTCGATTCTGACCTCTCCTGAGTTCTGGTTCTAGCGCTGGGATGCTCTAGGGTTACTACACGCTCTATAAAACCTTAAAATAAATAAATAAAATAAAACTGCAGTCATTTCAGAAAATTATACACCCGGGGAAGTGAAGAATGCTATGCAAACATTGAACTGCAGCTAAAATCACGGAATGTCCTCATAATTCTGTGAAGTATACTTTTGGAATCTGCAGGGAGTAAGAAAAGTCCTATCACTCACTGTTCCACATTCCTCCCATTAAGAAATGGTGCCTAACTTAAGCTCCGAAAATGCACCTTGGAGACTTCAAGATTTTTCCTCGGAATTTCAATCACTCTGGGCATATGGGTAGCTGTGGTATTTTGACACAACTTTGGCAAGCATCCAGGGAAACCTACCAACCCCATCCATTTCTGAAAAGAAGACACCTGGCAGAGCCAAGGCTGGCTTAGCTTGTATAGATTCCACTAATTTTCATGACCCAGAATGCCTCACAAGCATTACACTTTTAGTGAAAATCCTAGGATTGTTTATCATTTTTATAGACAGTAGTTCTTAAGCCAATGGAGATTGACAAAAGTCCTTCCATCCAATGATCCCACACTTCTCGTGGTAAAAATGGTATCACCTTGCATGTGTGGACCTATTGTCCATGACACGAAAGGCCTCAAAAGGCAAATGTGGAA
Source organism: Lissotriton helveticus (assembly GCF_964261635.1). Taxonomy (NCBI): domain Eukaryota; kingdom Metazoa; phylum Chordata; class Amphibia; order Caudata; family Salamandridae; genus Lissotriton; species Lissotriton helveticus. The sequence goes on along the minus strand of NC_136070.1, from coordinate 1,014,443,342 downwards.
ACATTACGATTTTCCTTTGAATCAAAGAAATTCTGGAATGTAGACAGCAGTGCTATTTGGTGAAGATGTCGGCTGAAACCTAGGGAAACCTATCAACCCGAGATATTTCTGAAAGCTAAAGACCGGGGGAGCTCAAGATAAAGTGAAACTTGTTTGGATTTCATCCCTTTTTCTAACTCAGAATGACTTATAAATGCCAAATTATGGGTGAAGAACCTATTGTATTGAACAGAAACCAGTCAAAATTTGGACTGTGTGAAGTCAATGTAATGTCAATGCCGTCTTCTCATGGTTACACTTTTAGTCTGCTACTATTATGTGCAATATGGCAACCTAAACACATGTTACCGTTTTTCTCCTGAGTCAAAGGGGTATGCAGAATAGCAATTTGTTTCTTATGGTCTGGAAGTACCTAAATTTCAGTCACATAAATATGAGGAACATTGAAATTTTTTTACACATTTTAATGCTTGCACAGCATTCTGGGCAAGAAAATGAGCGGAGATCCACTCAAGCCTCATCCCCGTGGATTTGCGTGGCCACCATCACAAGTGGGAGTAGGTTGTTTCTAGGCACAGTTTTGATATTCACAGGGCATTCTGGGTCTGAAAACATGGAGGGATCCATACAAGCCACACCACCCTGGATTTTCTTACGTATCTAGTTTTCAGAATTATTTAAGGTTGGTAGGGTTTCATGGGTGCCAGCCAACCCAGAGCCTAAAACAACAGTCATCCCCAAGCAAGTGAAAAGAAATTGGGAGCTCTTTTTGGTATAGTTTTGACATATGGGCCAGGAGAAGGGTTAAGCCCAACACCCTCCATTCTACCTTCACCTGGCAGCAAAATGACTGCCTGGTGCATGATGCCAAGACAGGACAGTGCCCTTTTCTCAATTTTTGCACTGCTGGTATGTAAGCTTCCTGGTGTCAGAAATTCATGAATCAAGAGGTCCAAAACCAGAAATATAAAAGCAAGATTTGCTTACAAGAAGACCTCAATCACCAGACAACACAGGGAGGTGCAAGGGTGGAAGAGGTGGAGGACAGACCTGTGGCAGCTGCAGCTGAGAAGGAAAGACTGACAAGTTAATCTGAGATGATCAGGTTTGCTCTCCTAGGCTAGGTTAAGTGGGTGCAGCAGCAGGAAGTAGTTGGTGCCTTACAACTTGCTTTGATGTAACCTGTTTGCTCGTGAACTGGAAGAGGGGCTCCTGGTACTGTCCAGATCTGTCAATGGCCCAAGATCTGATGCATGTGGTAACTAAGACACTAAATGACATTGCTTTGGTGACTATTGCTTTTGACATCAACAACATAAGTACATTCCATTTCTCTTCAAGATGTATTCCTACTACTGTGAATAATACCTCAATCTGCTGACTACACCTACTTGCCTATATTCAGTAGCCAAGCAGCTGCACCAATAACATTTTCCCTCGCTCCTCCCTTACCCTCTTTTCCCACTGTTGAGGTCCTGGCAGTGAGTTTTCCTTAGATGCATTCACTGGCCTCCCTCTCAGGAAGGAGTTCACTGCAATCTAGTTAGAAGCCCAACTGAAACTAGCAGAATTATGCTGAGTACTAACACCTGCCCCCCTTGCATGTGCAAGTTGGTGGCAAATGAGAAACATCCATTACAGCGCAGTCATTACAACACACTACTTTTACAATGCAACGCAACTGTCTTTACATCACATGCCCTTAAAACGCATGCCATTACATTGCATGTCACTACATCGCATGTCATTACAATACATACCATTTCAACACATGCCATTACAATGCATTATGAGGTAAGTAATGGAGATTTGTTTAGTTTTAGGGTGGGAATGGGTTTTGGGGTACATGGAATATTAATTTTTACCCCTACACTCTCCAACACTTTCCCTACTGTTGCACTCACTGGAGTGGGATTAGTAAATTTTACCCCTACACTAGCCAACACTTACCCTACTGTTGCACTCACTGGAGTGGGAATAGTAATTTTTAGCCCTACACTATCTAACACTTACCCTACTGTTGCCCTAAAAGGATTATGCATTGTAATGGTATGCGTTGTATTGGTATGCGTTGTAATGGTAGTTTTTAAAAACGTGTTGTAATGGCATGTGTTGTAAAATCATGCGATGCAATGGTAGTTGCGATGTAAAAACCATGTTGTAAAAGCATGCGTTGTAATTGTTTGCTTTGTAACGTGATATATTCATGTCAAATGTCCAAATCTTCTCCTGGAGGGGCAGAAAGGCTGTCTGGGGCACAGGAAATCAAGGCATTTGCCCTCAATCTGTGCACTGTAGGAGGGCTGAAAGCCCATCAGACCACCACAGGAAAAACATGAGGAATGTAATGAGGTGCTGGGTGTGCACACCTTGGCATTGGGCTCTACCCTCCATCCTGGCCACTAGTCTTACTACCCCTAAGCAGGAAAGGTTGAAGGGTTCATTTCCAATATTCTTGTCCCAGAGGTACAGAAAGCCCACTATACATCAGGGATTGATGACCAAAATAGGAATAGTGTGGGGCTGCAGTCCTTGATGGTAGTGAACACCACCCCTGAGCACCAGATAGACTTTCAGTCCCATAGGGGAGGCTGAATGGGAATTACCTCCTCTCTGTCAATTGATATTTCAAAACTAGGGGCGTAAAAATAAAGACTTCCTCTCCATTGCTTGGGGGGGCGGGTGGGGTGGAGGGTTTGGCTGTAGGGGCTGCAGGATTTGGGCTTTGTGCTCCAGGGTGACAGAAAGACTGTAATGGGTCAGAGCAAGACAGCCCTCCGTCTCATTCTTTTTGAAATCCTTTTTTTCTGGTCTCTGGAAGACTTTCTGAGATATACCTAGTCAATGAGCAAGGATAAGACCTCTCCCATCAAATACCTCTGTGCCACTCCGTGGAGCGGCACAGAGGAAAACCTTCCCTCCGATGCAAGCTCATGAGGCCTGTTTACCAATGGAAATAGTAAACCAATTTGGTCATTTATTTTTGAGGGGCTAAAATAAAACCCCCATAAAACAGACTAGCCTATTTTTGCAGTCTGTTTTTAGGAAAATAGGCATACTACATATAAACATATAGTTTTTGTGCAGTAGGGATCATATTAGGTCCTGATGAGTAAAGCAGAGGGGACTGCTTACGAAACATGTCGACCAAGTAGGGCGTAATACATACACCCTACATAACCCCCATTTTAACATTTCCAGCTAGAGAAGTGAATGCAATTTGTTTTTTTCTACTAGCCAGGGAATTTTTAAGAGCCCCATTTTTTCACAACTTTCACCCCCTACCACTCTCACTACCTACACCACACAGCCTATTTCCATAAAATCAAGTGCTCCCATGCATTTGTAGGTCCTGTAGAGGGACGGGAAGACCCCTATGATGAAGCATGACACTATGGGATTCTTAGTGTGTGAGGGGTATTTTAAAAACACTTAGTGCTTTTCCAGGTCAACTCCGGGATCAGCAACACTCACCTATTTGTGTATCACAATATATAAATACATACAAAAAATAGGACATACCAATATAGTCTGATTGCTTTAATGGTTACACGTCCTCATCGGTGGGCTTTGTGTTCTTGAAAACCAAAGAAGTAGATATGAAAGGATCCAACTATTGATTAAAGCAATTAGGTGAAAGGAGAGTGGCCTGGAGCACCACTACTGGTAGACACGGACACAATAAGGGCATATGGACCCTGGAAGACGTGATCATGGAGAGACATAGAAGATACCAACATTGTGTAAAATCGGAAGGCACAACCATGGACCCTGGGAGAACCGAACACTGGGAGACACAGATACTGGGGAGACTGAGAGACATGGGAAGACATAGACAGGAGACACTGGAATGGACATGGGCTGATAGAGGATAACATAGAGGGTCAAAGGAACAAAGGGAGACACAATCCCCCTCAATACGGATCAGTTTTAGGTGACCACAGTGGGGCCATTAAAAGCAGTAAAGCACCCTGTTGAAAGCCACAGTGCTTCAAAGCCTATTATAAATAGCAGACGTGTGCTATTCCAAGTAGAGGTGGGCAAGCCAACAAATTGACAAGAAGAGTTGAGCCAAGGCTCTAGGTTGGCTCGTAGAGCCCGTGCCAATCCGTGAAAATGTTTGCTGTGTGAATCAAACAAGAAACATGTTAAAATGTATAAGGGCTCTTCAAAATGTAAAAGGGTTATTTCTTCAATACGTAGAAGCTTTGAAATGAATATGTCACATAACAGCACTGCGAAGTACATAATAAAAGTTTTTAAACAAGAAATTGGAACCATTCCTGCCCCTGTCCCCACCCTGGCAACAGCGTCATTAACTATCTAAGACCCAAGACAGTTGTCATGCAAACCCTGCATGTGGGCCAGAACATTATCAAGCAACATTATAGTCTATTAAATCAAACACAAAAGGTTTTTGTACAGCTGGTATTCTGAACTCCCAAATTTGAAAGGGTTTCATACGCGATTATAAAGAAAAAGGAGTTTTGGTGAAATGAAATAGTTGCTAAAGTTCACACAATTTAAGCGGGGAAGGCAAGATTTATCCAGAATTTCTGATTTCACTTTGTAAAATCCAGTCACTAAATAGGTATCCAGGGCAGGCTTCAGCCCTGGTAGCGCCCAGTGCAACAATGTTTGTTGGTGCCCGCCATCCGTTGTAGAGATGGTAACCACCACCACCACGGATTCCGTTATCCTCACCTTTTAACAGTGCCCCTCAAGTCTCTATAACCACACTATTTCAGTTGCATTTAAATAGTTATATAGCACCACTCATAACAGTATAGGGTGTCAGAGCACTTTGTATCATACACACATTACACAGAGACAATCATACATGTGTAAATCAGTGTATAGGAAATGTTACATAAGCCAGAGGACTACAAGGTGTAGCAGTGACATGTCATCCATACTGGTAGGCAGTATAGTTTAAGAGTGCTTGATCTGGAGAAACACAATCTCAGAATTGAAAATGGAACACCATAGTTGGGGGATCTCTTTAATAATCAGCATCTCTACCCTTTTTGTAACCTTAATCTATGCTCTAATATAAACTTTGCAGTGTGCATGCACTTCTTTGATGACAGTTAATTATTCACTGTTCTATATTCAGATTTTAACTCATAAACTGCAAGTAACAAAAGGATGTCTCCTAGAAAAGCAGAAACCCACTGACCTATTTACATTGTATGCACTCGGTGATCTGCATGGTACAGGTGCATTGCAGCATGCATATTAACTCTCTCTGTACTTGTTATGATCAGTCAAAACCTCAACTAGACAAAACTCCAGGTAAAACATTCATCACTGGAGTTATCTTTACTTATTTATTGTTGATGTCAGGGAATTGCTGGAGGCAAAGAAGTGGCAGCAGGTGTTTTAAAACCAAAATAAACTTGCAAACTTGGTGCCCCCTGAATTCAGCACCGGGTGTGGTGGCAATAGTCACACTGCCCTAGAACTGGCACTGTAGGTATCTATTTGTCTCTCCTCCTAATGGTAATGTTTAGAATTTACATAGCGCGCACACGACCCAAAGATACTGAAGTTCTTTACATGAGTACCATTTACGCTACACAAGGTCACATGATTTTTTTTTTATTTCGGTGAGGTTACCCAGAATCACCAGATATTAAGATGATGCCGGGACTCAAACTTGGATCCCCAGTTAAAAAGACTGCAGCCTTGGCAGTAAGGCCAGGGCCTGGTTTGAGCAAGGGATATCAGGCAGAAGCCACATGAAAGCTCGGCTCGTTAAGTTTCCAACTCGAACTCGAGCTGAGCCAGTCTTAGGCTCTAGCCTGGCTGGCTCAAGCTTTTAGTGGCTCGCCCACCTCTAATACCATGTAATAAAACACAACATACCATAACATTGAAGTATTTGAGTTTTCATAGGGGAAATTGAGACAGTCCCAAGTAACGCAAAATAATGGGTCTCCCCAGCAAAGTGAAGGGGGGGCAGTGCCGGACTGGCCATAGCAGGCACCCCAGTGCGCCACACAGGTGGGGGCCGGTTTTGGGCCCCTGGGGGCCGTTTATGTTACAGGGCTGTTTTTGCAGCATAGCTGCAAAATCAGCCCTGTACCAAAATTGGCTGAGAACCGGCCCCGGCAAAGGGCTCGGCACCCCCCTCCCCCCAACGGGGAGGGGGGGGGTGGCCGAGCACTTTACCAGAGCCGGTTGTGGTTCCCAGTCCGGCCCTGGGGGCATTAGTCTCTCATATCTCACAGGTATATACATTGGCATTTGTAATGTTGTGCACAGTCTAGTAGTTGGGATGGGAGGAGTTTCGGGGCTGGGGGAAGAGGCGGAGTGAGAACAGGAAAGGGGCAGATAGAGTAGGGACAGGCACGAAGAAGGATGCAAAGAATAAAGCTCCTTGAAAGATAATAATTTGTTTGTCATTATTCAAGTCAAAACATGACAACTGGCGACGAGGGTGGGATGGAACGGTAATCAGCCCCAGAACCCAAGAAGAAGCGTCCTGTCCCTGGGCACCCCAAAGAAAGAGAAAGTTCTTCTGCAGGACACGTGTGCCCCGAGGAAGCCGCCGCCTACAGCCCTAGGCCAGCGGTAGATGAGCTGCTCCACAAGCTGCCGATCGTGTAGAGCCCCCAGTAAAACAGCGCGAGTGCAGCGCTGCCTTTCTGGCCACTGACGCGCTATTTCGCGTCAAAAGAAGTCACGAGTGTGCCCTCTAGACTGGGCCATGGAGAAGGCACTGAGAGCCCACCTCAGTCCTCCTGAAGTGTCCTGAGGGAGTGGGGAGCGCCAGACGAAGCCAGCGACCCCCGCAGAGGCGCCGGAAGAAAGTACCGACATCGGGTCTCACCCCCGATGCGTGAGGAACGGCAAGCGGCAGACAAACGAAATCGGAGCTCGCTCCTGGCCTACCTGGACGGTGGAAGTGGCCTGGAAGTGGAAGCTGAGCTGCAAATCCCTGCTGTGCGAGCGAGAGACTCTCGGTGAGTGCCCCATGAGACCGAGTGAGCTGCAGAATGAATGAGGAGTCAAGCCTCGTGGGTGATATGTGGCGGCCATCTTAGAGTCAGGCAGCTGTGCAGGACATCCCAAGCCCTGGTGAGTGCAAGGTCAAGCAATAATTGCCAGATAAGCATTGGCGAGTGCAAGTGAAAAAAAAAAGGGGGAATAAAGGTGACGACTGCAGACACAAGCAGCGAGCCGTGCAAAAGCGAGCACCCGTAAAGAACACGAGTGTGTTGTTACCACGTCAGTCCAGCCATGTCAACCTCACCCGCTCGAAACGGAGGTGGTGCAGCCGCGGCGTGGCTGCCCCTGCCGCACCCATCATCTCACATTTACGCCCCCCGGAACCATTGACACTGGTGGCGGGCGGAAGCATGGGTCCTCGGTGGCAGGAGTGGCTGGAAGACTTTGAAGATTACCTAGAAGGGTCGAAGGTCACAGGAGACCGAGACAAACTAATTGCACTCCGCAATCTTGTTGGCAAAGAGATTGGGAAAGTGATCAAAGAATTACCGACAGATGATAAAGGGACCTATGATAAAGTACGTGATGCACTCAACATAAAGTTTGTGCACAAAAGAAATGTCGACTACGAGAGGTACGTGTTTCATCAGGCACGTCAAGACAAAGAGGAAATGATGAGTACTTTCATCTCACGACTGCGTCGACTATCAAGGTATTGCAATTTTCACTCCTTTTTAACTGACGATGCCATCCAATTGAAAGTCATCGATGGCTGTCATTCAGAGACCCTTCGCAGGCGACTGCTGAGAAAGAGTCATAATCTTGACGAGATTGAGGAGATGACGAGAGTGCATGACCAGGCAGAAGAGCACGCGAAGGTCATGGAGACAGGACGGGGCGAGAAAAAGGAGCAGGCGTACTGGACTCAAAGCTCTGGCCCTCAGAGAAGATCCGGCGACCAGCAGAGAAGGTCTCGTCCAGCGTCTAGACACACACATCGGAGTCCTCAATGCCACGAATCAAAAAGGAGAGGAAAGAGATCGAGCTATACCAGGAAGACAGAACGTCCAAGGAAATGCTATCGATGTGGGTACGATTTCCCACATACAGACACTTGTCCAGCGATGGGGCAACAGTGCCGGAAATGTGGGCGCATGAACCATTTTGAAGCCATGTGTGGAGTGTACAACACGGAGAGAAAGAGTGAGAAAACCAGGTCTCGGACGGATGAAAGGCAGCACCACGCAAAGGCCGTGCAAGACAGGGCAGTGTCGTCTTCTGGCTCGTCACATTCCAGCAGAGGGTCTCACAGCTCTCATCGGACCAGAAGATCTTTATCAAGGGAATCGAGATCAAGTTCTCGAGAGACGGCATACACCGACGAATACGTCTGCATGGTGGCTGACCCGGATCAACTAAAAAAGTATCCTCCGCTGGACATTGAAGTGGGGACTCATGCCACCAAATTTGTACTTGATAGTGGGGCATCGCTAAACTACATGCCCGTGACTGAATACAACAAGATGAGACCGCAGCCTACATTGAGCCCTGCACACGTCAGAGTGTTCACCTGGATGGCGAAAACACCACTTCACTGTCTGGGCAAGTTCGCAACGACGCTCAAACATGAGTCCACAGCAATTCAAGCATATATTCACGTCATTCATGGACCAGAGCTGATTGTCTCCTCAGTTTGCCCACGGCTGAGAGACTCAGACTGATTGAAATATTATACCGAGTACATGACAATCCAGATATTGTCCGGAAATTTCCCAAGCTCTTCCATGGACTTGGAAAAATGAACAAGTGCCTGATTCGCCTACATATAAACGACCGAGTGCGACCCATTGATCAACATCCACGGCGAGTACCTTTTCACCTACAGCAGGCAGTGGAGGACGAAATTCAGGAACTGGTTCAAGCGGACATTATTGAGAAAACGGATGGTCCCACACCATGGGTGTCCCCAGTTGTGATCGTCCCCAAAAAGGGCACCCCTGAGAAAGTGAGATTATGTGTGGACATGAGGCTGCCCAACACAGCAATAGAACGGGAACGACATCCAGGGCCTCACCTGAGCGACATGATAGCGGCGTTGAATGGAGCCAGGGTATTCTCCAAGTTGGATCTCAACAAGGGATATCATCAGTTGGAGTTACATGAAAAATCGAGATACATCACAACATTCGCAACTCATCTGGGCTTGTTCCGCTACAAAAGACTAAGCTTCGGAATCTCTTCCGCAGCCGAAATCTTTCAAGAGGTGAAACGCCAAGCCATCAGGCATATCCCGAACTCCCTAAATTACAGTGACGACATACTGGTGTATGGATCAAATACCCAAGAACATGATCAAGCCCTGGATCAAGTGTGTCATGCTCTCCTGGAAGCGAATTTAACGTTGAACAAAGACAAGTGCGAGTTCCACCAGTCAACGCTCAAGTTCTTTGGTCACGTTTTTTCAGGGGCTGGCATGAAGCCTGACCCGGAGAAGGTGACTGCGCTCAACACCACCAAGAGCCCTCAAGATGTCAGCGATGTCAGATCATTCCTGGGCATGGCCAGTTACTGCTCCAGATACATCAAGGACTATGCAACGATCAGTCACCCCCTTCGTGCCCTCACGAAACAGGGGCAACCGTTTGTGTGGAGCCCCTCGTGCGAGAGGGCCTTCCAAGAAATCAAGCAAGCAGTGGAATCAGCGGATAATTTGGCCTATTTCAACACCAAATGGAAGACGGAAATAACGGTGGATGCCAGTCCTGTAGGTCTGGGCGCCATTTTAGCTCAATATGACAACGACACGGAGCGACGCCACATCGTGGCATACGCCAGCCGCAGCCTCTCTGATACTGAGAAAGCCTATTCGCAGCCTGAGAAAGAGAGCCTAGCGGTTGTGTGGGCATGTGAACATTTCCATGTGTTCATCTTTGGCAAACATTTCACCATGATCACGGATCACCAGGCTCTTGTCACCATTTTTGGCAACCCCAAGGCCAAGATGCCACCCCGCATTGAAAGATGGGGTCTGAGACTGCAGGAGTACACCTTCACAATCATTCACAAAACCGGGAAGGGTGAGAATCCGGCGGACTACATGTCAAGACACCCACAGGCATCCCATGAATCACGCTCATCGATGGCTGAAGAGTACATACATTTTGTGGTAGGTGTAGCCCGACTGCCCGCGGTTCCCTTAGAAGCAATCAAGGATGCTGCGGCCCAAGACAACATCCTCCAGAAAGTAATGCGCCGATTGCGCACACATCGATGGAGACATGAGAGCGAGGACGAAATGAAAGACTCACAAATACGTCAGGAAATGCAAGCCTTCCGTCATGTCAGGGACGAGCTGTCAACCACCTCAGAGGGGCTCTTGCTGAGGGACCATTGGATCGTCATCTCGAGACAGCTACGTCAAGGAGTGGTTAACCTGGCACATGAAGGCCATAGAGGAGTGGTTACCACCAAGAGAACATTAAGAGAGAGAGTTTGGTTCCCGCAACTAGATCAAATAGTTGAGTCCACTTTGAAAGACTGTCCACAGTGCCAACTGGTAAAATCAGGCGAGCCTCCAGCTCCTCTTCAGATGACTCCATTGCCGGAAGGAGTATGGCAGGAACTCGCCATGGACTTTTATGGCCCCCTACAATCTGGCCGGTATGTGGTGGCAATCATGGATGAATAGTCGCGATTCCCAATAGCTCAATTTGTGTCGTCCACCAATGCTTCCAGCACAATAGCTGTACTGGACGAAGTGTTTGCTGCATGGGGCATTCCCAAGGAACTCAAAACAGACAATGGCCCTCCTTTCAATAGCCATGAATTCAATGACTTTGCGAAGCATCTAAATATTCGACATAGAAAGGTTACCCCGTTGTGGCCCCAAGACAATGGCACCATTGAGAGATTCATGGCCACCCTGAAGAAGACTTTTCAACAGGCCACGCTAGAAAATAAAGACCTACAGGTGGCACTGAATGAAGTATTAAGGGCGTATCGAACCACTCCACACGCCACCACCGGAAAATGCCCTGCTACACTCATGCTAGGTCGACCCATCAGAACAAGGATCCCTACGTGGGAAGGAGCACTGGCACCGGTGTCCCCGACACGCACTTATCAAGAAACAGCCAGGGCTGACTGTGCGGAGAAGAACAGAATGAAAATATATGCCGACGCCCGACGGCATGCCAAATCTCCCTCCTTGCAAACAGGAGATTGTGTGGTGGTCAAACAAGAGCAGACCAAGAAAACGGATTGTAGGTTCAAAGATGAACCCCTCACTGTTACCCAGCACAAAGGCATCATGATTACTGCTGAGTCTGAGCAGAGAAGAATTACCTGCAACGCATCTCATTTTCAGAAATGCACACCAGGTATGAAAGAAATACTTGAGAGAGACACAGCGCAACCAGAGGTTGGCGAATCAAGTCAACCAAGCCCGCCCTTGAGGTTTGACCGGTCACAGGAAAATGCACTGACTGACACCGGAACACGTCTCAGGCCACGAAGAGACATAATCAAGCCAAAGAGACTGATTGAGGAAATGGACTAGAAGCTGTTCAAGTTATTTGTTAACAAAGGGGGAGATGTAATGTTGTGCACAGTCTAGTAGTTGGGATGGGAGGAGTTTCGGGGCTGGGGGAAGAGGCGGAGCGAGAACAGGAAAGGGGCAGATAGAGTAGGGACAGGCACGAAGAAGGATGCAAAGAATAAAGCTCCTTGAAAGATAATCATTTGTCTGTCATTATTCAAGTCACGACATGACAGCATTGAATTGAATGGGGGCCCCTGAAGGGTTGGGGGACTCAAAATAGATTTGTGGTTTCCCTGAACCACGAAGGCTACGGGGGCCTGCTGTGCGCCCTTGACAGCCTACTGAGTCCTGAAACTCTTTATAAAAGGTGTTAAAAGCAGAAACCACTGCAAACAGCTTTCCGTCTACACACAGGGATGTAATGTTTGTAAAGAACTTTCTTTCTGTAATTAAGCGGAGCTGGTTGGAGTGGCCCAACGGAGAATATTTTCAGAAACATAAGAGCCTCACCAGAAAGTCCGACTTGCTTCCGCGCGTGTGCGCTTCCGGTCCCTCCCCCGGCAGCTCCACCAGCGCCATCCCTTTCCTCTCTGCAGGCAGATGCTGCTGAGCTGCCAGCAGATGGAGGAGATGTCTAGACAGGCCTCTGTGCAGGTGTATTGAGCGCAGGGATGTGTGAGGCAGCAATGCTGAAAAAAAGCAAGGCGAGAGCAGAGGGCAAGAGTAGAAAGCAACCCAAGGCTACATACATAGTCGGCACACAAAACTGTAATAGGCATCTTGTATGCAAATTAAGAGGGCAAGAGAACTGGAAAGAAGAAAGATGAAGCAGGGGCGAAACACATGCCCCTGGGGCCCTAGCGGCAGAGGAGGAGGTGCACTTCAGGGGAGGGGCTTACCTTTCAGAGGGGGCCCCACTACACCTAATATTTGTGAGATACGGGAGACTCAGGGGCCCTCTACATATTCTTGGAGGGGGTGGAGGCAGGCATCAATTTATTTATGCCACTGAGATGGAGAGAAAGTAAGCAGAAAGATGGGCTCGGTTGATAATTGAGGAAGGGGACGGAGCTCAGTCTGCAGAGAAGAGCACGGAGCGTATCGAGCATCACGCATTCAGCACGGTAGCTGATCGGGCTGCCGGGCCGGAGCACATGAAGCACGGAGTGTGTGGCAGTGAGGCCTGGCTGCTGGGCCCGGGAGTGCCGCAGGAAGCGCGGGGCATATGCCAAAGAGCTGCAGTTTGGCTGCAGTGAGGCATCTGTGAGGCCGCTGTGAGGTGTAAAATCACAGCCTGAATGAGCTGCAGTGTGAGCAAGCCAAGGAAGTGCTCCCTGTGACGCCTTGGAGCTGTCGATGCTGCAGAACTGGAGGAGGGGAGAAAGTGACCAGGTGAAAGTGACCGGTAAGAGTGTGGATAAGGAAAGAAAGCCCTGAGGCTGGGTCATGCAGGGTTAAGCTAAGTGGGAGGCATAAAGATCAGATTCAGCTCACACTGGCTCAAAAGCCCTCCACTTGGGCAAAGAGTATGCAGAGCTTATATCTCTAACCAGTGCTAGTAGTAAAGTGACTGGAGGACAGGATTGATGTAGAACATGTCCTGAGTGGCGGAGCTGTCGAGCCCCAATTCCTCAAGAGCCTGTCACCTGTTTGCCACCTGCCTTAGCAAGGATTGAGAGGACAGGGTGGACCAAGTAGATACAGTTCTAACTGTGCTGAGAAATTACACAGAGGGGAATAGTGCGAAGGTTGAAGGCATTATCACACCACTTTAGACCGAGACCGCAGTCGCGGTTAGAAGCGACTGCAGAGTGAGAGCCCAGGTGAGTTTGCGGATGCGACCCAATTAGATTGTGTGCGACTAGCAACCAATAACTGAGACCTGCTCTCTGATTCTCCCAACCTGCTCACTGCTATATCTACACTACAATTCCCACCCATATTTGGCTGCGTCTACAAGGGATACAGACAGAACTTGTGCCACAGTATGGTGTATAAAAAACTGAGATCGCAAATAATTTGTATGAAAAGACTGGGAACAGATTAAGCTTTAAGAAGGAGCACAGGAAAGATGGCCCGTCCTGGAAACACTGAAACATACCCAGGAGTAACTAAATATTTTACAAAACAAAACATAAAGGAGCAGGAGAAAATACAATGTAAACAAGAAAAAGAATTAACGAAAGAAGATGGAAAGAAACTGGTGGTCTCTAACAGCACTACCCAGGGCAAATCGGATGTGAAGAAACCTCAAACAATAACTCTAAAAGCGTGGAAGAGTCAAATAATAAATCTACAAATACAGAATCAGCAAAATCAGAAGCACATCAAAATCGGAAAATTATAGAATTTGATATCACTTGCCCAGATATAAGCCTTGAAGACCTGGTTTTCGGCATGGACCCGCAAAATGAGAAACCAAAAATCCAGAATAGTACTCCACAAAAACCATTTCACCCAGAAGACTCTCTTTCTCACTCACCGGACTTCTTATTTTTAAAATCTATTGATCACTCTAATGAATACACATCGGTGTCTAAAGCCCTAGTCAGACTTCAAAGAATTTTGGAAACAGTTCTCTCCCATCTAGGGAACATTCTGGAAAACTCCGATCAGATCTTGGACACCCAAATAGGAATGTTAAAATATCTAGTAGAAAAAAAAGGGTAAACAACAACTAAACTTACAATCACCTGCAGAAAAAGAAGAAGAACAAACAAAGGAAAACTTCCTCATGCCAAAAGCCTTTGTACCAACAGTAGTAGACTCTATGTCAATGAAAGAAACCACTAGTCAAACAGGTTGGAGTAATCAATAAGTGAAGAAGGAAAAAACATACATAAACACACTTATTCCCTTAGAAAACGTTTTAAGGACTCAAATGAGATTCAAACCAAACTGCAGAGCACTGCATATTACCCAATCTTTACTAAACAAAAATCGAAAACCTCATCAAATGTGATTACTACACCAGTGTCCAAACAAATAGTAATAGAAACCCCAATAAATATGTCCGCAGTCTCCCCTGCGCCAGAAAGATCAATAAAAGAGAGGAGATCGAACAAAAACAACTGGAAACAAACAAAGAAAAGGGCAACAAGAAGGTTTGCAAAACAGAAGGTCAGAAAAATGCGTTTTCCGGAATCCTTACCACTCGATCTTACGATCTCAGAAAAAGAGGAAGGTAAAGAAATTAAACTTTTACCGGAAAAAAAGATTTCTTCATTCAAAAAGCAAAGGGCAAACTCCACTCTCCTTAACCCTATCGCCCCATGTTTTGTTTTAATAATAACTGAAAGAGAATCACGGGCACATGAGACGCACAATTACAAGACTTATAAATATGTAAGACATCTACTAAATCACAGAAGATTCTATCATGCAGTGTGGAAATTACGGACTTATTACCCTCGGGTGAAGATACCCTAAATCGGGCAGAATAACAAATCTTCTTCAAAGGATATAACCTTAAAGTCACGAGCAAGAAACTAAATAACATTTGTAACTTTTCCAGAAAGAACGAAAACCACAACAGCTGTCGTAGAATTTTCGTCTCCAGTAATTCCGGGTATTATACTAAAATAAAGCGAGACTCTACACAAATACGGATTCGACTTGGCCCCAGTAAAAAGTATAAATGGAAAACCAGAAGAAATTGTTACAACTGCAAATCAGCACTAACGCAAAAGCCAAAATTGCACAAATAATCCTTTAAATCTTTACAAAGAAAATATATCAGTCTCAATTACGAACAGTGTAAGGAGAAGCTGGACCAAAAATACACAAAAGAAGGAAAATATAGCCACTGAAAATACATGGGCATGGATTGCAGAGAATCTCAACAGCAAAAAACAGGGACAGGTAACAAGGGTCCTTTTTAGCAATTGTTTGACCATCTCTTCCTGGAACATTGCAGGAAAAACCCAGGAAAAGTGAGTAATAACTACGCAAGATAGACCGGGGATCGTGGTCTTACAAGAAACCTGGGCAACCACAACCTTTGACCACCTCGACTATTTTGTATACGACATTCCAGCAGAACTGGTTGCCCATGGCCACGCAAAAGGAGGGATAGCGATTCTCCTCTTTGAAGAATATCATCCCAATGAGCTCAAAGAATATTCAATGCATTAAGATTAAATATGGGTCTGATCTGAGCGAAAGCTCAAACAAACTGCTCATTTTCAATGTCTATATTCCTCCTGGAGCAAAAATGGACGCATTAGCGATAGAAACTTTTGAGGGTCTCGCAAAGGTGGTGGAAGATCATGATTTCCCGTCTATTTTCCTAACAGGTGACTTCAACAGGCAAATATCTAACAACCTATTAGAAAAATGGGAGTCTGGAGAAAAAGAAGAAGCTCTGGCAATACCTATGCCACATTTTCCTATAGGAAACAAAGCTGATAAAAGAGGGACAATTCTACTATTGACACTTCCGATCCTGAACGGAATAATATTAAATGGCAATACAGAAGGAGACATTCCGGCTTCTTATACAAAAAAAGGTAGCCATAAAGCCTCAATTCTTGACTACATGATTTGTAGTCTAGATCTATTTGGATCAGCCTTACAATTAAACATCAAGTTTGAGACAGGAAGTGATCATGCAATATTACACTTAACAACAGATTTAAGACTAAAACCAACATCTCTGGTGCATACCATGATCTTAAAAAGTACAGTACTGGTAAACCAGGTGCAGGGGCGGCTATCATGGAATCCTAGAACATTCAACAAAATCATGAAAATAATTGAGAAGGTACAACCATTACAAAACTATTCACTCAACAAACCCAATAATAAACGTTGAGGCTGTTGTCAATAAACTGGTACAACTGTTGCAGGAAAATTCAAATCGACGAACGATAAAAATGCAAAATAACAAAAGACGGAACCCCGATATGAGGGCAACGGAATTAAAAAAACTAATAAGGGCACCATTTTTTCATTCCTCTGAAATTAGAAAACACAAAATCAACAAATTAAAAAATCGTCGCGGAAGAGATAAAGAAAAAAACGAAAAAGGACACAAGACAAAAAATGGGTGGACCTACAGATAGCAGCAAAACAAAATGATAAACGCTCCTACTGGAACATAATAGCTTTAGAAACGGGTACACAAAAAAATCCCTACATGCAAATCCAGTGCCGCCGTCAGAGTGGGAAATATATATAACCAACTTATACAAAACAAATGAAAAGACAGACAGTAAGACTCTAACACAAAGCAGGAGAGGAAAGGAAAAAATTACAGATAATGAGGCTCCATCTCCTTTTCAAATTGAATATTACATAAAAAAGGCTCGATAGTCGGCAGCAATGGGACCTGACCAAATTCCTATTAAGGTCCTAAAAAACAATCCTAAAGAGTGGAGCATGATTCTAGCTCGCCTTTTTTTCTACATATTCGGAACAGGGGAAATCCCAAAGTCCTGGAAGGGGAGCATCGTAATTCGAATCCACAAGAAGGGCCCCAGGCTGCTGCCCTGCAATTATCGGCAGATAGCTCTCCTGGATGCAACTGGTAAGATATTTGCGGACGCTGTTTTAGGCCATCTCAAAGAGTGGGCATTTTCAACTGGTTCCATTCCGGTTAATCAAGCCGGGTTTAGATCAAAACACTCGGTTATAGACAATATCGCAGTACTGCAAACAATAATGGAAAAATATGTCATTAACGGGGGGCGCTAGAGGGCGCACTTGCTGAATGGCCGCACCTGCGTGAGGCTCCAGCAGCCCGGCATAACTATCCGGTTATTTATCCTCCTTTCCCTGCTCCCACCCGCCCGAAAATCCCCACGGGAGGGCGGCGGAAGCCACTGCACACTCGGTGCAACTTTGGTAGCTTTACCCCCTCGGAGTCCGGAGTTACAGCCTGCGGAGCCCCCCGGCTGTCAAGTGACTGGACGCGTCGGAGCCTACAGACGGCTCCGGGACCTACGCAAGCCCGAGGCTCGCCACGAGGCAGGTGGGCCTCTAGAGCTCAGCGAGAGGCGCGGCCTGTACCGGCGGTGGGGCCGAGATCCGGTACGCACTACGGAGGTACGTGCAGTGCGCAGTACTTGTGAAACGGGGGCAACGGAGGTGCAATGCCCCCACTGGCTTCACCACACTGCGAGCCCCACCGCTACTGGGATAGGCGCGATCTATCGGCACCATACTGGACTGGCGGCGGCCGCCTGCGGAAAGCCTTGGGCTTCTGGCGACCTGGCCATAGACATAGCCTTTCACAGCCTGTGGGCCTAATCCTTGCCGCGACCCTGATGTGCTGGTGACCCCAACAACTTAGTGCTCCTTGCTGAGACCTCGAGGCGCTACTTCTTGGGCTAGTATTCTCGCGCCTTTACCTTGGAGAGTGATCTATTGCTGAACTATACGCTATCTCACAGTAGGCCTCCCTGCAGACCTCCCCCGCGCTTCCCCCACTGCCGGTCGCCTCCTTTGCTGCGAAGACGCCACTGCACAGCAATTAGTGGTGCGGAGATACTGCCCCCTTTGCTTGCTTCTCTCTGGCTGCAGTGCAGATAGCGCCTAGACGAGGAAGCTTCATACCTCACATTGTCGGCATGGGGAAGCCGGACAATCGCCAACCCAAGCTGCAGTTTGAGCCTGCGTCGCAGAAGAAGACGACGCGACACACAGGGGACGCGATGCAGCCCCGGAGCCCGGTCACGGAGGCCTCGACATCGGCCCCACCGACCCCAGATATAGCCACCATACTGCAGGAGATGCGACAGGGCTTTGCAACGGTGGTTGACAAAGTGGATGGCCTCTCATCTAGAATGGACGGGATAGTCCAAAAGATGGATGTGCATGAGGGGCGCATAACTGAGGTGGAACGCAGAATATCAGAAAATGACGACACCACCGCGGCACATGACTCCCGCCTTGCTAGAATGGACAATGTGTTAAGAGTGATTGCCGCCAAGAATGAGGAGTTAGAGGCTAGAAGTCGGCGAAACAACGTCCGCGTCACGGGCATTCCGGAGTCGACCAACACGGGGAGGATGGAGTTGTACATAGAGAGACTACTTACAGCGGCAGTGGGGGCAGAAGCTCTTTCGAATCAATTTATAGTGGAACGCGCCCATCGCTCTCTTGGACCTCAGCCCAAGCCTGGAGCCCCGCCGCGACCCATAATCGCACGCCTGCTCAACTACCGGGATCGCGATGCAGCACTCCGAGCAGCCCGAGCAAACCAGAATCTGACATATGATGGTGTGCCTTTCTCCATTTACCCTGACTTTACCCCAGTGGTTCAAGAGCAACGGCGAAAGTTCCTTGCGGTCAAGAGGAAGCTTCGGGACCTGAACATTGACTATGCTCTCTTGTACCCGGCCAAGCTGCGGGTCACCCACCAGGGTACACAGCACTTCTTTCTCAACCCACAACAGGTCGAGGACTACCTTAAGACTTTGCCTAAACGACACAGGAAACCTGCGGACGCTGAAGACTTAAATACATCTGGTCCCGAATAATTACTGGCTGGCTCCCTATGGTGCTTGATCCTGCACACGACTAGATCGTCCTCGCTCCCCTCTTAGCACAGGGGGTCCCATCCTGCTCTGCGGTTGCGACGGCTGCCCCCGGGGTGCCATGGACGGGTGTCGGACTGCAGGTGGTAATGTATGCCGGGCTCCCACCCCCCTTACTCCCTCTCTGCTCCGGATGGAGACCCTAAGGGTGGAATTGTACGGAGTGGGAGGACTGGGGGTGGTGGAACGTGCGCCTCAGATGACCCCTACTGGGTGTTCCCCGATGACATTGACTTTGGTTTTTGCTTGTTTATTGTTTCCTTGCATTGTTTTGGTAAATGGGTGGGGGGTGGGCCTGGGGTACTGGCGAGTTGGGGATGCTTCAGTGGGTGGGGGGTGGTGGACTGTTTATCTGATGGAATGGAAATGCACTGAGCGTGGTATGGCTCCCTTTAGAAGAGCCGGAATGTCTCGCCCTATCTGGTTGACTACTGTGCACTTTTTTTCTTTCTTTAGGTTTGGTCCTTTTGTTGGGGCTCTTGGGGGGGCGGTGGGTGGGGGGGGTGTCGGGGGTTCTGTTGGGGTTCTGGTTATAACATGTGCGTGCTGGGTTTTGAACTCCCTCATCTGCCCTGTGGAGGGCTCCTTGGTTGTGGCTGGGGGATGGGGGGGCGGGATGGTTGTGATGTGCATTGGCTGTGGTTAACACGTGACACAGGTGATGGGGGCGCTCCTTCAGTGCTCCGCTCCCTGTTCCCTCTGGGTATCAGTGGGCCGGTTGGCCTAGGTAATGGCCTATTTATTGCCAATGGTGACTGGACCGTTTTACTTGCTTTAATCCTGTATTCATTGTTTCGCACTTATACATGGGTGACACACGCTTAAATGTGATTACTTGGAATGTGAGGGGGCTGGGAGACCATAGGAAAAGACGACAAGTATTGAGTTACCTTGATCGCCATAATGTCCACATTGCTTTCCTGCAGGAAACCCACTTTGCATCCCACAGGTCGCACGCCTTTGGAAGTAGGTGGGCCTCTCACACGGTCTTTGCTAACTACTCCTCCTATGCACGAGGTACGGCCATCCTGGTTAAGAAGTCTACCCCTTTTCGGCCTGCTGGATCCAGGGCTGACCCCCAGGGGCGGTATTGTTTATTATGGGGCAGACTGGGGCATATGACTGTGACACTAGCATGTTGTTATGGGCCTAACGTAGATGACCCACAGTTCTTCACTGCTTTATGGGCTGCGATAGTGGAGACGGGACCACAACACCTCATATGGGGGGGAGATTTCAATGCGACCCTGCACCCCCCTCTGGATAGGTCACACCCCGCCCCACCATTACACTAATGAGCGAGAAGTCCTTCGAGCTACCATGACCGGTAACAATCTCATAGACGCTTGGCGTTCACACTGCGGATCTAGAAGGGAAGGTACACATTTTACAGCGCAAGCTAAATCATGGGCGCGACTCGACTATTTCCTTCTGACCTCACATCTGTACACGGCGCTGATTCACGCGTCGCATCTCCCCAGGACATTTTCCGACCACTCCCCCGTTCTTATTGCGTTGTCTGGCTCTGAACTGGGTCCCCCAGTGACGGCATGGCGTATGCAGCCCGCTATGTTATTAGATTCGGCCTTCCAGGAAGAACTCCGAGATGAATGTCTGGATTTCTTTAAACGCAATAAGGACTCGGTCCAGGACGTTGAGACCATATGGGACGCCTTTAAGGTCACACTCCGGGGCTTATGTATTTCAAAGGGCTCGGGAGTGCTCAAGAGCATACTGAATAGATTACGCAGTCTAGAAGTTGACCTACGTAGTGCAGAAGACCGCCTCCGAGCGGGCCCTGATAATGCAACCCTCGCTACCATACGTGACAAACTGTCGGAATGCTCCGAGGAGGCTGCTCGCGAGGTAAAGTTTAGGAACAAGTACTGGGTGGCCAGGCGATATGGAGAGGGTGAGAGACCTGGGAAAGCCCTGGCGGCGACGGTTAAGCTAATGCGCTCGCCAACTGTTGTACTGGAACTTGACACGGCTGAGGGGCTGGTACTCAGGGACACCGCACAAATCCTGAACGAATTTGTGCGACACTATGGTGCGCTATACTCCTCTACCAGGACTGGCGAACTCACACTGGACGACTATTTAGCAGATGTCTCCTTGGGATGGTTGAGTGATGCACAGAGAGCCTTTTTGAGCGCTCCGTTTGAATTGGATGAGGTCAGGGAGGCTATCATGAGTATGAAGTCGGGCAAGGCCACCGGGCTGGATGGCATCCCTATTGAATTCTACAAAACATTTATTGACTTCATGGCGCCAGTGCTACGGGAAGTTTATGAAGATGCGCTAGAGGTGGGTCATCTCCCTGCCTCCATGAGAATTGCCCTTATTACGTCCCTGCTCAAGCCGGGTAAACCCGCTGCCTGCTGCGACTCCTATAGACCGTTGTCTCTGTTGAATTGTGACGTGAAAATTCTTGCAAAATTAATTGCAACGCGCATCAGCCTCCTTCTGCCTGACCTGATTCTACCGGACCAAGCCGGTTTTGTCCCTGGCAGGGCGACGTCACACAATCTTCGTACCTTTTTCTCGGTCTATGACTCCATCCACGAAGACCTACCAATGGCTGCCGGTTTTTTAGACGCCACCAAGGCATTCGACTCGCTCGAATGGGACTATGTGTTCAAAGTTCTAGAGCGTATGGGATTTCCGCTTATATTTATTTCTTGGATTAGATTGTTATATACGCGTCCAGTGGCCAGGGTCCTCATCAATGGGAAATTGTCTTCGGACTTCCCGATCTCCAGAGGGACAAGGCAGGGTTGCCCCCTGTCCCCACTCCTCTTTGCTATAGCCACTGAACCCCTGGCTGCTAAGTTGAGGCAACATCATCGGGACAGTGCACTCCGCTGTTTTCAGAGACAAATACTCGTCTCTATGTATGCCGATGATATCACCCTTTATGTTCGCCACCCTAGCGACAACCTACATCCCATACTCCGGGAATTTATACGGTTTGGTGCCCTTTCGGGAGTCCAAATTAACTGGAGTAAGTCATGTGTCTTTCCCCTTACGGCTTCAACGAGTCAATTTCCGCTAGAGTTCCCACTTGCCTGGTGTACAGGAGATTTTAAATACCTGGGTATACATGTGGAGAAGAGTAGAGAAGAGCTGATTTGTGCTAATTATGGCACTGTGATGGACAAAATAAGTGACAATATATCCAGATGGATATCACTCCCCCTTTCCATGGCCGGGCGGGCCTCATTGGTTAAGATGGTAATACTCCCTCAACCTTTGTATCTCTTTATGAACATTCCGTTTCATCCCGGACCCCATTTCTTTCGGCTACTCCGTTCGGAGTTGCTCCGACTGGTGTGGGGTGGGAAGACACCAAGACTCAGATGGGAGATCCTAATTCGGCCATTCTCGCAGGGAGGCTTCGGTATCCCTGACTTTGAGCTTTACTATCGGGCTGCTCAAGCCCACTACGCATACTTCTGGGTGCGTCAGCAGAGATATATGCCTCAATTGGCGGCTGAACACTGGTTGGCCCACCCAACTCCCATTGAAGGCGCACTCTATTCCCAAGTTGAAGGCAGAGACAAGACTCCCACTACGGTGTCTAGCACGGTCACGGCATGGAAATCCATTACTATGCGGCTTGACCTACACTTCCTATATGCTCCGCTATTGCCACTGACCTACCACCCACAGCTCCCGCTCCTGCAGGAAGCTGGCTTTCAAAAATTGCTGAAAAGCATCCATGTCACTACATGGGGGGACTTGTATCGTGATGGCACCTTCCGTACCAAGGACCAATTATATGAGAGCATTCAGCCGACATCCCTAGACCTGTTTTATTATATCAGGCTCAGACACGGGCTGCAAGCCATCACACCTGACTTCCCCTGTGAGCCCCCGGTGCTTCTTCCCCTACAAAACATGCTGCTCCACGAAAATCCCAATAAGCTGGTGTCCACACTCTATAAATCTGTCCGCGCTAACACGACCTACACTGCGCTGCTCGCTAGGCACAAATGGGATCAGGACTTAGCCTTGACTCTTACGGATGCACAACGGGAATTTTGCATGCAACAGACCGAGCGCATATCCTCCAATAGCCGTTATAGGATAATTCATTATAAATTCCTACACAGACTGTACCATACCCCAGCGCGCTTACACAGATTTCAGCTAAGGCCTACAGACACGTGTGACAGGTGTGGGGATACTGGGGCTGACTTCCTTCACCTTGCATGGGGATGTGCCGAAGTGAGCAGATACTGGACCCAGGTATTTCAAGCAATGTCCAAAATGATACACGAGACGGTGGATCCGTCCCCATTGTTGGCCCTTCAGGGGTATGTTGCACCACTCCAGGTGGCTCACCGCAAATTTGTGGCGCTGGCTATGCTTCTGGCTAAACGCAGGGTGGCCTGTAGATGGGGGAGAGGAAGAGCGCCCAAGTTTAAGGATTGGATGAGCGACATGGTATACTGCCAGGAACAATTGCATACTTACTCCGAGCTGTTGCCACCTACTTCTAGGCCTACTGATATTTGGGCCCCGTTACAATGTTATTTGTTAACTGACCCACTGGAAGATGAAAGCGCTTGAAGTTGGGATAGTGGGACACTACGGTGCCGCTTCCTGGTCCTGAATTTAAAGTCCTGGGCTTACATGTCTGGCTGGATGTACTAGCTTCTTCCCCCCTTCCCCCCCTCCGCCCCCCCTCCCTCCCTCTCCCCTGCCTCCCCATTTCTAGGCTCTCAGTGGTTTGCTCTCACCCCCCTGATGCCGCTCAGGCGATTACCGGTCTACCACCTATGACACAGACGCCCGCCATTACTTCAATTAGGGGCTTATGACTTTGCCAGCTGCGTCCCTCCCGCGGCCTGATATACCCGCTCATGCACACGGCATGCGCGCCCCAAACCCCCCCCCCTGGGTTCGCCTAGACACTGCACATGTTGATGTTGACGTTCAATACCTAAAAATGCAAGACACATTGGTTTCACTGTATAGAAGCTGCACTTGTCACTTGGATGCTATTGATTGACGCGATTATGTTTGCTCCAATGTACTTCTGTCATTCTTTGTAATGTATATATGCATTGATAGCGGCCGGCCTCCAGGTTGTTGGCGAGACGCTGTGTACTCCTGACAGTGCTTAATAAATGTTTTGCACCAAAAAAAAATAATAATAATAAAATAAAAAAATATATATATATATGTCATCAACAAGTCACAGGTAGTGTATGCAGTCTTTGTCGACTTTACAACGGGATTCGACAGGGTAGAGAGAGATAGCTTTGGAAAAAACTCGAAAAAATGGGAATCCCAGCTAATCTCCTCCGTTTAATAATATCACTGTACTCTGGGACATGGTGTCAAGTCCAAATCGGGAGGAGGAAGGGTCTCACCCGCCCAATGCCTACACCTAACGCCTGCGTCAAGGGTGCCCCCTAGCTCCCATACTGTTCTCTTTATACCTTAGTGACTTGCCGGAAAGACTCAATCAGGTTAATAATTTCCCACCTAAAATTGCAGCTTATAAAATCCACACTATGATGTAGGCAGACGATATAGTAATCTTAGATCTGACTCCATTTGGTCTTCAAAAGAATCTGCAGGCACTCACTAAATATACAGATGAAAACTATTTAATACCTAACATCACTAAAACAAAAATCGTCCCGTTTATAGGAAGGAAGAGTTACGTCAAATACAACTGGACCTTAGGGGGAAAACCGCTGGAAATTGTAAAGGAATATACATATCTTGGAAGAATCTTTTCACAATCTTTGCACAATCTGCCCCTCTTGCAAAACATGGACCATAAAGCTGATGTCCATCTAGGGGCTCTCTAACAACTTTACTCCTCCACTGGGCAAAGACACTTCTCTTCTCTTCTACAAGTATATAGCTCAAAGATTCCCTCAGTACTATCATATGCAATAGAATATATTCCAATAAATCAATGGAAAGAACTTGACCTGAAAGAAGGGAAAGTCCTCTGGAAACTGACCAAGAGATCACAAGCTGTGCCGATACAAGCTCTTAGTCTCAAATTATCATTAGTCAGCTCTCTTGCAAGAGGTATCACTAACATAATAAGATGTGCATACAATCTTGTTCATGCGGATCAAGGAACTCTACGATCCTTGTTAAAAATTGAGACATTTGAGCAAGAATCGCTGAATTATGTATTTTGTAGAAACGTATCTATTGCTTTTAAATTATCAACATTTACTCTTGACATGTTAAAATCCTGGACACCAGCACATCTGAAACTTTTTTAAAACATCTAACACCAAGGTTAGGCATGGATCTTGATATCCAACATTGCTCCGAATTATCAATGTATAAAGAATATGTGGAAACTATTGTATTTAAGAAAATGGAATAGTACATGTTTTATAACTTAAATCACAGTCAGGCGAAGTATTATATTACTCCGTCTCGGGATACTGCCACTGAAATCATTTACTTTTAAGTTGTATCCAAAAGAAAAAGGGTCTTATCTCTGTGATCTATGTTAACGCGGGGTGCAAGACTTGGAACACGTATTATTTGTTTGCCCAAACGTGACTGTCGTAGAAGCTAGAAAGAGATTTCTAAAACCAATCAGAACAAATTGCAAAATTAATTCTGTTCAGAACTTGATTTCGCGCTGCAAGGCACCACCTAATGGCTTTGTGTGTATTCATATGTATATTTTTTTTAATCATTTTTAAATTTGTATTAGAATGACAATTTTTTTTTTTCAAAATGTAATTTTAATCGTGAAATATTTGTTGTTCTCAGATGAGAACTAATTCAAATAAACTTGGAACTTGAGGATGGGAAAGCATGAGTGCAGGAGACTCTGCGAGAGTAGTGATGAGAAAGGGAGAGAACTAGTGGTGTGGCAATGCAACCTGGAACAATAATGCAACCAAGGAAAGTGGCCTCCACTTTGAATTTTTTGCAGTTTTAAATAGTGCAAACTCATCCAAGGGCATTGGAACATTTTACACAAGCACCAGTTACCTTGTACAAGGTTAGATTAATATTTTTTGAGGCACAAAGATATTAAGTGATTTGTTGAGCCGCCACTGGGACTTGAACCTGGCTACCTAATTTGAAAGTAAGCAGCTATGGCCATAACACCAAATTCTCTCCCATGCATTTCCCTTTGTTAAGAAGGTTGGGAAGCAATGTCATGACTCTAATGTGAGAGTCCCCTTTGACCTGTGGGTCCTGATGTCACTGTACCTGTTGTATTAATGACAGCTACGCCAGTCGTGGCTCCTGCACGTAAACGCGGTGGGGTGGGGGGGGGGGGTGTTGACAGACAACAGAATAAGGAAAATGAAATAAATAAATACATCCTATTTAGTTGTCTGTTGACATCAGCCCACCCGCCCCACTGCCACACCATGCTTACCTGCAGGAGCCGTGACTGCTGCTACCCTGGAGAGAGATAGAGATGTAAGGGAACAAGCAGAGTGAGGTCTTGAAATAGAGTAGAGAAAGAAAATACAGTGAATTTAAAGGGGAGAGAAGAAGGGAGAAATAGTTAGGAAAGATATAGATATGGTTAACACTGGTGTTATGAAAACTTATGGGGGGCCCTGCAAGGATTGCTCTGGGGGCACCTGTCATATCTCTACCCAAACGTGCACTAGCACTCTGCCTATCTGCATTCCCACATGAAATGGCCCCACAGCATGCAACAAAAAGTTATAAAGACCTAGAATTTGGCTTTAGACAGCTGGGTTTTTATCCAAAGCAACTGAGAAGTTGCAGACACAGGTCTGGCAGAAGAACAACACCTAAAGAGGTACAGACTTCAGTTCAGTCGTTTGTTTAGATAGCAGAGCTGTCACAGAGGCTTTCCAGATCTTACAAGTGATTTCTTTAGAAACAAGGGTGTGCTGCACACTACAGCAATACACTCTAACCTGGAATCTCCAAGCAGCTCATAGTCAGACTTTAGACCATTCAGAATGCTGCTGCAAGACTCATACTCGACCTTCCATGTCAAACTCACATCTAACCCCACCTGAGAGAGCTCCACTGGCTCCCCATTCATAAATGCAGCCAACTCACGCACACATGCAAAGCCTTACACAACCCTGGTCCAGCATACCTCAACAACCGCATACACTTTTACCAGCCTAACAGACACCTATGCTCACTCTCACTCCCACTTGTTGACATCCCCTGCATTCACAAAAGCAGAACAGGAGGTTATTTTTTCTCATACAACTCTCAAAAAACATGGAACGGCCTCCCACAACACATCAGAACCTCGTCCTTACTTCTTGAGTTCCGTAAGAAGCTGAAGACCTGTCTTTTCAAAATGCTCTAAGAGGACACTCACCTACACACCCGCTCCAGGACCTATATACCGCCATGGTGGATTAGTGTACTATACAAATAGACATAACATAACAATGTAGAGTGTTGGTTTTTGGTCAGCAGTACTATCTTGCATTCATAGGCATTTACTTTAAGAATCAGAGCTATACCCAGGAAACAAAGAACTTACATTGGCTGGCTTTGGTATGATACAGAAACAGCATGGTCAACCTTTACTAAGGCTTTGCACTAATGCAAAGAGATACAATGAAACACATGGGTATTACTTTTTGAGTGTAAATGATATTTTGTGCTGTAAATGTGACCTTTTTTAAGTCCAAATAGAGCTTTGCGCTGCGTCGCACGACTTCAAGTCAAGGGAGCATTACTTGCAATGCAAACACCCATTTTGACTCAGAGCGTTTTCAACTAAGACGCCAGACTGGGCCTTTCATCAAAAAATAACACCATCTTAAAGCAGGTGTTAACAAGGGGAAATGTGATCACTTCTCAAAAAACACCCACGCATTTCATGTGTGCTGAAGTGTACAGCACACATCCGATGCGTGGTGCCCTTTTGAGTTTGTCTAAGGCTAGAATTTGTACTGGAAAGGTATGCTTTTTGTACAAATATATGCTAGAAAGTGCACCATCACGTCCTCACTGTAGTGTAAGGCTGTGCATCGTGCAAGGCAACCATAATACAACAACAGTGCTGGGGAGGACAGGAGCCGTAGGCCAATCTTAGTAGATATAGTCCTGCATGTTCTCCCTTTCACAAAGCAGCACAGCAAATTTAGTTGCTGTACTACATTGTATGAAAAACTGGCAAATCTGCCCTATGTTTCTCAAATTACGATAATTTACTGGCCAGGCCCCCTGGTAAGAGAGCTACTATTCAGCAAATAAAATACGGTTTGAGGCTTTGGACAGTAGACTATCCCTAAGGCTACAGATATGAGGCATTTACCAGCAAATCTATCCCTCGGGTCCACTTATTGTACTGAAATAAAGGACATGATTAAACCAGGATCACAAAGGAAATTAGTGAGACGCAAATGCACGATTTAAATTGTGCTTTGTTGTTGCACGTAAACTCTACGGGGCATATTATCAAGTACAGGCGATACAATTATCGCCGCTTTATCGGCAGGAAACTGCCACTAAAGCGGCGGTAATGGGCTTGATAATATGCCCTTGTGAATTCCCATAGCAGCCCAGGTTCTGGTGTTAACCTGGGCTGCTATGGGAGTTCACAAGGGCATATTATCAAGCCCATTATCGCCGCTTTAGCGGCAGTTTCCTGCCGATAAAGCGGCGATAATTTTATCGCCTGTGCTTGATAATATGCCCCTACATGCTCAGATTTTTATTTACTAAAAGGGCACAAATACACTGGTTATAAATTGCAGACAGATGCCAGTGCTCTGCGGCGTTCTAACTTTTCAAATCTGCAGACACTGGATGATTTTACCTCCACCAACATCATCTAGGGCCACAAATATCATAAAAGCGTTTGCAAATATCAAATAGTGATTTTTACTTAATCGCTATTTGGTCATCGCAAAGGCTATGTATGTAAGGAATCGCCAAAGATGTAGTGATTTCTTAATGTTACCTAACAGGGATTCGTTAAATAGGTAATCGCTATTAGGTAATACTACTCTATTCATTCCTATGGGCCAAATCGTTTTGCATTAGCTAATTTGTAATTACTTAATCAAAGGGATTTGCATTAGCTAATTTGCGATTACCTAATTGGTAATCGCATATTAGGTGATGCAAAACCAAGAGTGCCCAGGGCCCTAAAGCCCCCCTTAAGCACCTCAGAAAACAATGTGCACATGTAAAGCACATATGTGCCTTAGGGGGCAGGTGTGCGCTACATGGCATTTTGAACATTTTATTTTAGTGCATATTTCAAAATTTGCACTTGAAGTCGATGGCAATAACATTTTCCTAAATGCAAAGTGTGCATTTAGACAATGCTTGGTATATGTGCTAAGGGAATCACAAATTGTAGCTGCAATGTTAGGTAATCACTATTTTTGTGATTACCTAAAATTGCGACTATAAAACCTTTCATACATCTTGAAAGGCTATTTTGCATTCGCAAACGGCCTAACTTACTGATTCATACCATTTGCAAATGCAAAATTGTTTGATACATGAGGCCCTTTGACTCAGAAGTCAAATATGAGACAAACTAAAGTGGCTAGTAAGCACCTACCACCACTAAGAGTGACAAAATCAGTCAATTCTAGCAATTTTAACTGCTGCTCAAACGCATTGTTGTTCTCCCTCTCCACCTCATTACCTGTGTGACAGTATGCACTCTATGTCTCATCCTCTTGCCACCTGTCTCCCATTCTCTACCACCTGCCTAGACCTCACTATGGCCCTCGACCACCCTGTTTCATCCAGAGTCTAATATCTACCATGCTGCAGCATGGATTCAGACACATACATTGTGTGATCACCCACCAGGAGTCATGTCATCATTGTGATTCTACTTCCAAAGCTGCATAGTATTCCTGGTGTGCTCTTTTCACCCCATCCATTGCTGATGTTCCTTTCTCGCCAATCCAATGTCTTTGCTTCCTCACTGCTACTGCTGCAGTGTTGTACCTTTCCTCCAATGACAAGGAAGTCCATGGTCCTGTAACAGACACATATCCACTGTTCAGTGTGGAAGGGAGAATTGTAATGATAGCAGTAAGACCCTAGCTATGACTTGCTACCTCCCACCTGGAGTGGTAACCCCAGGTGGGATACCACGTCTAGCCATCACGAGTAGCCTGGAGTTTGTGGACCCAATAAGTCTCAGACTGGAGACACTGTGCCCAGTTTCACTGGATGCAAGTATGCACTCAGCAACACTTCTGTAGACAATGGTCAGGGCCTGCATGCATGAGCACTGACTGACCCTCACCCAGTCCCTGCAGGACCACATGAGGAGCAGACAGTGCTCCTCCCATACTGCCTTACCCTATCCTGTACCACAACCACCGACCCCTAACCACAGTAGCCCTTGTGCTGCTACTTTCCACTTGATCTGAGCATGTGGAGAATATCAGCGGTTGTCTCCCTGGAATTGGGGGACCCTACATTGAAAAGGACATGGCATTCCCAGATTTCTGTGTCTGAACCCTTTTCCAGAAAGAGAGAAACGTAATTCCTGGATGTTGGTTCTGGGATATCAGCTGAAATTTGAAAGTCCAACCATGCGGTTTTCCAGCACCAAATTCTCAAAGTGAGTGCTTAACTAGATGCTTTATGAAGACAGGCTCTGCTCTCTTGGACCCTGCATAAGGGTGACCAAAATTTGAAAGCCAAAAACCAGGACATTTCACAAAAATAGAGGAAGGACTACAATTTTACTTCAACAGAGCGCACAGAATGGCAGCACTCCTCAACAGAGAATTACAGAAGAGTTAGTAAGAACATAAATAAAATGGAATTTTTAAAGCCAGTAGTATGCCTGTTAATTAAATTACTTTCTTATAACAGCTGCTAACTATCCCTGGTTTAGAAAACATAAATAGGCATCTCCCACCCCTTTCAGTCGAACTTCTCCAAAAGCTTGGGCTTGAGCTAAATTTCCCTGAATCTGCTGGGACAGCTTGGGGAAACCGGGACTGCTATGGCGACGCCTGGTCACCCTACCCTACATTATTTTCCACGTTGGTCCTTTTGCTACCTCCCCGCCTTTGGCCGTGTGAGTCATCCCCCATTTGATACTGATCCACTCATTGTTCTCCGCCCTTTACCAGACGCTGCTCCTCACCCCCTCAGCCAATGCTGCTCGCCACTACTGCACCCTGTGCTTTTTTCCTTCTCCTGGACTCTCTGTGGTACCCTCCCCCTGAGGGACCTGTGCTGCTCTCCACTGCCAATGAGACATGTACTCCTCTTGGCACACTCTACTTTTCCCTGCTGTTCTCACTCTGTGCTGCTCGTTACCCCTTTGGACCCTGTTCTCTCCAGTTCTGTATTACCCTAAGCTTGTGTCCTCCTCCTCAAACCTGCCCTCTGCTCCCACTGACCCAAGCTGAGATCTCATACTTGGCAAAATGTTGTGACCAAAAAGGGGTAGGATTTTTAGATTTTAAAATGACTAATTAGAATAACAAGGATGTCCCCACACATGCCATCATGTGACCTTACCACCTGTGATCCACTCCAGAGAATGAAATCACATAGCACTGCGGAGGGATCTGCTCTAACTGAAATCCCAGTACATGCTGTAAATGTTAATTTTTGGCAACAGTTGGAAACACAAACTCCCATCATGAACATATATGGTCATCACTCAAACACCCACCTACAATCACACCCAATTCAGTGACTGGCCTGGAAGCTGCACATTTGCAGCCTCTCTTCAGTGTAGTGTCTCACACAATGAGGATTCACCACCCTCTCCCCCAAGGCACACATTTTTCAAAGGCACACTGTGAACCCGGGCTCATCCTCCTTCACCCATCCTCCCATCCTTTCACTCCATTATGACTCTACTCTATGCATACTGTTCCATCTCCCTCTCTTAATGACCACCATCTCCCTGACCTTCAGTACCTCTGAGCACGTTAAGCAGAGCAATGGGTGTTTGTACAGCCATCTTTCGATATGTGCAAGCTATCACTTGCATCCAAAGCAAACACAAGGAGATGATGGACGGAGCGCTGACACTTTTCAGACTCTCACCCCCAGTCACAGATCTGGTTTGAATCTATCATCGTTCTTTAGCATACTTCGCTACCCCAGTTCAGACCCAGCTATATGCAAATCAATCTTGACACTGTTCCTCATGGACCAGTCAAGCCCAAACTGCCAAGCCAGGTCTTCCCTGGACAGAAAACAAGCATCCTAGAACAGGTTTTAAGGTTTCATCCATCATCAGCCAGGCTAGCTTGAATCCAGTGGCAAAATGAGCACTGGATCTACTCTTGGCGGGAAACAACCTTTACAACGCAACTTTTACAAAAGCACTACCATTACAACGAAACTTTTGCAATGCAACATCCATTACATCGCAAACCATTACAACGCATGACACTACAACGCATACCACTACAACGCATGTCATTACAACGCATAAAATTACAACGCATAGTACCCTTACACTTTCCAACACTTACCCTACTGTTGTACCCCCTGGAGTTAGAATAGTAATTTTTACCCCTACACTATCCAACACTTACCCTACCGTTGCACCCCCCTGGAGTTAGAATAGTAATTTTTACCCCTACACTATCCAACACTTACCCTACTGTTGCACCCCCCTTGATTTAGAATAGTCATTTTTACCCCTACACCATCCAATACTTACCATACATGCATTGTAATGTTATTCGTTGTAATGGTATGCGTTGTAAAGGTATTATGCGTTGTAATGGAATGCGTTGTAAAGGTAGTTTTTAAAAATTCGTTGTAATGGCATGCGTTGCAATGGAATGCGTTGTAATGGATGTTGCATTGTAAAAAATGCGTTGTAAAGGTATGCATTGTAAAAGTATGCGTTGTAATGTCATACATCTCGTCTGGGCATACCTTGCCAATTTATCGCTTGCATCCATCAGTATTTGACAACTTCAGCCAGCCTTTTTTTTACCAACAGACTTTGGCATTGTAGGATTTGATATTTTGCCT
Source organism: Lissotriton helveticus (assembly GCF_964261635.1). NCBI lineage: Eukaryota > Metazoa > Chordata > Amphibia > Caudata > Salamandridae > Lissotriton > Lissotriton helveticus. Next base: position 1,014,410,357 of record NC_136070.1, on the reverse strand, counting down.
TTTTGTAAGTCTGTGCCTAAATTTTGCAGCATGCAACGTGCTGTTAACTAAAAATACATTGACAGTCTTGCTGGGCACTTCTAGTTTCTCTGCCAAGAAGCTTCTGAATTTAACTGCAAGCACTGGATACTATTTCTTTTAATTCGCTGCTGAGGAGCAGTGAATATCTGAGGCCTGCTCTGCCCTTAAGAAAGGCTGTAAGACCACAGGGTAAATTCACCACTAGCCTACAACCTAAGTTGGAAAGGCTGCCAAGTATGTGTTCTCTAACCCCTTTGGAGACTGCATTGCTGTCAAAACCCCCTTTAACACATGCTGCTCTTCAATCCCTCTTTATTTTGTGATGTCCTCTGGCCACATTTGGGCCCTGTGCTGCTCTCCCAGCCCTCTGGACAATGCAGAGTTCTCTTCCCCACCACCTTAGACCACTCTTCTCTAACCCCTTTGGACTCTGTGGTGTTCTTTGCCACCCTGGTGTCGGTCCCTCTGAACCCTCTAGACCATTGATACTTAAAGTAAGGCCCGGGGGTCACATACAGCCCTCCTGACCTTTACATGTGGCCCCCTGGCCAACTAAAGCACTGGGCTGCTGTGTAACCACTCAGCACCAAACCTTAACAAAATGTTAAATAATAAGGCAAGTATTTATTTAAAGGTTAATTGATGTTAAAGAAACCAGTAACTAGTGAGTGCAGACCCCTTAACTTTTTTTTTTTATATTTCTTTTTATTGAAACAAGGCATCAAAAAATAATGACATAACATGGAGGAGACACTCTCCCATATTGCACATCAGCTCGTCAGGAGAAAAAAGGGGATGAGGGGGGAAGCAGGGAACATGATACACAAATAAAGGACCATCACGGAGAGGTAGGAATATCAATGGGAGAATCAAAAGGTGGCCCACAGATGTCTCCCCTGTATCGGTTCCACAACCCCCACACAGATGCCCACTTGCGAGGGCAGCCCCTCGCTATATATACAGTTTTTTCGCGGAACATACACCAATCCATGTTCTCTTTCCATTCTTCGATGGTCGGTAACCTCTCAGACCCCCACCGCTGCGCTATATTCCTTTTCGTTATCATATCACCTAAAGTTACCCAGTTGGTCTGTGCTGTATTAAGATCAGTGGGTTCCCAAATATTTAGGAGGCATCTCCTCGCTTCCGGCAACAAAGTCACTCTCAAAACCTCTTGCATGACATCATGTATCCCACTCCAATACTCGGCTACGGAGCGACACTCCCAAATGATATGGAGGAACGTACCCACAAGACCACAGCCCCGTCTGCACAGATCTGTATACGACAGCCCCATCCGAACCAGGCGGGGTCCTGTGACATAAGCACCCCTTAACTTTAGCCACACCTTTAAGACATCTTGCAGCAAAAGGGCAAAAATATGTCATTCTCTTCCAGTAAAATTGTATTCAATTAACATGCAGAACCGTTTTACTTCAGTACATCAGATTATAACAGTGCATTGAGAATTGTTTTTTTAAAGTGGTAGTTTTCAAACATGAATTCATAAAGATTAACTACGCACCCTACCCTCACATAAGTGCCAATAGTGAAATAAGAGGCAAGTCAGTTGTTATGTACACTCGTTGGGTGGCCTTGGTTATTACTATACATGAACAACATTATACTTTATTTAATTAAACACACACGAAAAGGTTTTGTACAGCAAACATCCTTAAGTGATGTATTTAGAGGTGCTCTAACATATGATAACAAAGAAAATAGAGGGAAAGTTTTACGCAGTAGCGGCCCACGGAGTGAGTTCCGTGGGGCGGTTAGGTGGGGAGGGACAGGGGTGGGGGTAGTAAACACCGGAATATGGATGAACGGAGGTAAGTAAACATTTACATAAATAAAACTAATTTTGTTGCGCGCGCTGATTCGCATTTTACGATGCAGCGAGTGCAATGAAATTCGTGTTTATTACCCCCCAACCTGCCCCTCCCCGCACCGCATCACCGCCCCACGGAACTCCATCCACAGGCCGCTACTGGTTTTACGGTTTCTCATTGTGAAATTCAGCCACTAGATATATATGCTTCACTTTCCCTACACTCACCTTACCTCCAGATTTCCCCCCCACTCCCCTCCCCGACCGCCACTGTAATCAGTGGGACCCTCAGTCACAACACAGACACAACTTTTTGGCCCCGGGGAAAATGTTTGCGAGTACCCATGCTCTAGACACTCTGCTGCTCTGTTTATACCATGTGCTACATATTTGAGCTTGAGCTACTGCGATCCTCTTCGCCCTTGTCGCTGCACACGTCCATCCGCCTTACATTCTGCACTGCTGGCTCTCATCCCTGCTTCCCCACTGAGTGTGGCAATCTTTTGGCCTTTGTAAAGAGATGAAATATTTACTAAGCTTCACTAACAGACAATTCAGGTATCGAATGGGCAGAACCAGAGTAAGCTGCACCATATGTAGACAATACGCTTCTGTTCCTGCCTCCAATGTGCTTCTATGTATCAGAAGCTTGCAAACATCTGTTCAGTATAGAAAAGCCAAAAACGATTTTCATTGTAATGTGAGTTAATATAGTACTTTCTGAGGACAGCCTGTTTCCTAACAGCCCAAGAATAGGCAGATATGGAACAGTGATGCAATCTCACAACTGCACTGGCCAGAAAAACACAAATTGATCAGGCGGGATCAAGAGTCCTGATTAGTATCCAGGTTTGTTGATTTCACAGTTGTGAAGATACAAAAACGAATCAATTATGATACATTTATGGGTGCGTACACCGCCTTGTACTTCTTTTTCTTTTACATGGCAGTGGCTACCACAGTTGAGCGGCAGTGAAAATGTTAGGTCGGCAGATTTACAACTTCTGACGCATCTCTGCAAATCAGCAGGGATGCGCTAGAACAGGTGCTTCCCCCTTGCGCCACCACGGATGCGTCGCATTTACAATGCGGCGCACCATGGTGCAAGGAGGGGCAGATGCGTGACGCATCTTGTGGCGTACGGGCGGTGTATTGCTGGAGTTGCGTTGCGCTTGCGACGCAACTCCTGCAATGCACAGGGGCCACCCATACTTAACGTGGTGCGTCACTCCTTACGCCTGCTTCAAGCAGGCGTAAGGATTTGACACAGCAGCGTCGTAAAACTGACTCAGTGAAATCTTGTAGATTTCACTGCCTCAGTTTTATGGGGTTTTCCTGCAAGGGAACGCCCACTGTGCGACAGAACACCCACATGAAACCTGACGCAGGTTTCATGTGGCGCAGGGCTTTACAACATGACGCATGTGCCTAGGTGCGTCACGTTGTAAATAAGTCGGAACGTGGTGCATGGTTTACGCCGCCGCTGCGTCACAAAAGTAAGGCAACGGCGGCGTAAAAGTGTCGCAAGGGGCTTGTAAATCTTCCCCTAGGTGCTTTTTTTATTACCCAACCGAGAAACACACGATATCTAACCTAGAAGCATGAAAGGCTGTGATGGTCCCAACGAGATTCAAATGTGTGACCTTTCGGCTGTCTTTAGCAAGCAGTATAATGTGATAGTTAAATATATCTGCTGTAGAATAGCATGCATGGTTAAAGTGCCCACTTCAGCAACAGGTTTGTATGAATCAGTTCTCTCTTTTCTAAATAGTAGCTAGCTAGAGTGATTAAAGTTATAAGCTTATAAGATATAAGCTTCAGCTAAGGAGTGCTAAAGCAAGGTTTTTGGAAGATACCGTGGCAAAGGCTCCTAATAAATCGCAGACCTTGTTTAAGCTGGTTAAAAGTTTATCCAATCCTTCGTGCGCTGCGCCATCCACTCCTGCGTCTCAAGAACTCTGCGATTCTTTAGCCCTCGCGTTTGAGGAGAAAATTAGGAACATTCTGAATGGACTCGCAGTTCCCAGACAGTATACACCATCTTTGCTTCCCCCCTCGACATTCCCCTGTCATTCAGAATTCGAAGAGAGTAATAACAAGGAGGGGACCTCCCAGTTGTTTAGTTTTCCTGCTCCCTCGTTGGAGGAATTTTGCGCTTTGGCCAATTGCGTATCCTCAGGTTCACCCCTTGACCCAATGCCGCATAAGATCTGAAAGGCCTTTCAAGACGAGTTGTTTCCCCCGCTCCATTCAATCTGCTGCCAATCGTTGGCTACAGCATCAGTCCCAGACAGTTGGACTGTTAAAAAAAGCTACTCTGGACCCTCTTTGCTCAGCCAATTATAGGCCTATTTTGCTTCTACCATTTGCGATAAATATCCTTGAGAAGTGGGTTACGAGAGCCTTGGCCAACTTCCTGGAAACCAACTCCTGCCTGGATGCAGCCCAATTTGGCTTCAGACCGGCCCATGGTACTGAGACTGCACTGGTCACCGTGTTGGACGATCTGCGAACGCGTGTCGACAGGGGCAAGTCAGCATTTTTAGTGCTGCTTGACAAGTCGGCCGCGTTCGACACGGTGAACCATGAGGTTTTATTGGGCCGTCTTCGAAATGTGGGAATAACTGGTCTGGCCTTAACCTGGTTAACATCATATCTCGGCAATAGACAACAAGCTGTGGCGTTACCACCTTTTCGTTCTGCCACACGACAGGTGAATCAAGGTGTCCCCCAAGGATCTGCGATTAGTCCGATCCTTTTTAATTTATATCTCCAACCCCTGATACACCTAATAAAGTCATTCGGCATACAAGTCATCAATTATGCCGATGACACTCAATAGATTTTTTCATTTGAGGGCACCGAGGTGGTTTCGAGGGACACTTTTCACCATTGTATGTTGGCCACAGCAGAGTGGTTGCAAGCCAACTCACTCCAATTCAATGGGTCGAAAACGGAGGTACTGCATTGCTCCCTAGATCGACTCCCCCGTGCACTGCCGGAAGATTTCTGGCCAACCTCCATACCGGGCTCGGTGGAGGCCGCAGAATCGGCTCGCAATCTGGGAGTTGTGTTTGAACTAAATTTACAACTTGATGCCTCGGTGAACAGGACTGTAGTGACTTGTATGGGCTTGCTCCGTGCTCTACGCAAGATATTACCACTCCTTCCTCGGGAAGCCAGAGCAGAGGTAGTGCGTAGTTCTATTCTCAGTAGGTTAGACTACTGCAACGCACTACTTCTGGGAGCCCCAAAGACCCTGATTCTCAAGTTGCAGAGGATCCAAAACATGGCGGCTAAATTAGCTCTATCTCTCCCGCGCTCTGCCTCCTCTTCTGCAGCTTTGGCTGATCTTCATTGGTTACCGGTCCAGCAGAGGATTACCTTTAAGGCTTTATGCCTGGTTTTTAGAGCTCTGCATGGACAAGGACCAATACCACTGCAAAACCTTTTCTCTTGGTACCAAGCTGCCAGACCTTTGAGATCCGCCTCGGCGTTCCTAGTGAGAATTCCTAGGATAAACAGAGTGAGAATGGGTGGCCGCGCCTTCAGCTTTGCAGCCGCCACAACATGGAACACTCTACCTCTGCCACTGAGGAGTAGACAAGATCTGGTCTCTTTTAAAAGGGATCTCAAAACACATTTATTTCCAAGAGTAGTTTAAAGCATACATCGGATGGTAGAATTGATCTCAGCGCCAGAATACCCTATGGGTGACAGTCGCGCTTAACAAGCATTACATACATACATAAAGTCCTCGCCGTAGATACCTGTGTGCTATCTGCTGATAACAGGTTTATATCATTATAAAAAGTGAGTTATATAATCACAAAACATACATACCCGCTGTCCAACAGTATGAAAGGGGCATACCACACACCTTAATCCAAATGTCATACCTTTAGCAGGTTCATGCCCTTATTGCTGTGAATTATGAGTAACTTGCAGCTCACAAGCAATGCATTTTATTCTTTGAAGGGCTAACGCTAACGTTCATTCTTGATTTCAATATGAGTACTAGTAGTAAGTTGGAAAGCAAATACCATCCACCAACAGTAGCAAAACCAGTGTGCTATTTGAACGTCCAAATCTCCAGATCGCAGCAGAGTCAGGAAACATGAAATAAATAAGGCCAGTAGGGGAAACAGTCGAACACCACTACGCAAGCGCAAGCACGCTTGCCTTAACAACGCATATGCCTTAACCACGCACAGTACGCAGTATAATTGCTGGCTGTTGCAGTGCACATCAAAATCTCTAGAGAATCACTTTGCTTGACTTTGAAGTACATACATTAGACGGCGTACAAATGATCATGCTACATACTAAACTGACAGACAGAAATAAAGGGATGTATGACGTTACAACGCATACTTTTACAACGCATACCTTTACAACGCATTTTTTACAACGCAACATCCATTACAACGCATTCCATTAGAACACATGCTATTACAACGATTTTTTAGAAACTACCTTTAAAACGCATTCCATGACAACGCATACTACCTTTACAACGCATACCATTACAACGCATAACATTACATTGCATGTATGGTAAGTATTGAATAGTGTAGGGGTGAAAATTACTATTCTAACTCCAGGGGGGTGCAACAGTAGGGTAAGTTTTGGATAGTGTAGGGGTATAAATTACTATTCTAACTCCAGGGGGGTGCAACAGTAGGGCAAGTGTTGGATAGTGTAGGGGTAAAAATTACTATTCCTACTCCAGGGGGTGCAACAGTAGGGTAAGTGTTGGAAAGTGTAAGGGTACTATGCGTTGTAATGTTATGCGTTGTAATGGTATGCGTTGTAATGACATGCGTTGTAGTGGTATGTGTTGTAGTGTCATGCGTTGTAATGGTTGCGTTGTAATTGCATGCGATGTAATGGATGTTGCGTTGTAAAAGCTTTGTTGTAATGGTAGTGCGTAGTAAAAGTTGCGTTGTAAATGTTGTTTCCCGAAATAAAGCTGTACCTTATTATAGTCATCGTCCCCGTAGCCTTCTGGACAATTTGTCATTTGGTCAGTTTTTAAGGATATGAAGAAATTGTTCCCACAAAATAGACTATCAGTTTCATGCTACAAATGTAATTAATAAACTTAAAAAACGAGGATACCCCAAAAGATTATTAAAACAATCTATGAAAAGAGAGTGGTGGTCACGGAGAGAGGATTTTTAAGATATAAGAGACAGTCCAAGGGGGAACCGTCTTGTTTGTGTTTCAACATTTTGCACAAAGACTAACCAGCTTAAAAAGATCATCAATCAGAATTGGCATTTGATTGCTAAAATTGATCAGTCTATCACAAAGCCACGGTTTGCGCTTAAAAAAAATATTGGTAACCAAGTGGTTCACGCAGCACTTCCAACATCATCTGCTAAAAACACTTTGCAACAGCTTTCTTTTCAATTTACCACCAATCCAGGGACATCATAAGTGTGGTATATGTACCTGCTGTAACAAAACCATTGAAGGGAGCTTGTTTTCACATAACAACATTAGTCGTAAGCATAACATGTTCTCCAATTGCAAGACAAAAAATGTTGTGTCTGGAATAATCTGCCCGTGGTATATATATATATTGGAAAAACAAACCAGGAAGCACGCCAACGGATTACTCAATACAAGTCTAGAATTTGAAAGATGGTACTCACTGCTCCAGTGATGAATTTTGGGATAAATCGAAAACATTCAGAAAGTGATTTGCAGTGGACTGTACTGTCATCAGTTGAATATGAGAATTGTGGTGGAGACCCAGAAAGGCGTCTAACTCAAAGAGAGGTCGTTCTAATAATATAATTCAACAGAGCTTTTGAAGGTCTCAATGAAATGACAGAACTCCACAATTTATAATGGTCTTTGGGTCATCATTTGATGTGCATATGAGAACACCATGTGAAATGATCTAGCAGATGTTACACTGTCTGGCACATAATAGTGGAGGACACTTTAGCACAGCATTCATTTCATTAGACAAGATCTCTGCATAATTATACTGAATCAACCATACATTCATCAGTATCGATATGGTTTCTATGAATACTTTGGAACATATTATGGTCTAATCTATTTGTCAACTTGATAATATAATGGTCTTTAAGGACATCATCTGATTTGCCATGAGAGAGGATTGAGTAGAGGTTCCAGTGTTTGGTATATAATAGTGTAAATCACCACATAATTAGCCACACATCCATCAGGGTTCATAGGGTTTTAATGAGCACTTCAGAACACATTGCGTTTTTAAACAATTTGTCAACTTGAGAATGATTTAGCTCCATTTGGTATCGGGAGAAGATCAGATATCGGACTACAACTCCCATCATTCTGAGGGCATATACATTGCAGTTTGACCTTGCCATAAGTCGATTGTGTTAAAAGTTCTCCACAAGAAATAAAAGATTGAAATGTCTCTACAAGGAATAAAGATGGATTTTACTATACCAAAGGAACTCTTTCGGTATATCTACCAAAAGACGCAAACCGGAACGCATGACCCACAAGTAATTGGAGTAACCTCAGAGGGTTAAAAGCAAAGACCCGCATACCTCAGTGACCACCTTGCCGCAACTGCTCTGCAGATGAACGCATGCTTCGGTCGATAGAAACGAATGAGGTGAAAACGAGGTATGTGATCACTGTAGATAGATCGGGAAGTCATCTCAGGCTGCGCCTGTGATCATTACAATGTGCGGCCCGAGATCCCACCCGTTGTCAAGAAAGCAAGCATATTTGTGAAAGGTCAGCGATACGGAAGTTCTGAGCTTCTACTGAGAAGTAGCGTTAGAGCGATTTAACAAATAGGATGACACTTTGTGACCCTGGTTGTTCTTGTGGATCTATAGGTACTTCGCAACGGTTAGAGAAAACGATCTATCCCAGATTGATTATCTGAGGATGATTTCTCATTTGGATGGGAGTCTTTCTTTTTCAAAATATGTTTTCTCAATTACATTGGTAATTAGGAGTAGGGTGCAAAAAATCAATTAGTTCTTTTCCTTCTCCTTTTGTGTTTCATAGATTGCGGTGTAATAAAGGTGGTGTTAGAACTGGGGGTCTCTAGTTGGCTGAGATAGGTACGTTAGGCCAAATAGGGACCCTTGCTTCTAAGTCAGGGAAAGGAAGGACACCTTCTCAGATAGCCCCTGCTCACCCCCTCTGTAGCTTGGCACGAGCAGCCAGGCTCATCTCCAAGGAAAATGTGTAAATTATTTGCAACCCTGCTCTCAGTAACCCAATGATGACACCACAAATGGACTCCACACGAGATTCATAAAAAACAATTATATGTTTATATAAAAAAGATATACGATGAGACCACACGATAAAAATCCAACATATGCGTATTTGTAATATTTCACCTGGCCAGTTATTAGGCGAGCCGGCCTTTGTAGGTTCTTGCAGTATTAATAAGCAATTCTAGATGATCTAATGCAGTCCTAATGTAATGAGTTCATAATGCAAGAACCAGGCACTTCAGTTTGTTATGCAACAATCAGGCAGTTCGTAATGCAATAATAATGCAATTCAGAATACAACAATCAGGTAGTTGGTTATGCAACAATAATCCAATGCGTAATGCAACAATCAGGTAGTTTGTTATGAAGAAATAATGCAATGCGTAATGGAACAATCAGGCAGTTTGTTATGCAGGAATAATGCAATGCATGATGCAACAATCAGGCAGTTTGTTATTCCAAAATGATGTAATGCGTAATGCAACAATCAAATGTAGTTGAGCTTATATAGCGCACAGCTACCCGCAGTGGGTGTCCCGGCGCTTGCTTAGGGAACCCTTCCTGGTATTCCCCTGTGAGATAGCAGGGTATCCACAAGGTGAAAGTCAGGCATCCCGCCGCGAGGGGCCGTTGTGGAGATTAAGCAAGCTATTGCCCAGAGTCGCAGAGTGTGAACCCGTGAGTCGAGGAGGCACCGGGGCGAGAATTATCGAGTCATTGGAATTTTTAGCCCAAGACCCCGCCGAGGCGGGGAATTGAACCCTGGTCCAGTACCGATCTCAGCTTCCGGGTCTGCTGCCTCTAACCCCTGAGCCACACTTCTCCATCAATCAACAGTTCGTAATATTTAAATGATGTATTGCATAATGCAACATTCAGGCAGTTCGTAATACCCAAAAAATTACTCCGGCACTGATCACGGTACTTTGGCCGGTCTCTCTGCCACTCCTGCTGACTCGCGGTCAGCTGCTGCCAAAATATGCCCCCAAAACAGGTATGGTGTAAAACAGAGTGTATTTCCACACTCCGGCCCCGGGACTGCCACTCACTGGCAAGTACGGACCGCAATACGGACTTCAGCGGAGGCTCGCACTGCAAAGTGAGGAAAGGCCGAGAGCAATTCTCTCGTAGCCCGCCCCAGATGTGACATACTTACGATCGCTGAGCGTTATCTAGGGGGTGTGATCTCACTCTCCTTTCCCGGCGACTTGGGTCTCCGATGCAACTTTGTTGATCCTGGGCAGTGGACCACGGCCCCTCCCCGACGGGGATGGTTCGAGGTACCTCCTTGGCAAAGAAAGGCACGGACCGGAGGCACAGCTCCTCTGGGGATGCCGGTGCAGGCCGATGGCAAAGACGAAGTACTCAGGCTTCAACAGGGCACACGCACAGATCTATGACAGAATATCGAAAGACAGAAAATCGACCTACAGAAACATCGACGCTGGAATATCGAAGGCAAGTATATCGACATCCTATCTACAACATGGTAAGTACAAAAATATCGAAACAAAAATATAGATGTTAAAAATATCGTTATTAAAAATATCGTTTTTTATCTGTTAATAATAATGTGTAAAATAAAGTAAATAATACTTAAAAATAAAATAAACATAGTTAAAAATATTTAATAATGTTTACAATTAATAAATAATACATATACAATAATAATCATTAATTAAACATAAACATAAAATATATAATATATTTTTACTTAATAATAAGTTTTAATAATTATTTTAATTACTTAAAAATTATTTAAATATACTATAAATTACAAATACATCTACACACAAAATAATAACATAAAAAAGTAAATAATTATATTTAATAAATTAGAAAAATATATATACATTCAATATTTTTCAAATAAATTAAATACTACATTATTTAAAATATTATAAAAAATACTGAATAGAAAAATAAATAAACTACTATTTAAAGTTGAAAAAAAATACAATAATGAAAACATTGGATAGCGTAGGACGAAAAATTACTATTCCCACTCCAGAAAATGCAACAGTAGGGAAAGTGTTAAATAGAGTGGGGATAAAAATTACTATCCACACTCCAGAGAGTGCAACAGTAGGGAAAGCGTTGGACAGCATAGGGGTAAACATTTCTATTCCCACTCTAGAGAGTGCAACAGTAGGGACAGCATTGGATAGCGGGTGGGTAAAATTACTATTCCAACTCCAGAGAGTGAAACAGTAGGGAAAGCGTTGGAAAGCATAGGGGTAAAAATTACTATTCCAACTCCAGAAAGGGAAACAGTAGGGAAAGCATTGGATAGCGTAGGGGTAAAAATTACTATTCCAACTCCAGAGGGTGCAACAGTAGGGAAAGCGTTGGATGGCGTACAGGTAAAAATTACTATTCCAACTCCAGGGAGTGAAACAGAAAGGAAAACGTTGGATAGCATAGAATTTAAATATAACATACTCATTCAAAAAATGTATATTTAAAATAATGAATAATTGAATTTTACATAAATCTACATCATTTACAAACAATTAATAATTAATAAAAGCAATTACAATGGAATAATTACCTAATAATAAATAAACAATAAATAGCAAAAATATTAATTAATAAATATTAGTCACCAAATAATAAATAATAATGAATCAAATATTTTTCATTACAAAAAATAGTAATTATTTAAAATTAATTCACAATGAAAAATTATTACATAATAACATTATTTTTCATACCATATAATACTTTTTATGAAACATTGATTACCAATTAATTAAAAATAATTTTCAATTAATAAAAAGTAATTACCAATTAAAAATATTAATTGCCAATTAACAAAATAATTTACTAATCAACATATTAATTGTCAATTAAAAAAATTAATTAACAATTAATAACATTATTTACCAATTAAAAAAATCATTATCAATTAAAATAAATAATTGCCAATTAATAATTAATTATAAACAAAATAATTATCCATACCAATAAATAAATATAAATCATTAATTAATTACAATTAAATTACTTTCCACCCAATTCCCCTATAAACCCACAACCCGCTATAGAAATAAAAACAGAAATTAATAAAAATTATTTCATAATTCCTAAAAATTTATAGTTAATTTAGTATATTTAAATTACTTCCCACCCTATTTCCCTATAAACCCACAACCCGCTCCGGTATTAAAACATAAAATTTACTTAAAAATAACATTATTGATATATAAAAATAGTACACATATAATTTAAAACAATTAAAATGCTTAACAAAAATATATTACACATACATATTAAAATACATAACAATAATACAAATATCGATATTAGTAACATCGAAATTAGTTACATCGATATATATGCTATCGATATTACTAACTTCGATATTACTTACATCGATATAACAAAATCTTCTTGACCTCGAAATTCTATACCTTCGATTTTTCCTACTCGATATTTTTGTAGGTCGATATATATGCAATCGATATTTAGACTGTGTACCCACACGCACACAGTGTCCCTGAGACTCACTTAAGCTCCGGGTGCCCACAATCACAGGGCAATCCTCACAACGGACTCAGGCTGCACAAAGCACACACACACAGCGTCGCTGAGACTCACTTGCGCTTCTGGTGTACACAATCCCAGGGCAATCCTCACGAAGGTCTCAGGCTGCACGAAGCACATGCATACATCGTAGCTGAGACTCACTTGGATTCTGGGCACCCACGATCACAGTGCAATCCTCACGAAGGTCTCAGGCTGCACGAAGCACATGCACACAGCTTCGCTGAGACTCACTTAAGCTTCGGGTGCCCACAATCAGAGGACAATCCTCACAACGGTCTCAGGCTGCACAAAGCACACGCACACAGCGTTGCTGAGACTCACTTGAGCTTAGCGTGTGCACGATCACAGGGCAATCCTCACAAAGATTTCAGGCTGCACGAAGCAAACGCATACAGCGTCACTGAGACTCACTTGAGCTTCGAGTGTACAAGATCACAGGGCAATCCTCACTAAGGTCTCAGGCTGCACGAACCACATGCACATAGCGTAGTTGAGACTCACTTGGATTCCAGGTGCCCACGATCACAGGGCAATCCTCACAAAGGTCTCAGGCATCACGAAGCACAGGCACACAGCGCCGAAGAGACTCACTTGGATTCTGGGTGCACACAATCACAGGACAATCCTCACGAAGGTCTCAGGCTGCATGAAGCACGAGCACACAGCGTCCCTGAGACTCACTTGGTCTCCGGGTGCACACGATCACAGGATAATCCTCATGAAGGTCTCAGGCTGCACAAAGCACACGCACACAGCGTCGCTGTGACTCACTTGGACTCCTGGTGCACACGATTATGAGGCAGTTCTTACGAAGGTCTCAGGCTGCAAAAACCACTAGCACACAGCGTCGCTGAGACACCTCTGGAAACTTTTATATTCCTGAGGTTCCACAATAGGGAGCCAGCTCTCCTTGGTCCCTTGGGGATAAGTTACTTCAGGACACAGCACACAGCAATGTCCTTTCAAGCAGGGGGACACAGCACACAGCAAAGTCCCTTACCCTTTCCTTGGTTAAATCAGCAAACTGCAGGCCAGCCCCAGAACACACAGCATGGGTCAGTCCTTTCCTTCAGTCTCTTCAGCTGTGTCTTCCTTGGCAGAGGTCCATCTCGATCACGAAGTAGTTTAAATCCTTTTCATTCTTGATCAATCCAACGTTCAGGGGTTTCAGCTCTCATAGTTATACCCCTAAATGTCTTTGAAGTCTTTGAAGTCTTTGTGTTCAGGGGGCACTGACCCCTGTCTAAATCAGTTCTGGGAGTCTCCCTGCCAGTGACACCTTCCTCCTTTGATAGTGGGGGTCTGGATATTCAGTCACTCAGCAGGAGTGGCGGCAGCCCAGGTCTCTTCACCTCCAGGGGCTACTCCTCCCCCCTACACTCCAGATGGATGCCAGCCTGTTGCTGTCTCACCTCCTCCCCTGGGTCAAGACATTCCCCAGATCCTATCACATTTAAATCTAGACAGTCAATCCACAACCAGGCAGAGACATACAGAAATGTTAGAACACAAAAAACAGCCAAGTGTGGGTTCTAAACACACAATGCAAAAACAACCTGCACAAAAAGATGTGTCATTATATTGTGAGTTCAGGTATACTAAACGTCACCTTTCCATCATAAGCCTATGGGAAGATAGCCTGGAAACATATTACAAAGCCTCCCCATGCTGTCCTATGGGCAAGATGGCCTTTCAACAGTGATAAACTAAATGGAGAGTATTTCACTGTGAGGACACGGTACACACCTCAGTACATGTCCTTCCTTTCAAATACACTACACCCTGCATGGGGGGTACCCTGGACCTACCATAGGGGTGTCTGATGTGCATAAAAAAGGAAGGGTAAGGCCTGGCAAGTGGGTGCGCTAGTCAGGACAACAAGGCAGTTTAACAAACAGTGCACAGGCACTGTAGTGGCAGGCCTGAGTTGTCTCTTTAAGGCTACTGGTGTGGGTGGCACAATTAGTGCTGCAGGCCCACTGGTAGCATTTGCGTTACCAGCCTTGGCACACATAGTGCACTTTACTAGTAAAACAAATATACCAATTATGGACAACCAATTACCATTACACTTTATACAGGGAGCACTCACACTTTGACACTGATCAGCAATGGCAAAGTGCCCAAAGCATCTAAGTTGGCAACACCATGTCAGAAAAAAGGTTAAGGGAAGGCAAAAAGTTGAGGGGACTTTAGCCAAAAAAGGCCAAGTCCAAAAGGTGGAAATTGGTTTTGTATTTGAATTACAAGTTTCGAAGAAACATTATGAATAAAGTTGTTTCTTAACATGAGTTTGATTTGTGATTATTTTTCAGCTCTTTTGTGTTCTGAGCCTTGAGGAGGACCCTACAAAGATAAATGGAAGGGTTTGAAATGCATCGACTGTTTTCTAATAACCAAACAACTGTTCTATATATGTAGTACCACTGGTGTTCATTATCAAGTGATTTGGTTAAGATTGGTGACTGTTTTCCATGAGCTTAATAGGGTCACTGTTTGATTGTTGGCCTTGAAGAAGCAATTCAATACCTGCATTGCAATGCTAGCATCAAGGGCATTCTTTCAAAATAAGGTTTCACTTTAAAAGAACCTGAGCAAAACGTGATGCTTCAATATCTGTCTGTAATGTAATATTTGTGTTTTGCACCGTCTATGTACTGTGTTCATTATTGTTAACATGGTATCAGTAGTGGTACCTGTGTATTGAAAATATCGAAAAAACATGTTTGCTTCAAATTGATGAATAATTCCCAAAAATAAGGCTTCTTTATTGGTCAAATATATATTTTTTAAGGTGTAGCACGGTTACAACGAATTTTTTACAACGCACTACCATTACATCGCAACTTTTACCACGCAAACCATTACAACGCAATGCGCTGGGGGGCGCTCTAGGATAGGGAATGTATTTAATATACTATCCAACACCTTCCCTGCTATCCACGGGGACTGGAGTTGGAATAGTAAATTAAATAATTCACTATCCAGCGCCTAAAAGCATTATGCGTTGTAATGGACTGCGTGGTAAAAACCGTGTTGTAAAGGCATGCGTGGTAAAAGCATGCGTTGTAGTGACACCAATCCATTTTTTAATATTTTGAACAAATAGTTATATGGTCGTGAGAATTGAGGCGTGAGATCATGGTATGTGAGTGAAAGGGATAGGTGACATCAGTACTGGCATTTGTATTGTGGTTTGAGGTGGTGAAGGTGGGAGCAGGAAGACACCAGGAAGAGAGCCAGAGGACGTGCTAAGGTAAGTGGGGCAGGGCTGGGAGAGGGTCTCGGTAGTTTTAGGGACAGCATGGGGGCTGGGGGTCAGGGTGATGTATGTAAAGTGGCTGGGTTTTAAGCCTCAAGGCAAGGAGAGGGGAATGAGTAGTCAGGGTCGTTTTTATTGTTGTGGGTTCGGGGTAGGTTTCAGGGCAGTGGAAGGGGTTGGGGTAGTATTAGGGACAGCGCGGGGTGGGGGGGGGTTGGGTAATGGCGACTTTAGCCATGCATACCCCATCGCCATTTATGCCTTTACATCAACATTTTGTGGTAAAGGCATACGTGGTAAAGGAATGGGTTGTTAAGACAAATTTGTGGCATGCGAGGTTTAGCCATGAGTGCCTCTATCATTCAACTGGCCAGCAGGACTGAGTTGTCCCTGATTCGATTTACCTGATCAGCTGTATGCATTGTAATGTTAGTTTATGTAATTGATCCACAATAAAGGTACAATACCACCTGATCATAATGCAGGTAGGCAGAGTGCAGGCTTTTGCACCATCTCTGAGCACTGCGAAAAGGGTCACAGCCATTAAATGTCATGCCATTTACTTTTTCAGCAGAACCCAAGTACCACTCCCCATAGCTCTGCAGTTGGGAATGAGAGCTGGAACACAGACATCTACGAGAAAGTGGAAGCTTGTTCATTGTGAATAGGAGAGGCACGGGCCAGCAGACAAAGGTGAAGGCTTTCCAGCTTCCCCCTTCTAGGTGGGGCCACGTCAATTTACCCAGTGACCCTGGGGGGGGGGGGGGGGGCAGGGGGGGGGCGACCACTCCTGGAAGGAAAATCCTGAGCCTCTTCAAGCAGGAGACACATTTCTGTTCCTGTGATGACATCACCAGCAGACTCTAGCCCGGCAGCAGCAGCTGTTGCTGATTGTTTCCCTAATAATTTTATAATAAACAGTCAAAGCTGAGAGGGCCCCCTCCTTCCCAGGTCTAGGAGACCCGAGGGTTCCGCCGCACTGTGATACACCACTGATGAGCAGTGGAAAAAAGGGGGAGGGTGAAGAGGGAGAGAATGAAAGAGGACATGGAGGCCTAGACAGGTGTTAATGGATTTGTCTTTCCTGGAATAAGATGCAACTTTGATTCCTGTATCTTCGGAGCAGAAGTAATGCTGTTTCCACAGCGACGATCTTCCTTTCACGCCTTGGGTTGCCAGCGTTCACCTGCGGCCATTTTTGAAGAGGGTGAAGGGATGCATGGCACATTTATCAGAAATGAAAGTTTGCAGATAGTCCCTAGACACGATGGTATGACAGGGAGGTGAGGGCTACGAATGGAAAACAGGAAACCAAGCTGATTGGACAGCGGAGAAACAGGCTCCTGCAAAAGGGAGGTGCGATAGAGAAGGCAACGTTTGCACAAGGATATATCACTAGTTGAAAAGCAGAAAACCTGTCATGAAGGGCATAGCTTTTTGTGGCTGATTAGGACACGGTCAGAAAATAAATGTGTAACTATTTTTGGGGGGGTTTTGAAGCCCTACAGCGGAGGCTCTTCCCCTATGACGTAGGAGCGTCGACCCACCTGCCGTAGCCCAAAAAAAAATCCTAAAAAAACGATAATAAGCCCTCGTTTATTATCATTTTATTTTTGCTCTCGGAGTGAAAGCTTAGGGGCGGGGCCAGGGGGGTGACAGGCTGGTGGAGGAGTAGTTGCACTGCTATTGACGGTCTGGCCAGCCTAGTCACATCAGGGCCACAGGAAGTCCCCCGCCCCCACATTCCCCAAACGCGCAAAATAATACACAGACATCGTATTAGTTTGGGAAAAAATTTGCTGCAGGTTTATTACATACAACATATGTAATGAAGGTGGGTAAACATTACGGGCGATCCCGGGCCGGCTGCATTCTCGCCACCTGCCCGCCTGTTGAGCCAAACAGCACAGTGGCGAACCACCCAACTGCTGTACAATTAGAATATAAATACTGACACGCCCCTTGGCGTGACTAGGCAAACCCCCGGTTGCACAGGCCCACAACCGCCCGAAGGACTACTGGGGCGCCGACACGAATTCCTGCACCTCCCATGAGGTTACAGGTTAGGCTCTGGCACCCTTATGTGCCCGCTGAAGTACATCGTTTGCACCTCTCTTCTTCCGGATCGCCCAGTAACTCCGCTTAACTCCAACCTGCAACGATAAATGGACACATTAAAAACCTCCACAAATCCCCCATACCGACACTCTGGGTTAGAGGCAAGGGAGGGAAAAGAGTGTCCCGATGAGCACACGACGGCGTCCGGGGTGGCAAAGAGGCCCTCCAACGTGGTGCAGAAGCATAAGAACCCACGGAGGCCCCTCCCCGCCGCCCTGGACGAGAATCACGACCAGCCGCCTCCTCCAACCAGTGAGGAGGAGAAGCTGAACATCCTGTTGGGGGCGGGACAGCCCTCCGAGACTAGTGGCCCGCCCTCTCTATGGCCACTGCGTAGCCTCGGGCAGGCGCATAGTCACATCAGGGCCACAGGAAGTCCCCCGCCCCCACATTCCCCAAACGCGCAAAATAATACACAGACATCGTATTAGTTTGAGAAAAAATTTGCTGCAGGTTTATTACATACAACATATGTAATGAAGGTGGGTAAACATTACGGGCGATCCCGGGCCGGCTGCATTCTCGCCACCTGCCCGCCTGTTGAGCCAAACAGCACAGTGGCGAACCACCCAACTGCTGTACAATTAGAATATAAATACTGACACGCCCCTTGGCGTGACTAGGCAAACCCCCGGTTGCACAGGCCCACAACCGCCCGAAGGACTACTGGGGCGCCGACACGAATTCCTGCACCTCCCATGAGGTTACAGGTTAGGCTCTGGCACCCTTATGTGCCCGCTGAAGTACATCGTTTGCACCTCTCTTCTTCGCCCAGTAACTCCGCCACAGCCTGTGCGGTGGTACCCGCTGCCGCACAGGCCTCCCCACCATTGCTACCTTTACTACCTGCAACCTTTGCTCATGAGTGCTTCTTTCAAGTCGAGCAGGAGGAGGTCTAAGCCTGCAGGCGTGAGGTGAACACCATCCTCCTCCAAATAACCCTTCACTTTGTCCTGACACATGTCATTGTTTGAACACGCCTTGACCCCTGCGCTGGGTGACCCTTTTCATGGCACCACCACCATGCTTTCGGGGAAAAACCTGCAATCTTTGTTCTGCAGAGCATCTAGTCAGTCCAACTGAACAAGACCAGGACGACGGTAGAGCGGTGGACCCTTACCACCTCGCAGATACCTGATGCTGGCATGAACCTTACATGCCTAATGAGACACCCAGGCCTCCTGCCACTATTGTCCAGCAGGAGGAGGTCTCTGAAATCTTTGCTCTGCAGAGCATCTAGTCGGTCAAACTAAGCAAGACCAGGACGACGGTAGAGAGGTGGACCCTTACCACCTCGCAGATACCCGGTGCTGGCATGAACCTTACATGCCTAATGAGACACCCAGGCCTTCTGCCACTATTGTCCAGCAGGAGGAGGTCTAAGCCTACAGGCGTGAGGTGAACACCATCCTCCTCCCAATAACCCTAACTTGGTCCTGACACCTGTCATTGTTTGAACACGCCTAGGCCCCTACGCTGGGTGAACCTTTTCATGGCACACCACCATGCTTTCGGGGAAAAAACCTGCAATCTTTGCTCTGCAGAGCATCTAGTCAGTCAAACTGAACAAGACCAGGGCGACGGTAGAGCGGTGGACCCTTACCACCTCGCAGATACCTGATGCTGGCATGAACCTTACATGCCTAATGAGACACCCAGGCCTCCCGCCACTATCTGCGGATACCCCTAGGTCTTTTAGTCCTTACAACCATAGAGTAGCCATCCCCAGAACGGGAAGACATACTAACAGGAAATGACGAGAAGAGCGGGGGCCCCTGACTGCTGAAGGCGCTTCGTATCGCACCCTAGATGTAACAGCACATGCCCTGAAACTCAACCAACCCGTCACCACAAGCGCAGCAAGCATACCCCGCTAGGTTACCCCTACTAGTGAAATGCCATCCTCCTCCAAACATGGAGAAAGTGTGCTTATGATGAACGCCTGTGCAGCAATGCTCAAGAGCACCGGGACAATGAAGGGGTCTGTACCACTTATCCTATACAACTCGGGTGATGTCATACATATGCCAATACAGGATTGGCGTAACAGCTGGCAACACATGCCCACACGGGTTGTTGACAGAAGGCCACTTAGGCTAAAGAACAATAGGCCTTGCCGCCCATGCCCCGAAACTCAAGCCCAACCGTGGGCTGTAGACTGAAGGCAACTTAGGCTATTGAACCATAGGCTTCCTAGCCCACACAATGAACGCCTGAACTCTCCCCTCCAGTGCCAGGGCCTGCAAGCCTAAGTCAGCGATGACTTTAAGGAAAGTAGCACGTTGACTCACATAGCGTTTCCTTGTACCCAGTGCTAAAGATTTCTCTCCTAACTCTCTCAATTGCTGCTCCACTCCAAGATGTGCCAGAGCCTTGGTGCAAAGGGGGTCATCTCCTCTCTTGCCTGGGGGCATGCCGCCCGAAAACGGTCCAGCTGTAAACGAGAAAGAGCATCCGCTGCGACATTCGTGACCCCCGCAATGTGTCTAGCTCTAAACTCAACATTGCAGCGCAAGCACCTACTAGCCAATTCCCGGAGTAGAGACAGCACTAGCGGACAGCTGGCAGATATACCATTGATTGCCTGCACGACTGCCATATTGTCGGACCAGAACAAAACCTTCTTGTTGGACAGGGTATCCGGCCACAGGTGTAGAGAAATCACAATGGGAAAGAGTTCCAGGACAGTGATGTTAGCAGTAATCCCACGCCTGCGCCAAGCATTGGGCCATCCCTGCGCGCACCACAACTCCCCCAGGATAGCACCAAATCCCTCGCGACCAGAAGCGTCAGTGTACATATTCAACTCCGGGCTCTCCACCCACGGGGACCTCCATATCACAGTACCATTAAAATCAGAGAGAGAATCATCCCACATTAGTAAGTCTTTTTAGAGTGCCGAGGTCAATCTAACAAAGTGATACTGTCGGTGGACCTTGGCGGTAGCCCTGGCGAGGCGCCTCGCGAAAACTCTCCCCACCGGAATGACCCTGGCAGCGAAATTCAGCTTGCCTAGAAGACTCTGAATGACCCGCCACCTACAATAGTGAAAACGAGCAAAAGGGGGCATTGGAGACCGGAGACATTCTGAGTTTCCAAAGCAGCAGTAACTTCAGTTCTGGAGCAATTCTATATTGGGAGTCTACTAGGGGCCCACGTCTATGGGTAATATTGGCAGTCCAGGCTCAGAAAAGATACTACACTAAATGTGGAAAGAGAAACGCTGGCGACTGCATACCCGACATACACTACTACTACAAGAAAAAGTACCACACAGCCATATAGAGTCACAACGCGTCTCTGGGCACCCCCTAGCACACAAGGCCGAGAAGTTTTGTGGGGTGCCTGCTCTACCGTATTAGGACAGGCCCCCAAGACGCCAAATGCATAAAGCGTGGGTGAGTATTAACACCTTTGGCAGACTGAATACACTGTTGTGTTCTACGTACATCAGTCCAGACAAGGTCCCACAACGCTACACATGGCCCTACAAATGCGCAGGAGCAGGCGTAAATTCCCATACATATCAACAGGGCGCACCACTACGCGCCTCTCCTGGACCAAGCAGTCATTCATACGACAGCCGTGCACACATGACCCATTGCTCAGTATCGCTCCAGCGGGAAACAAGCGCACATTCACATGTACGCTGCGCAGCCCTCACTTTCTATGATTTGTCATTTGAATATTCCTTCATACCTAAATTGACTCTTAGAACCCTATACAAGCGATCAACCAGATGGCACCAATATAACCTGGTAAACAAATTCCATAATTTAATGAGGAATTGACTAATCTCCATTGTAATTGCCAGGGCAATTGTTCCCCATCGCTCCATTTGCATCACACGGATTTGCTGTTTAATTACACTTATGTTGTCTGAGAACTTTAGTAGTCAAGCTCAAAGCAATCTTTTCAAGATGACATGGGGTGGCAACAGCGGTCATGCCTGCACAGCAGGGCCGAACAACACTAGCTTTGGGGGGGGGACCTAGCCACAAGAAATTGATTGGAATTACCTGGGCGCTGTCGAGGTCCCTATCGTGCGATTAGAATTTGTTATGTAAAATGAGCATAAGCAACAGAAGGCTCCACGGTTGTGATCGCTTCTACTAATCACCACCTCGTGCTGCTTTACACCAGATAGGGACTTTAGGTTGACAGAATTTAATGAAAGTGATTTTTCGAAAAAATGCACATCCGTACACTAGGCACAGCACACAAATGCCATATGACAAATCAGGTCGAAAAGCAAAACAAATGGCATACAGGATTGCTGCATAGACGCGGGAATGCTCCTGTTCTAAAAGCTTTAAAGTGTGTGATCACATGACCAGAACGCAGCACTTTCCGCCCCCGTGTAGCAGTTCTACAATGGCACAACTTTGGTGCTCGATGCACTGATGGCAGAAAGTTGGGAGCTGTGTTGGCCCTATGGGGATGTCAAGATTTCATATGTAGGCACAACAGACACTTAGGCCACCTGCCTGAAGTACTCAGCCAGCTAAGCTTTCTGGCCCTACGTATGGAGCAGCCGGTGTCTTTGATGACAGTGAATTCACCAGACTAGCTTAAATTTTCTTGCTGATGTACACCTGACACTTTCTCACCGGGGGGGGCGCACCATCTTGCAATTGCAACGATAATGTAAGGAGGGAGGAAAGAAAGCCTTCTTAGTGAAGGTGGCACCTCGCATAGGCACGCTAAAGAAACATTTCCCTCCGGTATCTGGTAACACATTCTAATTAATGCTGTGCGTTCCTATACTCAAATCTTGAAGCCAGATCCCAGGTAACATAGTCGAACCCAAAGAGCCGACCCCCCATGGAAGAACAGTGGATGAAAGCGAATCTGCTACAAGAAATCACATCCGGATCTACATACGTGTTGGTATCTTGTTATGTTAATGGGGCAGAAATAGCATCATTTACGCCTCTAAATCGAATTTATAGAATGAACTCCCTAAAACAGGTTTTGTAACAGGGAGCCAGAGGTGGCGATATAGAGCTATTATTGTCTAACTTATGTACAACCGGTAGTGCCCGGCTGTGGGCCTCCAGTCACTCTACTGCTAACCATCGTTACACGTTGCCAGCCTTCCTATCTCCTGAGACTGAGTGATTATGACAGGCACCTCCCTTACATATGCAACCCGTAACTAAAAGGGGGGGGGGTGCTAATACTTCGCTCGCAGCTTGATCGAAACCTAAATGCTTATGACCCAACATAACTCAGGACGAGACAACTGGGCAGGAAAGTAAATGCGTAGATGTACTGTTCTCACCGAAGAATACACAGGCAGAAAGAATTTCGACGACTTTGTTTCTGGAAAGGAGTCGCATCATACCTTATTACTCAAAAAGGCTTGCAGACTTTAAGAGGGTCACGCATCGCTATACATGAAACTAGCCCTCACCAGAGATGAAGGCCAAAAAGCGAGCAGTCGGCGGAGCTGCACTCAACACATGCGCAGACTTTCATGGCATGCTACCCAGCCAGCTACCCTGGAGCGTACATTCGGACAAGATAACACAGTAGATGCAGCACAACAGGCGACTAACTCTTGTAACCCAGAACCCCTGGCCAACGTAGGCCTCGAACATTACACATGATCCCTCACCCACCCGACTCCATCTTGAGATGGCCCCCCACGCTTCGCTGTTACAAACCTCGCCACAATTGGCTGAAGCTGTGGGACCTCGTACAGCACCTAGGAGTGCGAAAGAGGGCGGGGGAGGGGGGGGGTGTGAATCGGGCCTGCAACGGGAGGAAATAAGACAATTTATGTTAGTTTACTCCACAACGTGGGACCTGGAATAGCGCATCATGCCCCTACGCCGACCCATTCCCAAACTGTCCAACTCAGTCGCATGCCGCAAAAGACGCCGGACACACCGCCCTAAAAGTGGCGCTTTGAGCAAGTCTTACGCCACATACCAGGCATGTCCCCTCAAAATGTTCGGACATGAGGGAGGATTTAAAACCAAACAAGTGGCCACCAAGCCGAGACGAACCCGCTGCGGCTGCACTCCTCCGAGGTCGACCACCGGAGCTTCGCCGAACCCCTTGCCAAACACTGCACAGGAAGCCTTGGAACAAGAGATTCCTCGGCGGCCTTCCGCCTACGCCTGGCGTGCAGGAGCTGCCCTTTAAATACACTACAGCTACGCACAGGGTGAACGCACCATACACCCCACACTGCAGATGCGAAGAAGCGTTTGCATGCTAACGATGATATTGAGCCTCGAAATACTAGGCCCAATGATACTGTGCTCCCCTCGAGATTACGGTCGCACCATACATGTACACGCGTGGCGCGCTGAACCTTCGCGCAATTATCCAATAACCGGAGCGAATAAATCAATCGCACTATACCAAATGCGCCCGTAAGGCTCATCCATAGCCTTGAAGTATGCACAGCCACACTTACAAATTAAGCAATGCTCTCAATTGAGCGTCGAGATACCAGGCCAATGCTAGACTACCCCCATTGTAAAGTAGGGGGGGGGGCCTCAACATCAATGCGCTCGAGAAGGCACAGCGCTCCTGATGCAAAACACGCGAAGCTCCATCGTGCCCACCCAACTATTCAGTTCCATCTGCGCACAGCGACAGATAGCCTAACTCACGAGACCAGCCAATAAAATATGTGCGTAAGAATTAGCCCCGTGGAATAGCCTCGGCGGTCGGTTTTGCGATCTGCATGAAAGGAGGGCAATACTAACGAAAGCAACGCTCACAAATCCCCTGAAAACCTACCATATCCACAGCTAGCTGCCGAGGACCTCTAAACGTTAGTCCACAAAATCTATCTGGCAAGGCAGACATTAGGATGCATGGTACCCCACAGTGCTGACTAGAAATCAACGCATGGACGCGGGGCCTGTAGCACTCTGAACTCTTGATCCAACCAGCTCAGAGCATAGCACGTTCATCTTACGCCAGGCCAGCACACCCTTCGCACAAAGAAGACAAAACACCACATCCCCCCCAAAGACGTTCCACATTCATGCCTAGCATATATTGGGTCAAACGGAGCTAACAGCACTATTCACACTGCTATTGTGATTCGGTCGTAACGCGACCCGGAGGCAGAGAATAAGGCGTGCACCCACGTGCTAACCCCCAGAAGGCCAGACCCGAACCCCCCGCCAGGAACACCAAGTCTCGCAGCACAGCACTATAAATGAAAATATGCAAATCAAACGTATTCAAGTTCATTAGAATGGCACTGCATTACATCAGACGGCACAAATTCATGTAGTCATCATAAGCCTAATCGCATTCCTGCCTAAATTACTCGTCGGGTCCAGAGCCCGCGTGGTCCGGTCACCAAAACAGAAACCAAATACATTTTGCAACAAATATCGATACAACCTGCCCCGCACGATCCACACTAGCATAGGGCGATAGCTAAACATAACATGAGCAATGGCAAGCAGAAATCGAGGGGGTGAAGGAAACGAGCTCACCCGCGGTTCCCAGGAAACGTAAACACTGCCCGAGGAAGCGACTTACGAACGCTCGGCTCAGTGCCCGTGTGGACAAAGAGCACCCAGGGGCGGAGGGGGGGGGGGGGAGTTCAGCCTGTGCAATCAATGGCGATAGGTATTCACGATGCAGGCCGGAGGCGGGAACTTGGCCGCACGTGGGGCCCGTGTCGGGCAGGGGCCAAGAGGCGGCCACAGGCTGCGCATACAGAAGACCCCCGGGAGAGCCCCCGCGTGGGGCACTCCGCACCCGCCCCCAACCCAAAGGGAGGACAAGGAATACTGGGAAGTCCGGAACAACCCCCTCCACAGCCGCCCGACGCTAAGCAGGCCGCCTGGCCATGGCTCACGCCTCCCAAGGAGGGAGTAGGCGGAGGGTGGTGGGGGGGGGCGAGGCCCAGCTCACCGTCGGAGTCCCGACGAAAAGAGTGTCCCGATGAGCACACGACGGCGTCCGGGGCGGCAAAGAGGCCCTCCAACGTGGTGCAGAAGCATAAGAACCCACGGAGGCCCCTCCCCGCCGCCCTGGACGAGAATCACGACCAGCCGCCTCCTCCAACCAGTGAGGAGGAGAAGCTGAACATCCTGTTGGGGGCGAGACAGCCCTCCGAGACTAGTGGCCCGCCCTCTCTATGGCCACTGCCTGGCCTCGGGCAGGCGCAGTCTCAGTACGGCCAAACCGCCATGTGCACTGAAGCTCTCTCCAACCCAAGCTGCATTGCCGGGTTAGGGAGAGCAGGGACAGGCACCCAGTCTAACTGGGAGCGCAACTCATTGGAGCTCAGGCCAATCCTGACACTGCTCTCAGCAGCATGAAGCAGCATCAGGATTGACCACAGTGGACTCTGGGAGCCTGTGCCTGTATTGGAGAGGAGGGCGAAGCGGCAGGTAAATATTTTTTTTTTAAAAAGTATTGTCTCTTTCCCTCTGTTTGCCCCCCTTCTCCCCCACCCACCCTACCACTCTATCGACACACTGGCCGCTAGTGCTAAAGCCGTAAACCATGTGTATACTTACAAAACAACAGCCTGTTCTGTGAGCACTCCCAAAGACATCAGAAAGAAAACTTTTCTACATTCCCCTGACACCAAAGAGTGGCTCATACTAACCCAGAAATATGTATAAACCCTACTAACTACAAGTGACGATTAAGCAAATAAAACATTGATACTTTTACATCCTATCTTGAGTGTTTTTCTGAGGAAAACAAAACAGCTGATGGGTGTATTGCATGATTTAACACCAGCGACTGTTTAGTACTCTGGGCTGCTATCAAGTCCATCTTTGTTAGCCCAAAAAGCCCCCTCAGGCAGGAAAAAGCCAAATGCAAATCACTCCAGATCCAGCTCTGATAGGATCAGTCTAGCCAGAATTGCCTAGGTGAAATTGACCCTGAATGGGACACATGCAACCCTAAACCAGTTCTGGCCTATTTTGGCCTCAGCGATAGGGAGCCACTTGAGTCCTATGGCATAATGAGCATGGGACCCATGTCTGGGCATACCCGTTGCAGTTGGGATGTCACATTGAGGAAAATAAAAATAGTAGGTGAAAAAACGATCGACTGGAATGCCGCCTGAGCTATGAGTAGTGGGGTAGGGTGCAGCTTGAGCCCCATACCAAGTGATCGTTGCACTCAGGTCTGGGCACACCCATTTTACTAAGGAAGTTGCTCTAAGGAAAAAAACAAATTGATGGGTAAATTCCTTGAATTAATTTCCATTACTGGCAATCACACTGGGCCGCAATCGAGTCCATCAAGTTGTTGTATACCATGCAAGCTCAGATGGGAATAAACCATTTGCGAATATGGGTTAATCGATATTATTACATATTATGGAATAAACCATAATATTCCATATGAATTATTCTGAACTACGGCCCCTGTTGCAATAGAAACAGTCCATCCTGAAGGGTCAGGCCAGGTCTCCTCTACAAGGGTAAACAAGCAACCCCAAACCCGTTTCAGCCTATTTGGGCCTTATCGGTAGGGTGCCACTTGATTCCTATGGCACAGTAAGCACCGGACCTGTCTGGACATACCTTCTGCTCATAGGGCATCACAAAGAGGAAAATAAAAATAATGGATGAAAAATGATGGACTGAAATGTGTTCTCCAAGTTATGTTATGTTAAGGGGGTGCTTATAAAGCGCACTGTCACCGTGAGTTTCATGGCGCTGATAGGATGCTGAAAGGAACAGAGGGATTTTAGCTAGATTGTGGGAAGAGCCAGGTTTTTAAATGATTTGCGGAATTGGATAAGAGTGTTAGAAGTCCTAACTGGGAAAGGAAGGGAGTTCCAAAATTTGGGGCCGAGGTAAGCGAATCTCCGACCACCAGATCTGCAGAGTTTAATGGAAGGGACAACCAGGAGGTGTAGGTGTGATGATCTAAGGTTACGTGAGGGACAATAGGGCCAAATGAGGGATTTCAGGAAAGCGGGGCAGGAACCAGAGAGAGACTTAAAAATAAGGCAGCCAAGCTTGAAGGCAGCCCTGAGGCTGACAGGGAGCCAGTGCAATTTGATGAGGAGGGGTTTGGCAGACTGCCATTTTGGTATCCCGAGGGCCAATCTCGCCGCCTGGTTTTGAATGATCTGCAACCTATAGATGGACCATTTAGGGAGACCATGATAGATGGAATTCGAAAAGTCCAGGCGGGAGAGGACGAGGGCCATGATAACTTGCAGCAGAGCATCAGGGGTGAGAAGGTAGGCCACCTTCCTGATCCTGCGCAGCTGGAAAATGCAGGAGGAGACCACCGTCCCCACCTGCGGCCCGAGAGATAGCCCAGCGTCAATGGTGACCCCGAGGCTTTTCACCGAGGCCACCGGGATGGGAGGGGAGCCAAGCTCTGCCGGCCAGAAATGTGGGCTCCAATGGGCGGCGCTCTTACCAGGCAAGAGGAGCTCCGTCTTTCCTGGGTTCAATTTAAGCTGGTTCAGACACGTGATCGGTAGTGGCTGTGATCAGTTTAAGCACCTTGTTGTTTTTTTGCAGTAGACCTCCCCAAGTCTGAGATGAGTTGCCAGAGTTGGTTCCTGTGCTCAGTGTGCCACAGGGCTCACACTATACCTTAGAGAGAGGGCTTAAGTAGGTCTAAACTCTTTGGGGGTTGCTTTTGTTCCCCTCTTTTGGCCAGAGTTGGGCCCTGTGCTCACTGTGCCACAGGACTGAAGTTATGCCTTAGTGAGGAGACTTAAGTAAGGCTAAACTATTTGGCATGTGATTTGGTTACCGTCTGGAGGGGACCTGGTCTGGCAGTTTGAGCTGGACTGTTCTTATTTTAACAGGAACAAGACTGATTTGCAAATGGCAGGTCTCTCTCTAGAGTGGCATAATGGGCAAAAAACAATGAACCAAAATGCATTTCTTGAGCAGTCACCAGTGGGTGAGATTTATTCAAGCATTTCTATCATCAATTTTTTGTTTTTCTTGATGGTTCTTTGTCCTTCGGTTGGGATTGTTCCGCTACCCTTGCCTGGTTTTTGAGGAGCTCTCGTAGAGGTTGCCATGTTCCGAGTATTTGTTGAACCCTGAACAAGCATGTGGTGAGGTTGACTCTCGCCATGTCACCCAACTATGATGTTCCACTACAAATCTTTGTCCCCCACACCCCCAATGCCCCCTCTGCAGAAAATGCAAACAGAAACAGGCATCATTAAATGAAATATTAAACCTGAGTTACCCGCACATCCTATATTGAAAACTGTGTTATTCTATGGACGTGAAAAAGAATCAGAATCATTTGATGACAACAAATAATTTTCTAGTATAGTCAGAGCTTTTTCAGTCTGTTTTACCTGTTTAAGGACTCCTGTTTCCTTGCCCCACGACCTGATAATTGACAAAGGTTTTGTTTTAAATCACACCTGTAGCTTCTGCGTTGTAGGCACCCCCTTCTCCTCACTGGGACTTGGCTCAGCAGTCCTTACCTTCCACTCCAGACTCACAAGGGAGTCCAATCAATCAATCAATCAATCAATCAGTCATTTGCTAAGCGCACGACATACCCGCGAGGGAATCAAGGCGCTGGGGTGGAGGGAGGTGGGGGCCGATACTGATCGAACAGCCAGGTCTTTACTATCCTCCTGAAGGTTAGCAGGTCTTGGGTCTGTCGTAGGCTCAGTGGGAGGGTGTTCCATGTCCTGGCGGCGAGGTGGGAGAAGGATCTTCCGCTGGTGGTTGTTTTTCGGATGCGCGGGACGGTGGCGAGTGAGAGGTCGGCGGAGCGTAGCTGGCGGTTGGGGGTGTAGAAGGAGAGCTGTCTGTTGAGGTAGGCTGGGCCAGTCTTGTGGAGTGCCTTGTGTGCATGGATGAGGAGCTTGAAGGATATCCTCTTGTTGACGGGGAGCCAGTGTAGGTTTCTCAGGGGGGGGGTGATGTGGCTTTGTCGTGGTACATCGAGGATCAGTCGTGCCGAGGCATTTTGAATGCGTTGTAGTCGTTTGATGAGCTTGGTCGGGGCTCCCGCGTAGAGGGCGTTTCCGTAGTCGAGTCTGCTGCTGACGACGGCCTGGGTGACTGTCTTTCTTGTATCTGTCAGGATCCATCTGTAGATCTGGCGGAGCATGCCGAGGGTGTTGAAGCAGGAGGAGGAGACGGCGTTGACTTGCTTGGTCATTGAGAGCATTGAGTGAAGGATGACTCCCAGGTTGCGTGCGTGGTCTGTGGGGGTCTGGGCTGCCCCCAGTGCCGTTGGCCACCAGGAGCCGTCCAGGCTGACAGGTTGGAGTCGAGGATGAGGACCTCCGTCTTGTCCGAGTTCAGCTTCAGACGGCTGATATTCATCCAGTCGGCAATAGCCTTCATTCCTTCGTGGAGGTTGGCTTTGGCGGTGATGGGGTCCTTGGTGAGGGAGAGGATCAGTTGAGTGTCGTCGGCATAGGAGATTATGTTGAGGTTGTGCTGTCGCACGACGTGTGCGAGCAGGCCATGTAAATGTTGAACAGTGTCGGGCTGAGGAAGGATCCTTGAGGTACGTCGCAGATGAACTCAGAAGCTTCGAAACGGAACGGGGGGAGGTGGACGCTCTGGGTTCTGCTGGAGAGGAAGGAGGTGGTCCATTCCAGAGCCTTGTCTCGGTTCCCTGCGGTGTGGAGGCGTGCGCGTAGTGTGTGGTGGCAGACGGTGTCGAAGGCGGCGGAGAGGTCTGGGAGGATGAGTGCTGCAGTCTCCACCTTGTCTAGCAGGGTCCTGATGTCGTCGATGGCGGCAATGAGGGCGGTCTCGTGCTGTGGTTGCTGCGGAACCCTGACTGGGAAGGGTCTAGGATTCTGTTTTCTTCGAGGTGTCGGGTTAGTTGTCTGTTAACGATTTTCTAGGTGACCTTGACCGGGAAGGGGAGCAGAGAGATGGGTCGGAAGTTCTTGAGGTCTCTTGGGTCTGCCTTGGATTTTTTGAGTAGGGCATTGATCTCGGCGTGTTTCCAGCTCTCTGGGAAGGTCACAGTCTCAAGGGAGAGATTGATGACGTTGCGTAGGTGGGGTGCAATGGAGCTGCTTGCTTTCTTGAAGACGTGGTGCGGGAATGAGTCTGACGGTGAGCCGGAGTGGATTGTGCTCATGGTTTTTGATGGTATCATCGACGCTCACGCTGGTCCAGGCTAGCAAGGGGATGTGGTTGATGGTGTGAGGAGGGTCTAGTGTGTTGCTGTCTGTTGGGGCTGTCTGGGTGTTGAAGCTGTCGTGGATGTCTGCTATCTTGCGGTGGAAGAAGGTGACGAGGTAGTCGCACAGGGCTTGCGACGGTGGGATGTCGTTGGTGTTGGAGCTGGGGTTGGAGAGTTTCTTCACGATGTTGAAGAGCTCCTTGCTGTCGTGTGCGATGTTGTCGAGGCGGTCTCTGAAGGAGGTCTTCTTGGCAGCCCTGATGAGGTGGTGGTGGTTGCGGACGCGTCCTTGTGTGCTGCGTGGCTGTCCGGAGTTTGTTCACTGTGCCATTTCTTCTCTAGTTTCCGGCAGGCTTTCTTGGAATCTAGGAGTTCTGGGATGAAGCAGCTGGCCCTCTTGCTGGTGTCTCTCTGGGGGGGTTTCTTCAGCGGGGCAAGGGTGTTGGAGAAGTCCTCGATCCAGCGTCTGAGGTTGTGGGCAGCGACGTCGGTGTTGGAGGGTTCGGTGGGTGGGCTAAGAGGAATGTTTGCATGTAGTTGGTCTTCGGTGATTTTGCTCCAGTAGCGGCAGGGGATCTGTTGGGTGCGGTGGTGTGTGGTGGGTTTCTGGAAGGTGAAGTGGATGCAGCAGTGGTCGTCCAGAGGAGTTCGGTGGTGTGGCTGACGGAGACGTGCGGCTTGAGGAGAAGACGGGGTCGAGCGTGTGGCCGGCAGAGTGGGTGGGCATTGTGACGACTTGTCTCAGTCCGAGGTTGGCGAGGTTATCGATCAGGGTTGTGGAGTTGTTGTCGTTGTTGTTCTCAAGGTAAAAGTTCAAGTCTCCGAGGAGGATGTAGTCGGTGGAGGTTAAGGCGTGCATGCTGATGAAGTCGGCGATGGACTCGCTGAACTGGGAGTGGGGTCTGGGTGGTCGGTAGATGAGGGTGCCTCTGAGGGTGGAGTTTGGGTCTGTGTGGATTTGGAAATGCATGTGTTCGGAGGAGCTGAGCGCTTCCTCGGTGCTAGTTTAGACCCTGATGCTGTTCTTGTGGACGATGGAGATTCCTCCTCCGACTCTGTTGGTGCGGTCTCTGCGGGTGATCTTGTAGCCGTCTGGGATGGCTATGGCGATGTCGGTTGTGGGGGAGTTGTTCAACCAGGTCTCTGTCAGGAAGGCGACATCAGGGGAGGTTGTGTTGAGCAGGTCCCAGAGCTCGATGGTGTGTTTGCATGCGGAGAGGGTGTTCAGTAGTATGCATCGGAGGTGGTTGAGGTCTTTCTTGGCGGGTGGTTTGTCGGCTCTGGGGTTATTTATTTGTTTATTAATTTATTTATAGTGTTTTATATAGCGCGGACAAGACCCGTGGGTATCAGAGCGCTTTACATATGAGATTACAGATTGTCATTATATAAGCAATTATAACAGCAAACATATATGGAGGTAGAAGGCGATATACTATCTAGGATGGTTACAAACTGACATATGGGGTTAATAACTTGACATTATAGTAGCAATTAAAACAGCAAAAACAAATATGGAAGGTAGGAGGCAATATGCTATCTAGGGTGATTAAATAAATATATTCCTAACGCCTGATCACTTAGCGATAAGTGGTGCATATGGTTTAGGTTGTGCCATGGTCGTACAGTCACGTTCGATGAGGTAGGATTGTAAATTATTATCAGAGCAATGTCAGAGTAATTACCAAAGGGTAGAATGGGTATGGCTAGTTGTAACGATCATAAATATTCACATGACAAGGTAGGGGTAGTATCTTTGGTGAGAGACATAGTGCAGATAACACCTAAATATGAGGTAGCGATAGGGTGTACAGCCGAGGCTTGAGTGGATAGTCATAACTAGAGTGTTTAGACATTTGTCTTATTGGTCTTCCAATTGTTTATGATGGCTCCCGTCATCTTTGGCATAAAAAGTTTGTGCCACTGGTCTGTGGTCATCTCTATGTAGGGTATTTACTCATCATATGGCTTTTCAGTTCCCTTTTAAATGCTGCAATATTTTGAATCTTCCTGATATAGGGTGGGAGTGAATTCCAGACTCTGGGGGCGGCTCCCGAAAAAGCTCGGTCATAGGTCTTTTTTTTCCGGAAGAAGGCCGGCCGTAATAGCAACTCTTTAGCGCTTCTCGTTGATCTGTTACCTCCCGATAGCTTGATTTTCTTGGCTAGATATCTCGGCGTGTTGTAGTGGACCGCTTTGTGTGTAATACAGGCCATCTTCATTTTAATTCTAGCATCGTAGTGCTAACGCGGGATTACTGGTTACTAATTATCTTACCAAATCCCATTTCCTGTCGACTGAATCGTTGGTACCTGTCTTGAGTAAAAGGTAATCTCACAATAAACAATCAGTTTAAGAACTTACACCACTCTAAATGACCACTGACCAAAATTAAGTTTTAAAGATTTAATATAAAGTCAAAGATAACTGAAGATACAAACTTCTCAAAATGAGATTCAAAAGGTATATCGGTATCACTATGAACATGAACTTCTTGAATAGTCTGAGTCTGAAGAACAAAATAATAAGTACAAGCTCTAATAACATGAGCGTTGCCAAAATGAATACAAGTTGCAACCTCAAAGTCATTACAGAAAAGAAAATTAAGGTTAGTCTGTCCCTACACTACACTAAATGACATCCCTACTTAGCAAGATCTTAACCCTCTAGGTGTCAGCCGTGGTGATTTCCTAAGAAGATCACGCACTTCTCTTTGTCTCTTCTCAGATAATGGGTCTCTCCTGATCAGCCTATCTGCCTACCCCTCCGCTTCCTTAGGCTCCCAAAATCATCTGCTCTGCTCTCCTCCCAGGTCACTTTCCCTAATACCAAATCACATTTCCAATAGAAACGCCCCTTGGGACGCCCCTCACGTGGTACATCTTTCCGCGGCAAACTCCATGATGGTACTCTTGAAGACCCTCGTTATAGTTGACCTTGGTTCCCAGGCTTCTTCTTCCGTGCGCTGATACCCCCTGAAATTCCTGGAAACTCCTACAGGCCTGCGCAAGGCGCCACTGAACAAAGTCCCTTTCATTCGAGCTGATTAGGACCCTCGCACCTGCATACAGCTCGTCCTGCAGTGGGCCTCAAATTCCAGACTTCACCATATCTTAGGCCATAAAACACTCTCAGAGCTCCATACTGGACACCTCACGACCTCTCCTCTAACGAGCACATGACGATTTAAACTACATGACATTATCTGCTCTGGCCTACTTGATTTACATGCAGCAGGTTCCTGCACTCTTAAAACGTTAACTTGATTTAAACAGCAAACATTCTTAACTAGCATACGTTTCTAAAATAACACATCTATAAAGCATATACTTTTAACCCTAAGTTCAATAGTACATTTTGAAAGAACCATGTCAACCTTGTCTCACATTATTTTAGCAGCACGTTTAGATTTGCTTGTGAATTGCCATGAGGCCTACACAAAATACTGGGTTTTAGAGTTACATTCAACTCTTACATTACTCCT
Organism: Lissotriton helveticus; assembly: GCF_964261635.1. NCBI lineage: Eukaryota > Metazoa > Chordata > Amphibia > Caudata > Salamandridae > Lissotriton > Lissotriton helveticus. Next base: position 1,014,375,747 of record NC_136070.1, on the reverse strand, counting down.
TTAACATGAGAACGTGAGGTTTTCATATTCATCCCAAACATTTCTACATTAGTCTCACACAGTTATGATTATTGTTACTCTACTTAAACATTCTATGCATTTCACCACTGAATATAAGACACTCGGTGTATTTCACTTCTAAATATAAACACTCTGGTGCAAAGTACATGTTAACTAACTACGTGCTTGTAAATATGGCGTACTTATACATTTTTTTCAAACTTGTGCTCTCTCAGTCCCCCCTTTGATGACCTTCAGGGGTCATCATTACCATGACATCAAAAATGTAGAACCCTTTAAAGTGAAGACAGGGCAGTACCACTTCTTTTCATACTCTCTAATGCTTTCAGACTCTTATATTGATTGTCCTGCATCGCTGTCAACTCTTCTTCCTGTTTCTTCATAGCTCTCTGTAACCTATTTGCTCTATACCATTGATACAAACGCACCAATCCCCACAAAGTGATTACACAAATCACTACTATGATGATGGGTTTCAATATGTACCAAACGATACCCTTTCCTAAGTTGGCAAACCAACTTCCAACTTTACCCATTCCATGGCCTACTTTTTCCCACACATTTACCTTTGCCAGGTCCTCAATTTCGTAGTGTATGGCAGTGATGTTTTGTATATACTTCTCTAGAGGCTTTGAATTGTCTGGAATGTAAGTACAACATTCCTGGACCTTCAAGGCCCTACAGACTCCTCCCTCTTTTGCTAACAGAACATCTAAAGCAAGTCGGTTCTGAAGAACCATTGCCCTAATCGATTGCATCTCCCCTTCTATCAGCATCAAGGATCTTGCAGTACTGGCAGACAGTCTATCTACGACTGTAGCTAACCTCCTGATCTTAATGTCATTCATTATCAATCCTAAGAAAGGGAATGCAGCACCTATTACATCTCCAACTACTTCTGCTGCACCCAGCCCTCGCTTCCATCTAGTTGATATTTCTTTCTTAGGCGTGTCTAAATTCTCAACATGGTATATTTTAGGGAAGACAACAGCCAGATAGCATGATCCGTACCAATTATCTGGTAACTTCACATAGGCATATCTTCCACATACAAAATATACATTTGGTATTGCTTGCATCCCTTTCATGAAGTTCTTAGAGTAGTACTCCAATTGAAAGGCATGTTCGCAATTGACTTGTCCTACATAAACGTTTTCATAGTAGGAGTAACTCCTGTGAATGCACAGTTTCCCCCGTTTCTCCTTATCCAAAGCAATTGGACCAATACTTCCTTTTCGTTGTTGTGCCCTTTCTTCCTTGGTCCAATCTGTTTCTCCTTGTCCTGATGCCTTCAATACCTTCTGCTTCCTGTATCTAGTATCTACCTGTGCTATAAACTTTTTCTCAACTTCTGATATTTGACAAGTCAGATTGTTTATTCGAGCATGTGAAGTATCTAACGTTCTCCATGGAATAAACCATTTGTGTAACCTGTCTTCGCTTTTGTAGTAGTCCCATTTGTTCAAATGCTTGAAATTCGGAACCTCTGGCAATGTCGAGTCGAAATTCGAGAAGTAATACTCAAATCCGTCTCGTCCATAAAACATACTTAACAATAAACTGCACGTTATTCCATATGTCAACGGGAGATGATGGTATTTGATACCCTCCTCCACCGAAATTGGTAATTGCATACAGACATAACAGTCCTTTACCTCCATGGCATCAACATATTCGTAAAGCAACTTAGCATAAGCATTTGACTTGTAATTCCCCTGTGACTCATCCATGTGTAACCTTTTTACTTCTGCATCTAACAACGCTTTGTCTTTCTCATTGATGTTTCCCTTCTCCTTAATAATGGTAGTTCTCGGTGTTGACACTCCCTTATCCTCCTTAACTGTGGTTCCATCCCCTTCGTGTCCCGCTAGGAATGAAACAGTTACCACTAAAATTATAAGAGAAACCACTACTCCTAAAAATGTAACAGCTATACATTTTGCCCTGCGGTTCGGGTTGCCAGCCTCCATGTTCTCAAACAGAGTAGTTTTCGACTATCTTCCAGCATTCACTTCCTCTTCTTTTCCAACAAAGTCTTTCTCTCTTGCAATGTCTTTCTTGGAACACTTGGAAGCTTGACAATTTGTTTCCGCAAAACAGTTCAAAGTCCAGTAGAAAATAGACAACCCTAGCCCTTCTCCATCCACTAAAATGAAACCCCTATCACTTTTCTTCTTCCACTCGGCGCTAGGTTATCTTGCAACAATTTACAATTTCTTTTCAAAAGTCTTATTTTCGTCTGAAGTTATGTATGACTCAAGGAGTGACACTACTTCTTCATAAACGTCCATCCGAAGTATCATTCCCTCAGGTTCTGGACAGTTCGTACCACACCATGGAAAGTCAACCTTTTCTAGGATTATTCTCCTTATTTCGCTCAAGACAAGTGGACGGACGAAATTGAGAGTTAGCGTTTTTTCAATTTCCAATCCTGGTACTATCAGTTCTATATCCACAATTACAAAGGGGTCCGTTCTAATCAAGATCACTTTCTTCACCTTTCCAGATCTGCACCCCTTTGAAGACATTCGTAGTATGATATTAGTCCACAACAATAAGCACTCCTAGCAATTCTACTACTCGTTCAAGCATTTCCAAACGAAGAAGAGTTCCCTCCAATATTGGATATCGTGAACAGCAAACTGGAAACTCAACTGTCTCTAAAAGCAATTTTCTTATTCCACTCAGGAGAGCAGGATGAACGATGTTGAGTGTCAGCAACCTTTCGGTCTCCGCTCCTGGCAGTAGAAACTTTATTTGCACTGTGATGATCGGGTCAGTTCTGATCAGTTCCACTTCCCTGATCCTCCCTGTTCTGTGTCTCCCAGACATCTGCAACGAGGTAGGTCCAGTCGGGAGTAGAGTATCTTCTGCTAGGCACTCGCACCCTACTTGATCTTCTAAGACCCTCCTCGGCTTGATCCTGGATATCTTCTTCTGGATCTGAGTCTTCGGATATAGGAGTAAGCGTTTCTTCTTGGGCCGACCTCAAACTTAGCCTTCTTCTCCTTGTTGGCCAAGTGGCAGCTCCAAGCCTTATTCTCCTATTCCTTGTCCTCTCACTTGGTTCTTGGTCGCTCCGATACGGATCTGAGTCTGAGTCGTATTCACTTCTGCTCTCTCCTTCAGTTGCGTCTTCTGTCTCACTGCCGTCCTGCCTTCGCTCTTCTTCTGAATCCGATGCGTTCCCAACTTCTTCCGACACCTCCTCAGCTGCCTCAATCCCTTCTTGCGACTCTTCTTCCACTTCCGGGCTTTCGTCTGGGATGGGAGCTGTTCCTTCTAGAGGTGCTGGAACTCTTCTAGTATGGGATGCATGGATCCAATTTGGCAGCCCCCCGCACTTCACCGCGGTGTTCGTGATCAGGATTACCTGAAAGGGCCCACGCCAGCGAACATCTAGGCAGTTCTTCCGGACGTGTTTTTTAACCAGGACCCAGTCCCCTGGGTTCAGGTCATGACACAGGTTCCTCGCTGCTGGAACTTCAGCCGCATGCACCTGAAGGGACACAGAATGGATGGCGTCAGACAGTCCTTTACAATAATCCAAGATCAGATCATCTGTAATATTCAATAGAGCAGTAGTTGGAACTGTAGGAAGTCTCATGGCCCTCCCCATCAGGATCTCGTGGGGAGAGAGACCTGTCCTCCTATCAGGTGTGCTGCGCATGCTCATGAGCACCAATGGAAGAGCATCTGGCCAACTCAAGGATGTGGATGCCACTACTTTAGCCAATCTATTCTTCAAAGTGCCATTCACTTGTTCCACAATTCCTGAAGCTTCTGGTCGATAACTACAATGCAGCTTTTGATCGATATTCAGTGTGGAGCACAACATCTTCACTATTTCGCTGTTAAAATGTTTTCCTCTGTCCGATTCCAAAGAGGCAGGCACCCCGAAGCGCGGTATCAACTCCCTGAGCAACAATTTAGCCACTGTGAGTGTATCGCACCTACGTGTAGGGTACGCTTCAACCCATCTGGAAAATACGCATACAATCACCAACACATACCGAAGGCGATTGACTCTTGGCATTTCGATGAAATCTAGTTGCATTCTATTGAAAGGCCCCCCCGACCTCCCAATGTGACTCAGTGTGACTGGTGTTCGTTTGCCTACGTTCAGTTGTTGGCAGGTAACACATCGCTTACATACTGATTCTGCTGCTATTCTGAATTTCGGGCAATACCAAGTCTGCCTAAAAACTCTCATCATAGCATCCCTTCCTAGATGTACTGGACCATGTATTTCTCTCGCCATGGGATTAGCTAATTCTTCAGGTAACACAGCTCTCCCATCTGCTGAAACCCAAAAATCCATTTCACTTCGCACACAGCCTGCTATTTCCCATGCCTTTTTCTCTGTTTCAGGTGCGTTCTCCTGCATTATCCTTAAATCCTCCCAAGTGTCTACAGTTTCTAACATCATACTTAATTCAGTCTTTTCTTCTGCACCTTCTATTTCCACCTTTGAGAAAGAATAACTTTGTTCCGCACAATAGCGTGCGACTTCATCAGCATATCTATTACCTTGTGACACAAAATCTGTATTCTTAGTATGAGCTACACACTTCACTACTGCAATATCAACAGGACCTTGTAATGCTTCTATCAGCAATCGCACAAATTCTCCATTTCGAATGGGCGAACCAGAGGAGGTCATGTAACCCCTCTGAGACCACAACTGCCCGAAATCATGAACCACACCGAAACCATATTGGCTGTCCGTGTAGATGGTGACTCTCTTTCCATTTCCTGCTATGCAGGCACGAGTTAGGGCAATAATCTCTGCTACCTGTGCGGAATGTACTCCTTCCAGGCAAGCGGCTTCCACAACTCCAGTAATGGTACAAACAGCATAAGCTGCTCTCAACCGACCAGTATCGTCTCTTAAACATGAGCCATCAACAAAATAAATTTCATCGGGGTCAGACAATGGCTCATCCACAATATCTGGTCTGGGTTTCGTGCATAGTTCAGTCACATCAAGGCAATCGTGGTCTTCACATCCTTCGCCTTCTATTACAGTAGGTAATGGCATCAAAGTAGCAGGATTCAAGACAGAGCATCTCCTGAGAGTCACGTTTTCTGCGGCAAGTATAACTTGCTCATAACGCGTGAGCCTGCTATTGGTCAGATGCTGCGTCTTCGTCCTGGTCATTAACAATTCAACTGAATGCGGTACATACACCACTACTGGATGTCCCATCACAATACTCTCGCTCCTTTCAATGCTGACACCCGTTGCAGCAACGGATTTGAGACATCCGGGCAACGCTGCGGCTACTGGATCTAATGTAGCCGAAAAATATGCAACTGGTCTACGGGCATTACCGTGGGTCTGTGCCAAGACTGACAAAGCACATCCCTCTCTCTCACAGCAATAGAGTGAAAACGACTTTTCATAATCTGGCATTCCCAGAGCCGGAGCACGACATAAATCGTCTCTCAGCTGTAAAAACGCCACCAGACATTCTTCATCCCATGGTACCGGATCACTCACCTCCTTGTGCGTCAGTTTCTGTAAGGGCTTTGCTTTCAGTGAAAAGTTAACTATCCACTGTCGGCAGTAACCCACCATTCCTAGGAACATTCTAACCTCTCTCTGAGTTGTAGGCGCATTCATTTTCATTATCGCCTCAATCCTCTCTGGGGACACCTTACGTTTCCCTTTTTCTAACCTGTGCCCTAGATACTGTACTTCTGTCAGACAATACTGTAATTTGCTCGGAGATACCTTATGTCCATTTTCAGCTAAATGATTCAGTAAGGCAATTGAATCTACTTTACAAGCTTCCTCTGTTTCTGACGCAACAAGTAGGTCATCTATGTACTGTACCAGAACCGAGTTCTGTGGCAGTACTAGATTCTCAAGATTCTTCTTCAACAACTGATTAAAGATGGATGGACTGTCTGTGAATCCTTGTGGAATTCGACACCATGTTAAAACGCGATCTTCCATTTTAAACGCAAAAAGGTACCTGCTCTCTTCATCCAATGGGATTGAAAAGAAAGCCTGACAAAGATCTATCACTGTGAACCATTCTGCTTGACATGGTATTTGAAACAATATTACTGATGGATTCGGTACCACGGGACAACATGAAACGACTATGTTGTTAATCTTTCGTAAATCCTGAACTATCCTAAACTTCCCACTAGGTTTCTGCAAACCCATAATCGGGGAGTTACAAGGACTGCCCACGATTTCTTTCAATATTCCCTGCTGTATCATTGACTCGATCACAGGCTTTATTCCTGCAATCGTTTCCTGGGACAATTTGTATTGAGGCGTTCTTGGAAACTCAACATTTGGTTTTACCAGAATTTTTACCGGTTCTACCCCTTTAATCAATCCTATATCTTCTCCTGTGAAATCCCACACCTCTGACGCCACTGCATCTCTTAAGTCTTGTGGAAGATCTTCTACAGTCAGAGTAGGATATAGTTCTACACAGAATTTTGAATTGGCCACCTTAAAGGTAGCATCATCGTCGGTAGTCTGTACCTCCACTCCTTGTGGGGTGCAGTATATGGTGCAATTCAATTTGCATAACAAATCCCTACCTAACAGACATACCGGACTCGAGTCACAAACCACAAACTGATGTTCGTTCATGTGGTTTCCAATTTTCACAGACACTGGTTCTGTCAAGGGACTAGTCATTCTTTTATTTGCGACTCCTACCACTTGAATTGTTTCCCCTGACATTGGCAAGTCTGGAACTACCGCTGATCTCAGAGTCGAACGAGTAGCTCCAGTGTCCACTAAGAACGTAGTGGGACACCCTGCCACTTCTGCCTCAACAAAAGGCCCTCTCTGATCCACTTCTAGAACTGCCCCGAGGGTACAGTCTTCTTCACTGCTCACCCGTTGTCCTGTCAATGGATCAATGTAATAACATTTTTCTTCCTCGATAAACAGAGGCATTTGTTTAAAGACCTTTCCTCCAGCTGTTATCTTCGGTGGCTGTGGGAATTGGGCCCGTGGAGCCGAAGTCCCCCCTTTGGCCACCTTACTGCTTGGGACTGTCACTTTTTGCACTGGGTCTTCTTGGACCTGCTCTTCTACTTCTAGCTCTCCGTTTTCAGGGTTAAAGGGACACTCGCGTCGCCAATGCCCCACCTGGTGACACAGATGACACTTTGTCGTTTTCTTTAAAGTGGCAAAGTCTATCCTAGGTCTCTGCCCTTCTTCATTATCTTTGTTCTGACCATTTGGTTTTCGTCCCATCCCCTGCTTCTGCTGGCCACCCTTCCCAGCGGACTGCATTTGCACCACCATCAATTTCTCCTTTAGATTCTTGGCTTTAGAATCTATCTCGTCACTGCAGTACCTCGCATATCGTAAAATCTCATCTAGTGGTTTGTTCTGCCAACAGATTAAATGTTGCTGTATCATCAAACAAATATCAGGTCTCAACCCCAAGACAAACTTTGACACAAACTGCCCTATATCTTTGGGATCCATTACATCTAGTCCACTGTATTGCTTGAATGTTTTCAGCAATCTTTCATAAAACTCGTGAACTGTCTCCTTGGGTTCCTGCCTTGTTCGGTCTATTTTTACCCAATCTATATCCTGTGGTGGTACCTTATCTTTCAGCCATGCTATTACCCTTTCATACTTTCGCATGACAATCTCAGATGGTCCATTTGTTCGAACATCCCTCAATGGTTCAGCATTTGGCCATTCGACACTAGTCTTGCACGGGGTCCACAAATCAGATGGGACCACGATGTCAAACAACGTGTTCAAATCTATCCACAATACTTTCGAAATTTTAACAAACCTCTCTACCTGCTTATACCACTCGACTGGGTTGTCCCGCAACTTCGGAAATGAGTTGGTAAATGCGGCTAAGTCTCCTCTACTCCAGGGCACATGTACATAATTTCCATTTGATATTTCTCGCAAAGGGAATGCCTCCATCTGCATTACCCTTCCCTCAGGGGTCATCACATTTGTACTTCGCCTAACTGTGCCCTTTTTCGACCACCTTTCTTCCCATTTATCCAGTTCTCTCCACACTCTTATCCCTGTTACCAACTCTCTTATGTGTGTTTTTAATCCAGTAGTTCTCTTCTCATCTAGATCTTGGTCTGCGTACTGTAATCTGTGGTTGCTCTGCAATGCCCTTGTCCTAGACAAATCCACGGCATACTTGTCTGCCAAATCAGTCAGTTTTTCATGAAACGCTCTAGCTTTCCTAGTAATATCCTTTGCCATGAACAATAACTCATCCTGTTCATACAATTCTATCCTTTCCAAAGGCAATGTTCCATCTATTATCTCATCAACATCTGATTTTAAACTGGTAACATCAAGCCTTTTTGCCTTTATTTCAGCTTTCAAGACACTCAATTTAGCTCCTCCATCTGCATCTCTCCCATCCCAGCTCCGAGATCTACGTTTAGGTATTGGTGAATTATAGGGAGTCCTCCCCTGTTCCCATCTCTCTAAGTCCCATGCCTTTCCATCTTCTCGGGGTGGGTGGTGAAACACTCCTTCATGCCTCCCAGCCTCTCTCTCTCCATCCTGGCTAGTTTCACGGGATAGAGGGTAAGAGGTTCTATTACTCCCTCTTTCTTCCCTACTTCCCTGTGATTCCTGATTATTCGAGGCGTGGCGGGACCTATCGCTGTTCTCCTTTCTCCAATGTTGAACGTCTTCCCCAAGTGTATGATGAAGGCACCTAAACCTATTCTGAAAAGCCCGTACCGCCTCATCTCCTCCGTTCCCCCAGAGACGGGACATTTCCTCACATTCTACAATCTTAGTATTTTGTTCCGGCTGTTCTCTCTGATTTGTAGGACATGCATCCCCTCTATTCTCTTGACTTTGGCCTTCCCGGCTCTGACTACTCTCGCTGGCCCCACAATGAGATACTGTCCCGTTACCCCTGCTTTCCCACTCTGGTTCCGTTCTTGTCCTGTTACTCGGAGATACTATGGACCCGTCCCATTCCCTCAAATCAGCTCTTAACTCTGAAAAAGATCTTGGCCGCGGTCCCCTTAGATCCATTGGTCCTCTCGGACCTCCCTGTTCTGAATTGGGACCGACAGTTGTGTCTAATGGGGTGTTCCACGTTACCGAACCTGGTAATTGTTTCCATGCATTCGTCACATTATTCCTCCTTTCCATCTCAATCCTTTCCCTATCCAATTGCCTTTGTTGTTCCCCTCTATCTCTCTCAGAATTATAGATCGAAACTATGGGTCCTATGGTAACAGGCACTTGAAGAGCGTCCGGCAATCCCACAGACTCAACCCTTTCTGTGGTTGGCGTTTTCTGCACCACAAACCTTCCCACTACACTCTGTACAGTGTTGTTTGGAGGTGTTTCTCCGCCTTTGCTAGGTGTCCATTCCGATATAGGGAGTGGTGTATACCCCTCTATCTCATTCCCATCTTCCCTTGCGAGCCCTCTATCTTCTATCAATCCCACTCTCGGAGGTGGTCTATCCATTAACAATCTGTTTATCAGATTGTCCTCCGACTCGCTTTCCTCGTCTTCTTCCATGAGGTTTCCTCCTCCTGACACCTCCCTCATCGGATACATTTTCTCCACCTCAATAGTCTGTACCCTCCAACGCTTTTCCTCCTCATCCCATTTGGAATCTCGCACTGCCCTTACCGATCGCGTCAGCCTTTGTTGACGCCTGTTCAAATTTCGGTCGTGTGCAGCCTTAATCCATGCATTAAGAGCCTCAAACTGTGTTGGTCTAGGTGAGGGTTTCAATGAGGACATGGTTGCTTTTAGCCGATGTAACACCTCTAATTTAAACGTCCCGTACTTCGGGAACTGCATTTCCTCATTCTCTTCCGTAAGCTTGTTCCAAGCCCCAATCCACAATATCGTATGCAGCCCCACATTCGTTGCCATATAATGAGCTGGCGTACCCTCTGGGGGAGCCTCTTCCCCGTAATAATGTTCACTTCGTTTACGTTTAAAAATCCCTTTCAAACACTTAAAACACTTCATGATTTCTCTTTTCTCCGCGTTTGTTTACTTCCTGATGATATTCCACCAATCTCAGCGCCGTTCTCACTAACTGGCCTATCCGTACGCGGCTTTCCTCCGACGTCACTCTAGCCGCCCAACCAGAGCGCGGCTCTAGCTAACGTCACACCAACCGCTCAATCACAGCGCGGCTCTAGCCGACGTCACCCGTCCCCCTTCGCAGCAGTTCCCCTCCTTTCTCAGCTCGTCTCCTCGGTCATGCACGCATCCCATTCATACTCTGAAAAATGATTACTTCCGTCCAAGCGATCACCTTTCTTTGACTGTACGCCCACAGTCTTTCTGTAGTTGTCACCTTAACTTGGCAAAATGTCTTTCCGTTTACTTCCAGACAATCGCCTTCTCCGATAGGTTACTCACACGCAGTAACTTTCGACCAGCGTCCGTTACTCATACATTCACTCTTACACTCCCCCTATCTTGGATCCACGGCGGTCAATGGTACCTCGTGACCTCCGTACTATGGTCGACAACTACCCTGGATGTTCGATACACCCAAAACCACTTAAGCTCTGGCCTGAACTTAAGATTTCACCAGTTCACCCGTTTACCAGGTTACCAGTTTACCAGGTTGCGCGCGCTCACAACCTTCTCTCATTCACACTACAGGCATTCAACTCCGCAAGACATTACAATACAAATACAACACAAAACACCGCAATCTGTTCACGCATGACCCTTTTTATACTCACTCTCCGATACTGCTGCTTTTCTCGCACCGTCTGCACCTTTCGGCACACGATTCTTCCGCTGCTCGTCTCTCGACGTCTCGGGCCTTGGGGTAAACTAACCTCTCTAGATTACCTTCCTCAAGAAGATAACCATCCTCACTCTGCTACCAACTGCTAACGCGGGATTACTGGTTACTAATTATCTTACCAAATCCCATTTCCTGTCGACTGAATCGTTGGTACCTGTCTTGAGTAAAAGGTAATCTCACAATAAACAATCAATTTAAGAACTTACACCACTCTAAATGACCACTGACCAAAATTAAGTTTTAAAGATTTAATATAAAGTCAAAGATAACTGAAGATACAAACTTCTCAAAATGAGATTCAAAAGGTATATCGGTATCACTATGAACATGAACTTCTTGAATAGTCTGAGTCTGAAGAACAAAATAATAAGTACAAGCTCTAATAACATGAGCGTTGCCAAAATGAATACAAGTTGCAACCTCAAAGTCATTACAGAAAAGAAAATTAAGGTTAGTCTGTCCCTACACTACACTAAATGACATCCCTACTTAGCAAGATCTTAACCCTCTAGGTGTCAGCCGTGGTGATTTCCTAAGAAGATCACGCACTTCTCTTTGTCTCTTCTCAGATAATGGGTCTCTCCTGATCAGCCTATCTGCCTACCCCTCCGCTTCCTTAGGCTCCCAAAATCATCTGCTCTGCTCTCCTCCCGGGTCACTTTCCCTAATACCAAATCACATTTCCAATAGAAACGCCCCTTGGGACGCCCCTCACGTGGTACATCTTTCCGCGGCAAACTCCATGATGGTACTCTTGAAGACCCTCGTTATAGTTGACCTTGGTTCCCAGGCTTCTTCTTCCGTGCGCTGATACCCCCTGAAATTCCTGGAAACTCCTACAGGCCTGCGCAAGGCGCCACTGAACAAAGTCCCTTTCATTCGAGCTGATTAGGACCCTCGCACCTGCATACAGCTCGTCCTGCAGTGGGCCTCAAATTCCAGACTTCACCATATCTTAGGCCATAAAACACTCTCAGAGCTCCATACTGGACACCTCACGACCTCTCCTCTAACGAGCACATGACGATTTAAACTACATGACATTATCTGCTCTGGCCTACTTGATTTACATGCAGCAGGTTCCTGCACTCTTAAAACGTTAACTTGATTTAAACAGCAAACATTCTTAACTAGCATACGTTTCTAAAATAACACATCTATAAAGCATATACTTTTAACCCTAAGTTCAATAGTACATTTTGAAAGAACCATGTCAACCTTGTCTCACATTATTTTAGCAGCACGTTTAGATTTGCTTGTGAATTGCCATGAGGCCTACACAAAATACTGGGTTTTAGAGTTACATTCAACTCTTACATTACTCCTTTAACATGAGAACGTGAGGTTTTCATATTCATCCCAAACATTTCTACATTAGTCTCACACAGTTATGATTATTGTTACTCTACTTAAACATTCTATGCATTTCACCACTGAATATAAGACACTCGGTGTATTTCACTTCTAAATATAAACACTCTGGTGCAAAGTACATGTTAACTAACTACGTGCTTGTAAATATGGCGTACTTATACATTTTTTTCAAACTTGTGCTCTCTCAGTAGGGTAACCAGTTTAGTGCCTTCAGGTGGGGAGATATGTGATCGAATTTCCTCGTTCCCGTGATAAGTCTTGCCGCTGCATTGAGACAGGCTTTTAGCGGAGCAGTGGATGTTTTTGGTAGGCCAGCTAACGTAGTGCAGCCATATTCGATCCTTGAGATAACTAGCGATTGGATAGCAAGTTTTAGATCTGCTTCTGAGATAAAGGGTTTCAGTTTCCTTAGATAGTTCAAATGGAAACGGGCGCTCTTAGCCATTGCATTGATGTGTTCTTTCATGTCTAGGTTCTCGTCTAGTGTAATTCATAGAGATTTGGCTGAATTAACAAGTGTCGGAGTGCAGTTAAGCGCAGTTACCATTTTAGCCCATTCCTTTACCTCTGGTTGACTTCTTGTCGGTGAGATTAACAGGAATTCTGTTTTGTTGGCATTAAGTTTCAAATGGTTGGCTGTTAGCCAATGCAACGCTTTCTTTAGAGTTTCATTCATAAGGTCAATGTCATCACTGCAGGCAATCTTCATGTATATTTGTGTGTCTTCTGCGTACATGTGGTAGGAGATCTGTGTATTCCGAAGAATCTCTGTGAGAGGTTCTACATATAAGTTGAAGAGATCTGGGGATAGCGTTGAACCTTGAGGGACTCCTATTGTGTTAGGGCATGGGGAGGAGATTGCTTGGTCGACCAGGAATAGCTGAGTCCTGTTCTGCAGGAAGGAGTTAAACCACTTCCGAACATTTCCAGATAGACCCATCCTGTCATGTAGTCTGGTCATCAGTATCTCATGATTTACCGTGTCAAATGCTGATGACAAGTCTAGTAGAATCAGTAGGCATGCATGATTTTGGTCAAGGGCTTGTAAGGCGTCATCAACAATATGTAATATCGCAGTTTCAGTACTGTGTCCTGTTCTGAAACCTGATTGGCAGTCATCTAATAGTGAGAACTTAGCGATGTGTTGACTCAGTTGGCCTTGCACGCATTTCTCAATAAGTTTGGCCAGTAAAGGGATGTTGGTCACTGGTCGATAATTATTTGGGTCAGTTGCATCCGCTGTCGGTTTTTTGATGATGGGAACTACCTGCCCCATTTTTAGGCAGTCAGGGAGGGTCCCTTGTGATAGTGAGGCATTTATTATCTCGGTCCAGATTGGAACTAGAGTGTGGCTGATTTCTCTTACACATTTTGCCGGTAGCGGGTCTTGGTAGTGGTTGTTGGGTCTAAGTTCCGCTAGAGTTTTGGCGATCTTTTCCTGGTTGTATAGTTCGAATGTATCCCAACTTGCCTTATTTTTTGTTGGGGGATCTTCCGTTGTCGCGTTCGCCTTATTTTTGGTAACGGGATTAGTCGTGAGGTTAGCCGCTGCATTTGTGAGCTCAGCTTCTAGCAGTTTAGTTTTATCCATGAAAAATGAGGAGAATTTCTCACAACTTATGGGATTCTTTGGGTTCTCTTGGGCCGTTTTGGTTAATTTGTTTGACTGTTGTTTTAGGATCTCGAAGAGTTTTCGAGGTCTGTTTATGGCATTGTCCAGTTCAGCCCTTATAAATTCTTTTTTGGCGCTAGTTATCTTTAAATTATATTGTTTTCTTGTTTTTCTGAGGGCCTTCAGTTCGGGGGAGGAGGGATGTTGTCTCCATTTCCTTTCTGCCATTCTCAGTTTTCGCCTGTCCTCGTTCAAAGCCTCATTAAACCAAGGATTTTTGGGCTTTTCCGAGACACTTTTCAGTTTTTGAGGTAAGGTGTCATTGACTATATTACCGATTGAGGTTATGTAATGATCAGTCAGCTCATTTACATTCTGCTCGTTGATGCCTGGCTTCAGGTCTTTCACACATCTTTCAACCAATCGTTCAATATTAACTTCTTTTGTATCTCGTATCAGTTTTTTGACCTTGCGAGGTTGCGTGTTCCTGCCCTTTTTCATTGTCGGTATCACGAATGTTATGGCGTGATGATCAGACCAATCACACGGGTCTATGGCGGTGATTGAGATTTCTTTGTTTCTAGAAATTATCCAGTCTAAAGTCGCTCCTTGTGAGTGAGTGGGCTGGGTGCATATTTGCGAGAGGTTTAGCTCCTTGAGGAAGTCTTTGATCAACTTGACCATATTATCATTGCCGTCGTCCCAGTGGAGGTTAAAGTCACCTAGGAATATGTTGTTGGCATCTGGGTTAGAGTTAGCAGTTATGATCTCCATAAGATGCTCTGTGAACTTTGCGTTATCTCCCGGTGGGTGGTAAAACGCATGTAGGTTGTAATTTTGATTATTTGGTGATCTTATGTTAAGACCAAGGTATTCACATGATTCTATATGGTCGGATTGGAATTGGTTGACCTCTATCTCTGAGCGATGGATGCACGCTATCCCTCCTCCCACTTTCCTGGGTCTGTCCAACCTGACAATGTTGTATTGTGGTGGTACTAGAAGATCCATGGTAGGAGAGGATGATTCATTGAGCCATGTTTCCGTGAGGATGGCCAGGTCGATTTCTTTGTTGAGGATTAAGGCGGCTATGTCTGATGCGTGTTTATTTGCCGAGCGACAGTTAAGCAGTAGGCAGTTCAATGTTTTCTGTGAGTTGACGCTATTTCCATTTTCTACTTCGGTTGTATTTACCTGGATATGTTGTAGGTTATGGTGGATTGCTTTCCTATCATTCTTTCGGGACAATCTATTCGGGTCAATAGGTACAATTTTGATAGGTACAGTTTCGATAATCTCTTCCTTTCTCGGAGCCTGTTGTTCATAAGATCGAAGTAGGGCATGAGCTACTTCTTCTGGAATGGGGTTGGTCCGGTTTGGTCGGTTGGGTCGGAGTATTAGATTCTGGATGTGGGTGATTTTGGAATTCGTGTTTACCGTCATCTCCCAGATTTTCCCAATTATCTGTGAAACTTTCCGCGAGTCTTGTGCCATGTTGCTTATTAGTTTCTTTAGCTCCTTGGTTTCTTTCTGTGTTCTGGGTAATTTCTTAAGGGAGATAGATCTGGTAGTCTGCGTTCTGCCATTTGCTCTCCTCTGAGCGTAGTCTGTTCTCGTTGCCCCATAACTTGTCGTTGTATCCTTACTTTGGTTGTGATTCCTGATTCTGTTGAGGGTGTCATCATTGTTTCTTATATTGTTAGGTGTAGGGGGTGTTTTTGTAGGTATGGATCCGTGGACTTCTAGTCTCGTATTCGAAGGGGGTTGGTGTAGCTGCAGTTCCGGCAGGTGAAGGGACAGTGTGTGCGTTTCGGGGCGGTCTTGAAGCAGTTGTGGGTCCATCCGGGTTGAGAGCGTGCAGAGTGCTGGCGTCGTAGTTGTGGCAGGTGCGGAGGCAAGGGGTTCTGGCGCTGGGCGTGGTCCAGGCACGGGCGGGCGCAGACAGGCTTGCCGCGCGCCAGCGGCGGGACCGCACAGCGGCTGGCATGTGTGGGGAGGTGGGAGTGGGGAGCAGCTAGGAGGCGGGAGGCGGGGCAGCAAATGGGCAGTCAGGGGGGCGGAGCCGCAGGGGACGCAGCTGCGGGGGCGGTGAGGGGGCGACACCGGAAACAGAAGGCAAAAGGGCACAACAATTAAGGGAGAAATGAGTGGCACAGAGGGCAGAAAGGTCACAAAAAGGGCAAAAAGGTCACAAGAATACAGGGGAAAACGAGTGGCACAGAAGGCAAAAAGGTCACAGAAAGGGCAAAAAGGTCACAGAAAATGGGGGAAACGAGTGGAACAGAGGGCAAAAGGTCACAAGAAAGAGCAGAAATGTCACAAAAAACGGGGGGAAACGAGTGGCACAGAAGGCAGAAAGGTCACAGAAATGCAGAGGCAGCTAAGCAACAGAAGGCAAAAACGGGCAGAGAGACACGGGGGCCGCAAGCAGAGCAGAAGGAAAAACCGGGCAGAGAGACATGGGGCAGCGAGGGGAGCAGAAAGGAAACCGGGCAGAGAGACACGGGGGCAGCGAGGGAGAGAACGGGCACAGGTGGTTCTGTGCGGAGGGGGAGCGACCTACCTGGAAGGGGCAAGGGTCGCTCTCCTCACCGCACAGCGGTCGGCCTATATGGGGAGGTGGGAGGGAGGAGCAGCTAGGAGGCGGGAGGTGGGGGCAGCGAATAGGCAGTCAGGGTGGCGGGGACACAGCGACGAAGAAAACAGAAGGCAAAAGGGCACAACAATTGAGGGGGAAATGAGTGGCACAGAGGCAGAAAGTTCCCAGGAAGGGAAGGTAAGGTCACAAAATATGTGGGGAAATGAGTGGCACAGAGGCAGAAAGGTCCCAAGAAAGGGCAGAAAAGGTCACAAAAAACGGGGGGAAAGCGAGTGGCACAGATGCACAAAGGTCACAAGAAAGAGCAGAAGAGGTCACAAAAAACGGGGTTAAACGAGTGGCACAGAGGTCACACGAAAGGGCAGAAAGGTCACAAAGAACAGGGGGAAACAAGTGACACAGAAGGCAGATAGGTCACAGAAATGCAGGGGCAGCCAGGCAACAGAAGGCAAAAACGGGCAGAGAGATACGGGGGCCACGAGGTAGAGCAGAAGGAAAAACCAGACAGAGAGACACGGGGCAGCGAGGGGAGCAGAAGGGAAACCGGACAGAGAGACATGGGGGCAGCGAGGGAGAGAACGGGCACAGGCGATCCAGTACCACTTACCAGTAAAAGGGAGTGCCTTAGGCCACCAGGGGGTAAAACCAAGAGCCCAACAGGTAATTTCACACTACTGCGTTACCCCACTGCTCAGAGCAATGCTAATGTACATGACTGATGATGTGCTGGAAGGAGGCTTGGTGACATGAAGACTTGTATGTGAAAGCTGTGTATCTCCCTGCTTTCCCCCTAGTATAGTCCATCTGAATGAAACTTTCTGCAGAAGAAAGCATCATGTGGAGTGCACTCTTTAATATCGAGCACAACAATATTGAGGCACACAAATGTATTTTTGTTTCAATCTGTTTATTAGTTTTAAATTGTACAATACAATTAAAGTACTGGTAATAAGTAGGGCTAGATATGCCCACTGGCGAAAAGTCACTTAATCAGCAGTAAGTACCAACAGGAACGAAAGTCATAAAGTATAGAAGAAGAGGACTAGGTGTAAGTTTCAGTCCTTAATGGTCACATATAATGCAACATTGTTCTGCTGTAAAACAGAAAAAATCTGCACAGTAATCCACACTGCGGGTTAACAAGTCCGTCATCAGGAAAATAGGAAGTTTCATTTTTAGGAATAAATGCACAATAGTGAAAGGAAGAAATGCAACAAACCAATAGACCACACGTTTGGGTGCCCAGCCCATATCCCATATCTGCTATACACCCCACCCTTAATTGTACCTAAGTAGGAACTTGAAGGGACGTGCATGTGAGGGAGGTCCAACAGCCGCAGTATCCAATGGCGAGCAGTCAATATTAGCGAGTAAATTATTGGTACCCTCCTCAGGTAAGTCTACACTACCGTTGATGTAGGGAGTGGTGTTTGTCTGGAGTTTGGTCAGAATGGTGTCCCAGTAGGTAGTGATAGGGTAGTTACATAATCCAAGGTTATCTTCTGTATCGAGGGCAACACTTTCAGCTTGCACCCACTTAAGTAGCGAATGTGTGTAGGCTACCAATGGTGGGCGTTCAGGTGACTTCCACCTAAGAGCGATAAGCCGTTTGGCTACTAAGAAACCTAGATCTAGGAATCGAAGTGTAGCTCCTTGTTTCTTATATCTGCAATAAAAACCCAGAAGGCATATCTCCCATGTGTGTAGATCTGGACGCCCAGTGCATGTCGACAAGTGGGATGTGACACCTAATCAGCAACTGTGCAAAGGTGGGCAAGCCCATTGTCTATGGAGCATGTCAGCATCAACCTGATGGCATCGACGACAAGCAGCATCTGCTCAATTGTAATAGCAGGTAATTTTGTCAGGGGTAAGATAAGCCCTTTGCATGATGTAAAATTGAATGAGCTCAAATCTGGCATTGGGCGGTACATGCACTTGGCTTTCCAACAAGGAAGCCCATTCCTTATGTGTACAGGGGCGCATCAAATCGGTCTGTCAGCGCCGACTTAAGGTGGTGAGCGGTGGGGCAGTGTGAGTCCACAGAGCATCAGCGAACCAGTGGACGAGGTATCTGCCGGACCCCATTACGTGGAGATATTGAATCATAAGATGGGTCTGGTGTTAATAGATCATGTCACCCCATCTGCAGCCCAAGGAGGCGGTTTCAGAGGTATACAATAAAAAAGGACCAGGGCATAAGCCATTTTCCTTTAGCAGCATCTCATAGGGGACTGGGGTGCCCTCCCAATACAGATCCGCTAAGGTGTATATACCAGTGGTGTGCCACACAGTCAGATCTGCTGCCAAAGTGAATCTACCACTCCTGGGTGTTCCGAGTATTGCCAATGCTGAAGTGTAAGGGTCATGGGTAGAGTGAGGTGGAACATCCGCAATAGAAGGGATACACCACTCCTAGCAACAAGGAGTTGGGTGTTTTTGCTTGTGTATAGGGGTGGAACAGATGCAGGGTGGCTTGTAGGCTCCCCGTGGGCAGGGTAATGGCTGTGTCTTCCAAGTGCAAGCCCGCTAACCATCCGGCAATCCACTGGATTGGGGAAGCAAGATAATACTGCTCAAACTGTGGAACAGTGTGTTCGCCCTGACCTGCGGGTAAGTATAACTTTGGTAGTTCCACCCTACCCCTTGTCTTATTCCAGATGAATTCCCGCACCTGACTACTGAAGAAATGATAGAACGCTGCAGGAATGTACAAAGGGAGGTTAGTTAAATAGTACAAAAGTGGGGGCAGGGACACCATTTTTAGGAGCACCACTTGTCCTTCAACATATAATGGCAGTGTGCACCAAAGTGACATCTGGGAGCGTAGGGACATTACAGCGTGAGTAACATTACCATCAAAAAGGTGTGCCAGAGGTGGTATATATGCACACAGAGGTAACGAAAAATACTAGGCTGTCAATCCATCTGTATGCCTTTCAGATGAAAATAGGCCTGGGCAGTGAACTCTGCTCCGTTCGTAGAGTTTAAAGAGTTTTTGCACTCTGTGGAGAATGCTGAAATGAAATGCTGTGGAGAATGCTGAAAAACTCCACTACGCAAAACGGAGCAGAATTTTTTCCTTGTTCGTCCTCGCCAACGTTAAGTTGGCAAGCGCGAGCAAGAAAAATCCAATGCTAAACCACCTCCCAGCGAGATTTCTCAATGTGGGCGGTTGCGAATTGTCACGACTGCTCTTGTTGAAAAGCCTTCCATTCATGTTGAGGAGGCTGCCACTTGAGTAACATTTACTCGAGTGGCAGAAAGAAGCAGTGCCCTCTTGCGTTGCGTATGGTGCCGTTCACACTGATTTTCCAGCGTGAGACAAACACCTGGTGCTAAAAGTCAGCACAAACAGCGAAGCTGAATGCTCTTCACCACTTGCAAACTCCGTGTAGCCCAGAGGAGTTTTTGGTCACTTCGCGGAGTTCCATGTAGCAGAACTTCGCAAAATCCACCCAGCTCCAAAGAAAATGTGGGTTAGGGACATCTGGCATATAAAGGAACCAGCAGGACTTGCCCCAATTAACTCTTAACCCAGAAAGTAAGACAACTCTATCACGTGTCAAGGCTAGCATGGTAGGGATAGTGTACTTTTCCTTAATATAGAGTAATATATCATCAGCATAAAGGGATATAACTTCCGATCCCCTAAAGGTATGCCCCATGGACCTCCCTGATCACAAAGTGCAATCGCTAATGGCTCAATTGCTAAGGAAAAAAGTGGAGGGGAAATTTGAAAGCCCTGCCTGGTGCCCCTCTATATGTTAATTGGAGATGATATATGGGACCCTGTTTGGATTCTGATCAACAGTTGGGTGTATAACAGACTCACTAGTCGGCGAAATCGATGTCTGATTCCATAGCGAGGCAATGTGTTAAAAAAGTAAGTCCACTCTAGGGAGTCAAAGTTCTAAAAACTTTCAT
This sequence comes from Lissotriton helveticus, assembly GCF_964261635.1. NCBI lineage: Eukaryota > Metazoa > Chordata > Amphibia > Caudata > Salamandridae > Lissotriton > Lissotriton helveticus. The sequence goes on along the minus strand of NC_136070.1, from coordinate 1,014,355,430 downwards.
ACAGCATGTGGCCAATGCTGCTGAGAGTAGGTCATGACTTCAAAAAAGTGATGCAAATTGAAGGAAGTATTGTGGGCTGGAAAAAACCTGTTTTGGTCCGAGTAAACCAAGGTCAGGACTAATGGCGCCAACCGATTTTCGAGGATCTTGGATAAGATGTTGTAATCAGTGTTGAGTAGGGCGAGGGGTCTGTAAGATCCCAACAAAGTTGAGTTCTTGTTTGGCTAAGAGAGGGATATTAGGGTGACTTCTTGCTGGGAGACAGGGAGACTTTAAACTAAGAGGGCTTCTTCGTACATCACTAATAAGCACATGACAAGGAGAGGAGTATATGCTTCATAAAAGTCAGTATGCAAAAAAAACATTTGATGGACAGAATGCAGAACAATGTCATACATTCACCCCAGTACAGAGATATGGGCCTAAACCCATCGTTTTTTTGCTCACCATGCCATTCCAATTTGAACCCGGTCATATGCAAATCAGTCTTGACCCTGTGCCTCATGGGAACAGTCCAGCCCAAACTGCTAAGCCATGTCCTCCCTGGACTAGATACAAGCATTCTAGGACCGGGTTCGGTGTTTCACCCCTCTTCAGCCAGGATAGCTTGATTCCAGCGGCATGGAGAGCACGGTACCCACGTCTGGGCATTCCCGTCCCACTCAGGGTGACAAATGAAATTGTCCATCATCCCCTTTGGTATCACTTTGTTTGCCCTAAGTTGGCAGGGTATGTCCAGGTGTGGGTCTTCACTTTGCCACTGGATTCAAGAAAGCCTGGCTGATGAGGGTTATGAACTCGAAACCGGTCCCAGGATGCTTGTTTCCGGCACAGGGAAGACATGGCTTGGCAGTTCGGGCTGGACTGTTCCCATGAGGCACAGGGTTAGACTGATTTGCATATGGCCATGTCTGAACTGGGGTGGTGGAGTGAGCTAAAGAATGATGATGGATTAAACCCAGATCAGTTGACTGGGGTGAGTGTTTGATTTGCTCAAATGCTCTGTCCATCATCCGCTTTGGTATCGCTTTGTTCGCCTTAAGTTGCCAGGGTATGCCCAGATGTTGGTCCCTTGCTCACGTTGCCACTGGATTCAAGAAAGCCTGGCTGATGAGGGTTATGAACCCGAAACCGGTCCCAGGATGCCTGTTTCCGGTACAGGGAAGACATGGCTTGGCAGTTCGGGCTGGACTGTTCCCATGAGGCACAGGGTTAGACTGATTTGCATATGGCCATGTCTGAACTGGGGTGGTGGAGTGAGCTAAAGAATGATGATGGATTAAACCCAGATCAGTTGACTGGGGGTGAGTGTTTGATTTGCTCAAATGCTCTGTCCATCATCCGCTTTGATATCGCTTTGTTCGCCTTAAGTTGCCAGGGTATGCCCAGATGTTGGTCCCTTGCTCACTTTGCCACTGGATTCAAGAAAGCCTGGCAGATGAGGGTTATGAACCCGAAACCGGTCCCAGGATGCCTGTTTCCGGTACAGGGAAGACATGGCTTGGCAGTTCGGGCTGGACTGTTCCCATGAGGCACAGGGTCAGACTGATTTGCATATGGCCATGTCTGAATTGGGGTGGTGGAGTGAGCTAAAGAATGATGATGGATTAAACCCAGATCAGTTGACTAGGGGTGAGTGTTTGATTTGCTCAAACGCTCCGTACATCATCCCCTTTGGCATCGCTTCATAAAAGTCAGCAGGCAGACCGTCCGGACCTGGGGTCTTGCCAGTTGCTTGTGCTCTTATTGCCTCCTAGACCTTATACTGTGCAAAAGTACCATCCAATTCTGCTAGTTGGTCAGGGGTAAGACTGGGCATTGATATCATAGAGAAGAAGGAACCAAAATCTTCAGAGCGTGCATCAGAAACTGATTAGTATAAGAGTATGCGGTGGTGTGTCAGTTTGTCATGTATGGCTTGTTGAGTGTATAGTAGCGTATTCGTAAAAGACCGGAGTGCTACGATTGGGTGTCTAGTTTGGTCCTGCCTGATAAGCTAAGCCAGCAACTGACCAGTTTGATCATCCATGGCATGTGTGCAGCGTAGTTGAGACAGCTCAATCGCTCCATCAACCCAGCTTCTTCACGTCTGGCAGTTGGTGCATGTCAGAGGGATTTGTGTTCGAAGAAGTCCACAATAGCTGCACCGAGAGAGCTATGAAAGGGGTGGGTCCCCCAATGTCACTGTCTGTAGGTGCCATGTAGGAACAGGAGGAGGATTGGCATCCGTTGCAAGCTGCTTATACTGAGGAATTCAATTGGAATGTGTACATTCTAGATAGTCAGAGGGAAGTAAAGAGGCCCTGCTAACCTATTTATGTGGATAAGTAATTGAAGAGGAAGGGAGAAAAAAAATATTTTCAGGTCTGGTTTACAAAATTGCCAAACATCAACTAGCTGTCATTGCAGCATCCAGTTTTGCAATGCCTGAACATTAACTGTTGCAGGTGTTCCAGGCAATGGGGAAAAGGAGCGGTTAAGGACAGTGTTAAGGGCGCAATTGAAGCCCCCTCCTATAAGCCACCGTAGCCCACTCCAACGGGACAGTATCTCACATAGCCTGTGCAGAAATTAAGCGTTTTCAATGTTGATGGTGTAGATGGACCCCAGGAGTAGTTGACAGCCATCAAGGCAACCCAACACAGCCCTATACAAGCCCTCTGTTCCTATATCAGTGTCTTCTGCCACAAAAGGGTACCCGTTTTATCCCACAATAGCACACCCCTGGCATAGGAGGAGAAATTAATAGCTAATACCTGGCCTCTCCAGCGTCTTTGTAACATAGTAGCTTCTGTATATGTTGAACGTGTTTCTTGCAATAGGGGCATGGGTGTGGAGTGATGTTTCAGATACGTATAAACTGAGTAGCGACGTGATGGGAGTGCATTTCCCACATATTTCCAGGTAATTATGTTAAAGTTTGTCATGTACACAGTGAGAAAGGGCACAGCGGGTGTCCACTGCATGTGCATCAGTGTGGGTGGGACAATGCAGTGTCAGGAGAGCAAATGGATGCAAGGCAGGGCTGGGATATAAATAGTTATAACAAAAAGCACAAAAACTACTCATAAACATTCAGGAAAAGTAACTTTATTAAAATTACAACATCGCATGTTGGTGGCCCAGCACTGGCACTTTAGCCAAAAACGTATGTGTATCTTTGATGAAGTTTGGATTTAAATAATTGCATATTCTTTTGTTATTGGGTTGTGACTCAAGTGGAGTTTTTTTTTCATTTATGTAGGACAGGATTTTTTTAAAACGATGTTTAGTAATCATAAGCAATAAACTATGATTGATACTCATAAACATGGCATGGCATGGCATGGCATGTCATGGCAGACAATGAGATAGTATCCCTCATAGGTGGAGATTAGTGTGTGTTAAACCAACCAAGTAGTGTAACCTGGAAACCTATGTGGCACTCGGGTGTAATGTCGCCATCTCATGATAGTAGTACCTGACAGGGTAATGCCAACAACAGTATCCAACAGTATAGCTGCAAAGAAAGAGTGGTTAGAGGCAGCAAAAGTAAAGAAACAAAATAGCACAATCAATTGCAACATAATGAACCGGACACTATCAGCTGCACAGTGTAGTCATCAGTAAATGTAGTCAGATATCTGCGGGGTACCTTCGGGCAGGGTAGCTGAGTCCACCCCATAGTGGCAGGTGGTCCAGGAGCCATCATTTTTAGCAGATTAGGCTGAATCATCATCTCAATCAATCAATCAGAGCATTTATATAGCGCGCTACTCACCCGGAGGGTCTCAAGGCGCTGGGGGGGTGGGGGGGTCCGCTACTGCTCGAACAGCCAGGTCTTGAGCTGCTTCCTGAAGGCAAGGTGGTCTTGGGTCAGGCGGAGGCGGGTCGGAAGGGAGTTCCAAGTCTTGGCGGCCAGGTAGGAGAAGGACCTTCCTCCTGTGGTGGCTCTTCGGATGCGGGGGACGGCGGCGAGGGCGTGGCTGGTCGATCGAAGCTGGCGTTTGGGAGCGTAGAAGTTGAGGCGGCTGTTGAGGTATCCTGGGCCTTGGTTGTGTAGGGCTTTGTGTGCGTGGGTGAGGAGCCGGAAGGTGATTCTCTTGTTGACCGGGAGCCAGTGCAGGTCTCTCAGGTGTCCGGAGATGTGGCTGCGGCGGGGGATGTCCAGGATGAGTCGTGCTGAGGTGTTCTGGATCCGCTGGAGTCTCTTCTGGAGTTTGGCGGTGGTTCCGGCGTAGAGGGAGTTGCCGTAGTCCAGACGGCTGGTGACGAGGGCCTGGGTGACCGTCTTCCTGGTCTCGGAAGGGATCCATCGGAAGATCTTGCGTAGCATGCGCAGGATGTTGAAGCACGACAAGGAGACGGCGTTGACTTGTCTGGTCATGGAGAGGGAGGAGTCCAGGATGAAGCCCAGGTTGCGTGCGTGGTCTGTTGGTTTGGGTGCGCTGCCCAGGGCGGGGGGCCACCAGGAGTCGTCCCAGGCGGAGGGTGAGGATCCTAGGATGAGGACTTCCGTCTTGTCCGAGTTCAGTTTCAGGCGGCTGTTTGACATCCATTTGGCCACGTCTGTCATCCCTTCGTGCAGGTTGGCTCTGGCGGTGGTGGGGTCGTTGGTGAGGGAAAGGATCAGCTGGGTGTCGTCGGCGTAGGAGATGATGTTGAGGTTGTGCTGGCGTGCGATGGCTGCGAGGGGGCTCATGTAGACGTTGAAGAGTGTTGGGCTGAGCGAGGAGCCTTGAGGAACGCCGCAGATGACTTCGGTGGCCTCCGATCTGAACGGGGGGAGGCGGACTCTCTGTGTCCTTCCGGCGAGGAAGGAGATGATCCACTCCAGCGCCTTCTCCTGGATTCCGACATTGCTGAGGCGCTGTACTAGGGTACGGTGGCAGACGGTGTCGAAGGCCGCGGAGAGGTCCAGGAGGATGAGGGCCGCCATTTCTCCGTTGTCGAGCAGGGCTCGGATGTCATCGGTAGCTGCGATCAGGGCGGTCTCGGTGCTGTGGTTGGCCCGGAAGCCAGACTGCGAGAGGTCGAGGGAACCGTTCATCTCGAGGAAGGCGGCCAGTTGCTTGTTGACGGTCTTCTCGATGACTTTAGCCGGGAACGGGAGCAGCGAGATGGGGCGGTAGTTCTTGAGGTCGGTGGGGTCGGCTGATGGTTTCTTGAGTAGAGCGCTGAGTTCGGCGTGCTTCCAGCTCTCCGGGAAGGTGGAGGTGTCAAAGGAGGTGTTGATGATGTCCCGCAGGTGGGGTGCGATGACAGTGTCGGCCTTGTTGAAGACGTGGTGAGGGCAGGGGTCTGTCGGAGATCCGGAGTGGATGGAGTTCATCGTGCGGGTGGTGTCTTCGATGCTGATCGGGGTCCAGGCGCGGAGGGTGGTGGTGGGGGGCGGTGGTTTTGTCGTTGCGTGCGTCGGTTGAGTGCTGAAGCTGTTGTGGATGTCCGTAATCTTGTTGTGGAAGTAGGAGGCGAGGGAGTTGCAGAGGTCTTGCGAAGGGGTGATGTCGTTGTTTCCGGCGTTGGGGTTGGAGAGCTCTTTGACGATGTTGAAGAGTTCCTTGATGTTGTGTGCGTTGTTGTCCAGTCGTTCCTTGAATGCGGTTTTCTTGGTGGCGTGGATCAGTTGGTGGTGTTTTCGGGTGGCGAGCTTGAGGGCAGTCATGTTGTCCGGTGTTGGGTCTCTGCGCCAGGTTTTCTCGAGTGCTCTGCAGTTCTTCTTGGAGCTCTTGAGTTCGTCGTTAAACCATGGGGCTTTCTTGCTGCCGGGTCTGCTCGGCGGGGTCTTCAGCGGGGCGAGGTCGTCTGCGCAGCCGCTGATCCATTTCGTGAGGTTGGTGGCCGCTTGGCTGGGGTTCGTTGTGCTGGTGGGAGGCTTCTTGCTCAGGGAAGTCGCGAGCTGGTCGGCTGTGATCTTGTTCCAGCTTCTGCGGGGAACCTGTTGCTGGTGATGGTGGAGCGTGGTCCTTCTGAAGCTGAAGTGGACGCAGCTGTGGTCCGTCCAGTGGAGTCCCGTGGCGTGGCTGAAGGCGATGTCCTTGCTGGAAGAGAAGATCGGGTCGAGTGTGTGTCCGGCGTAGTGGGTGGGGGTGTTCACCAGTTGCTTGAGTCCGAGGTTGGGGAGGTTGTCCAGCAGGGTGGTGGTGTTGCGGTCGTTGTTGTTCTCCAGGTGGAAGTTGAGGTCCCCGAGGAGGATGTAGTCAGCGGAGAGGAGGGCGTGTGGGCTGATGAAGTCGGCGATGTCTTCGCTGAATTGTGTGCGTGGTCCCGGGGGTCTGTAGATGAGGGTGCCTCTGAGGGTTGTCTTGGGGTTGATGTGGATCTGGAAGTGCAGGTGTTCGGCGGGTGCGAGGGTGTCGTCGGCGTTGGTCGTGATGCGCATGGTGTTCCTGTGGATGATGGCGATGCCTCCTCCTGTCTGGTTGACGCGGTCCCTCCGGATGATCTTGTTGCCGTCCGGAATGGCGATGGCGATGTCGGGCGCTGAGGAGGCGTTCATCCAGGTTTCTGTGAGGAAGGCGACGCGTGGGGCTGTGGTGTCGAGCAGGTTCCAGAGCTCGACGGCGTGTCTGTGGACGGAGCGGGTGTTGAGCAGGATGCACTTCAGGTGGGTGCTGTTGGTGTTCGGCTTGGTGGGTGCTGGTGTGGCTTGGGTCCGGTTGCAGGTGAACTTGCAGGAGTGGCAGCTGAAGGGTCCGTGGGTGCGTCTCGGTGTTGCTCGGTAGCATCCCGGGGATCGGCCGGTGTTGAGTGCGTTGAGTTCGGTGGCGTTGTAGGTCCGGCGGGTCGGTTTCCGGCTGTGGGGGCCAGGGGTCCTGGCGCTGGGCGCGGTCCAGGCGCGGACGGGCGCAGACGGGCTTACCTTTGGCGCACCTTCGGCGCTCATCCGGCGCGCCCGCTGCGCGTGCACGCTGCGCTTGGGCCACTCTGCCATATGTGGAGAGTGGGGGGGCGGAGCGAGGGAGGGGCAGTTGGGAGGCGGGGAGCGGGGCGGCGAATGGGGAGGGCTGCAGGAGAGGGGCGGGGAGGTGGCGGGAAGCGCGGCAGGGGCCGGGGGCGCCGAAAACACAGGGGGACAATATTACAGTACTAACAGAACGGGGATACAAAAATAAAACAGGGGGCTGACAAAACTACAATACTTAACCAGAGCAGGGATACAGAAAATAAAACAGGGGGCTAACAGTACACCGGGGGAAACAGCGACGGAGTTACAGAGGTACAATCTTACCAGGAGCCGAAGCACAAGGGGAGACAAGAGGAACGCGGTAACAGCACGGCGCAGGCGGGGCAAGGGCAGCAATCAGCGGGTCACAGGGTCACAGCTGGCAGGGTCCCGGCTGCGGGCAGCGGCGGCACTGGAAGGAGCGAGGGGCAGCCTGGTCGCACTCACGAGGAGTGTGCGAGGTGCGTAGGGGTGACCGGCCCAGAGGGACAGAGGTCACTGCTCAGCGCCTCGCCCACCTCGTCCCATATGGTCCAGTGGGAGGGAGGCGCAGCTGGGAGGCGGGGAGCGGGGCGGCGAATGGGGAGGGCTGCAGGAGAGGGGCGGGGAGCGGGGAGGTGGCGGGAAGCGCGGCAGGGGCCGGGGGCGCCGAAAACACAGGAGGACAATATTACAGTACTAACAGAACGGGGATACAAAAATAAAACAGGGGGCTGACAAAACTACAATACTTAACCAGAGCGGGGATACAGAAAATAAAACAGGGGGCTAACAGTACACCGGGGGAAACAGCGACGGAGTTACAGGGGTACAATCTTACCAGGAGCCGAAGCACAAGGGGAGACAGGAGGAACGCGGTAACAGCGCGGCGCAGGCGGGGCAAGGGCAGCAATCAGCGGGTCACAGGGTCACAGCTGGCAGGGTCCCGGCTGCGGGCAGCGGCGGCACTGGAAGGAGCGAGGGGCAGCCTGGTCGCACTCACGAGGAGTGTGCGAGGTGCGTGGGGGTGACCGGCCCAGAGGGACAGAGGTCACTCTAGCTCTGAACCTTGCAGCAGCAATTTGCAGAGCTCAACGTCTCTACTGCAGAACGTGTTCCAGATTTGGGATGCTCTTTGATAGCACTGGGCAGCGCAAGCCGGTTCCGTGGCGGACATAAAAAGCGAATAACTTGCAGGGGGCATTGAGGTACCCCGGGAGATCTGGCTGGCAGACAGTAGTCCGTTGGAGTCCAGCCAGTCCCAAGCATCCTCAGGAGAGAAAGAAAACAGTGTTTTGCCATCTGAGACCATTCACAGACGAGATGGCTCGAACAGGAGCAAGTAACGAATATTCAGCTACCACAGGCGGTGCTTTTCCGCATGAAAGGAATTTCTGTGTTTCTGTACCGCCAGAGTGTAGTCTGGAAAAAACATGATGTGTACATGATGTCACAGAGGTTTCGTGCTTCGTGCAGTATGGAGTCTCTGTCACAATAGTGGTGCAGTCTGCTCAGTAATGAGGTAGGGTTGGATCCAGGTAATGGTCGCTGCATCAGAACGTGGTGGGAGCAATCCAATCAAAAAACAGTAAGAAGGACTCTGAAGGTAGGAAGTCCTTCAGCCAACATTCCACGTAAGCAATGGTATCCGCCCCTTCCGGATTCCGTTTCAAGTGTCTTCGGTTGGAGGTCTGTGGGGACTTGTTCAGTATTGCACACCTTATCAGTGAATTTGCAGTGGTCTGCATGTAGCAGCGTAAGATCCGCTGTCACAGTGTTTGTCGTACTTTTCAAATATGCATGTGTGCTCTACAGGAAGGCCCAATCAGTTCAGCAGCTGCCAGAATGGTGTCTTGTTTGTCCCCAATTGATACAGGAGGAGAAGGAGAATTCTATGAATCAGAACAGCCGCTAAATTGCTCCGGGGCCATTGAGGGACACGAGGATGTACCCTGGGTACTGGTGCATGGGTGACCCATAGCGTGTGGTGGCAAGGGTTTGTGCCTGATGAGGGGATGATAGTCACCATGGTGAGGGTCTGCTTGCCACAGCCTCACATTGTCCAGTAAGTTGGCAGCACGAGCAGCCCTGCGAGGCCAGGATGAAACAGGTAGGTTCAATGCACTCGGATTGAGCCTGGCATGGGGGTGGTGGGCATCACAAGATATCCTCCACAAGTGACGCTGTAGGGCCCCAGTGACCCCCAAGTGATGGCTCCCAGTGATGTCAAAGGCTGTGATTAAGTGCCTCATGAAAGAAAATCAGTCAGCGTGTGGATAAGTCACTTACCAGTGCCTCGAAATCTCTCAATGTGCAGTAGCACGAGCAGTCCTATATGCTCAGGTAGGAGCAGGCAGGTCTAAGCCACATGGAAAGCGGCAGGCACAGGAATGCCGCAATATCTTTCACTACTCTGGAGGAGGCCATGGTCAGGGTGTTAAGATAATAAAACATTCACAGGAATGAAGGGCACCAGGAGGCCATAGTACAATGGGGTTGGCTGCGTTGAGTTATATACCAAGGACACCGCAACCCATCTCAGGGGCTAAAGCCACCCTAGTCCAAACAAGTGTCCACATCGCAGCCGTCGGTGTTCAGGGGTCCCCAGAACACAGGTAGTGTTATGGGCGTGTGTATTTCTATCCCTCAATGACCGCGCCCATAAATCTCAGGTGCTGTGGGTGATGCACAGTTAGGAATGGTCTAAATAGGAGACCCAAATGGCACAGCAATGAACTCAGAGGGGATCTCCAGATACAGGCTGCTCACCAAGGCAGTGGTATTATTGTGTCCACTATTGAATGCTGGTAAGCAGTCCCTGGCCAGTGGAGGCTCCTCTATGCTGCGCTATCTCATCACTACGCTCCCCGCACAGGTGCATGTCCCCAAAAGCCTGTGATATCCCCAGAGGCAACGACTGTGTAACCAGGTCAGCCCAGTACAGCGCCGCATGCACGCGGTAGTCCTTACCGGGAGACACAAACTGGCTCACACTTCGGGGCTGCCAGCAGCTCCCCTCAACAGTAAGGCACGTGATTTGTAGATGGCTGCAGGCAGGATCCAGGAACAGGCACAGACCTTAAGGCACCTCCAATACAGCCTCACAGCACCATCAACTCGTTGGTCACAAAATTTACAAAAATATCCAGGGTCAAAAATATTGAAAAGTAGGTGCACACACATCTCCCAAACTTTAAATATAAAAAGAAAGCATGGGTGCCCCGGGTGGGTATCAGAGCACACCAAACATTAAAAAAGCTAAACCTGAGGGGGCGTGGCTAGCGCCCAAAGGAAATGGCGGCCATCACTGATCCTCTTGGGACGACAAACCGGACGGCAAACCTGGCGTGACCTACAGCACCTGCACAGACTTCTCGCTGAGACCGTGAACACCGTAAGTGTCGCTGCGCAGGATGGTGAAGTGTAACCGCCACCTTTAACTGGGCCTTTTCTTCAGTAATGCAACATCGCAGCTCTCCCTCAGAAGCGGCCACCATCTTGAATCACGATTGCTAAGGTGAACTTACAGCACATTTACCAGCAAAGGCGCATTTCTATGACTATTTAGTCATGAACCACAATGACTCTTGCAACTTGGTGTTTGCTCAACATGAACTTTATTGTCCTTTTTTATTCTGCACCATTATTTTAAAAACGGTGCACTTTGTATGTTTGTAAGTTTTGACCTGCATTTTTGCTGAGGAGAATGCTTTATTTCATAAGTATGCTGGCTCTTTTTTTTCCCTCCTCTTTTGACGTATTACTGCTCAGTAATCAGCTATGAGAGAAGTGCTGTTTCCACCTCACTTTTGTAGGGGATAATCTCAGTGTTGCCTCTTGACCACCCATTTAGCACATTGAGCAATAATCTTTTGGGATTTGGGTCTTTCTTTTACCAAAGTCTCTATCTGTTACAATGAGGCCCTGAATACCCCTGATGATATTAAGTTGCTTTATTATGCGTCTAACCTGTATTTAAAGGCGAACTCCTTAAAGTCCTCTTGTATTCATCAACTTCAAACAGAAAACTTTCATCACGCTCTAATTCCTAATTATACTGTTCTTCAATGGACGTTTCTGCGAATTCCTCGCCTAAGGGCGCCACTGCTTCCTCCATTGGAGCTTCCTCCGTTACAAGTAAAGGTCCTAGTAAACGTCTTAAGAAAGATCCTCCCTCTCCCCCAAACAACCTTCCTCTGTTTCTATGGACCTCCTATTAGATTAAATTAGGGCGCTTCGTCCATTTGTTGAAGAAACCAATTCTAACCTTCAGACTCTAACGGACAGATGGTCGAACCTAGAGAATCACCGCAGTAGAACAGAATATTGAATCTTTATCTTCAGCCAGCAGTAAAATGGATGCCCTTCATTCTCAAGTCTCAACGCTTCAAAAGCAAGTTGAAAATTTGGAAAACAGGAATAGGCGAAACAATCTACACATATATGGACTATCAGAAGGCTGAAAGGGTCCTGACTTTTTCAAATCTTTTTTGCCTAAAATCCTTACTTTGTCTCCAGATACTCAGCTCAACATCCAACATGTGCCTCGATTGGGCCCTACTTCTGCTACGATTTCATCTACTGCGAGAAAACCGAGAGGAGTAATCTTATATATTTTTTTAATATGCTGACTTACTCAAGGTCCTTTCGGCCGCTAAAGCTGGTCACCGAGTTATTTGGGCAGGTAACCCTCTACTTTTTTCTCAAAATTATTCAAAGCCTACAGCTGATAGAGGCAGAGATTTTTCAGCACTCAGACCACAGCTTGGCTCTCTTGGTGCCCGCTATGGACTTTTCCACTCATGTCTCTTCAAGGTGACCATGAATAATAAGACTACTGTCTATGAGGATCCTATACAATTGAAAAGTTTCCAGGACTCATGTCAATTGGAATCCACGGACACTTCCTTAACTTCTGCAAGGCACAACAAATAATCGTTTCTGTTCTCATCCTGCATAAGTTCTTGTTTGTTTCTCACATGTTGTTGTTGGCTCTCTTCATGTTTATTTGTTGCTGATAAAGTTCTCTGTTTGCTTGGTTGTTTTGTTTTGAATGTTTTGTTAACCTCTCTCTTATTCCTTGCAGGTTTCGTTCCTTTGTGTACTACCCTTTCTTGTTGCATTGCACGTCGGTTCTAGTTCCCTCCCCGCTTCCTGTTTGATGATGGGATATGTCATTTTCCCATGTGGCCTCATTTCCCCCCTACATATGTCTTGGATTTTTTGTAACTATGTCGTTTGTGTTTTCTCCATTGGATCTTGCTCTATTTCTTTTTTTTCCTCTTTTTGCTTCTATTCCCTCTTCTCTTTCTCCTCATTGTCCTATCCACTGTTACATTCATCATTTACATGGCGATATTTTTTCTATTTTCCCACCTCCTTTCCTTACCTCTTTTCAGTACTCTCGCCCGCTCCCTTACTTTCAGCTTCATCACCTTTCATATCGCTATCATTTCTACTCTCTTCAATTGCTTTTTGTATACTCTCCTTTCCCTTTCTCCCTTCCTTCTTTCTCATTTTTCATCTTTTTAAGTTTCAAGTTTCACTTCAATCTATTTGCATTTTACTTGTTTATTAATGGCATTTGCAATATGGCTGGTTTATTGTACTATTTATTTAACTCTCTTGACTAATGGCTTTGAAGATGGAGGTTTAAATTCCCCTATTAAGAGACAACGTGTTTTATCTTATTCATCTAAATTGCATGCTAAGATTGTTTTGTTACAAGAAACTCACCTTACTGAATCTGAGTCTTTAAAGCTCAAGAAAAATTGGGTTGGTGAATTCTTCTACTCACCCAGAGACAGTAAACGAAATGGTGTCATCACTCTCATTCATAAATCACTGAAGACCTCCCTTATTTTGCAAGAAAGAGATGGAGAAGGCAGATGGCTATATACCAAGTTGTAGATTGACAACACCCTTCTCTCTCTCTTAAATGTTTATGGCCCTACCACTGGAGACACCTCTTTTTGGTCCAAATTAAATCAACTGTTTTCTCAACTTTATGACAGCAATGTAATTCTAGCTGAAGACTGCAATCAAGTTTTTGACCCTTTTTTAGATCGAAAATCCACAGCCCCTTTCACTCCTTTAAAAGCACACAAAACGTTCACGCATACTAAAAAACAATTACTTCTATCTGATGCTTGGAGATTGTGTAATCCTTCCTTACAAGAATATACTTTCTACTCTTCACCCCATCAGACCAATCAAGAATTGACTACTTTTTTTACAATCTCTCATTTCTGCAGATATAGGCCCTATACTCATTTCTAATCATGCCCCTGTTTCCATCATGTTAGACCTATTACCTCATTCTGATCACCCCAGAAGATGGCGCTTCAAGAACTCCCTACTTCTTGACTCTCACGTCAACACTTCCTTTATTTCTTTCTTTAACAAATATTTTCTTTTAAATAGTACAGATAACATGCCCTTTCATATAATTTGGGAAGCATTTAAAGCTTCTGGTCGTGACTTTATCATTCGATGCACTTCTACTAAGCAGAAAACAGATGGGGCATTAAATAATGAACTTCTTTAAAAAATTAAGAATTTGGAACATACTTACTACACTTCCAAGTCAAAACATTGCTTAAATGATCTCATTAAGGCCAAAATGCAATATAACAAAGACACAACTGGTGCTGCCTCTTTGTTTCTTTTAAAGACAAACGCTAAATTTTATGGCGGACATAACAAATCTGGCAAACTGTTAGCCAATTATTTAAAGACCAAACAGAATAAGCTTCACATTGATTCCATAATATCAGAGACAAACACCTCTAAACACAAAGACGCTGATATATTTACAAGAATTTGTTAAATTTTATGAACAACTTTATACCCATGAATCATACTCGGCTAGGGAAGATATTTCTCTTTATCTCTCTTCAATTCACAGACACCGTTCACCTCCTCCATGCCTTGACCTCCTTGAAAATGATTTGACCCAAACTGATTTACTTAATGCTCTTAAATCCCTTAAAAAAGATAAGGCCCCTGGCCCTGACGGTTCTACCGTTGAATATTTTTACATTTTGCCCATATATAATAGTACCTAAATTACATACACTAATCTCTTCTTTTCTCTCTTCTGGCAACTCTTATGGCACTTTCCTCGAAGCCTTAATTTGTCTCATTCCAAAGGACGGGAAGGATCTACGCTATTGCAAGAACTACCGACCCATTTCCCTAGTTAACATAGACTATAACATTTTCTCAAAGTCATTGGCTCTTCGATTGGAATCCTTTCTACCCCATGTCTTAGCTAAAGAACAATTAGGCTTTGTTAAAGGACGTTCTATCAATGACAATACCCGCCTGTTTTTTTATGTCATCTTCAAATCGCCTAAATTATCAGATCCCCTTGCTGCCATTGCCCTGGACGCCGAGTAGGCGTTTGATAGAGTTTATTGGCCTTTTATTTTTCAAACACTAAAATGGTTTGGTTTTGGCCCAAAAATCATTTCCTTCATTTTCTGCTCTACTCAAATCCTAAAGCTGCCATTTTTGTTAACGGCCTTACCTCTCCCTGCTTTTCTCTCCATAGAGGAGTGAGACAAGGATGTCCCCTATCTCCCTTCCTCTTTAATTTAGCTTTAGAACCCTTCTTGTCTAAAATAAGACAGAATTCAAATATTACTGGTTATATCTCTAACTCTCTACAGATCAAATTGGCTGCGAATGCTGACGTTGTTCTTTTATTCCTCTCCCAACCTCAAAATTCCATGCTGGCTGTCTTAGAGGAAGTCAAATTATATTCTTTAGTTTCGGGTTATAGATTAAATAATGACAAGTGTGAAATTCTGCCCTCAACTAAATATACTTTTAAAGAAGATTTTTCCCTTTCTAATTTTACTTGGAATCCCCTTCACATAAAATATCTTGGTATATGGTTCACTCCCTCCATTAAGTCATCGATTTCTCTAAATTTCAATAAGTGCCTTGAGAAACTTAGTCTCCTTACGACCAAATGGCATCCTTTATACCTCTCACGGTGGGGACGGCTTGACACCATTAAAATTATGTTAACACCTATTATTCTTTATCTTCTCTCTAATATTACAGTTTCCATCCCTGCAAAATGTTTTCATAACATTAAGTCCATCCTTATTTCCTTTCTATGGCTGAATAAAAAACCTAGAATGTCCTTATTAAGGCTGACACGTAGGCGGTGTCCATTTCCCTGATTTTCTCAAATATCATAAAGCCTTTTTAATAAAACACTAGCAGCCCGTCCCGACGTTGTCTGGGTATGAAATAGAATGTGTGTAATGTGTGTATTTGGCAAGGGCAATTTATTTTAAAATCTCGTGGTAGAAAACATTTTTTGTTTCATTAGACTAGGGACGGAGAAGGCCCAGCTGCAGCCCTGGTTGTTGTTAGCAGGCGAGTGTAATTGGTGTAGTGATCCGCCGCCTGAGCCCGGCTACAGCCCTGGTTGAATTTTAGCAGGTGTGTGTATTGTCGTTGAATGAGAGAGTTATCAGCCGCGGGTAAATGCGTTTAATGAGAGAGTTGAGTGATAGCGAGTAGGAGAGGCTGCAGTAATTGTCCCCGCAGACACGCTCATATGCGTGTTCCCCCGCTTGAGGCCCAGATGCAGGCCTGTTTGATGTTAGCAGGTGCGTGTTCCCCTGCTTGAGGCCCAGCTGCAGCCCTGGTTGATGTTTTCAGGCGCGTGTAATTAGTGTACTGATCTGCCGCCTGAGCCCGGCTAGAGCCCTGGTTGATGGTAGCAGGCGCGTGTAATTTAGTTGAATGAGAGAGTTCACTAACAGCGCGCAGGAGAGGCTGCAGTAACGTTACTTACCAGGCCTCCAAGTGAACGCGTTTGTCACGCCCCCAGCACACGGCCACAGCAGACGATCTTCTGATTAATGTACGCCCCACATGGCATGACGGGCGGAACGTAGCACACGCCCCGAGCGTGCCCCTTGATGCGGCGCAATTGCGTTCACATGGCATGAAGGCCGGACACACGCCCCCGGCATTTCTCACGCCCCCAGCATGTCACGCCCCCAGTGTGTCCCTTGATACTGCGCAGCAACGTAATTGGCGCTTTTATGTACGACTCGCATGGCATGAGGGGCGGACACACGCCCCCAGCGTTTGTCACGCCCCTAGCACACACCCACAACCCACGGTGTGATGGCCGTACCACACGCCCCCTGCATTAGTCACGCCCCCAGCCCACACCCACAGCAGTACGCAGACACGCCCACAAGGGACTACTTTGCTGGCACGGTTCTTTTACCTTTTAAACTTATAGAGGAGTTGGCCTAACAGCTAAGGCGCTCGACCTCGGACCTGGGGATCTGGGTTCGAGTCTTGGTAATGACGCCAAACATCCTGTGATTCTGGGCAAATCCCTTAATCTCCCCGTGCCTAACAAAAATGAATGTGTGTCCTCATGTAACGTAACTGGTGCTATGTAAAGCGCTCTGATACCTGATTCAGTTCGGGTCAAGTTCGCGCTATATAAAACTCTGCAAAAAAATAAATATATATATGGTGGTCGTCTGCATAGCCTATGTCCTTCTAGTGCAACTGCCCTTTCCAACACTGTATTGGGTGTTGTGATTGGTGCTGTGGTTACTGAGATTACCCGCCTCAAAGGTTTGGGCTCTCTCTTTATAATATTAGTATGGATGTATCTAAGTGGTTGTCTATTCCTTCTCCTGATTTACCTCTATGGATTGATTTAGAGAATTCTTTCCTTTCCCCTTTTTCTTGTCAAAAATATATATCTTTTACAAGGAAACCCCAAAACCTACATACACAAATAATTAAACACACGTGTAGTAGCCTAAATAAACTCCTCCATTTTGAACCACATGATTTCAATAATTTCTCAACTCCCCTATTTGGCATACCAACTTTGTTTGCGTCAAGGGAAAACCGATTTATTGGAGAACTAGGAGATATAGAGGTATTTTATGGGTACACCAATTATTTGAGAATGATGCTTTTTTAACTTTTTCAAAAGTCCTTTATCTTTTTCACTTACCTTCATCATTTTTACATAAATTCTTAATCCTTGGCTCTGTCATACTAGATTCTCACTCATATTTTCAATCCCTACCTCACGCTCCCTCACTAATTTGTCACGCCTGGTCACATAATCTTGGAAGATCGTCTAAGACATCAATCCTTTATCCCTGTCTTCTATCCCCTCTTTTACAAAGAGCTAAAACAAAGACCGAGATCTCCTGGGAAACTGATCTTCACACTAACTGGCCCATATCTCTCTGGGATAAAATTTGGTTGAAAATTAGAAAATCTTCCAGAGCTGCTAGTGCCACAAACTCTTTTCTTTATATATAACAGACTATTGCTCACACCAGCTTCCCAACATAAAATGCACTCTGATACCTCACATGCTTGCTGGTCCTGCTCATGTCCACAAGCAAGTCTTTATCACTTACTTTTACATGTCCACAAGTTATGCGTTTCCGGAAATTAGTTCGAACCCAAATCAATGCTTTTATTAACACCAGTATCCCTCTTACATCTGTAAATATTTTTTTAGGTAGTCTCTCTAATAGCTGGAACAAACCCAACATTCAAACTCAAATTATTGACCTATTATTTGCCACTGCTTTTCAGCAGATAACAACAAAAAATTGGAAGGACGCCTCCAAACTTTCATATTTATCTTGTGGTATTCCGTTTGCCGTAATCATAGACTTGACACAACTTTTGTATTTCCTATGTCTTTGAAACATAAAAGAATACTTTTATGGTCTCCTGTTATAACATTTTTGGATGAAAGTGCTAAAAGATCCTTTGCTCCAACACCATGTACTCAAGAAGTTGCTCAACCCCCTTGAACTCTTGGTTTTTGTTCATTTCTTTAATTTTTACCTGATCTATTGTAACTGCTTTAATTGCATAGTTATTAAGTCCCGTACCTGGTTTTCTTCTCTTCATACCATTTTGCTTTTGTTATTCCTATCATAAACTTCTCTTCTATTATATAATCACTAGCAGCCTGTCCCGACGTTGTCCGGGAGCAATTAGGCATCGGGCCTCCCGCCGCCCCCACGTTGTCCGTTGGTCCCCCGGAGCCTTCCTCCATATATTGCAGTATTATACCTCTATGTTTACTTTGTATGCTTTTGTAACCTGTACACATCACTTTTTCCTCCTGTAATGCACCGTTTGCTACGTTAATGCATCGTTTGCTAGCTCTTGTATTTTTTTGGCTCACGATTGTCATTGCCGCTCCGCGCTTCTTAATAAATAAATAAATAACCTACCTCATCCGCCGCTCACCGCTCCTCCCCGCCGCTCCTCGCCGCTCCTCACCGCCAGTCCGCCGCTCCTCCCTGTCTGTCCGCCGCTCCTCACCGCTCCTTCCAGCCTGTCCACCGCTCCTCCCCGCGCTGATGTCCGCCGCTCCTCTTCCGCTCCTGCACGCCGCTCCTCCCCGCGCTCCTAATGTCACCACGCAGGTCACGGCCGGCGCTACTTGCAAGGGACTACTTTTTTTTCATCGTAAATTTTTTAAATAACGTATATTTTTTTTATTTATATAGCCTATGTCCATCTGCACATCCTGACGATTACAATGCTGTATCGGGTGTGTGGATTGGCGCTGTGGTTCCCGAGTTTACCCGCCTCAAAGGTCCAAAGTTCTTGCTTTATAATAGTAGTAAAGATATAGATTCGCTTAATTGCCATTAATAATATGTTTTGTACTACTTATTTGATACTTCGATGCTTGCTATTGTATTTTTCTTCCTTTTTTGACATACTGTTAATAAACTTACCTTTTGAAACTTAAAAAACTAAACCTGAAAAAATAATAATAATAATGATAATATTTTATTAATATCTCCAGCAAGCAGTGGCCCAAAATGCCCTGCCTGGGCTTTTTAGATATATCTTGAAGATCCGGGTATTGCCCCTCGAAGAAACTGGGGCACTACCAAGAATTACCTTTAATGTTCTAGATGGCTGCCCTGAGTGCATCAGCCCCCCAGAAACATTAACAAATCTATTAAGTCTCCTGAGTCATAGAATTCTGGAGAGCTTCCCACATTTTTTTAGGCTCTGGTGGACTTAGCAGAGTTGCGCTTTTCAGAACTCTGCAGAGTGGCTAAAAAACTCTGCTGTGCTACGCAGAGTTCTGTGGGCGAGCAGACTTTGCCAGTACACCTATTTGCATTGTGATGGGCAAAGAGGAGTGCGTCCTCACTTTCCAAATTGCATGCAAATGGCACCACACAATTCTCATGTGCGTCCCCGCATTCCAAATCATGCGTGAAAGGCACCACAAAGTTTTCGAGGGCGCAGCCATCTTGTTTTTCCACTCTCTATTATGGGTCTAATTTTCAATCCCTCTTTATTCTCTTTGATCCTCCCCTATCAAACTTACCTACCCCTCATTTTAATTTATTATATTATTGTGTGTCTTTGTGTTTGTTTATATTTTATGTTTTTTGTAGTATTTTTGGTGTTACGTGACCTTCTGTGTTTTATTTTGCTACTTATTTCCTTATTTCTTCTTTCTTTTCCTTCCTTTTCCTTCTTTTCTCATCTTTCTTTAACCAACCCAGTGCATGGAAGAGGATTGTCTATGTTGTAGGTGGCACCGTTGCCCAGGTGTGCAGCCCTGGGCGATCTTCAGCGAGGAGGAAGTGGCTGTACAAGTTTCTTTTGTTCAGCCCCACCTCCCCTCCATGCTGCCAGCAGGCCTAGCAGTGGATACACCCTGTGGGAGCATTGGCAGCACTAGGGAAGGGGGCGCCGTTGCACCGTCCAGCAGCGGGCACACCGTGGGCAGATATCTTAGACCAGGAACAGGACCTGCTCTACTTGCTAGCTGTTGAGATTCCAGGGCTCGTGATTATTAATTAATTTTTGTGCTTGTGTTTTACAATACTATTTTTTTTTTTCATATAGCATGCTTCTCCCACTCAGAGGTAAGTTATGTTTAGTTTACATTGGAATACTATTAATATATGATCCAGTATCTAGTTTCTGATTTGAAGGTGCTCAGCTCTACCTGATAGTACTCATGATTGGGGCTCGCTTTGGCTGATTAATTAAGAAGCTGTTGCAGACTGTCCTCCTGTCACTATAATGAATCAGTGATAGCCGTGAGTTTGTGTTTTCTCTGTGACTTTGTTTATGTAGCTCGTACAGTTCCAAGTTATTTCACAGTGAAATGCATCTACGCATTGCAAAAAGGGAGACTGAGTTGGTCCATCAAGGGGGGTTCAAAAATCTGAATATCAAAGATCATTTACTACAATGCATTAGTACCAAATGTAGTTTTTATTTGGAATAGGGATTTTAGGATTAGTATGGACAACTCAACAATAGTCGATAGACTTGTAACAAGTACTATAGTTGATCTATTTTAGAGAAGTACAATTATGTGACTGTATTTGCCTGTCCTAATACTTTAGTGGAGATTATCTGAATCATGAATCTATTTTTTTATCTTCCTAATTTCTTACATTGGCACCCAAGGGACAGAAGAGGGATGTTGTAGAAGGTCCCAGAGTAGCTGTTCAGCAGGAGGCGCCAACCACCAGCGCCGAGGGCTCTGCTAACCCCAGTGAGTCCTGTTATTTATTATTATTATTTCTCTAATATTGTGTTATATGATTTTTGTGGGCTTAGGCTAGAAACTTGGGGTATTGAAATGTTGGTGCTGAGTTCCAGGATGGGAGTTGCTGCCTGAAGGCTGGTGTTGCTAGTTAGAAACAATGTTGCTCTGACACTCTTACTTGCCCTCTTCCTTCCACATGGTGACAAGGATGGGACACAAACTCATTTGTGCAAAGCACAATGGATTACATTTTTGTTTCATTCCTGTTATACCTGCATTATCTTTTTCAACTTATACTACATGGATTTATTTTTTGGTTGCTGACTTTTTCCGTCTCTAGTCTCTACTTCACTTATCTTCTGGTTTGTTAGTAATCTTTCACTTTCTCCTATATATCTCGTGGAACTGTAAGAGTAAGACTAAGAAGAACACATTTCTGGTACTCTACTGTCAACTGTGAAGATTGTAGGCCCAAGTAAGCTACTATTATAATATTCACCATGTATGTTTGTTGAGAAGGCTTTCTTTTTCCTGCTCCTCCTCTAATAGTTGAGTTCAAGAGCAAGTGGCCATGAACCCCCACACCCAATGTTGTCTGCTGTGTCCTTCCTTTATACATATACTAGCAGTTTCCATGACAGTGCAGCATAGCTGAAAAAAAAACTACGAGGTCCCATTGCATTTGCCAACCAACACCATATATCTTTCATTGACCAATATTCCACCACTTCATTGTGCTTCAATGACTGAGTCATCATGAGTCATGATCATCATAGGTTATAGCTCTGCCCCTCAAGTCAAAGTCAAAAAAGTCAAAAAGTTTTTATTTGATTTGGTACTCAACTGAGGACCACAAATATATAACAACAATTTTCTTTGCAAATCAGTATAATGTCAAAAAAGGTTTTAAAAATGTATAAAAATTATAACACACAAATTCATTGGGAGGCTGTTTACATGCAAGTAGCAGTTCTTTTGCAGTAACAATTTTACAGTTGCGATATATAGGGTCTAAATATCTTGACCGTGCTGTTACTACATTAGCATATGGGCATACAAATAAAAGGTGCTCAATGTTCTGATTTCCCCCATGACAGAGAGTACATAGCGGGGATCTGTCTGGAGACCACCTCGAGGTAAAAGTTGACGACACTGGCAAAATACCCAAACGCAGCATTGTGATTGCTCTCCTTGCGCCGTGAGTGAGGGAAAACCCTAAATATGGCTGATCTTGCTTATACTCCAATGACTCGGTGTAAGGTTTGAACAGAGATAAATTACTACAGTGAGAGAAATCAAGGTCGAAACTCAATTTAGGGGTAAAACATTTTAGGAAGAGTTTGAGTTGTGAGGGTGACCAAGTCGACAAAATTTCAGAATTAATTTTGGCTAATTGAAATGCCGCTGTCATGTTTCTAAAGAAAATAGAGTATGAAGCGTTTTGATCAAAAGTCTCAATCTTTAACATAAATCGTAATGAACCTTCTTTAGCATGGAGGAGGTTATAAGCCCACCTGATTATGTTAGCTACCGCTGTAGCATATGCGCTAGTGATCGAAAATTCAAGTCTTAGCGCTTGCACAGGTGTTGCTGCTGAAACTTTCAAGATTTTCTTTAGTATTTTTCCTTCTTTTTGATCCATATAGGACCACTGTTTTATAGCAATATGTTTGGTGGCATATGATAAAACAGGAGGTATCTTTGCTCTGTACACTTTTAGTAATGTGGAAAAATGCCTGTTCCCAGTGGCCGAATACAGTCTCAATAGGTCCCCAGCGTTTTTTCTTTGAAAAAATCCTATCTAAGTATGTGTATTCCTCGACCTCTTCTATGTGTTCTCCGCCCAACCTCCAGCAGTACTTTACACCTTTTTTCTTACCGGAGAATGAAACCACTTTTGTTTTATTTAGGTTAGGAATTAAAAAGTTATCTTTCGAATATTTGTGTAAAATGTCGAGAAGTCTTTGTAATCCAAAGGGCGTAAGATCCAACATTACTATATCGTCAGCATATAATAAGGCATGTATGCTTTGTGTAGCGATCTTTGGGGGCAAACTGGAGCCTTGTTGCAGATGAAAGGGTAAGTCGCTAAGGTACAGTGAGAACAAGATCGGTGCTAAAAGGCACCCTTGTTTGAGACCGTTGGACGTGCGAATTATTTTGGTCAAACCCTTTTCGCTCCCCATTTGAACTTGGCACCATGTCTTATTGTGGAGATTAACAACAACCGGAGCAATTGTTCGGGGATACCCAACCTCCTCAATTTGTTCCACAGAGTCGGTCTGTCCACCCGATCGAAAGCAGTAGAGTAATAAATAAAGGCAGCGTATATTGATTGTGATCTCCCTACTGTATATTTGTCAAGAATGGACTGTAGTGTTGCTATATTATCAATGACGGAGTGGTTAGGTCGAAATCCTGCCTGAAACATTGGTATGAGACCCTGCGAGAATGCCCAAGTTTTTAGTCGATCTAATACTTCTGCAGCAAAAATTTACCCTGAGGCGTCCATCAGTGCTATTTGCCGATAGTTACTGGCTATATTTTTGTTCCCCTTTTTGTGTATTGGAATGATAGTACTTCCCTGCCAAGACTTCGGTATTTCTCCGGTTTCAAAGATGTAATTAAAAAGGGGAGAAAGCATCTGGCTCCACTCCTTGGGGTCTGTTTGGAGAACCTTGATGGGAATTTGATCAGGGCCTGAAGCACCAGTGCTTCTCGCTTTTCTGATATGAATTGCAATGGAATTTGACGAGATCTTAGTGTTTTTAGTGTTGTTCCTTTCCGTAGTAGTATCGAAGACCTTCCTTGGGTTTGGTTTGTATAAATCGTGCAGGTATATTTCCCAGTCCTCTGGCGAGACTGGGATAGCTTCAAGTTTCTTTTTTGATCCAGTCATTTTAGCAATTAGAGACCAGTATTTTCGCTGATTGTGGTCTTTAGCAGCTATTTGGATATCAACCCAGTTACGGTCCTGCAGAAGTTTTTTATGCTTATTTTTCTCTCTTCGTATTTGGTTTTTTAGTTTGTTGATTTCTGCCTTAGTTGTTATTGAGAAATTCAAATGTTGTGCTCGAATGAGCCAATTAAGTTTTTTTGCAGCAGGCAAGTTCCGATTTTTATTTTTATTGGTGATTGAGCTTTTTCCATAACTGGCCTGTTGTGATTTATTTAGTAGTGCATTCTTGAGGTTATTAACTATATATTCAAAATTCGTAATGGGATCGTCTGAGTGGATGTTAGTTAGTAATTGAGTATGAGCGACCAGTGTAGTAATGTTGTCCAAAGTGGAAGAATTCCAAAATATCCGCCTCTGGTTGATATTAACTTCAGTTGTAGATTTGTGAAATGTTGGCTGATTAGTGAAGGCGGTATAGGCCATCCAGAGGGTAGTTAAATGTAAAAGAGCGTGATCGCTCTATTCTGTAAAGTAGGTATACAGGTATATAACTGACTCCTTTATATCCATCCCACAGATTAGGTAGTCGAGAGTAGAAGAAGTTCCATTTCCCCGTCTGGTATATGATGCCGGTATGTCGCCTTCCGTATTGCCGTTAAGTATTGTCCCATTTATACTTGGTAGTAATGAGAGTAACGACCTACCTCTCTTATCCGATTTATTGCCCTTTGGGAATTTTGGGAAGGACATTTCCAGAGATTCCTCTTTAGATAAATTGGCCCATTTTCCAATTTCACTATTTGAAATTTTTCCGTTCAGATCGCCCATAATTAGATATGGCATATGGGTGCGATCGTCAAGGATGTGACTGATTGTATCCATTATCTCACCAAAGAGGGCATCATGATTATTGCCTGGTGGGGCATAAATATTAAAAAGCAGTATTGCATTGCGGGGACCTGTAGGTTGTGTTGTCAATGCCACCTTAATACACTGTAAATGTTCAGACTTTGTTTCGATATTTTCTTGAGACCATAAGTATTCCTCACGTAGCAGGATTGCCAGCCCACCCTTTGCATGGCCCCGATTGGATTTCTTTGCAGGGATGTCATAGACATAGTATCATTTCTGGTAGAAGGTTTTTGTTGCCCAAGTTTCCTGGAGGGCCAGGATATCTGGATGATTTTTTGTGGCTTCGGTCATTTTGTTAGTGGTTTTCCCGGCCATGTTCCATGATGTGATGCTCAAGCCTTTACTAAACAGTATATTGTTGGTGGTTAATGATTTTTTTACTGTTTAGTGTCTCCGATATCCAAGCCCAAGATTTTATTGGTTTTTCGACATCACTTCCTTCTGAATCATTACTCCATACTGTCCTTTCGCCTTTATTCACTTGAATTTTTAGGGTGTCATTTCCCAGAACATATGGTGCCGACTCTTCCCATTTAGTGGAGTTATTATGCTGACTTTTGCTTTGTGTAACAGTATTAAATAGGCCGCTGAATCCTTTATTATATGTGATTTTCCTGGGTTCTATTCTTGCAATTACATCATAGCCGTTTTTATGTAATGTTTCCTTCTCTCTGAGAATTATCCCTGGAAGTACTGGTGACCAAAATGATACCAGCGCTAATTTGTTATTTTCTTTTTTCGGGAAAGTCACCAAGTCTATTTCATTGCTTGTAAGAGAATGTAGGGAAGGTATTTGTTGAAGAAGATTGATTATTCTTCCTCGGTTCAGTGGCACATTGTCAGTGGGGAAGAGGTCTTCAATTAATAGATGCTTTGATGATGTTCCTACCCCAGGCGAAGATGTACTGATGTCTTTTTCTCCTACTCCATTAATTATCGGCCCAATTTTGTGAAGTGATGTAACCGGCAGATATACATCTGCTTTTGGGTTCAAGGATTTCACATTCAATATAGATTGATTAATTGAAGGTACCTCGAATTTGGAAGTATTAGATTTTATTATAACATTTTTTCCCTCTGCAATTTTTGTCGGAGTTGTTGGTTTTTGGAATTTGAGTTTGCGCACTTTTTTTTGTGGATTCTTCTTAGTGGCTTTCTTCTCCTTTTATTCCCCTTCTCACTTATGGTTCCATTTGTTTTTGAGGTCTCATCCTTGTGGTCTTCTTCTAGATCGTTTTGAGTGGTTGTTGCCTGGGCATCACTAACGTACCCGGATTGGTGTAAGTCTGATTTTTGTGTAGATTTCGAGAAAATAGAGTAGTGTTTAATTATCTTTTTTGGTTCTTCTCTGAAAAGTTTCTTAAGTGAGTAAGTAATTGGTGATCTATTGTTTCGTTTTGATTCCTTTGTTTTTATTTCAAGTATTACTACTTCAGATGTTTGTGTACTTGTGTCACATTTGTTTAGAGACTGTGTATTTATAGTGCAATTTGTTAATTGACCTTCCAGATTTAACGTTTTCTCATGTTCTTGTTGTTTTTTTGTTGCATTAGATAAGTCTTTTTTCCTTTTTTCCTCTACTAAGAATTTAAGTATACCGGTTTGAACATCGAGAGTGTCATCCGAGTTTGCTAAGATGTGACCTAGATGAGTGAGAACTGATTCCAGTATTTCCTGCAAGGAAAAAAGTGCTTTTGACATAGGTGTTGCAGGGTTTGCAAAATTTAGATTTGGGTAAAAAGGATCTGGAAAAGACTCATGTATTGAATGAGGATGAGGTGATT
The DNA here is from genome assembly GCF_964261635.1 of Lissotriton helveticus. NCBI lineage: Eukaryota > Metazoa > Chordata > Amphibia > Caudata > Salamandridae > Lissotriton > Lissotriton helveticus. Next base: position 1,014,329,361 of record NC_136070.1, on the reverse strand, counting down.
TTTCTGAAGAACTGATAATTAGATTTTCTTGAGTTAACAGTAATTCTGATTTATCGTTTGCTAACTTCGTGTTATTGCACATAGAGACTTCAAAACTGGTTTGGCTACCTAGAGATTTTTTCGGCTTTAGGGGTGTAGAGTGAGATACTTCGTGATCCAATTTTTGTAATTCCTCGGTTAATGAGTTTTTCTTTTGGTTACCCTTGGAATCTGAATCACTTAAGTTGTGTGCGCGTGATTGGTTCGGAGTGGAAGGCTGTTTTTCCTCCTTATATTCCATGAGGTCAGAGTTATTTCCTACTTCAGAATTGATAGTAGATAGTTGTTTTTTCGGTGATAGAGCAGAAAAGTATTTGCTAATTGCCGGGGTACTAGATATTTGGCCGTGCTTCAGTGCTTTATCGGAGGATTTCCTAACTGCTTCCTCAGTACCCATGCGTCTCATAAATATTGTGCGTGATCGTAGCTTTTTTAATGCCATTGAAGTTGCATGGATATCCACTGATGAGTGTGCAATTAATCTTTTAGATTTTAAAGTTATCTTAAGAAACTATTAGAGGTCAACTGGAGATGTAGATATGGAGATCTCAAAGGTCAATGACTATTCCCTGTTCCTTTACCTGTGTCTGGGTCACGGTGATACTATTAGTTCTTACCGCGTCTTACTTTGGCGATATGCTGCTTTTCTCCGTGTTACCTGGGGTCCGTCGCAGATGTGAAAATAAGGTGGCCCGTCCCGTCCTCGTGCGTCCCCGGACGGCCACAGACGGTCCCGCCCTTGTTCCGGGCTTCTCTCGGGCTTCTCCCGCGCGCTCCCGCGCCACGGGTGGTGACCTTATCTTAAATAGGTGGGCCGTAGGCTTGCAGGCGGGGCGTGGTGGACAGGGAGAGCGGCCAGGTGTCGTCAGGCGTGGTTTGCAGAGGCTTCTGGTCTTGGAAGTCCTGCCCCGCTCGCTCGCAGCCCTGGTCCAGCACACGCAGCAGAGTCAAAGCTTCCGGGTGTCACAGGAGCGCAGCGGGACCCGCGAAGCGGGTTTCGCAAGTTGTAGAGCAAAAACGGGTCAAACAGAGCGCTCAGCCCTCAGCAGCAGTCAATCAATTCACAATGGTGTCCCACGTCGATTCCTCCTCCCCAGCCTTTACAAGATTACAGGCGGGGCGTGGTGGACAGGGAGAGCGGCCAGGTGTCGTCAGGCACGGTTTGCAGAGGCTTATGGTCTTGGAAGTCCTGCCCCGCTCGCTCGCAGCTCTGGTCCAGCACACGCAGCAGAGTCAAAGCTTCCTGGGTGTCACAGGAGCGCAGCGGGACCCGCGAAGCGGGTTCCGCAAGTTGTAGAGCAAAAACGGGTCAAACAGAGCGCTCACCCCTCAGCAGCAGTCAATCAATTCACAATGCCCCTCTATTACGAGAAGTTTGTTTGGTTGGCTTCATTACCTGGCTTGTCTAACATTGACAATGTCAACCAACCAAATGTCCAGAATAATATTCTTGTTAGAAGATACAGCAGTGGTAACTGAACTGTAGTGATGATGTATTGTTGTTGTAATATTTGGAATAAAAAAATTAAGGGAAGGCGTATCTGGCATCTAAAATATAATGCATAATGTTTTGTTCTAGGCACACTGACCACCAATGATGCCGGCTTAAGTAGTGCAGCTGCAGGTGGAGACTCAGTTGCGGAGGGAGAAGCCGCAGCGAGGGATGGGCACTGGTAGGTCACATAATTGCTTGCTTATTGACACTTACTATTATATTGTACTCACTAGCTAGTACCAGGGCATCATCAACTTGTGACCGTGAACACCCCTAGCTTTACCTTCTGCAGCAGTGGGTAATTTATTATGGCCTCTTCTATCTGCAACTCACCAAAAGATCACATAATGAGCGTTGATGGCTTGAGGGGAAAGTGAAAGAACGGAAGATTAAAAGAAAGAAAATGGTATATGATTAAAAGGGTGGGTGGGTGGGTGAAAGGGTACGTGGGTGGCTAAAGGGATTATTGGGCACAAGGGTGGTTGGAAAAAAGGGTGGATATTGAATGGATGGATTGGAACTTTGGGTAAAAGACTAGATGACAGAAAGTAAACCTTAATCATAGTGGCTATGGGTGAATTAGAATGAAAGGATGAATGAATATTGGGTTTGCTTGGATGAATAAGCAAGGCAGCTCCTCTCATAAAGAGGGGCATGCGTCCCACCTACTTTGCTTATTTTGTTTATGTAGGGTTATTAAAGACATGGTTCAAAATGAAGGGTATTTTTCAAATGTGTTGTTCTCCTCCCCTGACTCACTGCATTTGTTGAGAAAGGCAGATGTATCGCACTCCGCATTCATCATCCCCCTCCCTGCCCATGGCAGTGCAGTATGGTTCAGTTTGGGACTGCAGTGTTGGCTGTGCAATGTGCGTCTACTTCAGTTAATGCAGCATTTACAAAGTTTTCAATGCTTTGCAAACTGAACACACAAGGTGTGTTTCCCTTTGCCCACTCAGTCACCTCTTAGTACTTCACTCCTTTATTTTTTCCTACATTCTTTCATCCCAGCCTACCAAAAAAATGGAAAATCCATTCTTGGCACAAAACACATTTGATTTAATAGTCACATTAAGTGATTTAAAAATATATTTCACGGTTTCCCATGAAAAATTTATTTCACTCCTATTCAGATTTTTCCCTTTCGACTTACTTTGTCTAGTAGAGTGACTGAATAAGTCAAAGATAACAAATCAATGATCAGTGTAGTGACCCTTCTATTCTATATAAAAATCTCTACCCTACCCGCCTAATCCCTTTATCCTACCCTGCAGCAGGGTAAATTGAGGTTCCTTTCCTTACTCCCCAGCAAAAGAATGAGTTGGAAATATTATGTGGTGGTGGGCGAGGCCAGTGAGTAAAGTGGGAGTAAGTGCATGATTTGATATCAGGATTGGCAGACTGGATACGCTGTGACAAACATGATAAATGCAATCTATATAGCCCGTTCCTTTCCATGTAGTGCAGTGCATTGATTTCCCCAATGTCTACTTACTTCAAACAGGATAATAACCCACATTACTTACGTAAGATGTATGGCATAGTATCATATTTATTATTCATCTGCCTCATTGGAGTCAGGGTAGAAAGAGAAAGACATTTGGAGAAGATCAGGGCCATTGGAATTAAAAAGCTGCAGACAGTAGCAAAATACCCAACGGGCTGACTAGCACTGAACATGGTTCCTTTAATTTAGTACAACACACAACTTGTACTCCATAGTGCATTTTGCAATGCTCATTATCGAGAGGTAATTAATCTTTCCACTCAAAGGGGTCTATTAGGATGGCGGTCGGAAAACTACCCTGAACGCCATGGTAGTGGAAATAAACCACCCGCCGGTACCGCAAAAAAAAACGGCGGCACGATTAGGATCAACCACCTCAAAAATCAGACCGCGGCGGAATGAGGCAACGAAAACCACCCGTAGTGGGCGGAGAAGGCCAAAATCCTTCTGCGACGGTCGGATTCACAGTAGAAAATCACCACATAGCCGCCAGGACAGAGAAGAGACTGCACGGAAAATTAGGATCTCCCCGATGTGACCGCGGTAACTTCTGCTGTCTCCGACCACCGCGGTTGCAAACAGTGAAGAATGGGAGAGCCAGCGGAAGAGCTGTAGCATAACCACCGCTTCGGACGCGCCGTGACAAAGATGGCGGTCGTCAGAAAAAACTCACAGCAAGGCCACAAAGTGCACACAGCAAACTAGCCCTGCCCCCAAAAACACCTAACACACCCCAATGACACACCCACATGGCATCTACAAAAATACAAATCCCATGACAACCCACATAACACACCTGACAGCAATACAACATTTTGACCCACCCACAAAGCTGAGTATAAAACCAGCCCCTTCCCTAACCACAATCCTTGCAATACTCCAGAAGTGAAGGGGCATATACCACTGCTGAAAGGAGGGGCAAATCAACACTCCATCACTACTCACACCACACACAGCACTACCACCACTTGCACCCCTGCACCTCTAACCCCTCTGCACATCACACAGCATGGCACCACAGAAAATGCCTACATTCGCTGAGAGTGAGTTGACAGTCATTGTAGATGAGAGAATCAGAATAGAACCACAAGTGTTTGGTAGTGTGGTCCAACAGACTCCATTAGCCACAAGAGCACAAATGTGGGCAAGGATAGTCAACAAGGTTAATGCAGTATGGATCACCCCGAATACCAAGCAGGAAATCATTAAGCGGTGGCATGACTTGAAGAGGGTTTTCAAAGAAAAGAGGAACAAGTACCGTGATCTGGCCCAGAGGACTGGCGGTGGCCCTCCCATTCCACCAAGAACAGTCACTGCATGGGAGGAGAAGGTGCTTGCCATACTGCATCCAGAGAGTCTCACAGGAATAGTCGGGGGAGTGCAGGCTGGTAAGTACAAACAAATGTAGACCATTCCACTGCTATTTAATGTGCAGCACAACTACAAAGCTACATCTCAGAGGCACACGTATATTCAAATGCACCACAATATCCAACACGTCCCACAGATGTAACATCCACTCCATCTGACTCACCCCAAAGGTAGACAACACATACAGGGTTTTATGTGTCCAGGCAACCAGCACTACAACTCCCAACAGCCCCCCCCCCTGTCCCACCCCTGAGCAGGATGTGTAGCACTCCCCCATCCAGAAGCATGTGCCAGCCATTGTATGGTTCCTGCTCACCTAACAGATAGGTAGCCATCTTCACTGGGAGGGCTGTTTGGGGCTGGGAGGCCTTCACTACATCTCCCACCAGGCACCCCAGGCACCCCTGTCCCACCCCTGAGCAGGATGGAGATCACCCCCCCAGAAGCATGTGACAGCCATTGCATTGTTCACCCTCATCTAACAGGTAGGTAGCCATCTTCCCAGGTTCTGTGTTTTGGGGGTAGGAGGCCTGAAATATTATTCCCAGCATGGTCCCCATGTTCCCCAGCTGAGCAAGATGGAGCACTCCCCACCCTCCCAGAATCATGTGGCAGCCATTGCATTGCGCTCATCAAACTAACAGGTAGGTGGCCATCATCCCAGGTTGTTCTGTTTGGTGGTGGGAGGCCTGCAATACTACTCCCAGCATGCTCCCTTGTTCCCCAGCAGAGCAAGATGGAGCACTCCCCACCCACCCAGAAGCATGTGGCAGCCATTGCATTGCCCTCATCAAACTAACAGGTAGGTAGCTATCTTCCCAGGTTGTTCTGTTTAGGGGTGGGAGGCCTGCAATACTACTCCCAGCATGCTCCCTTGTTCCCCAGCTGAGCAAGATGGAGCACTCCCCACCCACCTAGAATCATGTGGCAGCCATTGCATTGTTCACCCTCATCTAACAGGTAGGTAGCCATCTTCCCAGGTTGTTCTGTTTGGGGGTGGGAGGCCTGCACTACAACTCCCACCAGCCCCCCTCTCTCACCCATGAGCAGAATGGAGAACTTCCCACCCCCATAAGCATGATGCATCCATTGTATGGTTCACCTTCACCTAACAGGTAGGTAGCCATCTTCACAGGGAGGCCTGTTGGGGGGTGGGAGGCCTGCACTACAACTCCCACCAGCCCCCCTGTTCCACCCATGAGCAGGATGGAGCACTCAAACACTCACCCAGAGAGAAGTGTTAGAAATTCCACCCCAATGTGACAACAGAACAGGTAAGTAGACAGTACATGCACCCCACCATTCCTCTCGAAAGGCATCGAGCGATATGACAATGCCAGCCCTCACATACCACCAAAATTGACACATATCCAAAATCCAATTACAGTTTGCAGACAGCTAAGCATATGTAACTCTCACAGAAACCAAAGTGTGACTCACCAAATCACATGTTGAAGAACTTCAGGGCACAATCATGCACAGCACTGAATGTAAGTTCCATGGGGGCAGAGCTTGAAGGAAAACAAAGCAAGCATGGTCTGCAGAGCAAATAAAGTAAAGGACGGGACATGACAAAGGTATGCATGAGATAACAATGGCTAGTTCATGCACAGATGTAACTCCTGCCAGGCAGAGGAATCAGCAAAGATGCTTCACATCAAGTCGTAGTGCCGCTAGTCGTTAGATGACAACATGTCCTTGTAATCACAAAATCTACACTTGGGGCATGGTATCCAGTGACATGTCACACCATGGACAAGTCATTTATGTACCTCAACATCATGTCATGATGCACATCACTGTACAGACATACAATGTGAGAACTAGCAAACTGTGTGTTGCATAACCTGTAAATAAGATACATCGAACACCAAGCTTGAGGGGTGAACGTCAATGACCATTTCCCCTCTGTCCCACAGGTGACCAAGAACTGACTGCAGAGGATGACAACACCAACCTGCAGAGCCAGTCTCCACCCCCGGAACGTCTGATGATGACTCCCTGGATTTTGAGGATGTGGAGCAAGAAGCCAGCCCAGGCCAGGACCCCACTGTCCCCCCGCCACCACATCAGCAACAACAGAAACTATGCTGACCCCTGCTGTAACGACCTGTGCAGCCTCCACCACCACCAGTGCTGCCTGCAACACTCTCCCTACCCCAGAGGATGACCACCCCACCAACTGAGGAGGGCAGGGAAAGTAGCCGGGTGCGTACAGTGGTGAGGCAACCGGTCCGTGACAGCAGGGCAGGTGGGAGGGCACGGGGGAGTCAAAGCCAACCGGACACTGGGACCAAAGCCCTGGACAACATCACCAGAGTCCTTGGGGCCTATGAAGGGCCCCAGGGAAAAATGGGCCAGGCTCAGGAAGACTCCTGTGAGCTCCGCCTGCTGCTGAGGTCCATAGACACTTGCATGAGCCAAATTGTGGACCTCTTGGGCCAGCTAGTGGCGGTTCTGAGGGACAGGCCTGCGGCCCAATCAACACCTCCACTTCCCTCCGGTGGCCCGCATAATGACAGTTCCACATCCTCCCCTGCGGCCACAGAGAGGGGGGACTCCTCAGACCCCACTGGTTCCGCAGCAGAGGCTCCCCCTGCCAAACAATCAAGTGGCCATCCTAAGAAATCCAAGGGAGCATCTCGTGGCAAAGAACCTGCCAAACGCCAGTCAAGGAGCCAGCCTTGATGGTACACCTCTTCACCATTGCATTGACTTTGTTGACCGTCCTTCCCCACACCCCATGTTAATGGCATCCGTCTGTTGGAATGGGTCACCACATCAATGTGGTGACTGCTCGATTGTCTCATCTTCCATCACCGACAACTCATTGATTCATTATTCACCTTTTTGTAAATATTCACTTCCATGTCACATGTACCCATTGTAAATAAACACTCCTTACACACCTATATAGTTGTGTCTGCTCCATGTTTATCACAGGATGTACAATGTTCACTATTATTACAATGTACCATGAGCAACAGTACCGACATAGACATCCTGTATCTGTGCTAAACCACCCTGTCCCAGAAACATTAGCAGCCAGCACAGAGTCAAAAACAGGCTGCAGTCACAAAGCTCACCTAGACCGTTTCCTCAACAACATCAGCATACAATGGCCCATAGTACATTGTCACTCACCTTCAAGGGAAGTAGCGGTTGATGAGCTGTTGACGCAGGTCGACACCTTCCTCCTCTCCACTATCCTCATCACTGGACATGGGTTGGTTAGCAGGTGGGGTCCTCAGCTGATCATCAGTGTCCAGGAGCAGGGGGATCTCCTTGCACAAGACCAGGTTGTGGAGCATGCAGCATGCAACTACAAACTGACACACCTTTTTGGGCGAGTACATCAGTGCACCGCCAGTCTTGTCCAGGCAGCCAAATCGTGACTTCAGGAGACCAAAAGTACGCTTCACCAAACGACGCGTCCTCCCATGGGTATCATTGTAGCGGACTTCACTTGGGCTCCTGGGATTCCGCAGTGGGCTTAGCAACCAAGGATGGTTGGGATATGCAGAGTAACCAATGTGTGATATACACAGCCCAACTTTGTAATATAACTGTGGCAGAGGACAGTATGTCATACACACAGCATGCTACTTGACTCTGCGTACTCATCCACAATCCATGCTCGTTCCGGAAGCAGATTAGCCATCAGCTGTGGCACAATGCTGCTACGCAGGATGCACGAGCCATGGGACGAGCCAGGAAATTGGGCACAGACTTGTGAGATGATCATATCCGCCTGGCACACCACTTACACATTGATGGAATGGAAATGTTCCTGTAGATGTGCTCACGTGCCTGTGGTGGAACCAGGCAAACATGTGTGCAGTCAATGGCACCAACAACATTAGGGATGTGGCCAAGGGCATAAAATCCATGCCTCCTGGGGAAATGGATATATCTGTCCTTGTAGGTTATCATAGCGGACAGGACATCACGTAGCACCAAGCTGATTATAGGTTGCAACATCCCACCTGCGCTGGACACCGTGTACTGGAAGGAACCAGTAGCAAAGAAATGCAGGGCCTCCATCACCTTACACGTTGGTGTTAAAGCAGTTGGATACGTTCTGTGAGGCCGCAGGTGGGGTTCCAACAGAGCACATAGGTCTTGTAGGGTGGGTCGATCCAGACGGAATTTCCGTATGACATCCTCATCCTCCATGTCCGCCAGCACTGTAAGGGATGATGCACATTTGGTCACCTCCTATGTGAGATGAAAGGGGACACATGTCATTGCAATCCACCATGTGATGTGGCCAACATCTTACATTTTGACTGACACAACGCCAACAATGACTGCCATCAAACCTCAGCTTACAGCATAAGTTACATGTCAGGACACCTTCAGCTACACTAGTCGTTTTACTTGTCTACTGTACACCCATTGAGTACCTCAAAAACAATATCTAACTATGTGAATGCCCACATGTATATGGCCACATCTTGCATAAGCATCACTGACAGTAGTTCATACAGCACATGTGTGAAACAGCAACACTACTGTCTCCTACCTCGCTGCTGTACCTGGCACCCCTCCTTGCATAAGTCAAACAGGGGACATATCAACAACACAATGAGCACAGTCTGTGCACTAACAGCAAGTATGTGCATGGGCCAAGCAAAGTAGACACTGAAATATGCACATTGTGTAGTCAGACATTCATCACTGTGAGTTGCTCATCCCAATCACACATTGCCATGTGTACCCATTGGAGAGTCTATCACAACACTGTTCTTTGTACATGCCCAGCAATATCACAAGTGATATGTGAGGGAGTAAATGCCAATGTTTTCAATCATATACACCAACATGGCATGTGTAGTCAGCAGTGGGCTAAATGTTACATTGGCATTGTGTGACCTATCTTGTGCCAGGAATCAGGTATCTACAGTGCACTGTTGAGAACTAGCCATTGACACAGCATGATGTGTCCATAGGTGCTGTTCACGTGTTCCTCCACCCAAATCACGGTCATTGGCACCAATGGGTAGCAGCCACATCGCAGCAGTGACCACCTGGCCCCAGTGGTGTATCACTGCCAATGCCAAAGCCAGTTTCGCGGTAGTGAAATACATATAGTAAAATAGTGGTTGGCATGCTCCGCCACACAAATCACAGTCATTGGCACCAATGGCTAGCAGCAGTAGCGACTGCCTGGCCCCAGCGATATATCCCTGCCAAAGCCACATTCGCAGTGGTCAAATGGCGGTTGGCATGCTGCGCAAAACACATATCATGGTCATTGGCACCAATGGCTAGCAGCAGTAGCGACCGCCTGGACCCAGCGGTGTATCACTGCCAATGCCAAAGGCACATTCGCAAATGGCGGTTGGCATGCTCCATCATACAAATCACCGTCATTGGCACCAATGGCCAGCAGCCACATCGCGGTAGCGACCGCCTGGCCCCAGCGGTGTATCACTGCCAATGCCAAAGCCAAATTCGCTGTAGTGAAATACATATAGTAAAATGACGGTTGGCATGCTCCTACACACAAATCATGGTCATTGGCACCAGTGGCTAGCAGCCACATCATGGTAGCGTCTGCTTGGCCCCAGCGGTGTATCACTGCCAATGCCAAACACCACGTTTGCGGTAGTGATATACATATAGTAAAATGGAGGTTGGCATGCTCCGCCACACAAATCACAGTCAATGGCACCAATGGCTAGCAGCCACATTGCGGTAGCCATTCGCCAGACCCCAGGGGTGTATCACTGCCAATGCCAAAGCCACATTCGCGGTAGTGATATACTTATAGTAAAATGGCGATTGGCATGCTCCGTCACACAAATCACGGCCATTGGCACCAATGGCTAGCAGCCACATCGCGGTAGCAACTGCCTGGCCCCAGCGGTGTATCACTGCCAATGCCAAAGCCACATTTGCGGTAGTGGCATACATATAGTAAAATGGCAGTTGGCATGCTCCGCCACACAAATCACGGTCATTGGCACCTCATTGCGGTAGCAACCACCTGGCCCCAGCGGTGTGTCTTACCGCCAATGCCCATGCCCTTACAGCCAATGGGAACTGCAATCGTGGTAGCCTGTTGCATTTTTTAATATAGCAGTAGGCGTGCTCCGCTACCGAGGGGCCGGTCATTGGAAGCATTTGAAAAAAGCGGACCTGGAAGACCAATTGCAGCAGCTTAGAACCCCTGAAACTACCCCTGGGGGCTATATATGTGTGGGAAAGAGCCTCACATTTCCACTGCTGCCTGACACTCCTCATCACCAACTGCTGCTGCTCCTGGGCCCGATTCACAGAACTAACTTAAGACAAAATCCAAATTTCCTACTTTTGGTATTCACAGAAGTTAGGATTTTGTCTTAAATTTATCTTAAGACAAACTTAAGACAGACTTAAGACACACTTAAGACACACCTAAGACAGACTTAAGACAGACTTAAGACAGACTTAAGTTAGGATTTTGTCTTAAGTCTGTCTTAAGTCTGTCTTAAGTCTGTCTTAAGTTTGTCTTAAGTATGTCTTAAGTCTGTCTTAAGTCTGTCTTAAGTTTGTCTTAAGTTTGTCTTAAGTCAAACTTAAGACAACATCCTAACTTCTATGAATTCCAAAAGTAGTAAGTTTAGGATTTTGTCTTAAGTTAGTTCTGTGAATCGGCCCCCCTGTCTCCAGACACTGTTGCCTGACACTCCTTACCACCAACTGCTAATGCTCCTGTCTCAAGACACGGCTGCCTCGGACTCCTCATCACCAACTGCTGCTGATCCTGTCTCCTGTCTCCGGACACTGCTGCCTGACACTCCTCACCACCAACTGCTGCTGATCCTGTCTCCTGGACCCAGTGATGGTGAGGACTGAGAACATCAGGGCCCTTCCCTTCACCTCAGATGAGCTGGAGGTCCTAGTGGTCGGGGTGCCCACACAGTATGGGAGGCTATATGGTGCTCCAGATGTCATGGTAAGTGTTTCATAGTGGAAGTGAGAGTGCATGGAGTGCACACATGAAGTTGATCTGCTGCAGTATGTGCCTGAGAGTGTGGGTTTGTGTCTTACACTTGTAGCATGCTGACCCCAGGGGAAAGGGGTTTATAGCCTATTTTAGACATTTCCCTGGCTGCACATCAGGATGGGAGGGACATGCATTGTTTTTTGCAGTCATACAGTGTCAAAGCAAGTTTTTCATATTGGAGTCACAACAGAAAGTGCCTGTGTGAATGGATGTGTGGGTCCATGATGTTCTTCACAGGCTCATCTGTGACATTACCAAGGGTTTACTTCGGAGGGTACTGATGGAAGTGTGTCTGACTTAATATTGCCACCACTTATAGGTCAGTACAAAAGGGGGTGGTGATGGACGGGGTATGCTCAGACGTGAGTCCCCTGCTCACTTTGCCACTGGATTCAAGCTAGCCGGGCTGAAGACGGCTTTAATGCCAGAAACCGGTCCTCGGAAGCTTGTTTCTGGTCCAGGGAAGGCATGGCTTGGCAGTTCGGGCTGGACTGTTCCCATGAGGCACAGGGTCAGACTGATTTGCATATAGCCATGTCTGAACTGGGGTGGCAGAGTGGGCTAAAGAACGGTGATGGATTAAACCCCGATCTTTTGACTGGATGTGAGTGTTTGATTGGTTCAGATGCTCCGTCCATTACCACCCCCTTTTGTACCGCTTTTGGCCGCCATAAGTGTGGCAGGGTATGCTCAGACGTGAGTCCCTTACTCACTTTGCCACTGGATTCAAGCTAGCCGGGCTGAAGACGGCTGTAATGCCAGAAACCAGTCCTCGGAAGCTTGTTTCTGGTCCAGGGAAGGCATGGCTTGGCAGTTCGGGCTGGACTGTTCCCATGTGGCACAGGGTCAGACTGATTTGCATATAGCCATGTCTGAACTGGGTTGGCAGAGTGGGCTAAAGAACGGTGATGGATTAAACCCAGATCTTTTGACTTGGTGTGAGTGTTTGATTGGTTCAGATGCTCCATCCATTACCACCCCCTTTTGTACCACCACTTATAGGTCAGCATTATGCACAAGAATGAAATGCCAGAGGGTGACACTCTTGGCGGTAATTCACCTCTGACACGGCAGATTGTTGTACTTTTGAACCAACCCCTTTCCATTTTCATCATTATGTGTACTGATTCGTATGTGTAGGCACTGTTTGCCCTTTCATGATGTCCCTGCATGTGACATTTCTGATGCCCCATGTTGAACCTCAGTGTGAGCCTGAACAGTCACTGCCTAATTTGACAAGGACACGTCACTGAATGTACAGAGTGAGACATATGGGTTGTCTGCTACCCTATCCATCAAAGAGCTATCTCAGCCCTGTATATTGCACAAGACAGACCTTTTGATAAGGGTGTGATATTGTAAGATCATGCCCCTAAATCTTACCTCCATGACACAGTGAGCCATTCACATGGCAAGGACTTTGAGGGGTGTGCAATGTTGGACACAGTGATTCTTCCCAACACATCATTTCCAATGAAATGTATGTCTCGCTCACCCATGAACTATGTTACAGGTGTGTCCCTCAATGTGACCTCCATGACACAGTGAGCCATTCACAGGGCAAGGACATTGAGGGGTGTGCAGTGTTGGACACAGTGATTCTTCCAGACACATCATTTCCAATGAAATGTATGTCTTGCTCACCCATGAACTATATAACAGGTGTGGTCCTCCTACACATAGCTTTGTGTGCTGACTTCCTGCATGTGGATGAGATGGGCAGGTATTGTGCCCATCCTCATACCTGCATGCTTTTTGGTATGATTATCCCATGCTTCTGTACTACGTGTCATGCTGTATTGTCTCTGCTCAACGTATCTGTGAAGTAGTGCTGAGTTGGTATCATGCTCCTGTACTGAGAGATAATGGGACATAACCCAGTGTCACTAAAGTTTCCCCCTCTTGTCTCCCATGCCTGCAGCTCAAAGCCCACCTGCGTATGGCTCTGTGGCAGGCCATTGCATGCAAGGTGCGGGCTCTGGGTGTCTCCATCCGTCGGCACACACACTGTCACAAGAGGTGGGATGACATCTGCCGGCTGAGCAAAAACGTGGCCTAGATGACACTGGGGCTGCTCCCTCGAACTGGCAGGTTGGCGTGCAGGAGCATGAAACCACTAATGGCCTGCATCTTAGCTGAGACACAGCCTGAGCTGGATGCACATTTGAAGGACCATCAGCAGCAAACTGGTGGTGAGTATTCTGGGAAAGGTGACTTTGGTTGTGAGTGACTGCATGTATTCCAAGCCTGAGCCAGTGCTGAGTAGTTCTGTGACATTGCTAGTGTGATGCAGTGGCTTGTAAGTGGCCTCTGTGTTGGGTGCAGCTGTCATGCATTTTCCCTACATGTACTTTCTCATGTCATTGACGTAATGGCCCTTGACATTGCATTCTGAATTGTGGCCTTATGGCATCGGCTGAATTGGGTGAGTCAGGGACATCCCATGGAAGTGAGCGGCAGTGTGCCTCTTCTGAGTGTGCTTTCATCAATGTGTGCAGTGCCTGACCTTAAAATTGTGAGACCTCCACATCTGACACCAATGTGCCACGGATCACTGACATAATATCGATTACACAAATATAGAACTACCAAAATATCGAGGAAAAAATTATAGAATGCAAAAATATCGAATTCCTATCTCCAAACAGGTAAGTACAAAAATATAGAATCAAAAATGTTGTTGTAAAAAACTATAGTTAGTCAAAATATTGAATTTATTTAATGTCTTAAAAGTAATTGAAAATTAATGAAATAATAAATATAATTAACTTAAACATAGTTAAAAAACTTAACTAACCATAAAATTAATAAATAATTAATGTAAGAAAAAAAACCCAGACAATTTGATTTTTTAATACATATATATATATATATGTACGTAATATGAATAAAAAATATACAATATTTTTACCGTAGGATAGCTGGAGGGTAAAATTTACTATTACCACTCCAGTGAGTGCAACAGTAGAGAAAGCGTTGGATAGCGTAGGGGTAGAAATTACTATTCCCACTCCAGTGAGTGCAACAGTAGGGAAAGTGTTGGATAGTGGGAGGGTAAAAATTACTATTCCCACTCCAAAGAGTGCAACAGTAAGGAAAGCGTTGGATAGCGTAGGGGTAAAAATTACTATTCCCACTCCAGAGAGTGCAACAGTAGGCAAAGCTTTGGATAGTGGGAGGGTAAAAATTACTATTCCCACTCCAGTGAGCGCAACAGTAGGGAAAGCGTTGGATAGGGGGAAGGTAAGAATTACTATTCCCACTCCAAGAAGTACAACAGTAGGGAAAGCATTGGACAGCATAGGGGTAAAAATTACTATTCCCACTGCAGTGAGTGCAACAGTAGGGAAAGCGTTGGATAGCGGTAGGGTAAAAATTACTATTCCCACTCCAGAGAGTGCAAAAGTAGGGAAAGCGTTGGATAGCGTAGGGGTAAAAATTATTATTCCCACTCCAGTGAGTGCAACAGTAGCGAATGCATTGAATAGCGTAGGGGTAAAAATTACTATTCCCACTCCAGTGAGTGCAACAGTAGGGAAAGCGTTGGATAGCGTAGGGGTAAAAATTACTATTCCCACTCCAGTGAGTGCAACAGTAGGGAAAGCGTTGGATAGCGGTAGGGTAAAAATTACTATTCCCACTCCAGAGAGTGCAAAAGTAGGGAAAGCGTTGGATAGCGGGAGGGTAAAAATTACTATTCCCACACCAGAGAGTGCACCAGTAGGGAAAGCGTTGGATAGCGTAGGGGTAAAAATTACTATTCCCACTCCAGTGAGTGCAACAGTAGGGAAAGCATTGGATAGCGTAGGGGTAAAAATTACTATTCCCACTCCAGTGAGTGCAACAGTAGGGAAAGCGTTGGATAGCGTAGGGGTAAAAAAATACTATTCCCACTCCAGAGAGTGCAACAGTAGGGAACGCGTTGGATAGCGTAGGGGTAAAAATTACTATTCCCACTCCAGTGAGTGCAACAGTAGAGAAAGCATTGGATAGCGTAGGGGTAAAAATTACTATTCCCACTCCAGTGAGTGCAACAGTAGGGAAAGCATTGGATAGCGTAGGGGTAAAAATTACTATTCCCACTCCAGTGAGTGCAACAGTAGGGAAAGCGTTGGATAGCGTAGGGGTAAAAAAATACTATTCCCACTCCAGTGAGTGCAACAGTAGGGAAAGCGTTGGATAGCGTAGGGGTAAAAATTACTATTCCCACTCCAGTGAGTGCAACAGTAGAGAAAGCATTGGATAGCGTAGGGGTAAAAAAATACTATTCCCACTCCAGTGAGTGCAACAGTAGGGAAAGTGTTGGATAGCGTAGGGGTAAAAATGAACAAGTTACTTACCTTCGGTAACGATATATCTGTAAGAAACAGTAGTTAGTATTAGATTCCTTACCTTAGAATATCCCCAGGCGTCAGTCTGGATCCGGAAACTTTTGCATAGCAGTACCCCTGCGCGTCGGTAGGCGTCGTCTGCAGGCGTCCCCTGCGGCTCCGCGTCGTCGGCGTCGTGCGCCGTGATGACGTCGCTGGAGTATATAGACGCCGCCTCCGCGCGCTGACGTCAGTTCTTTGCACACAGCTTTTCCGCGCCAGAACATGCAGAGCCATGTGAGAACTAACACTGGTGCCATTTGAAACTAGGGCCCTGAAAGGGATGACCTTAACCCTAGGTATCAGTTCGCAGAACGGGGAGGACGGGTGGGGCGGTAAGGAATCTAATACTAACTACTGTTTCTTACAGATATATCGTTACCGAAGGTAAGTAACTTGTTCATCTGAAAGAAACAGGTTAGTATTAGATTCCTTACCTTAGAATAGATACCCCAGCAATACCAACCCCGGTGGTGGGTCTGCGAACCAATACAACCTACACCAGAAAGTCCTGGAGGACCGAACGGCCAAAGAAGCCATTCCTCCGGACTTGACTGTCCAGGCAGTAGTGCCTCGCAAAGGTGTGCAGCGAGGCCCACGTAGCCGCCTGGCAAATGTCCTGCAAAGGGACTCCCCGGCCCAGGGCAGTAGTAGCCGCCGTGGCCCGAGTGGAATGGGCCCTCAGCCCAACAGGAGGCTCCTTCCGAGCCAAAGAATAGCATGCTTTGATGCACAGGACGACCCACCGAGAGATGGTTTGTTTCTGTACCGCCCTTCCCTTCTTCTCACCCACGTAGCCAACAAACAGTTGGTCATCCACCCGGAACTGGCGTGTGCGATCCATGTAAAATGAAAGCGCACGTTTTGGGTCCAGACGATGGAGCCGCTCTTCATCCTTTGAAGGATGCGGAGGCGGGAAGAAGGAGGGCAAGGTGATGGACTGCCCAATGTGAAAAGCAGAGACTACCTTGGGCAGGAAAGAAGGTCTAGTCCTAAGAACCACCTTGTCAGGATGAACAGACAAGAAAGGAGGTTTAATAGAAAGGGCCTGGAGCTCACTCACTCTCCTGGCAGAGGTGATGGCAACCAGGAAGGCCGTCTTTAAAGTGAGAAGACGTAGAGGACAGGAATGAAGAGGCTCAAAGGGAGCACACATCAGGAATGTCAGAACCAGGTTCAAGTCCCACTGAGGCATCACGAACGGAGCAGGTGGATACATGTGCGTGATGCCTTTTAAGAATCTTAATACAATAGGGGACTTGAATAAAGATGGCTGATCAGGTAGCCTTAAGAAGGCGGAAAGGGCAGAAAGATAGCCCTTGATAGTGCCCAGAGCAGAGCCCTGCTGGGCAAGGGAAAGAAGGAAGAGGAGAACCTCAGACAGAGGGGCAGAAAGGGGATCCACAGCCTTTGCTGTGCACCATGCCACAAATCTGTTCCACCGGCAGGCGTATACCGACTTTGTGGAGGGACGCCTGGCTGCCAGAATTACATCACAGACTTCAGGAGGCAAGTCAAATGGCCTCAACTGTCGCCGCTCAATCTCCAAGCATGGAGGTGGAGACTGGACAGGTTCGGGTGGAGGACCGTTCCCTGCTGCTGCGACAGAAGGTCCTCCTGAAGGGGCAGGCGGATCGAGGGACCGACTGTCATGCTGAGTAGCTCGGGATACCAGTACCTTCGAGCCCAGTCCGGAGCCACAAGGATAACTTGGGCCCGGTCGCGCCTGATCTTCTTCAGCACTCTGGGCAGAAGTGGTATAGGCGGAAAGGCGTACAACAGACCGCAACTCCACTCGCGCCGAAAGGCGTCGCCGAGCGAGTGCCGTCTTGGAAACTCCAACGCGCAGAACTGATGACATTGCGCGTTCTCTTCTGTGGCGAATAGATCTAACCAAGGCTCTCCCCATTGCTGAAAGAGGCCTCTCGCCACGTCCGAGTTCAGACGCCATTCGTGATCCACCGAGCACCGACGGCTGAGTTCGTCCGCCCTGGCGTTCAGAGAACCTGCCAGGTGTTGAACCGTCAGAGTCACGCCCTGACGTTCCAGCCATTGCCAGAGGCGCAGAGCCTCCTGGCAAAGGGTCCACGACCCCACACCGCCCTGTTTGTTGCAGTACCACATGGCGGTGGTGTTGTCCGTGAACACCTGCACTACACTCCCGTTGACAAAGGGGAGGAATGCCTTCAGTGCTAGGCGAATCGCCCGCAGCTCCAACATGTTGATATGGAGCCGGGCCTCCGCCGGAGACCAGATGCCTCTGATCTCCGCCCCTCCCAAGTGGCCACCCCAGCCCTGGAGGGACGCGTCCGTCACAACCACGTGCTCCGGTTGGGGAAGGGAGAGGGATCTGCCTCTGACCCAATCGCGGTCCGTAAGCCACCACTGCAACTGTCTCGCAGTGCCCTCCGAGATCAGGACGTGGTCGGATAGGTTGCCCTGATGCTGGGCCCACTGAAACTTCAGGTCCCACTGCAGAGCCCGCATCCGCCATCTGGCGTGATGCACCAGTAGGATGCAGGAGGCCATCAGCCCCAGAAGCCGCAGCGTCAACCTGACCGAAACCCGGGATAACGCTGAAAGATGGGAATCAGAGCCTGAATATCCCGGACCCGCCGTTCCGGAGGATAAACCCGAAACTGCGCCGAGTCGAGAACCGCTCCGATGAAAAGGAGCTTTTGAGAGGGACACAGGTGTGATTTCGGCACATTGATGGAAAACCCCAGCTTGTGCAGGAGGTCTGCCGTCATCTGAAGGTGGTGGACGACTGTCTGGGGTGAGCCCGCCTTCAACAGCCAGTCGTCGAGGTAGGGGAAGACTGAAACCCCCAACCGGCGCAGATGAGCTGCGACCACCGCCATCACTTTCGTGAACACCCGTGGGGCGCTGGTAAGGCCGAAAGGGAGCACGATAAACTGAAAGTGCTCGTGGCCTACCGTGAACCGCAGGTAACGCCGGTGGGCCGGCAGGACGGGGATGTGGAAATACGCATCCTGCAAGTCCAACGCTACCATCCAGTCTTGTGGGTCTAGAGCAGCCAAGACCTGAGCCAAAGTCAACATCTTGAACTTCTCCTTCCGGAGGAAGCCGTTGACGTTCCGTAGGTCCAAGATAGGACGCAGGCCTCCTTTGTCCTTCTTGGGCACCAGAAAGTAGTGGGAGTAGCAACCACACCCTACTTCTGGCCCAGGAACGCGCTCGATGGCCCCCTTGGCCAAGAGGGCCGTAACTTCCTCCTGCAGAAGTGTCAAGTGGTCCCCTGACACACGGTGGTTCTGCGGTGGCATGGCTGGAGGAGTGGACTCGAAGGGGAGGGAGTAGCCCCTTCGGACGAGCTGCAGCACCCACCTGTCCGATGTAATCGCGCGCCAGCGGGAGTGGTGATGGCGAACCCTGCCACCCACCGGCGTCACGTGAGCTCGAAAGCTCGGACTAGGAAGGCTTGGAGGCTGCAGCGGAAGGAGGTGTGGACTGACCTCGCCGCTGCCCTCTACCGCCACCACGGCGGAATCCACGGCCGCCACCGCGCTGGGGAGCGTTCTGCGGCGCGTGGCTGGCAGCTCGCGTGGGACCGCCCCTTCCTTGGCCACGAAAGGGGCGAAACGAACCCGTCTGCTGGCGCTGGGTCGAAAGACCCAAGGACTTGGCCGTGACCCTGGAGTCCTTGAAGCGCTCCAGCGCGTGATCCGCCTTGTCACCAAACAGGCGACTGCCATCAAATGGCATGTCCATGAGGGCATTCTGGACGTCTGGCGAGAAGTTGGCAGATCTCAGCCAAGCATGGCGACGAATCGCCACCGTTGTGGACATAGCCCGTCCCAGCGAGTCGGTCGTGTCAAGACCACACCGGATCGAGTACCGCGCCGCATCCCGGCCTTCAACAAAGGCCCGGGTGAGCTTGTCCCGCACTTCCTGGGGGCATTGCGGCAAACACTCTTCGACCGTATCCCACAGGGAGTGGGTGTAGCGGCCCAAGAGGCACGCGGTATTACAAGACCGCAGTCCAGCGCTCAAAGAGGAAAAGACCTTTTTACCAAATTGGTCATACCGCTTCGATTCCCGATCGGGCGGAGCCGACGGGAATGCGGACTGTGAGGTGGAGGCCTGGATCACCAGACTCTCCGGGGAGGGATGGGTGGATAGGAAGGCAGGGTCGTCCGAGCACGGACGGTGACGCCTGGCAACATTCCGGTCAACCGGCGCACCTGAAGCGGGCCTGGACCAGGTGCCCAAAAGGACATCCGTCAGGGCCTCATTAAACGGCAGCAGAGGCTCCTGAGGGCATGACTGCGGTTTAAACACTTCGGTCAGAATGTTCGGTTTGACCTTCGCGACGGGGAGCTCAAGGCTCAAGGCCTTGGCAGCCCTCAGCAGGACCACCGAATAGGCAGCCCCTGCCTCCGATGCCACAGGGCTTGGCGAGACAAACCCAGGGTTGGGCGAGTCGTCCAGACCACTGGCGTCCCCCAAGTCACCTACCCAGTCCACATCATACTGGCAGGCACGGGATAAAGGGTCCTCAGACCCCTCCCAACCCTCTCCATACTCGTCCTCATCGCCGTATTCTGGGTCGACGATATAGACCTCGGGGTCAATGGGCCCCATCGGCGCCGGATCCGCGTCGGCCGACGCCGGTCCGACTCCGCGTCAGGAGAGGGAATGGGGGTGGCGCCGCGAGGCGCCGGGGACCCGACGCCGGCCGGAACCGACGGCGGAGTCAGAGCGCCGCGCGGAGGCGGTACCACGGGTTGGCCCAAAGGAACCGACGCCGGAGAGGCCGGAAGACCAGCCGGCGACGAACCTGAGGGGCCCAGCGGCGCCGGGGCCGGAGCCGCCGGCGGCGTCGGGGCAGGAGCACCCGAACCGCTCGGGCCCCCAGACGGGACCGACGGCCCCGCAGGCGCCGTAGGCCCCGCCGGAGGAGAGATCGCCCTCATAGCCATGAGGAACTCCTCAATCTCCTCGCGCGACGCGCCTTCCCCAGGGACCGACGGGTATGGGGTAGATGGCGTCGGCGACCCACGCGGGGCCGCGGGGGTGGGGCCACCCGAGCCCCCGGCCGCATCACGCGGGCGTCGGGGGGAGTCGGGGGTGCGATGGCGACGCCCCGACTTCTTGTGGTGCTTACCTGACGAACCGGAGGAATGGTGGCGACTCCCGGAGCGCCCATGGCGGCTCCGCGATCGTTCCCTCGACCGCTCCCTCGACCTCCGACCGGACCGGGACCGCTCTCGACGCGGGGCCGACACTCGGAGCTCGAGAAGCTTGCGGGACCGCTCCCGCCTAGCTTTACCAGTCAAGGCCCGACAGTCGACGCAGGACTCCACGTCGTGGTCCGCGCCCAGACACCGGAGGCAGAGTCGATGGTGGTCGGTGACCGACATCATGCGGTCGCACTCGTCGCAACTCTTAAACCCAGGCATCCTACCGGCACCGTAGAAAGATTTAAGTTAACAACACTTGGTCAAAAGACCGGAGTACTGCTCTTCGGATCTGCGCTAACTGGCGCGGAAAAAAGAAGAACTGACGTCAGCGCGCGGAGGCGGTGTCTATATACTCCAGCGACGTCATCACGGCGCACGACGCCGACGACGCGGAGCCGCAGGGGACGCCTGCAGACGACGCCTACCGACGCGCAGGGGTACTGCTACGCAAAAGTTTCCGGATCCAGACTGACGCCTGGGGATATTCTAAGGTAAGGAATCTAATACTAACCTGTTTCTTTCAGATTACTATTCCCACTCCAGTGAGTTTAACAGTAGGGAAAGTAATGATTTAAAATATTATTAAAAATAAAATAAATATCAATACCAATAAAACATTCATTAAAATTAATTACGAATTTAATAGTATGTAATAATTAGTTAATTAGAAATACACATAAATATTAGTTAGTAAAAATCAATTACCTATTCATAATTAATTAACAACTAATTAATTAATAAAAACGAATTAGTAATACAAATTAATACCAATTAATATTTAATTAACAGTAAATTAATTATCAATACACAAAAAGTATTTTTAATACGTAATTAATTACAATTACATTACTTCCCTGCCTATTCCCCTATAAACCCACAACCTGCTACGGAAAATAAATTAATACAATTAACATAATTAACAATTAATCAATTAATAAAAATGAATTACCAATTAATAATAATGAATTACCAATTAAAAATTTAGTAACAATAAATTAAAAATCAATAGCAATAAATAATTAAAAAATATTTACTTAATTACAATCAAATGACTTCCCACCCTATTCCCCTATAAACCCACAACCCGCTACGGAAAATAAATTAATAAAATTAACATAATTATCAAATAATCAATTAATAAAAATTAATTACCAATTAATAATGATTGAACAATAATTCAAAATGAATACAAATAAATAAAAAAAATATTTATATAATTACAATAAATTACTTCCCACCCTATTCCCCTATAAACCCACAACCTGCTACAGAACTAAAAAGCAAAATTAAATTACAAATAATTATTAATTGCTAAAAATGTATATTTAATTTAATATAATTAAATTACTACCCACCCTATTCCCCTATAAACCCACAACCCGCTACAGAATTAAATTACGCTAAAATTAAATAACATAAAATTCATTACTTAAAAAAAATTAAACATACATTACAAAAATAATATACACTTTTCACACATACACAAACATACAAAACACTTAAAAAAAATTGATATTATTAAAAATTCAATATATTTTAATGCCTATATTATATACTTCGATATTTTGACTTCGATATTTTGACAATCGATATAACTTACCTTCAATTAGATATTTTTAACCACTATATTGTGTCCATTCGATATTTTGTCCATTCTATATTTTTAATTCGATATTATGTCCATTCTATATTTTTACTTCGATATTATGTTTTAATACCATTTGCAACTGTAGCTGTGCCCCAAAGTGCAACATAGTGGATGGCATGAGCTCTTGGCAATTCTGTCTGGATATTTTGGAGTCTGTCCCCTTATGCTGACTCCAGATGTGACTGTGACAACATGTTGGGAGGTACATCTTTCCCCCCTTCAGAGCCCTGGGTATACTCAGAGGGATCTGTATGTCTGGTTACACAGAGGCATGGGCAGGCTATTTGTGTGTGTTGGCATCACATGGGTCAATTATGCCAAGTTTGCATGAGAACATGCAGTTGTTAGGTCTTGCCTACGCAGCGTGCATTCGCTGCTTTGGAAAGAGACCTAATGCCATCGGCACAGCTTTGGGGGCAAAAACTTGCACGCGTTGCATTGCTTGCAATGCCAACGCGTGCACGTCTGCCAATTTCCTTGCGGGAGCGCGCAGCGCCATATGGTGGCGCCATATGGTCGCACAAGGCCTGCGGAAGGGAATCGCGCAGGCCCCCTACCCCTGCTGCCGCGCGAGGCGTGCGCTTGTTCTTTAAAGTCACCATATGAGGAGGAAAGGGGCCCTGGTGCTGCTTTACCACAAGCATAAAACACGTGACTTGCTTTATTGCTACAGCACTATGCTACCTGGTGGCGAATCCTGTTACAAATCCACGGTAGTGCTGCTGCTCTGTCATCTCTTGTTACTTCGTTCAGCTTGACTGCAGTGGTGGCGATTAGTGCCGCTTGTTTCTTTCTTATCTTGGCCGCCAGGTGGCGCTGCCGTACTGCTGTAAGAGCACTTCACTACCATGGATGCGCAGGGCGTTCCTGACCATCCCCATCTCAGGACCAGCCCTTCTGATAAAAGGCTCTGTTTCTGGAAAACTGCACGCCCTTGCATTCTCCAGTGGGAGACATTTACGGAGCAGTCGTCCACCTCGCCGAGTTTTTAAACTGCTCAACCCCATCTTACATCTATGTACAAACAAGGCATTTACATAGCAGGCACTGGATAAGATTTCCACTTGTGGTACTGCCCCGTGAATATGATGACAGCAAAAACGTCAAACGCCTTGTATGAGAACAGGGATCCAATATGGTGTGTGTGTGTGATAACCCACTACAGTCCAGCACACTCTGTGCAGTAGACGTACTGCACGCTAGTTAGGTTGTTAAGAGTGCACCACCACAGACACCCGCCCGTGTGCTCGCCCACACACAGTCTCACACGCCCGTGCATGCGTACAGACATGCACAGTCACACGAACACACGCGCGCGCGCACACATGCACACATGCACACTTAGGTGCTACAGAGAGAGAGAGCGCTAGATTCTGAATAGCAGGGAATTTGGGCAGACAGCAGGGTACCTTCAGTGTAAACTTGTACCCTCTGGTCTAGACAGCTGCATGCTGCAGTTAGTGATGGCCGGAGGCGGTGCAAACGGCAGGGTGGCTGGGTGTGTGTGGGCAGGAGTGGGGGAGAAGAAAAGGGGGCTGGCGGGTGGAGATTAGGCTAAGCACAGTTGGCGATGGAGATAATTTCTTGTGTTGAGTGAGCGGTGCCCCCACCTATATTAGAGCAAAGCTATGGAGCCTGCAGCTGTCTCTCTCCTGTGGGGGTGCCACACCGGTGAGTGGAGGTGGTAGGTTCCACTATCTACACGCAGGGCACCTCCGCTTTGTACAATGATCATGAGGTTTGGGCACAGGCTTGGTTTCAATGCAGCAGTGAAGGAGGTGGGCAGATGTGTGTTGCACTGTTTTGTAGAGGGCCCGAAGTTAATGCTAAGGACCCGTTTCTTTAGGGGACTGGATTGATGCGTTACAGTGTGTGGGGTACAGATGTGTTCTCTGATGGGGGCACCAGCTGTGGCACCAGCTGTGGCACCAGAGAGGTGGCCGGGGTGCACATGCTTGGTGCTATGGGTAGACGCCCTAGATGGTTTGGGAAGAAGAGTTGGTGAGGTGGATTTAGACTCAGGTGAAGGGCAAAGGCTTGTTGCTCTCGATACAAAGGGCAAAGGCATGGCACATTGGCTGGGGCGTGGCCTCCAGCGGTACAGCAGGTGCAGTGACACTGGGGTCCAGAGGCCCGAGGTAGGCCCGAGGGGCCATCTGATCACTGATTATTGTTGCACTTTTTAATTGAAACAGCAGCCAGGGTGGTGGTGGGGTGGGTTGACTTCCTTCCTTGCACTAGCGCCAGTGGCACACTGGGGAGATGAGAGCACGTGAGATATAGGACGGATGCCCCGGAAAATGGCTGCACTTGCCTCTTGCACTGGAGTGTGAGGCAACAGGGTAATACTCACTAGTCCCAGTAGGTTGTAGATATATAAGGCTGGCTAGGATAGAGAACAAGCATTGGCATAGCTAATAGGTCTCGCTTTTGGGACCTTATGAGTGTTTAGCCATGCAACAGTTGATGTTGTTGCACCAAGGATATTATGCTGGATAACTGAACACTTATAAGGTCCCAAAAACGGGACCTATTGGCCATGCCAATGCTTGTTGACTTTGGAATTGAGGTTGAACAATGTTATTGCACAGGGTGGTGTGCAACATCTTGTTTTGTGCTTTGCTTGCATATAATGTTTGTATGAATGGACTAAACTGAACCTACGTCTCTGTCTCTTGCAGCATCTTCCGTGGACACAGAAGGACAGGGGACGGACACCAGTGGTGAGGCATCAGGAATGACTGCTACACACAAGCACACTGACACTGATGTGACCAGCACCTTGGAGGGGGACAGGAGTCTGCTTGAGGAATCACAGCCAGAGACACCAACCTCAATGTCATCTGATGCCAGCTGTGATTCCTCTATGTTGGCAGGCACAGTAAGCGGGATCTCTGCCTCCTCTTCCACCACACAGCATCCAGTGCCCAAACTCCCAGCTACATCCACTAGTGCTGCACGTGCTCGCATCAGAAAGAATGGAAGAGTGTCCTTCACCACGGGCACCGCTGCCCCTGTCTCCCCTGCTGCCCTCAGTGTTGAGGCTGTGGACCTTCTGCACCAGCTGTGTGTGGGTCGGACAACTCTCCTGAATGCTTTCCTAGACCATGACAAGAATGTGGCACAGGTGGTTGCCTTCATGGAGGGGATTCATTCAGATGTGGGTGGGCTACAAAGGAATGTCCAGTCTTTGTCCTCCACGGTGACGGCAGCCATTCAGCTGTCACAGGCTCAGAGTCCAGCTCCAGTCCCTTTGGCCACCCCCTGCCAGTGGGTACTTCTGACGAGAGTGACCACACACCACAGACCTCGGGTTCAAGATACAGCACACAACAGCAACACCCCAAGTGGGCCGGAGTGCAGTCCATCCCCCAAACAAACAAAAGCCACCCCAGAGCGCAAAGGGAAAAGCCCTGCACATGACACTCAGGGGCATCAAGCCAAAAAGCAGGTCTCTGGGTCACATGCCTCAAAGGCATCCCCAGGCAAGGACACTCCTTTCTCAAAAGCGTCTCACAGAGAAAAGCAGTCAGTTCCCTTGCCTGCAGTGAAGCTGGTACCTGCTAGGAGTCCACAGAAAAAGCCTTCTAAGGCAGATTCACCCACAACCTCAACTCCCATCCCCCTGTGAAGCTGGTGAAGGAGGTCACTGTAGCGGGTTCACCTGCTCAACAGGTGATGGAGGGAAAAAGGCAAGGCCAGGCCAAGCATACCTCCGGATCCAACAGGTCTCCAGAGGGAGGCCCACCGGCTGCACCTGATGCAGCTTTGGTGGAGAGTGTGCCTGTTGTGCCCACCCCACTTACCACTCCGACCAAGAAAATAATTCCCTATCGAGTCCCCAAGAAGTGGAACGGCACCCCTCCACATTCTCCCTCCCATACTATGTCTCATAACAAAATCAAACAAAGGCTTGGGTCCTGTCTCTATCTAGCCTGGACCACAATAATAGCAAAAACAAGTAAGTGAGCAGATACGTTCTTTCGGCATTACTCCAATGTACCTAGACAATCTATGCTGGGTGCATGTAATTTATTTCACATTCAGTAGAGCAATTTTTCACATTTTATAAGAACAAACATTTCATTATAGCATGAAAGATACACCCAATATTGCAATGTGACCTTAATACATATAAAAAACATACATTGCATACAAATCACAAAACCGAAATTGTGAAAAGGACTTGAATATCAAAATATTTACAAGAAAAAACACCTTTCATATTCTTATTGACCTCCTATCATTTGGAGGGAACCAGTCCATATATACAAAACGGAGAACAGGCAGACTTTACTGCATTCTAATGTCCTGCCTGTATACTAGACTGAAGATGACTGAATGATCTAGTGGGTCATATCACAACTGGGGATTCGTGTCTTTT
Source organism: Lissotriton helveticus (assembly GCF_964261635.1). NCBI lineage: Eukaryota > Metazoa > Chordata > Amphibia > Caudata > Salamandridae > Lissotriton > Lissotriton helveticus. Next base: position 1,014,302,349 of record NC_136070.1, on the reverse strand, counting down.
GTTATTTCCCATGTGTTGCCCAAACAACGCCAATTAGCTTTAGCAGTAGTGCCAACTCGTTTCAAATCCTACAGTGTTCATGAGTTATCCTCAGGGCGTGGATTGGAGGTTTCTGAACTACAAAGAATATAGAAAGTGTGGTGTCATTATTACAGGACTCCCTACAAATATGTATATGTTACAATGAATTGCAGCTGTGCTGTAGCAAAATGTAGTACCTGATTGACAAGATGACTGAGTCAAAAATCGATGGAGCACCAGATGCAGAAATGAAACAGGCTGCGGAAGACAAATACAACCTATAAGTGTCCATGCGATCAAAATTGTTACAGTTATCATGGATGGTAGCTTTAAAACTGAACGCTCTAATTTACCTTGAAAAGCTGGTTGTGTGCCGATATAGTGGGTTCTGGATTCAGTATCCCGTACAAAGACTACGATACCCACAATTCATTGCACCATGTTCCATGGAGTTGGTGCGAACTTCGAAAATACATCAGGCAAGTCGCGTTTGAATGTCAATACCAGGCGGGGCTCATACAGAAGCGCACATGAACGTTAGGCTTGTGGGGCCCTATGGAGTTGGATTCTTTCCTTATTGTGAGACAATTTAACCGCTCAGCGCAGGAACATGCTCACGAGGTGTTTTAAAACCCTATGGAGTACGCTGCATTTAACTCCGTCCGCAAATTCCCTTCCATCACCTTCACAAAGCGAGTTAATTTCCCACCAGGATTCGAATCATTCGCGCTCTACAGCCTCACAACAACTTCACTGAGATCCAGAACGCACTATATCGGCACACAACCAGCTTTTCAAGGTAGATTAGAGCCCTCAGTTTATTTATTTTTTTTTTTTTTTAAAGGACCTTTATTGTTTCAGCAAGGAAATACAAACATGGGCCTACAACCATTCCGGCCGGCCGCTAATCAAGTCGGAAATAGAGCAATACATTATAAAAAAAAGGTAGCGGCATGGAAATCAAGGTCTGAAGAGCGTCCAGGATAGAACACATGCGTAAACTTACAATGTGAGAACAAGGATCCAAGAAGGTCCATTTTACAACAAAGAAAAATAAAAGTAAAATCAATGCCGTACAGTCATACACGCTCCTACGATAGCGAACAAAAAGCAGAAAGCCCGCCAGCAGTGCAAATGCATTCAAAGTAATGGGGGATAGGGCCGTTGGGTCAGGATAGTTATAAAAAACACATACAGTTTGGTGCGAGCTATGCCCCATCCCTCAAAGCGAAACACACTGTAGGAAACATAAAAGACGATGACAACGAAAAGAGAAAGACAAAGGGCCATAAAGACAAAGAAAGGACAAATTAACAATCCCATCCCCCTACCCCCCACCCTGCACCCCTGCAGAAGGTTACGGCCTACCCCCCCCCCCAGCAGCGTGCCTTTCGCCCTAATTAAGAAACCCGAAATATAGAGAAGAAGAGAGAAACAGAAGAAAAAACGTTGGAGAAGGACCAGCGACCCGGCCACCCGGCCCCCCCCCCACACCGCGTGCAATAATCATCAAATAGCAATGGTAGAAGGACTAAGGAAAAAAATAATCATGTATAGCACAATCAATTATATCCCCACTGAGTGTCCTTTAAAACACCGTCAAACAACAATAAGTCCCATCTTGTCCCAAAAGATCTCACCCCTGGCCTCTTCTATCCATAGTACCAATGTATATCTCGCTCTCAATCTGCATAAAAAATAGCATGAAGGGTTCAAATGTGGCAAGCGCTAAAACACCGCCGGGGCAGTCCAAAACACGGATCGACGTCGTTCTGTCACTCGCCAAGCAGACAAGGTCCCCAATGAGTCAATCACACGTGCAACAGGTGTACCCACAGCAGTCTCATGAACCAAGGCTATCAGTGACTCTACGGACTTAAACGTAGCGGAGGCATTCGTCAGTGACACAGATGCGGGCAGATTGGCATCTACACGAGAATGAACCAAGCCTACGTGGAACGGCGGAACAACAATGGCGGCCATCCTTCTTCCCAATTCCCGGGCCTCCCGGATCAGGGTCATCTGCAGGGTTGTTAATGCAGCCAGTACATCTCTGGACGTGGGCCCTTTCTCATGATGCCAACCCCCGGGACTCTCTTGTACAGCGGCTTCACTGCCCGGATGAAGGGCGCGGAAAAGGGTGCCATCCGCCATCCCAGCCGTTACGGCCTCCTCCTTCTCCATCTCACCTCCGGACCGGCCCCACACCAGGATGCAACAGGAGTCACAGGAGGACCCCAAAATTCAAAGCAGGCATCTCAACGGAGGGTCACCAAAGGGCTAAAGAAATTCTCTGCCGCACCCCGGGGGGCACCCGTCAGTCCTGGGAGAAGTTGTTAATGCCCTGGCATCACACCGAGGGGGGGCCGAGGATCATGGATTCCCTCCGGTCCTGCTGTATCGCACTTCCCGCAGAGCAATCTGCTATTCGGAGGAGGTCGGCACTGTCGCCTTCGGCCAGCAGATCTCAGGTTCCCTCCGACCAACTCCCCTCCGCAGCCAGAGGCCGCTGTTGTTGCAGTCGCGGCCGGACACTCCTCTCACTCGAGATCCCGGTCCCGGCACAATGAAGGCCGCCAAACAGTCGGGGGCATTTCTTCGGGTCTACCGCATGGAGAAGCCTCAGGAGTAGACGGTAAGTGAACGGTGTCCTTCGCCTACTTAGATATGCAATTATTGCACCGGATAATTGCCAGGATATACGTGCGGGCGAGAGGGCTCACGGAGCCGAGCGTTTATGCAGCCATCTCGGTCGCCATCTTGGCTCCTCCTCGAGCCCTCAGTTTTAAAGCTACCATCCATGATAATTGTAACAGTTTTGATCGTATGGACACTTATAGATTGTATTTGTCTTCCGCAGCCTGATTCATTTCTGCATCTGGTCGCTCCATCCATTTTTGACTCAGTCATCTTGTCAATCAGGTACTACATTTCGCTACAACACAGCTGCAATTCATTGTAACATATAAATATTTGTAGGGAGTCCTGGATATAATAATGACACCACACTTTCTATATTCTTTGTAGTTCAGACACCTCTAGTCCACACCCTGAGGATAACCCATGAACACTGTAGGGTTTGAAACACGTTGGCACTACGGCTGAAGCTAATTGGGTTGTTTGGGCAACACATGGGAAATAACAAAAGACACGAATCCCCAGTTGTGACATGACCCACTAGATCATTCAGTCATCTTCAGTCTAGTGTCGCGAAGACTCTCACCTGAACTCCGTTTGGTTCCTTTCCTGATGCTGCTGGTCCCCAACTCCCCCGGAAACCAATCCGGACTAGCAAGATAGAATGTACTTACTGCTCTGAAGTGATTCCTGAGGGAAGGGGGAATGGGAGAGAGAGAGAGAAAACACTGCCTGCTGACGTCAGGAATGATTCAAGAGTGTGCCTCTATGGAAACGGGGGGTTGACCTGGGTTTGCTGAGTCTGCTGGTACTTGTCTGGGTCAATGTAGGGATAGTTGTCCTAAAAGAAATAATAAAACATTATTAACTGGTGTTCCTTTTTGCTCAGTACAATTATACAGACCGTAGTTAGGCATTACATAGATTCACACTTAACATACCCTGCAAAGTGGAGAGCGACTTTGGCATTTCAACCTACTAACTCTTGTATGAATTCTCCACAGTGGTTCCTTGAACTGACTGACCTTACTTTTCTAGAAAAACATCAAACAATAACACTTGTTACTGTTAATACAATATTCTGTTGTGCTTAATTATTAATAATAAGGAAATTCCTATACCTTATGTGCACCAGCCTCAGTTTCTTAAATGGGTTCTGAGAGAATAAATTATGCATAAAAGAATGGCTATTATGTGGCTTAAAGTAGCCTTTCATGAGTTCTCCGATTCTTGTTATCCCTGAGTTGAAATTGACTTTTTAGCATAACATAAAATAAATGATTCTAAAGCCTTAAAGTCCTTTACAATATCAAATGCCAATGGCAACCTTGGATTATGAATGTTGAGCACATTGAGTTGCACAAACGTCTTGAAAATACTTGCCACCTTGTTTTTTGGAAGACAGTTCTTGTAGTACTCATAAGCGTAAGTAGAAAGTCTTGAAAAGTTTACAAGCGTCTTTTGAAGAAAAATACTTAGAAACAAGCCTTTGTCTTACCGGTATTAGGAGAATGGAAATAAACGTTACCACAATGTCGCACGAGGTTGCTAGGTAACAACCTTGTTTATGCCTTGTCTTTCTTTCTCTTTGTTTTTCAGGAAATCGAAGGCGGGGATGAGGCGGAAATCCGGTGTCGAGGAAGGGGACTGGAACCACACAGGAGAGCGCCGGGCGAGCAGAAAAGCCAGCCGGATGCCTCCTGAACGAAGTCTGGATGGAGTCCTGGGAAGATCTCAGAGGACGCGGAGACAGGTAAGAGACGCTTTTGACTCAAAGCGAAGTGCCGAGAAAAGATGGGCGGGGTTTATATAGGCTCCAGACACACGTTCTGTCACGCGTAGGCATGAAGCTCAGAAATACGTTCTGAAACGTGTTAATTTGAATACACGTTGCAACTAACTAAATATCAGCTGTCCTGTGAATCGGCAAACGTGTACTTTCAACAAGCATTGGCTAAAACAATTACATGTATACCTGAACAAGCATTGGATGACAACAAGCATTGGTCACAAAAATTGCATGCATTTTGATTAGGCTGTTACACAAAGGAGGAAACAATAAATAGTACATTAACTACAGGATGGGGTTTTTACCTCAGTTCTCCCCCCCAAAGGTCTCCTTACTGGCCGAGGTTTTTCCGGATTTTGGGCATGAAAAGATCTCACAAGACGTGGAGCATGTACATGTGTATCGGGTTCCCATGAAGATTCTGATGCGTCTTAACCTTTCCAATCAATTAAATAATATAGGCGACCATACATACGCTTGGCATTCAATATGCGATTTACCTTGAATTCTATATGATCACCAACAACAATGGGTGGGGGTGGTTTGTCCTGTCTTGTATCGGAATCATGGGGTTTCAGAAGTGACACATGAAATACTGGGTGAATGGTAAATTCTTTTGGCTGGGTCAATTTGATAGAGACAGGGTTAATGATCTTTTAAATTGTGTAAGGGCCAATAAATCGTGGTTTAAGTTTCTTTGGTCCCTCGATCTGGATGTTTCTAGTAGATAACCAAACTAAATCACCAATTTTGTAGTTTGGCACTGGGTTCCTATGTTTGTCTGCTGCAAATTTCATTTTTTCCTTGCTTTTGGCTAAACTCTTTTTGGCCTGTTCCTGTAACACATGTAAAAGTTGAATTCTTTCAGTTACTGCTGGCATTGCATGGCAAGTGTCTGGTAAGATAGTAGGGATGGATCGTGGATGCATTCCAGTAAGAAAGAAAAAAGGTGAACAACCTAAGGCTGAATGATGACTATTATTGTAGGAAAATTCAGCTAGGGGCAAAACCGCATCCCAATTGGTGGAAACAGTTGAGGTTAGACATCGCAAACTTTGTTCCAAATACTGATGGAGTTTTTCTGTCTGACCATCTGTTTGTGGATGAAAGGCAGATGATAGAGCAAACTCAATTTTCAAATGTTTACACAACTGGTTCCAGAATTTAGAAACGAACTGGGGGCCTCTGTCTGAAATATTCTTACTTGGCAGTCCATGTAATCTGACTATATTTTTAATAAAGATGTCACTAAATTCCATCACTGTCGGGAGTTTCAGCAAGGGAATAAAATGACCCATTTTTGATTGCTGATCAATGACTACTAAGATGGTTGTAAATGTATGGGATTCTGGTAGATCTGTGATGAAATCTAAACTGATTGTGTGCCAAGGAGATGGCGGAATGGGTAGGGGCTGTAAAAGCCCAGTGGGGGGCCAGTGGGATGCCTTTTGCCTGGCATAAGTTGGACATGATTTTACATATTGCTGGACATCCTGACTAATGTTTTGCCAGCAGAAATATCTCCGACAAAGTTCTAGAGTTGTATTTACCCCAGAATGACCTTCTATACTGGAATCATGGTTCCATTTTAGGATCTGTTGTTATAGTGCCTTTTGAGGAATAAACATTATGTTTCTGTGGTAGAAATAACCTTCCTGAATTGAGTTCTCTTTTTGTAAAAGCCATTTTTTTATCCATGTTCTGAGAATGTGATTTGACTTAAGCTAGAAATGTTTCAGCTATAGTGATGGCTGTTATTTTCTCTGCAGGGATTATATTGGGTGAATCTTTTTGTGTCTATGGTCTTTTGTCACAAACTAACCTTGATAAAGTATCTGACAGTAGCTGTTTTTCACCTGGTCGGTATGTAATAACAAAATCAAACTCACTAAAGAATAATAACCAATGAATTTGTCTAGGAGTCAAAGCTTTTATGGTCGTAAAAGACTGTACGTTTTTGTGGTCCGAGAATATGGTGATATTATGTTTGGCTCCTAACAAATGATGTCTCCATTCGAGAAAAACTGCCTTTATTGCCAACAATTCTCTTTCTGCGATTGTGTAGCTTTGCTCAGCAGACAACAGTTTGCGTGAGTAAAAGGCGATGGGATGTAGGCGTCTAGTAATTGAATCTTTCTGTAACAATACTCCTCCCAAGGCTGTTTGAGAAGCATCAACCTCTATAAAGAACGGTTTATCTGGGTCTGGGTGGATTAAAATGGGTGCTGAGGTAAAGGCATTTTTTAATTTGGAAAATGCCAATTTTGACTCAGTGGTCCATTGAAACTTCACCCCTTTTTTGAGCAAATGGGTGATGGGTGTTACAATTTCTGAGAAGTTGGATATAAAGCGGTGATAGAAATTAGCGAAACCTAACACTCTTTGAATGTCTTTAACAGAAGACGGAGTGGGCCAATTCAAAATAGCATCAATCTTTTTTGGGTCCATGGTTATACTCTCAGGTGAGAGCCAATATCCCAAGAATTCTACCTTCTGGGTGTGGAACACGCATTTTTCAAGTTTTACATACAGAGAATTGTCTTTTAGTCTTTGTAGTACTGAATGGACGTGGGCTCGATGTCGTTCTACTGTTTCGGAAAAAAAATTAAAATGTCATTGATATAAACTATGAACCACACATCCAGTAAATCATGTAAGACCTCATTGATAAAATACTGAAATGCGGCTGGCGCATTGCAAAGGCCAAAAGGCATTACAGTATAATCGTACAAACCAAATTTTGTGTGGAATGCAGTTTTCCACTCATCACCTTCTTTAACTCTTAATAAGTGAATCCTGCAACATGGTAATACTGCACCAGGGATCAAATCAATTCGACAATCATGTACTCTATGTGGTGGTAATTTTGTTGCCTGGAAAGGGTCAAAGACCTCAGAGAATTCCTGATATTCATTGGGTAGCTGTGGAGAATCAGATTCAACTGCTGAACAAAACAAAGGGGTATTGGGTCTAGAGAGTCTTGATAACAATGATTTCTGCAGAATAGTAATCTAAGGTCACAGTTCTTTTAACCCAGTCAATCTTTGGGTTATGTTGTTACAACCAGGGAACTCCTAAAATAACTCCAAAAGCTGGAGTGGTCAAAAATTGTTTCTTCAGTATGTCCATTGTCACTTACAATAGTCAGTGGTTTAGTATGGAATTTGATCAAACCAGAAGATAAAGCCGACCCATCTACTGCTCTTACCACTTCTGGTTCTGACTTAAGAACTCGTGCTATTACCACTTCTGGTTCTGACTTAAGGACTCGTGCTATTCCTAACTTTCTTTCCAGTTCTAGATCAAAGAAATTACCGTAGCACCCGAGTCTATCATAACTGCTAAACTATGTCCATGTTGAGCAGAGAAAATGAAAGTCAATCTCAATGTTAAATGTTTTGGAGTGTTTGTTACTACTGGCATAATGCGAGATCTTAATACCATGAGAACCAGAATAAACGATCTCAGCTTTCCCCGGGGAAATCAGTTTTCTGATTCAACTACTTTTGATTCACTTACTGCAACTGTTTTCTTTTTATTAGGTTTAACTTGGCAATCCTTGGCAAAATGTCCAGCTTTGCCACAATAGAGACAAAGATTGCCTTTTCTTCTGCGTTCTTTTTCTTCTGGGGAAAGTGGGCCTTTCAGGACACCTATCTGCATTGGCTCTTGATGATTATTTTTATCTTCCAAGTCTTTCTTTTCTATTCTAAAATGTAAGGCCCTGACATCTACTCTTGGTCTCTCACTTTTTCGTTCACCTAACCAGTGATCCAGTTTTACCACAAAATCAAGAAATTCAGTATAATTATCTGGCAAATCACAATATGGGCCAAGGAATCTTTTAGGTCATCTCGAAGCCTGCGATAAAACAGGGAAATCCTTTTATCTTCTGGCCAATGTGTCTCTGACAATATTCTATGAAAGTTCGTCACATAAGTTATGAAATCTTTGGGACCCTGACGAAGGTTTAATAGTTCATTGTGAGGGGCATGAATAAAGACATGTTTTGCGAATAAACCTGACATTGCAGTGTTAAAAGCAGCTAGGTTATGTAGTATGGGGTCATTGGAATCAACATGGGGCATGGCCCAATTAGCTGCCACACTGCCCAAATAAGAAATGATAAATGCAACTTTTGTTGTGTCTGTTGTGGAAATCTGTGGCTTACACATAAAGTGTAATTGGCATTGACTCATGCAGGTGGAAAAACGATTGCTATCTCCAAGGAAACGTTCTGGGTTGGCCAAGGGTACTGGGCTAGGGGAGACTACTGTGACTTGAAGATTTTGTTCTGCGGTAGCAGTAGGAGCATTGAAGAGAAGATTCAATTTAGCTGGTGAGATAATGGGTTTAAAGGGGTCAGGATCAGGTTCTCTCCAACTAGTGAATCCAGTTCTGGTTTTATCCAGTTCTTGCTTTAGAGCCTGGATTTCCTACCTTAAATCGTTCATTTCTACTGCAAATTCCTGAACCAGGGGAGTGAGCTGGGATGAATCTAATGTGTCTTCATCTAACTCCATGGCGCGGGATCAAGAAAGAAACTGTTTATGTTTTTGGCTTCGCTTTCTGTCGCAAAGACTCTCACCTGAACTCCGTTTGGTTCCTTTCCTGATGCTGCTGGTCCCCAACTCCCACGGAAATCAATCAGGACAAGCAAGATAGAATGTACTTACTGCTCTGAAGTGATTCGAGAGGGAAGGGGGAATGGGAGAGAGAGAGAGAGAAAACCCTGCCTGCTGATGTCAGGAATGATTCAAGAGTGTGCCTCTCTGGAAACGGGGGGTTGACCTGGGTTTGCTGAGTCTGCTGGTACTTGTCTGGGTCAATGTAGGGATTTATTTATTTATTCATTAACAGGTTTTATATAGCGCTGGCTAGACCCGGAGGTATCAGAGACTTTACATGGGTATCACACAATAAATTGCAGGTTACAGCATTACAAAGGTTACACAGTTATTAGAGCATGGCAATTTTTTGAAAATACTTGCCACCTTGTTTTTTGGAGGACAGTTCTTGTAGTACTCATAAGCGTAAATAGAAAGTCTTGAAAAGTTCACATGTGTCTTTTGAAGAAAAGTGCAATAATTCTTTGAAGGGGTTTCTCAAAAAAGTACTTAGAAACAAGCCTTTGTCTTGCCGGTATTTAGAGAATGGAAATAAATGTTACCGCAATGTTGCACGAGGTTGCTAGGTAACAGCCTTGTTTATGCCTTGGCTTTCTTTTCTCTTTGTTTTTCAGGAATTCGAAGGCGGGGATGAGGCGGAAATCCAGTGTCGAGGAAGGGGACCGGAGCCACACAGGAGAGCGCCGGGCGAGCGGAAAAGCCAGCCGGATGCCTCCTGAACGCCTGATGATCTCAGAGGACGCGGAGACTGGTAAGAGACGCTTTTGACTCAAAGCGAAGCGCCGAGAAAAGACGGGCGGGGGTTTGTATAGGCTCCAGACACGCTTTCTGTCACGCGTAGGCATGGAGCTCAGAAATATGTTCTGAAACGTGTTCATTTGAATACACGTTGCAACAAACTAAATACCAGCTTTCCTGTGAATCGGCAAACGTGTACTTTCAACAAGCATTGGCTAAAACAATTACATGTATACCTGAACAAGCATTGGATGACAACAAGCATTGGTCACAAAAATTGCATGCATTTTGATTAGGCTGTTACACAAAGGAGGAAACAATAAATAGTACATTAACTACAGGATGGGGTTTTTACAACAGTCTAGTATACAGGCAGGACATGAGAATGCATTAAAGTTCTCCTGTTCTCCATTTTCTATATATGGACTGGTTCCCTCCAAATGATAGGAGGTCAATAAGAATATGAACAGTGTTTTTTCTTGTAAATATTTTGATATTCAAGTCCTTTTCACGATTTTGGTTTTGTGCTTTGTAAGCAATGTATGTTTTTTATATGTATTAAGGTCACATTGCAATATTGGGTGTATCCTTTCATGCTATAATGAAATGTTTGTTCTTATAAAATGTCAAAAATTGCTCTATTGAATGGGAAATAAATCACATGCACCCAGAATAGATTGTCTAGGTACATTGGAGTAATGCCGAAAGAACCTATCTGGTCACTTACTTTTTTTTGACACTTAGGGGTCGATTCCGATCCGGTAAAAAAAACGTCCGTACGAATCGTATCCGGAGCCCTCTCCGTACGACTCGTACACACGCCGTACGACTTGACGAGTACGATCCGGACCGGGGCATCAGGACGCGATCCGTACGGTCCACGTCAGGTAAGGGCGATTCGTACGGAAAAGCGCACAATCACATACACACCGTACTGTGCGTACCCCCCATGATCGCAAGGGTACGCCCCGTACACCCAGCGTACATGGGGTACGATGCGTACCCCTGCGATCATGGGGGGTACGCACTGTACCCCATGTACGCTGGGTGTACAGGGCGTACCCCTGCAATCATGGGGGGTATGCACCATACCCCATGTACGCTGGGTGTACGGGGCGTACCCCTGTGATCATGGGGGGTACGCACCGTACCCGGGGGGGCGTTCCATACCTGTTTCGGTGCAAACTCTGCTTTTACGGCTATTTTCAACTCCCGTAAAAAAAGGGTTGTACGGTGCGTACCCGACACGTATCGTACTTGCTGGGTCGTATAAACCAGCCGCGAGCCGTACAGATCTCGCGTACAGCGGGTTCCGACAGAGACTCGTATGGGGATTCGAGTCGTACGGTCTCCTGGTACGAATCGTACTTCGACGTACGTACGCGGAACGTTGCAGGGTACGATTCGTATGAGAAAAACGCTCCGAACGGCTATTCGGAGCGGGTTTTCCCTAATCGGAATTGACCCCTATGTCTCATGGCAGCATGACTCCACCTCCACGTACCACCACACCACCCGGTTGAAGCAGCCCTCTGGCTTCCAAAGCCACTGATGCCTCTACCTCAGCTGCAAAAAACAAATAGGGGGTGGCTCTAATCGGTAAGGCTGAGCCTGGAAATTATCTAACAAAACGAGAATACCAATACCGATATAATTAATTTAAATAAAACAATATCCATCGACACTAGAAAAGAAATTCAAGAATGGGAATTGCTACTTAATAGCGTTTTATTCAAACATTTTCAAAGAATTTATTTCAAAATTTAATACATAGTACAAAAAGGATTTTTTTGATAAACACGTGGGACATTAGAGCATAAACCATACACTCAATTTTTCATACCAAATTTCAAGCATATCACAAACAACCATATCACATTCATACACTCAGGGGGGAAAAAAGAATGATATTGCACAGTTTGTGAACAAATTGGGGAAATCCCCAAACAGGGGGAAAAAAAACCTGAGAAGCAAAAAGCAGAAAGCAACCAAGGTCTACGAGTGGTTTCCAAGAACAGTAAAACAAACTGTTTTTTAGTAGTACATTCCTATATCTCTAGCAGATTGATTAAGACTAATTTCAAACTAATGCTACAAGGTAATGTACAGAGTCGAGCTCCGGGTTCAATTATTTGGATGCCCAGATGCTCACGCAGACCGGTTAGGGCGGGGCCTACGCGTTTCGAATCCCACTGTAATCGTTGGGGAATCTCTTCAGGGCCTCTATAGATATCTATGACAAATAAAAACAGAAAAAAAGAGAGAATAAGTAGAGCATCTTGTAATTTTGAGAGCAACCATAGGATTAAACAACGGACAACATCAAGAGCACTGCCTTGCGATACTACTTCCAGTAGTGCAAATGGTTTACCCACTGGAGGGGGTCCTAGACGTGGACTAAGGGAAATGGCCTAATGTGGCTAATCTTATCCTGTAAGAATGAAATAAAGGAATGGGTTTTTTTTGCTGGAAAAATTAGCCTATTCACGTGGAGTCTTAATTGCAAGAATGGGCTAGGGCGTGGACTGGTCGAGACGTGGCTCTGAATATATTTTAATACTCACCTTTTCGCATCAGTAGATGTGCTTTATTATTCCAGATGTCCCAATACTGTGATAAAAGGATTATTTTTGCAGCGCAAGATGCACGGGTGCCTGGAGGTGGAAAAAAACCTCGTTAGAGTGTCTCATTTAGGCTGGAGTGACATAGTCGGATCGAAGAAAAAACCTTGTATCTTACCCCTAACACTAATTCGCTTAGTTTCGGCCGGAGAGAAGGTGGATGGCAGGATTAGTTCGGTGAACAATCTAAACTGCAACGCAAAAGGAAACCGATTACACCTGCAGAAGAGAAAAACTCTTTTTGACATACTATCTACGTGACAGGTTAAATGGATCTTACCGGTTTAGAAAACTTAGTAGCCCGAGTTGGTAGAGTCAGTTGTGTTCTTCTAATCCGCGCAGTGGATGAACGATCAGCACTGCAATGGAGTAGGAAAATAGTGTGTATCAGTTCAATGCACACAAGGGTCGTTATTGCGGAGGCGTTTAGATGACCAAAATGATCTTACCGCTCCTATTCAATCGGTGTGCTTCGGAGTATGGTGAGCCAACCAACAACACAGCTTCAAAAGCGTTCAAACAAGGGCACTACAAGGGCAGGAAAGAGGAATAATCAAACGAGGAAATCCTGTATATATACATATATCGGTGATGAGATGCACGCTTCACCAATTCTTACCGAGTATACTTGTTATTTCAATTTTAACCCGTACTCGAACGTCAGAAGGCGCATGGGGTGAACGCCTACCCACGGGCGTATAGATAATCTACAACAAAGGGGAAAACAACCGTGACTAACAGTGGGAACAGGAGTATAATCTGGCGCTTTTGGGGGTGAGACCACTTACTTGTCGCCCAGGCACCAACACGGGAGGCTGGCGTTTAGAACGGCACTTCTCTCGCGCGCATGCGTGGAAAAGCGCAGTCGAGATGATGTTCCTTTTTGAATGGAAAGTTACACAAGGACCGCCCATAAGGGGCGTGGTCGATAGCTTGTCGACCCGATTAGATTATGGAAGAAACATACCACGTGGGCTGAGGGTCTAAACGGCAGGACGTACAAATAACAGCAATTTGCACTTAGATGTAAATGAGACACTGGCGGTTCAACAAAAATAATGGACCTTTGTAATGCACCGAAATTCAATCTAACAGGGAAAGTGACAGAGATACTATGGGGTTATTACTGGCAAACTTATAGTTTATAGATTTCACTCAACTCATTAAGGCCCGATATAGCTGTGTCGAATTTAACTATAAGGAATGCCTCCCTCTTGGATAATTTGAGGTTCCAGTCACCTCCACGGGGATCTTTTTCGACCTTGGATATAAATGTCCACCTCAAATCGCTGGTTTAGTGTTTCATCCTTGCCCAATGATTGACCAAGGGCGCATTTTCCACTTTTCTTTTTAATCTTGATTTATGTTGGGAGATACGCTGGCGCATTTCCTGGTTTGTTTTGCCTATATAGAGGCGTTCGCAAGGGCATTTTATCCCGTACACTACAAATTTTGATTTGCAGTTACTGAAAGCATCATGCTTCCATGAGATTCCATTGTGTTGGAATAGCGACCCTTCTACTGTGGTTTCACAACATAGGCATGTACCACATTTGTGGTGTCCTGTCACTGGAGGCAGACCTATCAACTGACGCAGAGTAGGTTGCGTCCTTGCATTGAGAAATAACTATTTCTGCTTCAACGGGGAGTTTTATTATCAAGTCAAGGGGGTGGCAATGGGCTGCCCGTTTGCACCGGAGCTAGCAGTATTATTTATGTCTATGTACGAAAACACTTATGTGCATAATAATAACCCATTTGGTCATCATATTGGGACATGGCTACACTTCATCGATGACGTCTTCATGGTGTTGACAGGAGGCAGTAACAACTTGTCCCTGTTCCACCAATGGTTAAATTCCAGAACACCGGATATCAAGTTCAGTCTTGCCCAATCAGCAACTAAAATTCCATTCCTTGATGCAGAAGTATTTCCCAAAGCAGGCATACTAGCAACTACTTTGTTTGTCAAACCCACCGACCGGAATAAAGCTCTACTGTTTGATAGCAATCACCCAAGAAGTCTCAGGGAAAACCTCCCTTACGGTCAGTTTTTGCGTGTTCGCAGAAATTGTACGTACAATGAAGACTATCACTACCACGCAGACAATTTGGTATCTAAACTGTGCGATCGAGGGTACCCTAAAAAGCTTTAAAAAAACTGCATGAAGAGGGCTAGATGGACTCCTAGAGAGACACTCCTGGAGCGCAAAAAGAAATCAGATTTGAAACGCCAAGTGTGCTTTACCACCTTTTGCCCAAATGCCAACCAGCTTAAACGTGTCATTGGACAAAACTGGCACCTGGTAAAAAATCTAGATGCCAGCTTAAAAGAACTCCCTCAATTCGCCTTTAAGAAAGAGAATAGTGTGGCTAATCACGTAATACGAGCTGCTATGCCAGTCGAAACGCAACCTACTCTGCGTCAATTGATGGGTCTGCCTCCAGTGACAGGACACCACAAATGTGGTACATGCCTATGTTGTGAAACCACAGTAGACGGGTCGCTATTCCAACACAATGGAATCTCATGGAAGCATGATGCTTTCAGTAACTGCAAATCAAAATTTGTAGTGTACGGGATAAAATGCCCTTGCGAACGCCTCTATATAGGCAAAACAAACCAGGAAGTGCGCCAGCGTATCTCCCAACATAAATCAAGATTAAAAAGAAAAGTGGAAAATGCGCCCTTGGTCAATCATTGGGCAAGGATGCAACACCAAACCAGCGATTTGAGGTGGACAGTTATATCCAAGGTCGAAAAAGATCCCCGTGGAGGTGACTGGAACCTCAAATTATCCAAGAGGGAGGCATTCCTTATAGTTAAATTCGACACGGCTATATCGGGCCTTAATGAGTTGAGTGAAATCTATAAACTATAAGTTTGCCAGTAATAACCCCTGAGTATCTCTGTCACGTTCCCTGTTAGATTGAATTTCGGTGCATTACAAAGGTCCATTATTTTTGTTGAACCGGCAGTGTCTCATTTACATCTAAGTGCAAATTGCTGTTATTTGTACGTCCTGCCGTTTAGACCCTCAGCCCACGTGGTATGTTTCTTCCATAATCTAATCGGGTCAACAAGCTATCGACCACGCCCCTTATGGGCGGTCCTTGTGTAACTTTCCATTCAAAAAGGAACATCATCTCGACTGCGCTTTTCCACGCATGTGCGAGAGAGAAGTGCCGTTCTAAACGCCAGCCTCCCGTGTTGGTGCCTGGGCGACAAGTAAGTGGTCTCACCCCCAAAAGCGCCAGATTATACTCCTGTTCCTACTGTTAGTCACGGTTGTTTTCCCCTTTGTTGTAGATTATCTATACGCCCGTGGGTAGGCGTTCACCCCATGCGCCTTCTGACGTACGAGTTCGGGTTAAAATTGAAATAACAAGTATACTCTGTAAGAATTGGTGAAGCGTGCATCTCATCACCGATCTATGTATATATACAGGATTTCCTCATTTGATTATTCCTCTTTCCTGCCCTTGTAGTGCCCTTGTTTGAACGCTTTTGAAGATGTGTTGTTGGTTGGCTCACCATACTCCGAAGCACACCGATTGAATAGGAGCGGTAAGATCATTTTGGTCATCTAAACGCCTCCGCAATAACGACCCTTGTGTGCAGTGAACTGATACACACTATTTTCCTACTCCATTGCAGTGCTGATCGTTCATCCACTGCGCGGATTAGAAGAACACAACTGACTCTACCAACTTGGGCTACTAAGTTTTCTAAACCGGTATGATCCATTTAACCTGTCACGTAGATAGTATGTCAAAAAGAGTTTTTCTCTTCTGCAGGTGTAATCGGTTTCCTTTTGCGTTGCAGTTTAGATTGTTCACCGAACTAATCCTGCCGTCCACCTTCTCTCCAGCCCCGAAACTAAGCGTATTAGTGTTAGGGGTAAGATACAAGGTTTTTTCTTCGATCCGACTATGTCACTCCAGCCTAGATGAGACACTCTAACGATGTTTTTTTCCACCTCCAGGCACCCGTGCATCTTGCGCTGCAAAAAGAATCCTTTTATCACAGTATTGGGACATCTGGAATAATAAAGCACATCTACTGATGCGAAAAGGTGAGTATTAAAATATATTCAGAGCCACGTCTCGACCAGTCCACGCCCTAGCCCATTTTTGCAATTAAGACTCCACGTGAATAGGCTAATTTTTCCAGCAAAAAAAACCCATTCCTTTATTTCGTTCTTACAGGATAAGATTAGCCACATTAGGCCATTTCCCTTAGTACACGTCTAGGACCCCCTCCAGTGGGTAAACCATTTGCAGGACTGGAAGTAGTATCGCAAGGCAGCGCTCTTGATGTTGTCCATTGTTTAATCCTATGGTTGCTCTCAAAATTACAAAATGCTCTACTTATTCTCTCTTTATTTCTGTTTTTATTTGTCATAGATATCTATAGAGGCCCTGAAGAGAATCCCCAACGATTACAGTGGGATTCTAAACGCGTAGGCCGCGCCCTAACCGGTCTGCGTGAGCATCTGGGCATCCAAATAATTGAACCCGGAGCTCGACTCTGTACATTACCTTGTAGCATTAGTTTGAAAGGAGTCTTAATCAATCTGCTAGAGATATAGGAATGTACTACTAAAAAACAGTTTGTTTTACTGTTCTTGGAAACCACTCGTAGACCTTGGTTGCTTTCTGCTTTTTGCTTCTCACGTGTTTTTTTCCCCCTGTTTGGAGTTTTCCCCAATTTGTTCCCAAACTGTGCAATATCATTCTTTTTCCCCCCCTGAGTGTATGAATGTGATATGGTTGTTTGTGATATGCTTGAAATTTTGTATGAAAAATTGAGTGTATGGTTTATGCTCTAATGTCCCACGTGTTTATCAAAAAAATCCTTTTTGTACTATGTATTAAATTTTGAAATAAATTCTTTGAAAATTTTTGAATAAAACGCTATTAAGTAGCAGTTCCCTTTCTTGAATTTCTTTTCTGGAGTCGGATGGATATTGTTTTATTTAAATTAATTATATTGGTATTGGTATTCTCGTTCTACCTCAGCTGGTCCTCTCTCTCCCAGGTCCAGTCCTCCAACTGGTACCGACACTCAGCCACCTCCCAGTCCGACTGACAGCCAAGTCTGAGTCAAATTCTCCCTCACACTCCTGTCTCTCCCACAGCAGTGCCTTGACTGCCCCATGTTATCCCCCTAACTGTGTTGTTGACCATGGCAGTGTACAGTCTCACCGATTTCCTGTTCAGCCTCTCAAGCACACATGTGCTGACTTGGAACTGTGGACTGGCCACTGGCCTTGCTGTTAATTACCATGTTTGCCCATTCCCTGTGCATCCTCTCATGTACCTACTCTGCACTTTGGACTGGCCACTGGCCTTGCTGTTCATTACTTTGTTTGCCCATTCCCTGTGCAGGATCTCATGTAGCTACTTTGCACTTGGGACTGGCCACTGGTCTTGCTCTTGTCTACTTCTGATGCCTATCTGTGTAATATGTAATAAAGACAGTTACTTCTGTTGTCTGCTTTGTCAGTGTCCCTGCTAAATAAAGGGTTTTCTGTTTGGGTATGGTTTAATGTGGCACATGCTCTGTATGCCACTTTATCATTGCCAATGGCTTGCTTCACTCTTTCTGAGTTTTGCAGCGGTGACAGGCATGTTAGTTCTTCTTGACTCTGAGGTTTGTGGGTGCAATGATAGTTGTTGGTGATGAACTACCGTTATCCTAATCATTCTATGGTCAGGTTGGCTAAATTTTACACATGTAATGTTTTGATGCACTGCCAGCACTGAGTGGGATTCTATCCACAGGATTGCAGGCAGGCTGGCCAGGGACCATCATGTCTGTGTGATGTTTCTTGATGTGTGACCAGCAGTGCTGGTGTATATTCACCTTGTGATGGCCAGTCATCCTAGTCACATGGGTAAATGTCAATGTGTGCACTTGCGTGGTCATGAAGTGTGCAGTGTGAAGGGGTGACTTTGTCAGTAGTGTTGATGTGTGTGTGTGATGCCTGCATTGGCAACTGCACACATTTGTCACCCAGGAGTTGAGTGCCTATTAGTATGATTAGTAAACCCTGTGCTTGTGATTGTGTGCACATGTGGGAGTTGTACGTTGTGCACTGTGCAATGTGTTGGTGTGTCCTTGCACTTCTGTGTGACACCTACTTGTTGTTGGTGCAAATTTTGAGTATGCAGAGTGTGTGACTGGCAAGTCAGTGTTGTGTTTTGTTGATCAGACATGTGTCTTGATACTGTTTGTGCTCACTGTGCAGACCTGCTCAGCCACACTGACATTGTGGGTGTGTTTTCTCATGCATTGCTGTCACTGCTCCAGTATGGCATGTGGGATGTAGAGTTATAACATCCCCTATCTGGGCTTCTGATGCCTACCCATTGTGAGTTACTCCTCCATGTATTTGTGTATGGTGCACTCCTGCCATGTCCACTACTGACATACACACCACTTCACTCTCATGTCAGCTGTCCCCTTGGTTTGCCAGTTTGTGTGCCTCACCACCACTTTATTTGTTACACTTTGCTTTGTGGTGCTGATCTGTGCACAGGAGCAATGTGCCAGGACAGTTTCCCAGTTGGTTATGTGTGATTTTCTTGTACTGGTTTGCAGTCAGGGTTGCTCATATGCAGTACATCTGTTTGTGCTGCACATTGCTCTGGTCATGTTGTTTGCACCTGGGTGTCCCAGACTAGTGCATCTGTGGGTGATGGGTGAGCTGTATGTGTGTTTGCTGAGGTACTGCTAGCCTTCCTGGGTGTGATGTTGTCTGTGTGCTGTGTTGATTTGTGTTGTGGGGGTTCATGTTATGGCACTCGGATATGTGTGCAACTGGTTTGGTTGGTGTGCACACACTGCTTGTTGTGCATGCAGTGCTGTGAGTGTATGTTGCCTTGTAATCGCCTGGTGTGCATCCCCTGATGTACAGCTGTATTTGCAATGTGATGGATTGGCATGTGCTTCTGTTGTGTGTTTGATGTGGATGTGTGCAGTGGTTGGCCTAAGTTGCCTCTTACAGCTGACAGATGCTCTGTGTGTGATATTCTATGTTCATGTCATTGTGTGTGGGTTGTTTGTGCATTGGTATACATTCAGATGTGTGTTGCAAGTGTAGTGTACATTACTTGTGTGTCTGTCACATGCACTTGGGAGTATTCTTGTTCCTGAGCTTGTTTTGAGTGCACCTCGGTAGTTTCCCCTCTTATATTTGGCCTGTTACTTGCCAGGATTGTGCATGTGCATGCATGTGGTACGCTATTGCACCATGTTGACTTGATGGGTGGTGTGGTATGTCTGTCTGTGTTTTCTTATTGGTCCATTGCTCCCAGATTGTGTCAATGATTGTTTTGAGATGATGCACTTCTTGTCTGTGTTGGGGTATGATGTCTTTGCATTGGTCCTGAGTGATGATGTTGTGTACTCCTGTTCTGTCTGGGCTCCCATTGCCTTTCCACTGTTTGTCTGCACATGTCTGGGCTTGTTGGACTTCTGTGTATGTTGTTTGTGAGTTTTGTGTTTGGCTATTGTTTTAGTGCCAGCATTGGTTCAGGCATCCCTGAGTGTGTGTGTATGGTGTTTGTGGATGCCCACAGGGAGTGTGATTGTTTGTCAGTGTACTTTCAGGACATTATTTTCACCATTCTGTGTGTTTAACACTGGTGTTAAGTGTTGCAGGTGTGAGGTGGGTGGTGGGTGGTGGGTGGAGGAGGGGTATGTGTGAAGGATCCAACTTGTGTTTGACAGTCATGGAGTGTGTCAATGGGCCCTGTGTATTGTGCTGATGAAATACACATGTCAAGTAAGGAGATACAGATGTGTGGCTGATCACTGGTTGATTTCTTCCTATTATCCGTGTGCCTATGCATGGCTTGCCTTGCTGTCTCCCTGAGTTGTGACACAGAGGTCACTGTGGTTTAATATCACTTAATGTGCCAGCCATGTGTGATTTGTTGGTCTAAGGGTGTTGTGATATGTTCCTTCTCTTGCATGCGATGTACACATGCTTTGTGGCTAGCTCCTTGTCTTCCCATCACTGTCCACCTCACTTTTGTCTTGCTCATTTCTTGTCCTCCATTGCTGCTGACACCTGGTGTGTGTATGTGGCTGTGTGTTGATGTGGGGTGTGTCTGGGTGACTTGACAGGCAGTGTGTACAGTTAGGTGATTGTTCATTTTCAGTGTGAGTGTTCATTTTGTGATTGGTCTCAGTTCGCTTGACATGAGTAGAGTGTGGGTGTGGGGAGGAGGGTTGCCCCGGCCCTGAGCTTCTGTGCTGTGTGTTCCTGTGCAGCCCCACCTGCTGATACTGGCTCCATTGTTGTTTGGTGTGTGTGGTGCAGGGTCTGGGTTCACCTGGCTGGTTAATTGTGCTGGGGAGCACAGGAGGGGACCACAGCATGTCTCCTAATAGGTGTGGGGGCCGTAGTGTGTGAAGGGTGGAGGTGGGGCCCTGTTACTCTTTGTGGACTGCCCATGCCTGGCACTGGCCCTGCCTACTACATTGTGCACATGTATTCCCGCATCTTCACGATTGATGGGTGACCTGGATGTGGATGGGTGATTTTGTGACAGGAAGGTAGGGGTGATTTTGTGACAGGTAGGACATGTGTGGGTACACTTGTGGTTGTCTGCCTGTCCCCACTAGAGTGTCTGGTGTGGACAGGAACTGTCTATCAGCCCTGGAGTTGTGTGTTGTGGTTGTGTGCGGGATTGTATCATTGCGTACCTGCTGCGTTGTTGGCGAAGGTGCATTACTTGCTGGTATTGTATCAGGTACAGCACCGGAAAGACGTGTAAAGCTGGGTCCATTGCGGTCGGGACCGTGTGGAGGGGACCGGGAGACTGGTTTCGCACCCCACTGTCGTGCTTCCGTCGTCTCTGGTTAGGTGGTTCCTCTGCTGCGTTGTGACTTGCTGTTTGGGGCATCCTGATTTGTATGGCGGTCTGGACGTCATTCCGCATGCCGGTGGGTCTCTATTGGCTCCCACCGCTTCGGTGGCGGGCGCATTTTTATGGCAGTTCACGTCACACCGCGGCGGAAGGAAAATAGGCTATGTTTGCCCATTGTAATATGGCAAGCGGGAGGACCGATGCCGGCGTAAGGAAAATGAGATTTTCGCCACCACCGGCACCGCGGTGGTGCCTCCGCCCACCAACCTAATAGGTCCTTATGATCGCCCCTGCTGATATGCAGTAGAATCTAAAAATGATTGACAGCTTGAGCTGGCCTCAAAGCCATATTCCGATATACGAGGCTCATAAAATAGGTACAGATGCTGCCTTTCCTCTGTGCACAAATGATAACATGAGCGACATACTGTGCAGAACCCACTGTTGCAATATACTAGCCATGCTAATAAAACAATATTGAACCGTGTTCAGAGAAAAGTAATTAGTGAAGCCACTGGCTGAATAAAGGGATAGTGATTGTTCTCATACTCGCCCTGAATATAGCAAGAACACTCTAGAATTTTCCATGAGAGCTTGCTCTTTTTACGTTCTGACCTCCATTAGTGTGCAATTTTCAAAATCTACAATCCTACAGTTACATTTTCTAACTTGGAAACAGAACTCATTAGGGGGGCATATTAACAACGGCCAGTGATAATCATCGCTGTCCGTGCTTAGCGATAATTATATTATCGCAGGCTATCTCTGGTATTTAACGCCCTGGTAGCGCGTAATTAACAACGCGTTACTCCAGGGCAATAAAAATTGCAGAGATAACGAGGTTATCTCACTTTTGCAGGGAACAACGCTGGTTTTCCAGCGATGTTCCCTACAACAGGGGGATAACCTTGCTGATACGACCAACAGGGTCGTATCAGCATAATCCACCCCCTATGTTAGGGATGGCTAAGTCAGGATTTTAGCAGACGTTAGATATTGGCGAAAACTGCAGTTTTCACCAAAATCTAATGTGTGCTAAAATCATGTTGGCTGCCTTGTAAATATCGTGATGTAAACATCAGCAATATTTGCAATGTAGTCCATCCGGGGAACGCCCAGTAAGGCCCACTTTGCATCTCATTGGAGATGCAAAGGAAGGCGTTGGGAAAAAGGGTGCTAACAAGCGATTATGCATGTTAGCACCCTATTGTAAATAGGGCACTGGTGTTATCTCCGCTTTTTTGGCTTTGTAAGCCAAAAAAGCGGAGATAACTCCCTTGTAAATATGCCCCTTGGTGAGTTAATTTGGTCAGTATGGTATGTGTGAACTTTAGTGGTATTTTACTGTGGAAAATTGCTAATTTTGTCAGGGTTTGGTATTATTGAAAGTTGGGAAGTGTGCTAATTTGTGTTTTGTTATTGTCGAAATTAGGAAGTTTGTTCATTTGAAGTGGTTTTAATTGTGGAAGCTTGGGAAGTGTGCTCAGTTAGTGTGCTTCATTATTTGGAACCTGAAATGTTTCTTAAATTACTGGGGTAGTGTTACTGTGCCAACTTGAGAAGGCATCACCTTTACAATGCTTGTGTTAGTATAGCAACTGGTGAAATGGGTCAGGCTCATGGGGCTGTGTTACAGTGCTACCTTGGGAAATGTTCTTCTTAAGTAGTGTTGCATTATTATGGGAACTTTGGATGTGTGCTAATTTAGCGGGGTTGTGTTAGTGTGAAAAAGTTGAAAGTCTGCTATTGTTTTTTGTATTTGTTGTAGTACATTGGAAGTTGTGCTCTTCACAGTGTTGTGTCATTGTGGAAATGTGTGAATTCTGCTAATTTAATGTGCACATTTTTTATTTCCATTATAACAAATGGGGTAACCCAAAATAGTCCACGGACCTGGGTGTAAATTGTAGTAGCTACTACCGCGTTGGAGTTAAGAAGTAATTTTCCAGCATCACCAGCCATATTGAATTAGCTGTGTAGGATTGCTTTAGTCAACCGCGTGTCCCACTTTGTGGGCATTACGATACCACAGTGTTTGGATCGTATTAGCGCCATCATCTTGAACCCCAAGAAGGGTTAGGAATTGTTATCCTTTCGGGTACTGATGTCTCATTTACTGAATTAATTAAGCGCAAAATTATACTTCATGAGGGTCACTTCACCCCTTCCCCTGTCCTGAGGAAGATCTGCATGGTCGAGGCATTAATTTCCCTCTCCTGTCGATAAGTCGGATCGAAACATCAATGCTATCCCCTTGGCGCACCTGGACCATCCTTTCCACTACCCTTGTCCCTGCTTAGAACAATTTATTTCGAATTCTATAAAATATAATTTACAAATGATTGTTTTTGAATATGGCCAGGTTGCATTGAACTGTATATTTAATAACAGTTTCAGTACAGTTATGTAAATATATGTCTCTTACCTTCTGTTTGACAAACTCCGAGTCTTCTTGACTCCTTCTAATTTTTTTAGCACCCCTTTCCACTCGTTCTTTGAACTCAATTCTCTTTCCCCTTTGATGACTCTCGAAGGTTTGTTTAACCTTAGTTCTCAACTTTCAAATAAATATATTGTAATATAAAATATTGTTGTGCTGCACTTCATGTTCTGTTGATGAAACTTACGATTGATATACGTTTGTGAGCTAACATATTGCAAACTCGGAATAGGTTCAGTAATCATCACCTTGCATTTATTCATTTTCTGATTGATTGGTCTATTACCACTGTTATTTGTAACCAATGTTCCCTCTAATTTTTTTCCTCTGTGTGCGGCACTGTAAGGTCTTTGTGCGCTGCAGCCAAGGATATGTGCCCGGAACCAGTCCGGGTGTGTGGGTGCAGCATCTAAAGAAAGGGGCACGGCCAACCTTAAAGTGAAAGTGGGCGCTTTTACACAAAGTGTAATAAAAAGAAAGAAAGAAAGCTTTTGTAGTGCGCCAGCTGAAGTAAAAGTGGTTGTGCTGTGAATTAAATAAATAAATAAGTTCAGCAACTAAAAGTGAAATTGGCCTGCGTTGTAAATTAAATAAATAAATAAGCACAGCTGCTAAAGTGAAAGCGGACCACGCCGTAAATTAAATAAATAAGCGCAGCTGCTATAGTTAAAACGGGCTGTACTGGAAATGAAAAAATACATGAGTAAATGACATGATATAAAAGGTGGCGGCGTGCTGCGACATCGTGGGTGGAATAGGGAAGATCATTAAAGAAAACAGTGCTCACCCACTAGATAAAGCAGACCATGTAACAACACAAGTAAAAAGTCCAGTCATTATGGGAGGATACAAATGCAGACAAGGCGGTACCAAGGACGGACTACTAAGCCTATTCACGAATGAAAATAGAAAATTTTGAAATGTAACTTAGAACTTTGGGTACTTCGACTCCATAACAAACTGTCTGTTACTTATCCTGGCTATTATTTGCTTTCCTCTTCTTGTGTTTGTACCTTTCTTGGTGTATAGCCTCATTTTCATTATTTTGACTGGATGACTTATATCCTTCCACTGCTCAAAATAATGGGTCTTCTTTTTCATTAAGCACTCTGAGGGTACTTGTTTTTTCTTTCTTGCTTTGTCTCATGTGCTGATTCCCCCTTTCATATTCTTACCCTTATGTTGCTTCCCTTTAGAATGACCCCATCTGTTCCTCAATTGCTCTCCTACCGCTGATGGCACTTTAAATAAAATTGTTTAACTTTCATTGTTTTTTTTTTTTTAGAGCTGTGCAGCTACTCTTTGCTGGGGGGCGACTTTGCGTTTCAAAAGGTGTTTTTACGCACCTCTGTTATTTCTCTCCCACACATTGTTGCTTCTTCCCTGAGAACCTGCCCAACAATTTTCTCATTTTTCTTTGGGGGGGGGTCGGTTGGGCAGCAACTGCAATATACTGTTGTGCCACGCTGCATTCCAAAAAGCACTTTAACCCTAATTAAATGTATAATTTTAGTTACCAGTCCAGTTTTAGGTTACTAAATAAAAATAATAAAATGGCGTTTCATTCTGTAGGAACGTCATCAAAGATGTGGGTGGGTATGGAATGATGTCGCTACATTATCGCATCTTTCAGGTTTCATTTTTTTTTTAAGATGCTCCTCACCTTCGGCAAAAAAGCTTTGGAAAAAGTCAGTTGACAAACAAGGCAACACGTATTTTCTGTGCCAATGCTTGTTTGTTGTGAAAGGTATTTCATTTGCACAGAGTCCCAGTGAGTCAGAGGGAGCGCTGGCACAGATTTGCTGATTTACATCCGCTCGAGGCTATTTCTTGTGTCTACTGATGATCGCCTTCTGAGATTAGTGTCAGAAAGAACATTGGCATCCTTGTCTCAACAGTGCAAGCTGCGGGGCTGATTGTGAACCCTTTGAGGTAGAATCCTTATTAATTGCAGTGCACAGGGGCGCCGAAATTAACTTGAATATTAACACAAAGGGTCACAATCGGCCCCGTAACTGTACAATTAAGAAAAGAAAAGCGGAGTCTCCAATACAGCGTGTGCTAAAGCACACGTTGTGTTGGAGACACTGTTTTTCCTTTCTTAACAGTGCAAGCTGCGGGGCTGATTGTGAACCCTTTGAGGTAGTATTCTTGTTGATTGCAGCGCAAACGGGCGCCGCACTTAACATGAATACGGTCTTGGAGATGCAGGGGCTAAGAAGGTGTGAAAACGGCAAACCTCATTAATGTGCAAATCAGCCGCGGGCCGTGGAGGGAGTTACGGTGGGGCAGGGAGGCGGGGAGGGGGAGGAGCAGGGTGGAGGGAGCTAAAAACTGGCACATGGATAATTGCAGGTAAGTCCACAATTTAATTAATAAAACGAATTTCGTAGCGCGCACTGCATCGCAAAATGCGATGCTGTGCGCTCTACGAATTTCGTTTTATTAATAAAATTGTGTACTTACCTGCAATTATCCATATTCCAGTTTTTAGGTCCCTCCACTCTAACCCTCCCCCTCCCCGCCTCCCTGCCCCACCATAACTCCCTCCACGGCCCGCGGCTGGTGCAAATGGTCTTTTAAAGACCGCGAAGTACTTGGGTGCGACTGTTGGGTGCCGGGAAGCAGTCACAGCCTGGGGGTCCACACGTGAGGGGAGGGGAAGGGGGGGAGGGGGCGGACGTAGCAGAAGTCGGAAGCACTTTCAGCACAATGGGATCTTCTTCTGCCTCCTGCCTGGATTTCGCGCCGCTCGCGTTTTAAATGCGGCGGCGCGATCGGTTTGGTAGGGGTGTGCGCGTTAATTCCTGGACACTGCGCGCTCCGGGTGACCATCGTGGGCGCGCGCCCACGCGCGCAGCTTAGTGGGAACAGTGTTTGTAACACTTTTTTATTTCGGCAGTCTGTGTGGTATGACAATTAAATGGGTTTATCTTGCAGCGCAAACTTTGGCTTTTTATTGCAAAATCTACAATACATCTGTGAAGGTTGCAAAGAAATGTTGGCATTTGGCTGAAAATGAAACCTTTTAGGCATATTTGTACTCAAATCTCATTTGTATTGGGTCATTTTCAAGAAACATCTAAGCAAGCTATGAAGTTGCCTAAAAACTGTTTGCAAGATGCTGGTGCAACACGATTTCAGACAGTGACATAGCAAGGGTGCCCTGAGCCCTAGTGAAAGCAATAAAAATGGCCCGTCAGCTCCAAGATGGGTCATAATAGGCAGCCTTAATTGAGGAGTCATGGATACCTCTCAGCTCCGGACCATGCTACCATCTTCTGCACTTTTGCTGTCTACGCTCCTTCTTAAGGGTTAAACATAATACTTCCATACAGATCTCTAAAGATCATGTAACTGACTTGTCCCTTGTCATACATGGCCTTTCAAATGCTCTGGAGCATTGTGAGATCTTGTACTTCTATTTAGACCTGTCCACCTTTGCCCACTGATTGCCAGCTCATCTGGCTTCCAGGAAAGCACCACTGCTGCTATGACTTTGAAGTAGAAGTGAGATGGTGGATGCAATGAGTGATATAGACAGAAAGAAAGGCAGGAGTAGGTGTGCAGAAAGTAGTGGAGGTGGAGGGCATGCGAAAAATAAATAGAGATCAACATTTAATTTAATATGTTATCAAGGCAACGCACATTTACAAATAGAGTCGAAGGTCCCATAGCCAGGCACATGTTCATCCATTCTAGGTTAAAGTATGGTGGCGGAGGATTTGTAGGCTTTCTACTCACGTTATTGATTGCTTTAGAGCTCTCAGAGAGCAACATTTGACCTAGGGAGCAGACATCTCCTTTTACCCACAGTGTAGGCAAATTACAATGGCCTCTGTTAGATGGGGTTTCTGATTGGCTGTGGTATACCCCTAGGCCAGGCAGAACCCACTACTCTAGTCAGGATTAGCTAGATACACAACTGAGATAAACTGTGCTCACCCTGTGGAAGCTTGGTTCAGAACAGACAGGCTGATCTAAAGAAGCAATGTGTAAAGTGCTTGTGCAACACACCCAGACAGTAAAACAAGAATACACCACAAAAAGACTCCACACTGGTTTAAAATAAATAGCTTGGTATATTATGAACACAATATGGCCAAAACAACAATACTACAAAGAATACTTTTTAGGAAAATCATGTTGAAAAATAGTAGATAAGATTGTAGTGCTTTCAGAGTTCTAGAATGTTGGTAGAACAATCATGAGCAATAATTGATCTCCAATCACACCCACCAGAGTACGTTGCCTTAACTGAAAGCAAAAAAGTGTGAAGATTCCAGCCGAAGCCATGTCAGTAAATCAAGGCCCCCTCGGTGCCAGTCAGATGAAGGGCAGCTAACTGCCAGGGTCTCGAGTAACACAGTACCTGTTTTCAATACTTAAAACCAGCAAGGGCGAGCCGCTGGTGTCAGGGCTCTGTAGGTTGGGGTTTCCCCTCACGGGCCGAGCTGAAACCTCGGCATGCGACACTCTGACTGTCTCCCTCTGGAAGGGAGGTGGGCATGCTCTGGATCGGCAGTGTAAGCTTAAGTGGGACTCTGTTGTACCTGCTGCTCAGCCAGTGTGAGTGTGGTGTGGAATGTTGGGGTGGATGATGCTGTAGAATGTTGAATGAGTGGAGTTTGTAAGTTGGGAGAATGGGCTGAGCAGCAGCTTCTCCTGGTGGGGCTCACTGTATCTTTATCTTGAACGTACTATCTGAATAAATACCATCTTAAGCTTACCATGGAACTGGACCTTGTCTTCATTACAACATTTTGCCAACTTTTCTGGCAAGAATCTACGCGTGCCACCTGTTTGGACTGTAACTTTCAAGTGTGATGTTTGGACTGTAAATGTCAAGTGTGATGTAACTGGAATTCATCTAAGCAATCTTGTAAAAGCTGGCAGCCCTTAGCCCCACCCGTTACCTGTAGACCGGTTGGCCCCAAAGTGGGCTTGCCAGTTCCTGTTGGACTTTCCCTCTTCCTGCCTGCTTTAATTTGGAAGAGGTGTCCGTATCCTGCTGTCTTGGGAGAGTGTCTCCATCAAGAGGAGTTCCCCAGAGGACCAACAAGCCTAACAGCTAACCACCATCAGCTTCAAGAAGTCAGTGGTGTTACTTTGGGTAAGTGTGTCTCCATCACGAGGAGATCCCCAGAGTAGCAGCCAGTGTGAGGTGTGTCTAGCTCCCAGAGCATCTCCATGAAAGTGTCACCACAAGGTGTTCCTGAGAGCTATTATCCCTTGTGACCGTCCTGTGGAGCAGCACCTGTTTTCCATTTGGTTGGACTGAGGAGTCCCTCTTGCGTGCCTTGGGGAAGAGCGTCTGGTGAGGTGCAACATTAAAAAGTGTCGGTGTAGTGAGGAGCGACAAGTTAGTTTTGTCAGTGGGAATGTACCCTGGTTGCACGTCAGGAGGAACGGCTAGGAGGTGTCCCCGCAGCTCCTGTGAGGATGAACAGCGGGGTGACGTGAAGTGCGGTGTTTGGTGCTATTGTGGTAATCTCTGCGTTTGACTTCACGTTTTACCACTATGCCTGTTTTTTAAAAAAAATTAAAATTGTTGAAATCTGTTGACTCACCTTCTTTCACCTGTTGCCCCTGGTGCCCGCGAGAGCCCTGCCTCTAGCTCGCGCAGCATCCTGCAACTTCCCCACTGTGCTGCACAGATGTGCCTGCAGCTACTCGGATCTACGTCATTTTGCGTGCCGCCATTTTTCCTCGACTGTTGCCAAGGAAGTTTCCTTGCTGTGTTAACTATTGCCGGACGGCGCCAACTCATTGCATGAAGTTCCTTGAGATCTGCACTGCGTTTTCCTGCGATTTTTGGAGTGACTCCCTGGGAACTTCGGCTTATGCAAACATTTGGTGAAAGACACTCCGTTATTTTTATTTTTTTCATTTCTTTCAATTTCTTTGTCTCTGGTTTCTATACATTGTACTATGGGGAAAATGTATAATTTTGTTTGTTGAAACTTTGGTACACTTCTACAATTGTTGTTTTTAACTTCATTGAAGGGTGTCTTTCACCAACAAAGTGTTCATATTTTTTAAAAGTGGTGTGAAGTAGGCTGTCATTTAGCCATGCGGCCTCTCAGGGTTGCTTCTTGTGTGTGGGAGGCACCATGTATTGTTGGCATGGCCTTTATGTTTTCACTTTGCATGCTTGTGAGAAGGTTGTTAGGGGTTAAACCCCTTTGGTCTTCCTCATTTTGGTGGGCATGGTTTGTTGTGAGTTGGTCTCCCAGTTGGTGGTGTGTTTGTGTCACTTTTGGGTGTTTTGGACACTCTGTTACCACCTGTGAATGTATTTCTGAGCTGATTTTCACGCATGAAGTCATTCTGGTTTATCCCCTAGTTGTAGTTGTGAGAGTGCGTGTATCTCTCTATTGTAGGTGTGTGTGTGTGAATTGGCTCTTAGGTTCTAAGCCTCTCTAGCCTACCACTATTTTGGTGGTTGTGGGTGACATTGGTATGTTACCTTTGTGAGCAATGTTTTTAATTAAGCCCTTGTGGTTGTGAGAGTGTAAGTGAGAAGGTTCTATGTTGCAGAGCTTCTCTGGCCTACCACTATTTTCTTGGTTGTGGGTGACATTGGTGTGTTACCTTTGTGGGACATGTTTTGCAATTGACTCCTTGTGGTTGTTGTAGGAGTGTTTGTACCTCTCACTGTTGGGGGTGTGTATGTTAGAAGGTTCTATGTTTCGGAACCTCTCTGGCCTACCACATTTTTGTGGTTGTGGGTTGGCTTAGGTTTGTCCCCTTGTGGGCCTTGGTTGGAGTCGACTTTGTTTTCGAGTCACTTGTGCCCACCACTTTTGTGTGGTTGGTTGGTGAAGTTCACTTCACCTGTAACTTTGCCTTTTCGTGGATCATTTTCTGTTTGTCCTCCCCGTCCTTCCTATCTTTAAGCTCAGGATTTTTTGTCCTAGTTGAGCATGTGAATCCTGTGGTGTGTTTTCTTCTGCACAAATGTGGTTTGTCCCCCTTTGTGTTCACGTTCATTTTCAGCCTGGCCAGCTGGTATGTTTGTGACTCAGGAGTTGGTTGGTTGTGCGTGGTGTAGTAGTTTGCAGGTTTGTTTGTTTTGTGTGGTTAGGTGGGAGTTTTGTGTGGAAAGGGAATGTATGTGTGTAAATTGATTTACCTGTCTAGTTTGTTATTTTCTTCTGTGTAGGTACTTGGGTGGGCATTGTTGTTTTATTGTTGCTTTGCCTTATGTTGAAATTCATGCAAATTGCTATTTTCTCCTGTGCTTTCCTGCATTTTTGGATGTTAACTTGTAAACCCATTGTACTGTGTTTTCCTTGCTTTTCATTCTACTGGTTTGCCCTCAACCATTCTTATGTCTTTGCAATGGTACCTTTTCAGATTTATGTGCTTGGTATTTTCTCTTTGATGTGCTTTTCACTTGGATCATTGCATTGTGTTTTGTTTAATATGAGGAAGGGAGAAGTGTTGTACCTGCTGCTCAGCCAGTGTGAGTGTGGTGTGGAATGTGGGGGTGGATGATGCTGTTGGATGAGTGGAGTTTGTCAGTTCGGAGAATGGGCTGAACAGCAGGAAGGCTGCTCCTGGCGGGGCTCACTGTATCTTCATCTTGAACCTACTATCTGAATAAATACTATCTTAAGCTTACCATGGAACTGGACCTTGTCTTCATTACAACAGACTCACGCCAGGGGTGTAACACAGGCTCCCGCAGCTCACGCAGTGCGGGGATGCCCCTAGCTCCAAGGGACCCCCTCAGCACTGAACTCTGGCTGGGAGAGCTCCTGATTGAGCCCGGAGGGGGCCCCCCTAAGTACCGTGCAGGGAGGCCCCCTCACTTTTCGTTATGCCAGTGACTCACGCTACTCTGAGGAAAGCAGGAATGCGCTTGATCTCTCTCTCGGCTAGATGTCTGAGCTGCACCTCACAAGCAGGTGATCACACTCATAGGTTCTGGGAAAAGCAGGAAGGCACCCGATCTCTCTCACAGCCAGGTGCCAGCTTTGCAAAGCCCAAGCGGGTGATCAGGCACAGTCTGCATGGGCAAAGTGTTGCTGTCGACGTGTGGTGGCAGAGTTCTACCGCAGCGCAGTAGTTTGTGCTAAGAGCCTGAAGACACCGGCCGCAGCCGTGTCAGTAAATCAAGGCCCCCCAGGCACTGGTGAGAGGAAGCGCAGTGAATTGCCGGGACCTCCGTGGTCCATGGTAACATAGTACCTGTTTCTGGTACTTAAAACCTGCAAGATGAGCCACAAGTGTTGGGTCTCTAGGGGTTGCAGTCTCCTCTTGTTGGCTGCACTGAAATGTCGGCATGTGGCACCACATCTGTCTCTCTCTGGAAGGAGGTGCTTCACAGTGTTGCTAGGACACCCTCTGGATAGTCGGCGTCGGCTGAAGCAGGACTCGCTCGGCTCAGAGTAAAACAGTAAGGCACCTGATCTCTCCCAACCAGGTGCTGGTTCTGCACAAGCGGGCAATCAGCC
The DNA here is from genome assembly GCF_964261635.1 of Lissotriton helveticus. Lineage (NCBI taxonomy): Eukaryota > Metazoa > Chordata > Amphibia > Caudata > Salamandridae > Lissotriton > Lissotriton helveticus. Next base: position 1,014,270,130 of record NC_136070.1, on the reverse strand, counting down.
ACTCACATGTTCTGGGTAAAGCAGCAAAGCACCCAATCTCTTTACCGGACAGGTGCCGGTTCTGAACAGCACAAGTGGGCGATCAGGCATAGTCTCCATGGGCAAAGTGTGGCTGTCAGACTTACAAACGCAGAGTCCCAGAGCAGTGCAGCAAAGTATTTGATGGCTCTGAGATTTCAAGAACTAGGGCAAGTCAGCAAGCCCATGTAGATCGCTTGTGAAGGTAGCACAGCAAAAAGGTAGCAGATAGAAGGCCAACACAGCACAGCAGTTAGCATAATGGCAGTCCCCCCTAAAAGCACAGCAGTCCTCCTGGCAATATGCAGATGTAGAGTCAGGGATGTCTGGTTACAGGTCCAAAATCTGTCTGACATGAAGGGGTCAGGGCCCCAGTACTTATGTACAAAAGAGCTTTTGATGTAGAGGTGACGTCAAAGTAGGGCACAAGGATCCCTTTCAACCAGGTCCTGTCTACTAGGCTACTGGTGGGGGGATGGGGGCAGGGGGGAGTTAACCAAGTAAAAAGAACAAATGGTGGACATAAATCGGAACAAATCAAACATTCCCCCCAGTCACAGATCTGGAATTAATCCATCAATATTTGGCTCACCACGTAACCCCAGTATGGACCAAGCCATACGCAAATCAGTCTTGACCATGCTCTCCATGGGAACAGTCCAGCCAGAGCTGCCAGGCCATGTCCTCCATGGACCGGAAACAAGCATCCTGGAAACAGTTTTGGAATATTACCCATCACCAACCCGGCTAGCTTGAATCTAGTGGCACAGTGAGCGCCAATCCACATCTGGGCATACCTATCCTAATTATGTTGATCAAACCAAAACAACAAATGATAGACAGAATGCTGAACAAAGTCAAACATTCAACCCAGTCAAAGATCTAGGTGTAATTCCATTGTGTTTTTTGCTCACCACACCACCACAGTTTAGACCCAGTCCTATACAAATCAGCCTTGACCATTATCTCCATGGGACCATTCCAGCCTGGACTTCCAGGCCATGTCCTCTCTGAACCAATCACAACAATTCTGGGATTGGTTTTAGGGTATTACCCCTCAGCCAGGCTAGCTTGAATCCAGAGGCACAGTGAGCATGGGACCCACATCTGGGTATAACGTTCCCACTTGGATTGACCAAAGTGAAAAGAACAATTGGTTGACGGAATACTGAATCCATCAAACATTCACCCCCAGTCACTGAAGTGGGTTTTATCCATATTTTTTTTGCTCACCATGCCACCCTAGTATGGACCCAATCATATGCAAATCAGTCCTGGCCCTTCTCCCCATGGGTACACCCCAGCCCAAACTGCCCCTCCAGGCCCTCCCTGGACTGGAAAAAAGCATCCTGGACAGGCTTCAAGGTATTATCCCTCATCAGCCAGGCTAGCTTGGATCCAGTGGAAAAATGAGCAAAGGACCCACATTTGGGCACACCCTTCCCACATAGGCAACCAAAGCAAAAAGAAAAATGATGGAAGGAGTTCTGGACAAACCAAACACTCACTCAGTCGCAGATATGGGTTTCATCCATTGTTTTTTTTGTGCACCACGCCACCCTAGTTTGGACCCAGCTGTATGTAAATCAGTCTGGACCATGCTCCCCATGGGAACAGTCTAGCTCAAACTGCCAGGCCAGGTCCTGCCTGGACTGGAAACAACCATCCTGTGACCAATTTTGAAATATTACCCCTCATCAGCCAAGCAAACTTAAATTCAGTGGCACAGTGAGCACATGACCCACATCTGGGCATCCCCTTCCCCCTTAGAGTGACTAATGCAAAAATAACAAATGATGGACAGAATGCCAAACAAATCAAACATTTACCCCAGTCAAAGATCTGGGTTTAATCAACTGTTGTTTTGCTCACCACGCTTCTCCAGTTTGGACCCAGCCATATGCAAATCAGTCTTGACCCTGCTCCCCATGGAAACAGTCCAGCCTGAACTCCCAGGCCAGGTGGTCCCTGGACCGGTATAGGTTAATACCCCCTCATCAGCCAAGCAAGCATGAATCCACTGGCACATTGAGCACGGGACCCACATCTGAGCATACCCTTCCCACTTAGGGCAACCAAAGCAAAAAAGAAAAAACGATATACAGAATGCTGAACAAATCAAAAATATACCCCCAGTCAAAGATCTGGATTTGTAATCCATCATTTTTTTTGCTCAATACGCAACCCCAGTTTGGAACCAGCCATATACAACTCAGTCTTGACCCTGCTCCCCCTGGGAACAGTCCAGTCGAACTACCAGACAAGGTCCTACCAAGACTGGAAACAACCATCTTGGGACCGGTTTATGAGTATTACCCACATCAGCCATGCTAGCTTCAGTCCAGTGGCACAGTGAGCACAGGAATCACGTCTGGGCATACCCTTCCCTCTTAGGGCAACCAAAGCAAAAAGAACAAATGATGGATGGAATGCTGAACAAATCAAACATTCACTCAAAGCCCCAAATCTAGGTTTAATTTATTGTTTTTTTGCACACCATGTTACCCCAGTTTGGACCTAGCAATATGCAATTCAGTCTAAACCCTGTTCCACAAGAGAACAGTCAAGCCGAATTGCAAGGCCAGGTCCTCCCGGGACTGGAAAAAAACATCCTGAGACTGGTTTCAGGGTATTACCCTACATTAGCTAGGCTAGCTTGAAATCCAGTGACAGAGTAAATATGGGACCCACATCTGGGCATACCCTTCCCACTTACGGTGACCAAAGCAAAAAGAACAAATAATGGACAGAATGCACAAAAAGACTAACATTTCTCCCCAGTCTTAGATCTGTATTGATCCATTGTTTTGTTGCTTTGCTCACCACACTACCCCAGTTTGGACGCAGTCATGTGCAAAAATGTCTCGACCCTGCTGCCCATGGGAACAGTGCAGCCTGAACTGCCAGGCAGGTCCTTCCTGGACTGGAAACAAGCATCCTGGGACCAGTTTGAGGGTATGACCCCTGATCAGCCAGGCTAGCTTGAATCCAGTTGCACAGTGAGTGTGGGACCCACTCCTGGTCACACCCTTCCCACTTAGGGTGACCAAAGCAAAAAGAACAAATGATGGAAGGAATTCTGAACAAATCACACATTGACCCACAGCCACAGATCTGGGTTTAATCCATCCATTTTTTTGTTCACCACACCACCCCAGTTTGGACCAAGCCATTATCAATATCAGTTTTGACCCTGCTTCACATGGGAGCAATCCAGCCCAAACTGCCCGGCCAAGTCATCCCTGGACTGAAAACAACCATCAGGGAACAGGTTTCTGGGTAATACCCCTCATCATCCAGGCTAGCTTGATTCCAGTGGCACAGTGCCCACAGGATACATGTTGGGCATGCTTTTCCACTTAGGAGGACCAAAGAAAAAGAACAAACCTTGGACTAAATGCTGAACAAATCAAACTTTCACTCCCAGTCACAGATCTGTGTTTAATCCATTTATTTTTTGCTCACAAGTACAACACCACTTGCAAATCAGTCTTGAACCTGCTCCCCATGGGAAAAGTAGATCTCGAACTGCCAGGCCAGGTCCTCCCTCCCTGGAAACAAGCATCCTGAGACTGGTTTCAAGGTATTGCCCCTCATCTGCCAAGCTTGCTTGAATTTAGTGGCACAGTGAGCACAGAACCCAAATCTGGGCACACCCTTCCCACTTATGGTGACCAAAGCAAAAAAGAGCAAATGACGGACAGAATGCTAAGAAAATCAAACATTCAGCCCAAATCACAGATCCTGGTTTAATCCATTGTTTTTTTTGCTCACACCACCACCTGAGTTTGGACCCAGCCATGTGCAAATCAGTCTTGGCCCTGCTCCCCATGGAAACAGTCCAGCCTGAACTGCCAGGCCAGCCCTCTCTGGACCAGAAACAAGCATCGTAGGACCAGCTTCAGATTATTAGCCCTCATCAGCCAATCTAACTTGAATCCAGGGGCCCAGTGAGCACCGGACCCAATTCACAAAAGTTATCTGAGACAAAATCCTAACTTAACGACTTTCGGTATTTGCAAAAGGCATTTAGGAGTAGTAAAGTTAGGATTCCTAACTTTATTACTCCTAAACTGAGACAAAATCCTAACTTTACAATTTTCGGTATTTACAAAAGGCATTTAGGAGTAGTAACATTAGGAATCCTAACTTTACTACTCCTAAATGCCTTTTGTGAACACCGAGAGTCGTAAAGTTAAGATTTTGTCTCAGAGTACTTTTGTGAATCAGGCCCATCCTTCTCACTCAGGGCAACTAAAGCAAAATGAACAAATGATGGACAGACTACTGTGCAAATCAAACATTCAACGCCAGTCACAGATCTGGGTTTAATCCATCATTTTTTTTCTCACCACACCACCCCAGTTTGCACCCAGCTATTTGCAAATCAGTCTTGACCCTGCTCCCCATGGGAACAGTCCAGCCCGAACTACCAGGCCAGGTCCTCCCTGGACTGCATACAAGCACCCTGGGACCAGATTCTGGGTGTTTACCCTCATCAGCCAGGCTAGCTTGAATCCAGTAGAACAATGAGCGATGGACTCATGTCTGGGCACACCCTTTTCACTTAAGGGGACCAAAGGAAAAAGAGCAAATGATTTACAGAATGCTGAACAAATCAAACATTCACCCACAGCGACAGATCTGGGGTCAAGCCATCATCAATGTTTGTTCACTAGGCCATCATTTTTTGCTTGCTACGATACCCCGGGTTAGACCCAGCCATGCTTCCCATGGGAACATTCCAGCCATAACTACCAGCCCAGGCTCTACCTACACCAGTGGAAAGGCGGGATTTTTTCTTCTAGAGTCTGCTTACCATTCTCCAAAATCCCGTCACAGGTCGACTGGACCTTTTTACCTGTCATAGAGTGAATTAGGCAACCTATTTACCAATAATCGCTACTAGCAACAATTCCCATTTGCCTTCCCCAAAGGACCACTGACTAAGAACCAAGTTTAAAGATTTATTACAGAAATTAAAACAGCTGAAGATACAAACACCTCAACACGAGTTTCAAAAGGTAAACAGGCACTAATACAAACATAATCCTACGGAAAAGTCTTAGGCGGCTTATGAATAATACGAGAATCAGTTCCAGAACCATCAGGCTAACAAAAATTGCTGTAACTTGAGTTCTAGTATGTATTGGAAAGAAAAGTCAAGTTAATCTATCCCTACCCTATACTAAGTGACATCCCTACTCAACAATAGCCCATTCCTAGCAAAAGGTGTCAGCCGTGGTGACTTCCAAAGAAGTTCACTCAGTTTCTCTTGAGTCTGGTGTAATTCTCAAACCTAGCTAAGCTCTCTGCCCATCCAACCGCTCTCTCTAGCTCCTCAGCCCATCTGCTCTGCTTCCACCCTCGGGGTGCTGTCCCTAATACAAAACCCCACAATACTGGTGACACGCCTTCAGGTACGCCCCTCTCGAAGGTGTTGGTTTCCAAAATTTTCCATCATGGCACTCTTCCATCCTTTTCTGTTAAAACGTCCTTGGGTCCCAGACTCTCCGTTGCTTCAAGTTGTATCTTTAAATTCCTCAGCTACTCCTCCATGTCTGAGTCTAGCATCCTAACACTCATACACAATGGGCCCTTCTACTCTACTGTCTGCTTGGTGATGCACCTGCAAGGAAATACATGAGAATCGGCGCACACATTCTTTTAGCGTTGATTAATTTTAGCCAAAGGCCGCTTTTACAAAATAATTCTACCATTTAATGCGAAGAAAACATTTCCAGTCAGGCCTACTCGATTTCCATGGACTGGACCTCTGCATGTTATATAGGCCCCACATTCTACATGAATAATCTCTCCGTTGTTTAGGCCTCCAACTTTAAAGCAAATACATTTTCTACTTCGAGCAGCTTATCACGTATATAAAAATGCATATATGGATTTTAATAAAGCAGACCTAAACATCCAATGGTGTTCTATTTAAACGGCATCATTAGTGTTACAAAAACCCTTTACATATGCGGGTGCTGACTACTTGTACATATGATGCACCCCTACAATTTTTCACTTCTGTCTAGCGCTCTCTCACCAGAAACAAGCATCCTGAGTCCTTTTTTGGGGTATTACCCCTCATCAGCCAGGCTAGCTTGAATCAAGTGGCACAGGCAGCATGGGAACCATGTCTAGGCATACTCTTCCCTCTTACGGCGAATAAAGCAAAGAGAACAGATAATGAATGGGATGCTAAACAAATCAAACAGTCACCCCCAGTCACAGAACTGTGTTTATTCCATTGTTACTGGTGGGTGATAATCAACCCTTAGTGTGTGGCTAGGACACTACCTATTGAAGTGTAAGTGCCTGCCCTCCTCATTCCTCCCAGTCTAGGAAGACCCACCAGAATACAACTGAATGTAGATGCAGTTGAGTATCTTGTGTTGTGGCTGTCTAGAGCGAATTCACAAATGTAGCTGTCACCCAGCCCAGACGTGAATTGAAGACAGGCTGCCAGGTACATAGAGCAGTAAGTGCAGTGAAATATTCACTTTCTAAAAGTGGCATTTCTATATCAGTAAGGTTACATCTAACTTCACATTTAAAGAGGATTTATCAGTAAGAATCTAAAGAGGTAATACATGAAAAAGCTACTCCTCTCTGATAAGGAATTATCACTCCAACAGGTATAAGGGGAAAGGATGTAGCTTCACGGCTAGAGCGGTCGCCGTCGGAGTTGGGAACCGCATTCGAGTCTCGGCAGCAACGCTCAACATCCTGTGATTCTGGGAAAATCCCTTTATCTCCCTGTGCCTAACAAAAATGAATGTGTCCTTGTGTAACGAAACTGGTGCTATGTAAAGCGCTCTCATACCCTTTATCTTCGGGTCTAGTTTGCACTATATAAAACTCTAAAAAGAATAATATTAGTAACGGAATTCCCAATGCTAACCTATAAAAGGGGTAGGCCTCACAGCAGTGACAAATCAATTTAACAGTTTATCACTACTAGGACAAGCAAAACATAACAGTACATGTCCTACCTTTTACTTACATACCATCCTGCCCTTAGGGCTACCCTGGGCCTACCTTAGGGGGAAGTTATATGTAATAAAAGGGATTTTAAGACTTGGCAAGTAGTTTTAAATGCAATGTCGAAGCGGCAGTAGCATTGCACATACAGGCTCTTCAGAGGAAGACCTCAGACAGGTTTGAAAGGCTACTTCTATGGGTGGCACATCAGTGCTCCACTCCAAGTTCTTGTATTTAACTCACAGGCCATTGGGTATATGCTTATACCACTTTACAACAAAAGTATAAATAAATTGTAAATGGCAATCATGTATACACCAATTACACACATGTTTAGGGAAGAAGCACATGAACTTCAGCACTGGTTTGCAGTGGTAAAGTGCTTAGAGTCCTACGGCCAACAAAAGATACAGCAAAACGCAGGGGCGGCTCTTTCACTACACCAGAGGAGCTTCGCCCCACTGTCCGCTGAGGCAAACAAAAATAAAATGATCTTAATTCAGATCGTTTTATTTTTCATCCTGTGGCTGAGTCTTGGGGGCGGGCTAGAGCAGTGCAGCTGGGGTAGTAGGTGTGGTGGGCCCTGCTGTTAGTGCGCATGACGGTGTGGCCGGTCGTCTTAGAACGGTGAAACCATCATGCGCACTGACGTCTCTCCAACCCAGCTGTGTTGCTGGTTGGAGAGATCAGCAGGCACAGGCTTCGAGCTCTCAATGGAGCACAAAACAAGCCAGCTCCTACACTATTCCGGCACTGCTGTCATGGTGAGAGCAGCCTTGAGATTTGCCGCAAGGGAAGCTGGGACTTCAGCCTTTGCCCAGAGGGGAAGACCAGTGAGCAGAGTGGCGAGCAGTTGTTCGTCAGGTAATTTTTTTTCAGCCCCCTCATACTACCCCTGCTCTGCTCACCACATTTCCCTTACACCAGCCGCAACTGGCAAAACATGGAGGTAAAAAGCAAAAAGATTGGGGGAAGACCACCATAAGAATGCCAGGTCTAACAGCCTCAATGACAAGTAGAGGATATGAGGTGCACACTTACCTTCACACAGGACTGGGAGAAAGTATTTCTTTGCCGCAGGCACAGCAAAGCAAGCTTCTCGAAACTATAGACAGAGCACACACAGAGCAAAACTCTGTTTAACACAGGTAGAGAAAGTGTCCATAAACAAAAGGTGCATTATGGGCAAAGTAAGATTCCCTTACCATAAGGGCAGGAAAATTAGTACAAGTAACACAATTTGCTAGGCCATCAACGCCAAATAAAAGGTGTGTTGTGAAGTGTGTAGCAAATGCACTATGAGACACATCCCAACAATCAAATACCGTCAATGTTTTATCAAAGGTTATACTTTTACAAATGTTATTACTCCATAGCCATTGAGCTCATGTTACGATAGCTCCAAGTAACATTGCCTCAGTAGATAGAAGACTCTTCAAACCCAAAATGTTTTAAGTCTATAATGAGAAGCTAGTATAGAATTTGTTTCCAGTCTTCCATACACATTCCAGACAATGTGCTCAACATTTTGAATTCGACAGGTAAAGAACATGAGGAATGTGGGTAGGGTAGGCTAGGTGCTATACCAACTAGTTTGCTAAAATTCAGTTTTAGGAGACTTGTGCCAATATCCATCCATACATGCTACCAAATTGAAGATCCCATGCAAATCGATGTGTCTCCCCTATCTGAAGTGTCTGCATGCCATCAATTTTGTAGTGTGCTTTATAATAAAAGTATAATTGAATGAATAGCCAGTTAGCACAACAGCAGGAAAACAATTGCTTCAAATTCATTTGCGATGAGAGAAATGAAATGGAATTTCCGAATGTAAGATCTTCTGGATGTAGTCATTTTACAGCTGTTAAGTTGACCTTTAATTTCAACAATACTGATTAAGCTTTGCACACATTGAAACAGAGGACTTCATGTACACGGCGAAGGGACACATCTAGGGGAATGCTACTTTTCCCACTCCAATACATAGCAAGAATGAGACTGCACAGAAATATTAGCATTGAACCATGACAGAGTAGGGTTTCACACAGACAGTACTGCTGACAAAGTTAAAATACTTTAGTGACCCTTCATCACCCTGCTTTACTTATTTCAGAACAGTAAGTCTCTGGATGTAGTAAGAGTTGGGCCACAAAGAAAGTTGCCAGAGCGTTTCTTCAGAAAAGTCTCTGTGAAGGATAATATTGATTTCTGCCACCTCCTAGTGCTGGGGCACTGTGTGCTTCTTAAGCACCAATACAGGCATCCTTGCGCCATGGAGCAAAGGTGCCTGCATTACAGGCAGGATTGTTTTTGTACAGGGAGGGACACCTTGCTGCACAAAAAGAATCCTTAACTGAGTTTTCCTCTTTCTATTTGTGCAGCAAAATGATATTTCTCCTTATTCTGCTTCACTGGGGAAGGCGTAGCATTCTGATGCATTTACAGGTTTAAAAGTCTTTGCAAATCTGGGAATGTGTCAAATCCATGGGTGGATGCATTGGAATGCCCATGGAACTCCTTTCCAATGCAAGGTAATACAAGGCAGCACCTAGCGCTGTCTATTGTGACTTTGGGCCTTATTTAGAGATTGGCGGTCTCATGAACCGCCGTACTGGTGGTGGCGTTCCAAATGTGGGGAGCTCTGGGATTCGATATCCGTATTACGAGTTGTGCAGATTGGCCTTTAAAAGACCTCTGCCAAACGCATCCGAACCGTTGACACCGCCAGCCAACTCCGAGCACACCGGCCGCGGAGTGGGTCTATGATGCTGTGGGAGGCTTGGAATGCCAGTGAAACCGCCAACTCGAGTAAGAGTTTCTTTCAAGCCGGCGTGACCATGGGGGTCCAATCACCACATCTGAGATGGCGGAAAGAAATGGATAAAATGCCAAAGTTCACCTCTACTCACCCCTACTTGTCAACTGCCGTCATGGAGCCCATCGTGCATAACCTGCTGCTGCTCTACCTCCTCGAGCACTTTCAAAATCCAGTCCATCACAATCAAAATCGGCAGCAAGTCATTCACCTACCTGTTGCCATAAACTCCTCTGCAAAGCAATGCACCACCATGGACCAGGCAAGGGAGGTGGGGTCTTCAAGTAATTTACACATATACAGGGGCTCTGTCTGAGATTGTTTCTTATCAATCATCAAAAATACATCTGTAGGATGCCCTCCTTGGCCAAAGCGGCACAAAAGGGGGTGGTGATGGACGGAGCATCTGAACCGACCAAACACTCACACCCAGTCAAAAGATCTGGGTTTAATCCATCACCGTTCTTTAGCCCACTCTGCCACCCCAGTTCAGACATGGCCATATGCAAATCAGTCTGCCCCTGTGCCTCATGGGAACAGTCCAGTCCGAACTGCCAAGCCATGCCTACCCTGGACTCAAAACAAGCTTCCTAGGACCGGTTTCTTGTATTTCGGCCGTCTTCAGCCAGGCGTGCTTGAATTCAGTGGCAAAGTGAGCAAGGGACTCACGTCTGAGCATACCCTGCCAACGTATGGCGCACAAAGCGGTATAAAAGGGGGTGGTGATGGACGGAGCATCTGAACCAATCAAAAACTCACACCCAGTCAAAAGATCTGGGTTTAATCCATCACCGTTCTTTAGCCCACTCTGCCACCCCAGTTCAGACATGGCCATATCCAAATCAGTCTGACCCTGTGCCTCATGGGAACCGTCCAGCCCGAACTGCCAAGCCATGCCTTCACTTGACCGGAAACAAGCTTCCTAGGACCGGTTTCTGGCATTTCAGCCGTCTTCAGCCAGGCTTGCTTGAATCCAGTGGCAAAGTGAGCAAGGGACACACGTCTGAGCATATCCTGGCAACTTATGGCGAACAAAGTGGTACAAAAGGGGGTGGTGATGGACGGAGTATCTGTACCAATCAAACACTCACACCCAGTCAAAAGATCTGGGTTTAACCCATCACTGTTCTTTAGCCCACTCTGCCACCCCAGTTCAGACATGGCCATATGCAAATCAGTCTGACCCTGTGCCTCATGGGAACAGTCCAGCCCGAACTGCCAAGTCATGCTTTCCCTGGAGCGGAAACAAGCTTCCTAGGACAGGTTTCTGGCATTTCAGCCGTCTTCAGCCAGGCTTGCTTGAATCCAGTGGCAAAGGGAGCAAGGTACTCACGTCTGAGCATACCCTGCCAACTTATGGTGAACAAAGCGATACAAAAGGGGGTGGTGATGGACGGAGCATCTGCACCAATCAAACACTCACACCCAGTCAGAAGATCTGGGTTTAATGCATCACCGTTCTTAAACCCACTCTGCCACCCCAGTTCAGACATGGCCATATGCAAATCAGTCTGACCCTGTGCCTCATGGGAACAGTCCAGCCCGAACTGCCAAGCCATGCCTTCGCTGGACCAGAAACAAGCTTCCTAGGACCGGTTTCTGGCATTTCAGCCGTCTTCAGCCAGGCTTGCTTGAATCCAGTGGCAAAGTGAGCAAGGGACTCACGTCTGCGCATACCATGCCAATTTATGGCGAACAAAGTGGTACAAAAGGGGGTGGTGATGGACAGAGCATCTGAACCAATCAAACACTCACACCCAGTCAAAAGATCTGGGTTTAATCCATCACCGTTCTTTAGCCCACTCTGCCACCCCAAATCACAGTACACAGGGTCAGACTGATTTGCATATGGCCATTTCTGAACTGGGGTGCCGAGTGGGCTAAAGAACGGTGATGGATTAAACCCAGATCTGTTGACTGGGTGTGAGTGTATGATTGGTTCAGATGCTCCGTCCATCACCACCCCCTTTTGTACCGCTTTGTTCACCATAAGTTGGCAGGGTATGCTCAGACGTGAGTCCCTCGCTCACTTTGCCACTGGATTCAAGCAAGCCTGGCCGAAGACGGCTAAAATGCCAGAAACCGGTCCTAGGAAGCTTGTGTCCGGTCCAGGGAAGGCATGCTTGGCAGTTCGGGCTGGACTGTTACCATGAGGCACAGGGTCAGACTGATTTGCATATGGCCATGTCTGAACTGGGGTGTTAGAGTGGGCTAAATAACGGTGATAGATTAATCCCAGATCTGTTGACTGGGTGTGAGTGTTTGATTGGTTCAGATGCTCTGTCCATCGCCACCCGCTTTTGTACCGCTTTGTTCGACATAAGTTGGCAGGGTATACTCAGACGTGAGTCCCTTGCTCACTTTGCCACTGGATTCAAGCAAGCCTGGCTGAAGACGGCTGAAATGCCAAAAACCGGTCCTAGGAAGCTTGTTTCCGGTCAAGGGAAGGCATGGCTTGGCAGTTCGGGCTGGACTGTTCCCATGAGGCGCAGGGTCAGACTGATTTGCATATGGCCATGTCTGAACTGGGTGGCAGAATGGGCTAAAGAACGGAGATGGATTAAACCCAGATATGTTGACTGGGTGTGAGTGTTTGATTAGTTCAGATGCTCCGTCCATCACCACCCCCTTTTATACCGCATTGTTCGCCATAAGTTTGCAGAGTATGCTTAGGCATGAGTCCCTTGCTCACTTTGCCACTGGATTGAAGCAAGCCTGGCTGAAGACGGCTGAAATGCCAGAAACCGGTCCTAAGAAGCTTGTTTCAGGTCCAGGGAAGGCATGGCTTGGCAGTTCGGGCAGGACTGTTCCCATGAGTCACAGGGTCAGACTGATTTGCATATGGCCATATCTCACCTGGGGTGGCATAGTTTGCTAAAGAACGGTTATGGATTAAAACCAGATCTGTTGACTGGGTGGGAGTGTTTGATTGGTTTAGATGCTCCGTCCATCACCACCCCCTTTTGTACCGCTACGTACTGTGGAGCTGCACAATACACTAGCTGATGTCACAACTACTATTGGAAAGGGCCTGTCTTGTAGGCAAGCGTGATTTGTCCTCAATTTGTGTGGGAAATTACAGGTAGTATGATCTGAAAGTATGTAACTAAATGTTACCCTTCTGTCTATCTTCCATCTATGAGACTCTGTGTTCCCCAACCAGCCATGGTTGTTGTCACTGCCAAGGAATCCCTCAACAACAAGGGAAGTACACTTTAATGAGGCCCATAGTAGAACACAAAACTATTAATAATGGTTCTGTCGGAACAAAATACACAATGATATAGTATTTCTTATTGCGTTACTTAGAGAATCCGTCACTGCACGGGTACCAGAATAGTGGTATCAATACACACAAAGCACCCTGACCACAAGGGAAATAAAGTTTTAGTCATATATTTCCATCATATCTGAATCATGTTAAAAACATTAATGTTGCTGTCCAACAAAAACATATAAAACATATACACTGAATAGACTTTGTGCAGAATTGATATACACTTAAAAACCAACATACATTGAAGTCAAATCACACGGTTCTTTAACAAGATCAACTATAATTGCAATAAACCAATAGGTACATCAATTCATTCTTGGGTCCTAGTGGGTTTTTGTATAGCTGATTCATGGAAAGAAGAAATGCGTCGACGTTTCGACCCTGGGGGGGCGATGCGCTGGTTGTGCGCATCAAAGGCGAGTCTTCATCAGGACTGTACAAAGGTGGGATAGCCTTCAATTGACCTCGGCTCCTCTTGGAAACCTGGTCCTGTATGATTAGAGTTGCTGGTCAGCTCACTCAGTCAACACGATTGTCCTTCGACCTCAGTGGTGGTTAATCTACCGGCTTGTGTAGATGAAAAGGTTATGGTTTCCTTGATTTAGAAAACGGGTGCCAGCATCTGTCTCCTTCTGTGCAGGTCACGCGAATGCCGTAGAATACTGCAGACAGTGGAGCAGGCTTTTGGTCTCCTGAAAGCCAGATTCAGATGTCTGGACCAGACTGGGGGAGCCCTCCTCTACTTGCCCGGGAAGGTGTGTAAGTTCACAGTGGCCTGTTGCATACTACACAACATTGCCCTTTGACAGAACATCTCTTACATCTCAGAGGATGCAGGCCATGAAGACCCATCGGGTGGGGACTCTGTAATGCCAAATGACAATGATGATAGTGGTGAAGAGGAAGGTGCTGACTTGCGTCCGGATCTCATCTATAACTACTTCTCCTGAGTGCAAGTATGGTGTGAGATGTGATGACTTTGACAATTCTTGCAACTCTTGTAATGATGTTCTGAAGAGGCTGTGAATGCTACATATTAGGAATATAAGGTCTGGAACTATCTTGAGAAAGGTGTTTGTTTTGTCGGAGTAGCTTTGTTCAACTGTAAATGTTATTTTGGACTTTGTTTGCTAGAAGTTGCTAATGTGATATGTGTCGAATGTATGTTTTCTTAGCCAATCTCTCTGTGTTGGTCTGTTTTAGGTACCTTCACCATGTCAACTTCTTTTGGACATTTCATAGTTGTGACATTAGTAGGTATATGACGTATTCAGATGCACGAAGTGGACATGGATTGGTCCTGAGAATGTCTGTCACAAGGTTTGGGTTTACAATGCAGGTGCCAAGACAGCTTGCACAGCGATAGGATGGAAGCTACCTGGCTTCCATGGAGCTTGTTCCTTGCGGTGCGTTAGTCCTAATGCAATATGTGTGCCCTCATGTGATCCACCACAATGTTGTGTTGTGCCCAATTCATGCTATCCTGCCTTCACCTTGGCTAATTCCTCTTTGTCTGTGAACTGTTGATGTTACTGCCAGTTGTAGGTCAAAGCGATTGTATTACATCACTGACATTTGTTTGTGACATTTCACCAGATGCAAGTAACACTGGATTGAAAAGAACCCGTGGTCAGAAACTGTTGTACTGACATGTGTCTGTTTATTTCTTTATTTGATGTAGGATTCCTTTTGTGCAGTAGGCAATATGACTCCAGCTGATGATGTATACCTAACTGATTGTTGCCTGTTTTGTAGGACATTATCAGATATATTCCCTCCTTCCATGTTGTGAAAGTCTGCAAGTGATGATCTGATCATTGACTCAGAATAACTGAGTCATGTCTTATTTGCTTTGTTACTGACATCATGTCAGCAATAGATTAAAGATGTTCTCAGCCCAGACACTTGTATATATGTGTTGTTGTGACATGGTAGTGATCCTGAGCTGAACATTGTTTTCCTACAACATACCACAATACTTCCAGAAGTCCCTAGTTTTTACATTGCAGTTCTCCTTTAGTATATTTTCATTGTTGTATGTGAGAATTACAACAGGAGGCAATGCTTTAGTGACGTGTTTTTAATGAAGTGAAGAAGGCCAAAGAATTCAAGTAATTCAGATTTGTAAAGAGCTGCTCATCACTCCAGGGGGTGTCCAGGGGCTGGGGATAGACAGGTCAGTCAAACATCTAGGTCTTGAGTGCTCTTCCGAAATCAGAGAGGGTGGTGGAGGTCCAGAGGTAGAGGGGAAGGTTGTTAAAGAATCAACATGAAAATCAACAGTGCAAACAATAAGTGAATTCTTCAGTCATGATGGATGAAAACATTGTAGTACAGTACAAATGGTCATGAGTCCAAAGTCCAACATACTCCTACCATCAGGTGAGCAGGAATAAGTCCAACAAAGTGAATGTGTAGTTCACACAGGAGAACATTAGGGTCGAGATTTCTTACTGGCGGTGGTGGGTATTTTGCTATCCTGAGCTCCTTGGTTTTTGGATGGAGGTCCCCTCTTCTTTTTGTCTGAGAAGGATCTGATGCTGCTGAGACGGGATCGCTTGCAGGCATGTAGACCTCTACCATGGCCTCCTTTCCTGTGGCTGCAGCCGATGTTGATGGTGGGGATGCACTTGGACCACGGGAAGGGGTAGATGCAGGTGGAAAATCCCTGTAAAGGGTGGTGTTAATGTCCTGCAGCATCCCAACCAGGGAGGCCATCTTGGTGCAGGTGTCGGCCTTGTCGGTATGGATGCCTGCAACCTCGCTGTGGATGTCGGCCGCCTGAATGTGGGGCCGGCCACCTCAGTGTGGATATCAGCAACATCTCAGTATGTGTCTCTGTGCAGCTCCTTTATTTCCTGGATTTCCAACAAATCCTGGCCCATGATTCTTTGAGAGTTCTGGTATACTCCCAGGACTTGAGTGATCGTAGTCTGGTTTTCCGTGGCCTCAGTTTGCTCACTCTCGGGGCCCACAGTTACCTCCCACCTACTAAGCCTACCCCCACAGACCTGTGCCCTTGGTGCAGACCGCACCCTCCCACTGGATCCTGGTTCCTCCGAGAATAGCGTGGTGTTAGACATCGAATAATCTAGGACTGGGGTGCACAGGATGGTACTAACTGTTCTAGGTGCACCGGTTGGGGGGCAGTCTTTGGCTGTGATGTTTCAGCGGTGGTATGAGGTGTTGTAATGGGCACAGTGAACCCCACTGTTAGCATCTGCCCAGGCTGACCAGATGAGTCAGGATCATCATCCACGCCCACCTCTTCAGGAGCGTTGGAATCACTAAGAGTTTTGTCCTGTGGCAGAGAGGACTCTGTTCATTTTCCAATCTCTGTGCTGGTGCAGTGGTGGATCGACCTGTTGAGAGATAGAGAACAATGTTAATGTTGAAAGTGAGGTATTTATTTCCACGTTGTTTGTGTCAAGGTAAATGGGGACCTAGAATAGAACAAAATAGATAGAGATTAGTAAGGGTGGGCGTAGTTTGCGAAGTAGCGCTACGCGTAGCTACGCAAAGTGCACTTCGCACTACGCGAGCTACACGTAGCACTACGCGAACTGCATAGTAGCATGTTCGCACTGTGCAAGATATCGTTTTCAATGATTGCACAGTGCGGACAAGTATCCGGCACTGTGCAATCATTGAAAACGGCATCTTGCACAGTGGGAGCTGTACTTTTCTGCCGCTGGAGCAGATTTTTACTCGAGCTGCAGCTTTCTCAACGCAGACAGGTAGTTTCCCATCGCGAGCGGTCGCGAGCATGTGCGACCACTCGCAATAAGAAACCTGACCTCCCCACGTTAAGAATCTCGCCAGGAGGATTATTTTACATGCTCGTGATCGGCAGCTTGATGTTGCTGATCATGAACAAGGAAAAAGTCTCACGAGAATGTAATTTTGCTTGCTTGCGGTCGCCAACTTGACGTTGAGGACCGCGAGCAAGCAAAAAATGACCGCTGCACTACGCTGCGCATGTTTGCACTGTGCTACGTGCAGTTCGTGTAGTGCGAAGTTGCGCAAACTTCGCACACTACGCAAGCGTAGCGTAGTGCTTTGCCCAGGGTTAGAGATTAGTATTGTCATCTATTTATTTATTTGCGTGTTTGTATCGCGCTGGGATCGACTCCCGAAGGATAATCTCCGCGCCTTTGGCAGCCATAATGCAAATAACGAGTACTGGCAGTGAATGCTAACAGTTTTGGAATAGGAAAGTTTTTAATTGTTTCCTAAACGGGAGGTGGTCCTTACAAAGTCTCAAAGTTAGTGGGAGACTAGATGGTTACTAGACATTTGTAGACATTCAATAGATGTATTACATTTCATCAGCTCATTAGCTGTGCAGATATGTGGTATTTTTCCACAAAGGGGGTGCTTCGTCCTTAGCAAACCATGTATGGACGAGTAACATTATTAGTTTATGAAAACGAGGGTACCTGGTTTGTTTGTTTACCGCTTTTTTATTTTATGCGGAAATCAAAACAAAGACCCAAAGGTTCATATGTTCAATGACAAACATTTATGTTTCGTTTGAAAGGACATGTACAGAACACATTTGCAGTTTTTGTCTGAGAAACAATACATCTTACATTTACCAAAAACTATTTTTTATACATCCTAAATAAATAAGGCAAAGTGACAATAATTGTACAATGAAAAATAATAACAATGAAATAACAACAATAACATCCAGAATTCATCCAAAGGAATACACCAGCTGTTAATTTAAAAAACACAAGAACTCCGTTCGCCTAGAAGTAGGTGATTGTCACGGAGTTGCTTAAAGCTGCATGGGCAATTATTTTTAACCCCTACAGGATGCTTAAGTCATTATACACCCTAATTTTTGGGTCTTAAAGTTAATTACACGCCCTATGCAGTGATTATATGGAAAAGGCCGACGCGTTTCTAATCCCTGCTGTGATTTGCGGGATTATCATCAGGGCACTGGCACACGGTGTAACCTGGAACATGAGATTAATACAACTTGACCCTACTCCTCTATTTCTTTTTTGCTGATGTTTACTTCTATGAAATTAGACTATCATGTACCTGAAATTCGTGAGATCCCCTCACATTGGTGAATGTAGGTGGTATCTCTTCCAATTAGGATCTGGAAACTGTCAAGGACACCTCCTATTAATTTACAGAAAATTATTTCAGATGGAATTTTATGTAAGCTGCTTTAGGTTCCAATATAAAAGCACTTACTTTAGACTGATAGTTTTGGAGTTCGCCTGGGGCTCACATTCACTTATATTGCCAGTATGACTCTCAGCTGCTCCCTTCACTTTGACCTCGAGCTGCCAATGGTAAACAATGCCCCCTAATTAGAACCTTATTTGAAATTGTGAATGACCCAAACATTTCACACAAAACAAGATATCTTACTGGTGTGCGATGGCACGTATATTTAAATGCTCGGGAACTTCTATTTGTTGAAATCCTACGTTTATAGATATTGCTGGCTGCACTGGGAACGGACCGGAGGAGGAAGCAGAAAGAACGAGTGGAACGACATTCTCGTTATTAATTTGACACATGCCACGTGTCATGCTTATTATTTGCTGTTATGCTGCTTAAATTACCAAAAATACGCCTACCGCGAGCAGCACGGTATTCATTTTAAAAGGCAATTCAACCGCAGCTGATGGAGAAATCTCGGCAGGAAGTTGGGCCTTATTTACCTATCACGGTGTGTTGTGGGGCATGTAGTCATATTTGCAGATCATCACCAAAGCTTTCGACACGGTAACGTGTCTTGAAGCATTATAACTGGGTCATGATTCATAGCCTTCGAGCCAGCTAAATGTCAGTGCATTATAGAAGTAGATGCACAATGTATGTTTGTATGTGTAGAATTTCACGAGGTATATACATATTAGGGCCCTTCGTTGTTAGGCAGTGGAACAACATTTGTTGGCTGGTAGCCACAGGTCAGGTGCATTCTCTATCATTGGCAGCTGGAGGAACTTTGATGTAAATGAAGATAAAAGGCTGGTAATCAAGTATATGGCATTTATTATGCACCACAGAGAATAACTGGTGATCCCATCAGAAAGCAGGGAGCTAACTGACAAGGCAGAACAGGATAGAGAATGACATCAGGGAAATGGAATGTCAGGCTTAAAGGGATACAGCAAAACATAAGTATAGAAAATACAACATATCCTCTCCCCTTCATAAGGAAGAAGCAAAAGAAAAAAAAACAAAATACAAGCATATGCTCTTCATTACAGGGAGAGAACTTATTTGCAGACAAAATCATTCAAGTAGCCTGGAGGTCTCCTCACCCTGTGAGCTCCCTGGCCGCCCATATCTTTAGGGAGAACCTCACGGCCAGGTTCAGCTTGGGCACTGGCTCCCTTAGAATGAACCTCACGGTCACATTCAGCCTTCTTGTACAACGCCACGCGCCTCAAGTTCCAACTCTCACCGTTGAATAAAGTTATAAATCTTTTGTGAACAGACCTGACCTTAAATGGTCCCCTGAACTTTGTCAAACCAACGCCGACTCGACCAGGTTTGACTTTCACCCAATCATTTACTGCAATCTTACAACTTCCAACCGGATCACTCGCAACAGCAGGATTGTCAGGACCCACATTTAACAACTCTTTCATCCAAGCAGCGACCAGCTTGGTTCCAGCAGAACGTCCCCTCATAACGTTAAAAGGAATCAATCCAGTCACACCATTTTCAGTAGTTCTGTAGGCCCAAACCAGGTCGTTAACCAACCCTCTCACGTCTAATCTGGAAGAGATTGCCATCTGAATTGCGCCCTTTACCATCCGGTTAGCCCTCTCAACTATTCCGTTCCCTTGAGGGTTGTAAAGTGAGGTTCTTGAGTGTGCAATGCCACACTTCTTCAAAAAATTAGCCATTTCTAGGGAAGTCAATTGCGTTCCATTATCGGTGACAATCCTTGTCGGGAAGCCTTCCTCTCTAAAAATGTCACTCAACACAGTGATAGTGTTAATTGTGGTGATCTCCTTCATAAATTTAACAACTAACCATTTTGAAGAAATATCAACTGCCACCAACCCAAACCTCATATCTTGGCTCAGCTGGTGAAACGGGCCAATAAAATCAAGACATATAGTGTGCCATGGACACCCAGGGTCAACTATAGAGCCCCAGCCAACGTGACTACCGACCTTGAGCCTCTTTTCACTCTCCAAGCAGTCGGTACATTTCTCTACCCACTGAGAGATTTCTGAGTCCATCCCGGGCCACCAAAAGTTCTCCCTTATTCTCCTCTTGGTGAGGGACTGGCCCAGATGGCCCTCGTGAGCTAACTTGAACAAAGTAAACCTCACATCCTGTGGAGGAATAAATTTGTCTTCCATTAAAATCAAAAAACCGTCTCTATCCAAGACAGACAACTGTTCAAGTACTTTTAGATAAGGTCGAAGAGCGGGGGACAGGCAACTCTCTCTCCTTGGACCCTTCACAATCAAGTCTTTTACCTCTCTTAGCACCACATCCTTATCCATAGAGGTGTTCCACAGGCTCTTACTAATTGCTCCAGAACAAATATCCACCACCTCATCCACAGCAGCTACAGACCCTTCAGAATTGAGTGATTCTACTCCCAACTTGTCTACCACCTCCCAAGGTAGTGGAAGTCTAGAGAGTCCATCTGCTTGGCAGTTCCTCCAACCCGGAATGTACTCAACCGTGTACAGGTACTCCTGGATCCTAGCAGCAAGTCTAGCTAACCTCGCAGAACCCTTCCCAGCTCCACCAGGTGACAGGATTTTAACTAAGGGTTTGTGGTCCGTCAGGAGTGTGAATTTGAACCCCCACAGATACATTCTGTAATACTCACAACCCCACGCTGCAGCTAAGGCTTCTCGTTCGATTATGGAGTAGTTCCTCTCAGCCGTTGTGAGTGTCCTTGAGGCAAAAGCGACAGTCTTAAGCCCAGACTCGTGCACTTGAGCCAACACCGCACCAACACCCACAGCACTCGCATCAACAGTCAAGACTGACCTACGGTTGGTATCAAATGGTGTAAGGATGCCCGCATCACAAATCTCCACCTTGATCCGTTTAAAACACTCTTCTTGTTCCGTACCCCACACAAACTTGCATCCCTTCCTCAACAACACCTTAATATTTTCAGTCTTCTCCGCAAAATCCCTCACAAACTTGGCGTAGTATTCAATGAGGCCGAGAAATGACCTCAATTGATCTTTGTCGCCTGGAGCTGGTGCATTCCTAATAGAGTCTAATAAATCCCTCTTGGGTTTCACACCATCAACCGATAGGGTGTACCCAAGGTACTCAACTTCCTCCACTGCAAATTTACATTTCTCTTTTTTCAGAGTCAGTCCAGCTTGTTCCATCCTCTCCAAGACAGTTTTTAAGATCACATTGTGCTCTTCAATACTCTCTCCGAATATCAAAACGTCATCTTGGAAATACACAACGTTGTTCACCCCCTTCAGCACAGCCCCCATCATTCTTTGAAACACCCCAGCTGCAGAGGCAAGTCCGAAGGGCATACGAGTGAACTGATAAATGCCCTCAGTTGTTATGAAGGCTGTTAATGCCTTGGAATCCTGATGTAATTTTATCTGATGATATGCGCTGCGGAGGTCCAGTTTAGAAAAGTACTTCCCTCCTTTCAGTGACAGAACTAGTTCGTTGATGTTCGGTAACGGGAAGTTATCTACAACAATGTTCTGATTCAGGGTGCGAAGGTCCACACAAAAACGAAATTTTCCGTCAGATTTGGTTGTGATAACTACGGGAGAAATCCAGGGTGATGTTTCAATCTGTTCTATTACTCCCTGATCTAGCATTTCCTTCAACATCTTCCTCACTTCTTCACGTGCAATGAATGGAACCTTCCTTACCCTGTGTTGCATGGGCACAGCATTATCACGCAGTCTAATCTTATGCACATAGCCTCTCAACTCTCCAATGTGTTCATCAAACAAACCATTCATTCCTTCAACAATTGAATCTGTGGTAATACTGTCTACCACCATCACTTGTTGTGCCGCTCTAGGATTAATGATAATACCGAGGTCATACTGTTGCCCCCATCCCAAAATTGCTGGACCAGATCTGGCCACATACACCTTTCCTTTGACAGAGCGGTCTTGAAATGATATTACACAAACCATAAATCCAATAACATCTATACTCTCACCTTGGTAACCACAAGGACTAATATCACTGGGTAACAATTGTACTCCTTTCCAATACTCTAAGTACATATCTTTGGGAATAATGGTCCACAACGACCCTGGATCAACCATTAACCGGATCTCTACTTCATCGATAAGAAATTGAGCTTTTGGCCTGAATCTTCTACCAGGCACACCTTCACTCACGCCATCATCACCCACACACAATATTTTGTTGGCACCCTCAACACCAACAATGTCCCTTACTGTTTCCCTGTTGTCTACAACAGCTACTTTGTCTGTATTGCCACTTCTACACATCTTAGAGAAGTGTCCTTTCCTCCCACACTTCCTACAGACTTTATCAATTGCAAAGCATCTCCTAAAATCTGAGTTATGAAAAGTACTCCCACACCTACTGCACATCCTTCCCTGAAATCTGTTTCTATCATTGCTAGAGAACCCATTGTTGAACCGCCTGGGACCTCTATCATTAAAATCTGCGCCTTTCTTGTTCACCGCAGCAACTTCATCCTGTTCAACACAAGAAACACCATTCCCTTGCACATTATCTTTCCCATTATCTCTCTTTTCCATCTCTTTCATACACGCATTTGACTCCTCAACTACCTTCGCAATGTCAATGGCCATCTGTAAAGTAGGATTTTTTGCAGCCCACAGTTTTTCCTGCATCTTTTTATTGCGACATTGCACTATTAACTGATCTCGTATCATTTCGTCTCTTATCTCTCCGAAGCTACATTTGATGGACAGTTCACGTAGCCTAGCTACAAATTGGTCTACTGATTCATCGCTCCTCTGGGGTTGGGTATAAAATTTATGCCTGGCCATAACGATATTTACCTCCTTTGCATATTGCTTCTTCATGCGAGCTTTTGCTTCTGTGTATACATTGGTTATTGCCCTCCCATCTTGGTTTAGTCCCACTGGAAGGTATTTAAATGAACGCTGTCCTTCTTTGCCTAGAGCGCTTAATAAAAGGGCTTTTTTCCTTGTTGCGCTGAAATCCTTACCATCAAGCGCTTCTATATAGTTCTCAAAGATATCTATCCATTCATCCCACTCAATGGGTGGATCTCCAGTAGTTTGAAGGAACATGGGAGGAACAATGACATTAAGGTTTTCCATTCTTATCAATTAAAAAAAAATGTAGACACTACTGTTTTACACAACCAGGAGGTGATTAATCTAAACTGAAATCAGTACAGTCATCACTTCATTTTGGTAAAATGTGCTTCAAAACTACTCGTTTTTTTTTTTTAACTCTACTTTTTTTTTAAAACGAGGTGTTCCTTTTATGTGGTTTGTAGAAGCCGGTTGATTAGTGATTAGCCTTGGGAGTATCTTGAAATTACTTTACCTCTTGCTCGTTATACTGGTAAAGGAAAACAAGGGTGTCACTTTTCACTTGCCTGGAACAGCGCTCGTTTAGCGCAGTTAATTGGTGGTTAGTCGGAACGATGTTTTAGACTTTCCTTCGTTAGACTCTCCAATGTTTTAGATTCTCCTGTGTTGAATCGGCAAAAGGGAAAAAACGAGCGTGTTACAAATCACTCGAAACAGCGCTCGTACAGCGCGTTGTCATGGCAACAAAATGGCGTCTACGTTGCGTGCTTACGTAGTTTCCGCCTAACGCTGCCTGACGCTGATCGCCTGGCTTCCGGTAGTGGATTCGTTGCGACGTCCACAAAGGCTGGTTCGAGCACTCTTCTACAATGGCTTGTTCGAGCACTCGAAAGGTAAGCGCTGACTGCTCGCGCTATCTTCTGCTTGAACTTCAAAAAAAAATGCAGAGATTTAAAAGATGCAAGTCTTTCCAGTAGATCGCGTCTTGTTCCCACAATCAGTAAAAATGATAAAATTAGTGCTCGGCCGATTAATAAGCAATTGAAGGAAAGTAGGCACAACAATTGTTCATTTTACTCCAAATATATATCCAAAAGAGGAACGTTTACCACTGTCAATAAGTACAGTTGAGCAGAAGAAAAAGGTTAAGTCTCTTAAACTCACCAAAAGTTTGGATATTTCTTGGACTCAGCAAAAGTTCGAATATGTAGTCAAATCCTTTAGACATTGATGTTGATCATACCAAAATTGTCCTGTTCTTTTGTGAGTTTTCCCATAAAGATAAGGTAGTTTCTTTCCCGGGAAATTTAAAGTCTTGTGAATTCCACTTACTTCTGGTGATCTCTTCCTCTTTGGATTTCCTTTCCAGTGGAGAATCTTTTCTTTTAATTGTTCAACAAACGAGGTATTTCTTAAAAATAATTGCGTGGTTCCTCTCTCACCAGTGGAGTTTTTCTCCCTCTGTGGTTGTTTAGCTCACGCTGCTCATCGTCGCCATGTGATGTAAATGAAGATAAAAGGCTGGTAATCAAGTATATGGCATTTATTATGCACCACAGAGAATAACTGGTGATCCCATCAGAAAGCAGGGAGCTAACTGACAAGGCAGAACAGGATAGAGAATGACATCAGGGAAATGGAATGTCAGGCTTAAAGGGATACAGCAAAACATAAGTATAGAAAATACAACAAACTTCCCATATTTTTAATGCCCTCATTACTTAATCAAAACATGGGTCGCATGTTGTTTTATTGGTACCCATTATTTGAGCGTTGGATGTGTAATAGTTGTTGAAATTTACACGAGTGAATGTTGTAGTGAGCGTACATTGTCATTAAAAAATGCTGGTGGCGACCACCTATAGTAAGATTTTTTATGGTAGTTATTGTCTCTAATCTGAGTGATTTGTAACTTCTGTGATTTTTAAACAGACACTACCCAGAGCTTCCAATTGGCGGGCTTATGACAACTCATTGAGACCATCTGATACGCAATTGAATTTCATGATCAGATATGTCTCTTTATTATTCAACAACGCATCAATGTCCCCACCCCTCAGTGGTGGTTTATGACGGATAACACTGCCCATACAAAGTTTCTTTCAGAATGGCCATTCTCAATAAAGTGAGAAACCATTGGTGCTGTTAGGATTTTTTGTTTTATTCGTGACCTATGCTGTGTCATTCTGAGGTGGACTTGGTGTGTGGTTCTGCCAATATATACTTTCGGGCAAGAGCACGTGATTGCATACACTACATTGCGGGTTTTACAGTTTGTAAACTCTGTATGTTTCCATTTTACATTGTTGAAAGCGAACTCTGGTGTTGCTGCAGGAGGAGCAGGAGCCACACTTATGGTGGCCCACCACAGGTGTTAAATTCCACAACGTCCGTAAGCCTGGCTGTACTCTGGTTTTCCGTAAGTCGGCACTGATTTGTTGGGCGATACTTTTAATTTGTTTTAATGCGAAAAGCGGCCTTTCAAAAGGGCAAGATAGTTTTGATAATAGGTGCCAGTTGCTCAAAACGATCTTTTGGAACTTGTTGGTGTGTGGACCAAACGTTGACACACACCAATTGTTTAGAGCGTTTCTTGAATTTGTTTGGTCAGCAATTCCTCTCTGGGTGTATACCAGGCTCGCTTTGTTGAGTGTTTGAGCATCTTTTTCGGGTAGCCTCTTTTCTGAAGTTGTTCACACAGTATATTTGCTTGAATTACAAAGTCTTGCTACCGTGCACAGTTACGTCGTACTCTCAGCAATTGATTATATGGCAAGTTGTCTTTTAAACTCCGGGGGTGGTAGCTTGTATAGTGTAAGATGACATTTTTGTCTGTTACCTTACGATGTAGGGTGATAATAAGTTTATTGTCTTGCACCAGCACCTCCACATCTAGGAAAGTCAACCGCATTTTATCTTTTGTCATACTGAATGTTACATCCGCATGCCGGTTGTTTAACCATTCATAAAATGCTTCCAATTGTTCCTCAGTTCCTTCTCATTGACACCAAACATCATCGATATACCGGTACCATGAAACAATATGACCGCTATATGGGTTGTTCCTATAAATGAACCGTTCCCAGTCACAGTTAAGATGCTACTGTTATTTGAACGTTACACTGAAATGCTTAGACAACGTGGCAATTTGGAAGGCCATAGCAAGCAGTAGACATTGCTTGATTACATATATTATGTTTATCAAAAAGTAGCTGTTACCCTCCATAATATTCATTTTCTCATGTGCATTTCAATTAAAAACATTCTTTTTGACTCTTAGTCATTCTTAGAAATAAGGGCTCATTTAAAACAAATATAATACGCAGGTGGATCCCTTAAAGGAAGTATTCATGGTATTTTACATTTAATTGTACCTAAAAAACTACTTCTCAAATAAGTGAATGAATACAACTGAATATATAACTGTAAAGTTACCATTAGTAACTTTCAAGCTATTTGTAGAGATCTCCACCACTAAAACAGACATCTCAGTAGAGAAACTAATAGGGAAAATTGTTAATATTAGTAAAAATTAAAATAAATGAATATATAGTCATTTAACTAAACATAAAAAATACATAAAACACTTTTTCCTAACTCTTAATCAGCTAGGACAATAATAACATTAACAAGGCTACTAGGGTGAAGGGGATTAGACCGAGAAGACAGAGAAAAAGAAGACCCATCTCAGTTCCAGCACTTGGACCAGCCAAGATCCTTGTACTGGACTTGCAGAGTTGCGTTTATCTTCTTTTCCTTTTCAAAAAAGGATTAATGTTATAAGCCGCTCTTTTTGCAACAATAAAGAAGTAACTGACTAATCTCTGCTATACGACTATCTAATTACTTCTGGTATGGATTGGTAATTTGCTGTTAAAATTCTTTAGTTAAGTCAAATAGTTACAACACATTCGACAATTGGTGCTAAAAATAAGAAGACAAATATCTATGAAGATATGAACACTTCTCACTTAAACATAATCATATGCTCCTATGTTGAACTATCTCACCTGTATTTCACATCTGATATTATCAGGATAACACCTATGCCCTGATGCTTCTCAAGCGCATAGAAAAATATGTAGAGCAAAGCCTGCTTAAAATTTCTCACAAGGGACAATGTTCGTCCTCAAACGAGCATTCTCAATAAAGACAATAAGTAAATAACAGAATTACGGCTTCAAACATCAGAGAATACAAATGCTAAGCGTAAAATATTCACTTAGTTGACTCAAATCCTTCAATGTCCTTCACAAGACTGTCCTTATTGAGAAATCTCCATCGAACGACACAATGCGGCCAAGAAAAATAGACAAAGCAAAACACCATCACAGAGGGGTGTGGCTACTTATAGCCAATGAGCAGGGTTTTGTCCAAAGCGTTGTTCCAGGGTCATTGGCAACGTGTGCTATGACGTATGTAAATGTGATTGGTTTGCGGAACGGCTCGAGCCATAAACAGAAATTAATCGTTTCCTTGATGACAGGAATGCCAAGTCGATGCTAGTGACTTAAAATGCATCAGCTTGGTTTTCAAATGTTTACAAATAAAAATAGAGCACAGGACCATTATTATTGGCACTATCAGTCCTGAAACCATACAACGGTTTAAAAGCATTGGCAAATACAAATAAGGCTGCAACATGTTTTAAGGGTAATCAACAGAGAATACACTGCAACATGATTTAATAAGGAACCATGGGGTGTTGACAAATCAAGCAAACCATCATTACACCTGACAGTCCTCTCCCTCAAAAGTCAGGACACAGGGCGAGGTTTAGAGGGATATTTCTGACGGGAATTTCCTATCAGACGAGGGGCATGAACTGCAGAAGCAGGCTCCCATGAATTGTCCTCAACACCATATCCTTTCCAAGCTAAAAGGTAATGTAAGACCTCAAATTCCCAGTCTCCATTTATCTTAACAGGAGGAGGTAGGGGTCCTGCTCGAGTGTAGGGTGAATATGGTCGTACATGTGAAACATGGAACACAGGATGTATTTGAAAATCAGTAGGGAGAGTTACCTCTACCGTGCCTGGATGTATGAGGTTCTTAATGGAAACGGGACCCAGATTTTGCTTACGATGTAGTTTACTAGATTGTGGCGAGTAGTAAATTTTTTGCCGAAAGCCACACCTGATCCCCGATGTTATATGAAGGGGCCGGTTGACTTTGTTTATCTGCCTGATTTTTTATCTGTTGTTGGTATTGTTTAAAGTGTTGTTGAGCTTGCGCCTGAATGTGTTGTAATTGGGAATGGTGATGTTGGACAGCGGGAACTTGTCCCGAAATAGATGGTGGTATAACAGGTAACATTCTGGGATGATAACCGAGGAGACAATAAAAGGGGTATACACTTTTAGCGGAATGGAATGAATTATTATATGCAAATTCCACTAAAGGCAAAACCTTCTCCCACTCATTGCTCTTGGTGTTTATAAAACAGCATAATGTCTGTTCTGGAGTTTGATGCAGGCATTCTGTCTGTGTGTCTGTTTGAAGATGATTGGCAGAGGACAGACGGACATCAATGCCCATGGATGAACAAAAACTACTCCAAAACCTAGAGATAAATTAGGGTCCCCAATCGGATACAATGGCATCAGGCAGACCATGAGTTTTGACCACATGTTGTAAAAATTCTTCGGTCAGGTCTTTAGCCTGATTGGGGTGGTTTCACCAGGGGTTGTTCCAGATGGTTCTCAGACCCGGCACTAAAGAGCAAGTCAGTGTGGTTGACTCCCCAGACTAATACGGATAAATTGACCCATACTTTTCCTTCTGTTTTTGGGAAGGGTTTAGGAATGATAAAGGGTTTTTCTCATGAGATGAAAGTCAAAGATGGAGCAATTCCTGTCAAACACAAAATGAGAAATGTACCATTCAGTGTTAGGGAGAGTTTAGAGAAGGAGTTAAATTAGTTATGTTCAAAGGGGATCATTGAACCAATTGAGTCTTCTCTATGGCTTTCTCCACTTGTTGTGGCACATAAGAGGAATGGTGATTTGCGTGTCTGTGTAGATTTGCGTAGTTTAAACAAAAATATCTGGATTGACTTGCATCCCTTACCTAAGATCATTGAACTCCTAGCACTAACTAAAATAGCAAGATGGTTTTCTAAGTTGGATCTTGCATCTGTATACCATCAGGTGGTGTTAGATCCATCATCAAGACATATTACCACATTTTCCTCTCCTTTTGGTACCTATCAATATTGCTGAATGCCGTTTGGCCTTGCATTTGAGGCAGCGGTTTTTCAGAGATTGATTAGTCAAATGTTTAAATGTATCCCTGGTGTTGCCATTTTCCATGATGATGTTTTAATTTTTGGTGAGACAAAAGAAAGTCATGACAGTTCGCTCAATCAAGTTTTTGAAGTTATGCAGGAGAAGGGGGTAGTACTCAAAAGTGAGAAGTGTATGTTTCTAAAGGAGAAAGTGGAGATTTTAGGTCATGTTGTGTCGTATGATGGTGTTGAGCCCAGGCCGGGATTAGTTAAGGCCATTGTTGATTCATGTCCACCAAAAGATAAGGCTGGGTTAAAGTCCTTTTTTGGACTTAGCAAATTCTATTCTAGATTTATAAAAGATTATGCCTCGATGATTCAGCCTTTGACCAATATGTTAAAAAAAGTGTTCCTTTCAAGTGGGACAAGAAATGTCTGGAAGTTTTTGAATGGATCAAACTACAGTAGGTTAGTGACAGGATTTTGAAGCTACTTGATCCCAACAAAAGGTGTACCATAACCGTTGTTGCTAGTGGGTTTGGTTTGGGAGCTGTCCTTACGCAGGAGAATGGGAACACTGACAACACTGTATGTTACGTATCAAGAGTTCTTACAGGAGCTGAGAACAACTTCTCAGTTATCGAGAAAGAATTGTTGGTGGGCCATTAGGAAGTTTAATCCTTTTATTTGGGGAAATCATTTTGTATTAAGGACTGACCATAGTCCATTAGTTTCAATTTTATCTGGTGAGAAAATGAAAGAGAACACACCCAGAATTGCGAGGTTGTCGTCAAAGTTGTTACAATACAATTTTGATGTTGTTTACTTACCTGGTCTAAGGAATGTACGGGCGGATTTTCTTTCCCGTTTTCCTGTTTAAGAGAATGATTCTGATGTGGAGAAAGATGACGATCAGGATGACTGTTTTGTAGCCGCTTTTGATGTTGAAGGTATGTGTGCAGTGAGTGAGTCTGAATGGAGGAGTGAGTTGTCCAAGGATGTTGTGCTAGGGCAAGTAATGAATTTTGTTAAAAAAGGATGGCCTAAAGAAAGAAATGTGTCATATCAGTTTCAAACTTTTGTAAAAGTATCACAAGAACTCACTGTGGAGGATGGCATCCTCCTATGTAGGGAAAGGCTCATTCCTCCCGAAAGTTTAAGAACACGGTTGTTGAATGGTGCACATGAAGGGCATTTAGGCAAGACCTTGACGAAACGGAGACTTAGAGATGTATTCTGATGGCCACTTATGGACACGGGTGTGGAGGAACTTATTGATAAATGTGTGGTTTGAGTATCATCAGATAAGAGTTTATAAAGTAAGGACTCCACCTATGATACCGGTAGAACTCCCTGATAGACCGTGGGAAAAAATTGGAATCGATTTAGTTGGGCTATTCAACTTGTTTCAATCCTCTTCACGCTTTGCCGTAGTAGCTGATGATTACTTCTCCAGGTGGCCAGAGGTGAGATTCATGAGTCAGCCTAACTCTGCTAATATCATTAATTTCTTGAAGGATATTTTCTTGAGAGAAGGGTTTCCTTCTACTATAATGTCTGACAATGGTGTGCAATTTGTAAGTTCAGAATTTGAAACATTCTTGAATCAAGGTGGTATTGTGCACCAAAAGAGTTCTTTTTATCATCCACAAGCTAATGGGCTCATGGAGCATATGAATAGAGTCTTGAACAATTGTGTGAGAATGGGCCATTGCTAGGAAGTGTGTTGTAGAAAACGCTGTACATTCAATGCTATGGTTCTACCGCACAACTGCACATTCATCAACAGGAGTGTCTCCTTCCGAACTCTTGAGAGGAAGGAAACCTTCAACCAAAATTTGCCCAGGTTGGATGTCGAAGTGGGTAAAGATGAATGTTGTGGATGATGTAGATGGTTTTGTAAGATCAAATGTTAACAGGGCTCAAGAAAGACAGAAGAACTATTTCGATGAAAGGAAGAGGGCCTTTTCTTCTTAAATCTGTGTCGGGGATATTGTGCGTATTAGAAGCCCAGTACACACTCCCAAGGGAAGGTTAAAGTTTTCTGAACCTTGTATAGTTGATAAAGTTTTTTAGAATGCTATTATAGTTAACTATACATATTGGTGTAAAGTCATCAAAAAGAATAAACAAAAGATGACTGGTAAAAATTCCAATACAAATATTTCTCATGAGAATTCTTGTACAAAGTTTGATTCTATTCCCAAATGTGTCACTGAAACACCAATGCATCTTCGCAGGAGCATGGTGATCGTAAAGGTCCTTTCAGATTTAGATGAAAAATGTTGTATACTGTTACTTCAGTATCATTCAAAATTTGAGAATATTTTAGATTTAGATGAGATAATGTTGTACACTGCTCCATAGTGACATTTTTAATGATTTATGTTTAAGGTAACATTCTTATTCTTCTTTTTCTATTCTATCCTCTCCTTGTAGTTCCTTTTCTCTTCTTTTTCCTCTTTTTCTTCTTTGCTTTGTTTTCCTTTCAGATTGTTTTCCTTTTCCTTTTTTCGTTTCGAAATGTTGGAAAAGTGGAGATAATGTAGTATTCTCTGGATGGGTTCTTGGCTGTCCCAGCACCCATAGTTAGAACCCCTCTGCTCTACATTCGTTATCTAATGTGAAGGTTCTAAGCTCAGCAGTTGTTCCCTGACTCTGTAACCTCCCTGACTGCGGTCGAATATCTCTTGTTTACAATTAACCCAGTTTTCACACAATGATCCTGAGTGACTTACTACACATCGGTAGGTCAGTAACAAAATCCATACTCAATGTATGCCATGGTGCTGGTTGACTGTACCAAACCAGCTAGAGCAACATGAGAAGTTTTGGACTGTAAACAGGTATAACAGGTTTGGACGTAGTTTTTGACCTCCAAAACTAATATTGGCCACAAAAAGACTCTTTGACAGAATTCGAAAGTTTTGTGGAAACCGGGGTGACCTGCCAAAGCAGAGTCATGATTCCAATGCAAAACAGTATCACGTAAGGGTTGTGTAGGGATAAACAGTCTGTCCTTATTGTACATCAGACCAGCTTTCTCAACTGTGCCAAGGGGTAACGTCTTATTCTTTTGTGATTCTTGTAGTTGCAACAGGAACTCATCAGGGGAATGGAGAGCAATGGTTTTATGGCTTGGAATAATGGACTTGACATGGGTGGTGTTAATCTCAGGATTGGGAAAGTTTAACCATGATGATGTGTCAGCTTTTTGTTGTTATTTGCCTGGTCTGTATATAATTACGAAACTGAATTTGTTAAAGAATAAAAGACAACAGAGTTGACTTGGGGTTAATGCTTTCACATTCTGATAAAACTGTGAGTTAGGATGGTCGGAGTAAATTGCGACTGTATGATGAGCCCCCATCAAGTTGTAGGTATCAAAGTTGGGTGGTCTGAGTTATATATATATTTTGCAATTGCTCTGTATTGGTATATAATATATTCTACACACCACAGTTATTATTCATGGTACATTCAGCACAATAAAATTGTAGTATGCAGTATTCAAGAATTGCATTTATTCCGTATTCATGCAGTACTTATATATTCAGATTGCATATCGTTATTCATACATTAACTGCAATATCTTCATGTAATTTCACAATCATTACACAATTGTTGCTCTCAGTGAAAATAGGAAAGAAGGCGGTGGTAGGTGAGTGAGGGACGTGGTAAAGGTGGTGTGACAGTGTTGCATCACAGTTTAATAAAAAACGCCTTTACAATTGAAATCCTTGTAATGTTCCCAAATTACATCACACATAGGATACTGGAAAATTAGTTCATTTATTCCTATTGCGTGTAGGGTATGGCGTAGTCGACGTTTCGACCCCAGGAATGCAGAAGGGTTATTCTTCCCTCATGTGGGGGTCTTCATCAGGACATAGAGGAGAGCCTAAAAAACAGGACAATGCCTATTATGAACTGTCGTGGTGGGCTGGCGTATAAAATGTAGGCTAACCTTCACGTTACCTACATGGTGTGAGGCGGACGTCATGTCTGGCGTCTCATCTTGGGCTGTGACTAGCTCCTGTGGATTCGGAAATCTGAAATATATTAGGAAGTATCCTATGTGTGATGTAATTTGGGAACATTACAAGGATTTCAATTGTAAAGGTGTTTTTTATTAAACTGTGATGCAACACTGTCACACCACCTTTACCACGTCCCTCACTCACCTACCACCCCCTTCTTTCCTATTTTCACTGAGAGCAACAATTGTGTAATGATTGTGAAATTACATGAAGATATTGCAGTTAATGTATGAATAACGATATGCAATCTGAATATATAAGTACTGCATGAATACGGAATAAATGCAATTCTTGAATACTGCATACTACAATTTTATTGTGCTGAATGTACCATGAATAATAACTGTGGTGTGTAGAATATATTATATACCAATACAGAGCAATTGCAAAATATATATATAACTCAGACCACCCAACTTTGATACCTATATACTGACCCAGGTCCATGAGTTACGAGGGCATACCCCTTTATGACTCATACCCATCAAGTTGTGTCGCCAATCCTGGAAAGCGAGCTTGATGGCTAATAACTTGCGCTCTGCCACTGTATAGTTTTGTTCGGTTGGCAGGAGTTTCTTTGAAAAGTATGCTACTGGATGCATGTGACCGGATTCAGGATCTCACTGGGATAAAATACCTCCAGCAACTATCTGGGAAACCTGTTTTAGTAGTATTCTAATAATATGGGAATGACTTTGAAAGTTTGTGAGCCAAAAAGTAGTGTTACCATTAAAGTTAAATGACGTGGTGGTGCTGTAATGGTGTTTGCCAGAAAGTAAAACGAGGCCATAGCTTTAGATGCGCCCGATATGGAGACCTCCATCCTTACCGAGCTAAGGAGTTTCCCGACTGGTTAGTATCATCAACTCAGACTTCAGTCAGTCATACTGATTTTCACGGTGCAGGTTTCAGGTAACAGTCTCGAGCAAAATTACCAGAACGACTGCAGCATAAACACAAATTCATGCAGTGTCTTCAATCTTTCTCATACTTAGAAAGTGGCCTTCGCACACTACCAATCTGCATAGCAGAATTAGAAATAGAAGGTTCTTTCTTTTCATGTTTACCTATAACTACTCAGTGGATTCTCCACAACCTTTTTCCCCTTTACGTTCACCTAGACATTGGTCTAGCCTCACCACCAAATCTATGAATTCGACACAATTGTTGGGGAGGTTGACTATATGGGCAAGCACGTCCTTCATCTCGTCCCGAAGCCCAGATAGAATAGTGATGTTCTTTTCTAGTCAGGCAATTCAATTTCTGCTATCAGTCTATTAAAAGAACTGATGTAAGATATCAAATCTCTACTAACCTGTCGCAGATTCAGAAGCTCGTTCTCACTTGCCTGAACAAACTGGTGTTGTGCAAACAATTTTCACATTGTGGGCCCGATTCACAGAACTAACTTAAGACAAAATCCTAAATGTACTATCATTTTCGTATTCACAGAAGTCACTTACTCATTTTGGTATTCACAGAAGACACTTACTCATTTCGGTATTCACAGAAGTTAGGAGTCCTAACTTTAGGACTCCTAAATGACTTCTGTGAACACCGAAAGTGTTAAAGTTAGGATTTTTCTCAGTTTAGTAGTAGTAAAGTTAGGAGTCCTAACTTTAGGACCTCTAAATGCCTTCTGTGAATACTGAAAGTCTTAAAATTAGGATTTTTCTCAATTTAGTAGTAGTAAAGTTAGGAGTCCTAACTTTAGGACCTCTAAATGCCTTCTGTGAATACCGAAAGTCTTAAAATTAGGATTTTTCTCAGTTTAGTAGTAGTACCAGAATGCTTGTTTCCGGTCCAGGGAGGACCTGGCCTGGCAGTTCGGTCTGAACTGTTCCCATGGGGCACAGGGTCAAGACTGATTTGCATATGACTGGGTCCAAACTGGGGTGGCGCAGTGGGCAAAAGAATGATGGCTTTAACCCAGATCTTTTGACTGGGGGAGAATGTTGGAACACATACTCTAGTGCCTGGCAGATCTCTCTCTCCATGGACATTAAATAAGGGTATCTATGGCTATCATTTGTTATGTCACTTTACTTTTCCTACTCATGGCACGATCAAAGCTGTACCAAACTCGGGACCTTAGGATAGACTCAAGAATGATAATCATCCTACCAATATAAGCAGAATATAATAAGTTCACCTCTTCTACCAACACTAGATTTACCCATTGCCCTGTGCACCTGAAGACTCAAACCTTCCCTAAGCACATATGAGATCCTAACCCTAGCCCCCAAGACATCACAGACATGTTAACTGTGTCAGCCATACCGTCTACCTCTGACCCCAAGATGGAAGACAATTAGAGCCTATCACTACATAGTGGTCCTACAGTGGATTGTGCAATGTGCTATCCACTGTAGGTCGGCCAATGCCATAGTCTGACCCCCGTCAGATTAGGGGTAAAATCCTGTCCTGGCCAGAAGTCCTGCAGCGGTCTGACGGCAGTGGTCTGCTTGCCTTGTAGAAGGGTCTATCATGCGGACCGCCTCTGTCAGAGCCCTGACGTACTCCTAATCAGGTCCTTAATCAAGCCTTTAGGATGGCTCTCCCAGTATCAATTTAGTATAATTGATGTTACCGTATCATATCATATACAAATACATTACTTGAACTCTCATTTTCAAGTGACAGTCATGTGATTTATGCAAGTACACATGGAAGCAGGCTATACCAGCATGCTTAAATAACCATGAGTACTAACAAGACAGGGTTGCTAAAACCAAGGAAGTCAAACTGCTGGTTAATAGAGGACTCTAACACAGTCCACCCTAAAAGTCCTGAACAGACACATACTGTGAACACTGATATCCTGTAATGACAAATTGGATAATTAACACAGCCTATCTGACCAACTCTCTTCAATTGACATTTCATAATGGTTATTGTAGAAAGGAGGACTGTCATGCAATCTATCCAAGCATATCTCTGGTTCCTCACTCAATCTTTATCGGCACAGGTTAACTCTTGCGAGGCCATAAGACCAAAACCTGGGAGCTCATCATAACATGACCTTGGAATATAATAAGTACACTTCTCCCAACAACACATGTGACTGACAATAGCTCACTTAATCTCCCTGATGGCCCCTAGTGCCTGGATACCCTTATAGGTGATAACTAGCGCTATACAAATCTGAAATTATTATTATTGTAACTCTAGATTTATCCAGTGCCCTGTGCACCAGAGGCCCACAACCGTGTCTAATCACATATGAGATCCTGCCACAAATTGCTGGTTGATGGAGAACTTTAACACAGTTCACCCTAATGGTCCCGAACTGACACATTGGGGCTGATTACGATGCCAGTCAGGCGGACATCTGACCACTTTGTGGGACAATTTTGACTGCCAAGCCAGCGAAATAATCTCTGCCCAATTACAATGCATGCAATGAAAATCTCTGACTTCTGCAGTCCGAAAGCTCTCTGCATGGTCCGCGGTGGTCAGAAGCTTTGATGATAGGGATTCCAACGCTGACAGCACTGCGATGCAACCGCCAAGCAAATTACGATGAGACTGGTGAGTACTGGTGGTTGGAATCTGTGGTCACACCATGGCGATCGACTGCTGTGCTACCGCCAATCACCACAACTGTGTCCATTGGAAGTAGCAAAAAAAAGACTGAGTTGATTGTCATTACTCAGGCGGACAAACCTACATTTCAAAGTATAAAACACACCCCATCCCTTACTATGATCCTTTACCACTATACTGCAGCCCCACACACTACTTTATTAAAGAGAGAGAGAGAAAGAGAGAGAGAGAAGGCAGCCATCACTTTACCCACACCACCCCTCACACACACTCAACACACGTTCGTTCACACATGTTCCTTTTTCTTCTAGTCAGTATCCATTTTGCATCACGTTCCCCAGCACACTCACATTTTACACTTTTAATTCTCAAATGGCACAAAAAAAGAAAAGGTTTTTCTGACGAGTTGTCAGTGATGGTGGATGAAATCATTACAGTAGATGAATAATAGAAGTTGGCTCATGCACTCCGTGTCTGTATATAATCTGTATTCAAAATATCTTACTATGTAATATAATTATAGACTGCTAGCGTGCATCAAGACTGCGCTTTCTGATTAGAAGTGTGTGACAATATGTAAGTAATGCGCTCCCTCCACGGGGTAGCACCCCCTTTGTGATTTACTGGCTTCCAAATCGAGGACTTTTTACTTTTCTTTCTTGTGATTAGTGATGATTGACAATGTTCAATTTTTAATGGTTCATTCCATATTGAATTCTTTCATTCAATGTGAATTTTATTCATTTCAAATATTAGATTTCCCAAAAACAAATCTTGTTTCCGTGTTTGCATTCATGACATGTAACAATGAATATTGTTAATCCCAATGCATTTGGTGCTGCCTTAGCACTTCATTAGGGGATACGTTTCTATAAAAAGAAATAGGAGCTAAGGTAAGAATTAAACTCCTGAGGCACTGTGGGGACCACCACTGGTGTGAACAGTGTTCATTGCATGCTCGAGTGTTAATATGCAGATGTGGTGTTATAATTGACTGGCATCAATTATTGTAATTAAAGTGAACCTATGTATCCAATGGAATCAGTAACAGCAAAAACAGTTAATTTATGCGTGTCACTAATGTGTCACCAAATAAAAACCACATCAGCAACTCCCAAAAAAGTGCTTGGTCCTTAAACACGGTGGCATGTTCTGTTATTAGATGTAGTAGTATGCTTGAGTGATTTTTGGTCTTTTATTCGACATGATACAGAGTGATACAGCGCGTTT
This sequence comes from Lissotriton helveticus, assembly GCF_964261635.1. Classification (NCBI taxonomy): domain Eukaryota; kingdom Metazoa; phylum Chordata; class Amphibia; order Caudata; family Salamandridae; genus Lissotriton; species Lissotriton helveticus. The sequence continues at coordinate 1,014,231,981 of NC_136070.1, read as the reverse complement.
TCACCCTGGCGTATGCCTTCAATTACCGTTATGTGAATCCATGTCTAAAACCATGCAAAGTTATCAATATGCGTGTCCTACCTTCAACTACGGAGTTGGTAAGCGTGTTCATTTTGATAAGTTGAAGGTGTGCATAAACATCAAAGAAAGACAAGCGTGTGCTTGTAGTGTGGACCAGCACAAATATCAAGCCATTAACTATGCATAAAAGTGATAAAGGAAGTGTTATACAAAACCAAAATGTGATTTTTCATGATTATAAAGGTGTATATTTTCAATCAAAAAGGGGGGGGGGGTAGAAATCCTGATCCAATCAGTTTCCAAAATATATCCAATAATCAGTATGAGAAAGGATCACTTGTCCTGCACAACCTTAGGTATTTTGCAGGAGCGGAGGCGTGTGTCCCAAAGACCGGGCCAAGGAAGGCAGCGCGTTCACAACGGACGCCAGGAATAGACGCAGCAGTCTACCTGAAGGCCTCCCCACCCGACTGGAGCGCGTCTCACATACGCGCGAGGCACAGTGTGACCTCACAAAAAACAAGATACAGGTTAATATACCGTCTCTTAATCACTATTTTTAGAGCACTTACTTCGCACCCCCCTACCTCACGTTATTCACATAACGGTCCTGATGAAAGCCACTAAGTCCTATCAAGGCACAGAAGGCAGAAACATGTCGACCAATTTTTAATCCCCCTCCCTTCACAATGTCCCCTTCATACTCTGAGTGCATCCACTGCTCATAACAAGTATTTATAGATGCACTATTAATCAATCAGAGCTTACCAGTCCCGAACCCAGACCTATTAAACCTGTACTCTGGTTTTCCGGGCCTTTTTAAACTATTCCCTATCACTGGCTCACTACTGCTTCAACCTTGGGTCAACGCCTCCTGGTGGAGGTTGCATAACCTGAACAACCCAATGATTATGCACACACGTGAATTAAAAGCGGAGAACCAAGATACACCACTATAACATCGATATACCCATCACGTGCATGAGGGTTTTTATCTTTGGGACACACGCCTCCGCTCCTGCAAAATACCTAAGGTTGTGCAGGACAAGTGATCCTTTCTCATACTGATTATTGTATAAAGGTGTATAGACATTGTAAACCCCAAGCATCAAAAGTCTGTATATTTAAAGGAAACTGCTGCATTCGATATGATCATTCAATCCAGGTGGCAGCAAGGTATACCGTTTGTTTTATCTAATAGGTATCACATTGTAAAATAAATTTACTGATGTTTCTGCCATCTCTAAGGTCCATTGTCTCTAATATCATGTGGCTTAGTTGACAAATGCTGTGATTCTGTTCCATAAAGTCTGTGGCTGACACTAATTAGATGTTCTTAGTTCTTATATTACCCTTGTGTTCATTCAGTCAGACTTTGATCTTGCATTCTGTTTTGCCCACGTAGACCAAATCACATGGACACTTTAGCAGATATACTAAATTTTTCGAAACGCAGCTGGCTGTTGTGTGAATTCTGATGTTTGTGCCTTTGAATGAGTGGTTGATGTAATTCAATGTTATTGCAGTAGTTGCAGTTCAACCAGGGAACCGTATCTTTGTAGGTCACCTTGTCCTTAGACTTTTATGTATCCTCTTTTAGAAGCTCCTTGATGTTCTTACTCTGTTTGTACGCAACCATTGGAAATTCATTGAATATTTGTTTGAAATCGAACTGTGTTTGTAACATTAGCCAATGTTTATGAATAATTTTCTTGAGTCCTGCACTTTTGGTAGACAATTTCGATACCAGAACTGTTCTGTTGGATTTAACTGTCACTTTCTGTGAACTTAATAGCTGGTTATGAGTCAGTTTAGATGATCTGGTTACCGCTCTATTTAATTCTTCAGAAGGATAACCTCTGTTCTTGAATCTTTTCATCATGGTGAGCATGTTAACACCCAATTTGACCGGGTTAGAAACAATCCTTTTAACTCTTAACAGTTGTGAGTATGGAAGATGTGTTTTGAGTGAATTTCGGTGGAAGCTGTTGAAATGTAATAAGTTGTTTCGATCAGTTTCCTTTCTGTATATGTTGGTATTCAATCTCAGATTTTGAATAGAAACAGAAACGTCCAAGAAGCTGATGTGTTTACTGCTACTCTCGTAATAAACCCAATACAGTTGTTGATGTTATTCAGTGTTTCAAGATTAGTTAGTTTCTGGAACCATTCCACAGTATGAAGATGTTGTCTATGTATTTTATAAAAGTGATGAGTTTGCTTTTACAAAGGTCATTCAACAGGATTGTTATGAATGTGCTTTTTGCTAAAAGAACACACCCTAACCCAACACTCCCAAAAGACAAGGCAAGACCCAGCACTTCCTTTAGGCGAGGTAAGAAAACAAACCCAAATGTAGGTAAAGTAACACACACAAGTATATTAATGCAACATTTTAAAAAGGAAGGCCGAATATATCAGTCATGGCAGACTCAAAAACTGTCGATTAATGCAATGTTCAGAAAGGTAAGCCAAATATATCAGTAAATGCAGAATCCCAAATGTCAGAAAATAGATTAAATGAGCAATTGAAATAACAGGCACAAATGTACAATTTAAATAGAATGCAATATATAAACGCAAGTAGCAAAGAGTAGAAAATATATACAAGAGAGAGAGTGGTTAGGAACACCTCACCGATTGAATTTGCATCATCCTTTCCAACTCAAGCTGGGGAAAGTCCGTCAACAGCCCAAAAATGAGATTCAATCAGGACTCAAGTTCCGTCACCATTCCACAGCAATACGTCTTGTCTGTGGTGAACTTCCCACCTGGCCTCCGCAGGTTCCCACTTTAAATATCATTACTAAACGTAGGACGAAGCTTCTAGCAAACCTCGCCCCTTTCTCATTAGAAAAACCGAGCTGGCTGTACCAGTCTGAGTCAAGGCCAGGATGGAGGCTGGCCAAGCTATCATATTTTGACTTTGAGGCAGAGTTGCACATTCCACAGACACTTCCACAACATATTCCAGTTCACTCTGGTCGTGAGGTGCGAAAAACAAGTGAGGAGCAGAAAGACCTTGAATATGAATCGCAAGCACTGCGGTGCAAGCAGAAGTAAGGCAAAGTCAGAAAGCAAGATGACATGAGGCCATGTCAAAGCCAATAGTCAAAGTCAAAAAACCAGATGACATGAGGCCATGTCAAAGCCAGTAGTCAAAGTCAGAAAACCAAATGACATGAGGCCATGTCAAAGCCAATAGTAAGCACTCATAATCAACAGACAAGGCAAAGTCAGGTCAAAGCCAATAGTAAGCACTTATACTATAAATGCCCTGTTCTAGTCTGTGACAGCTCTCACTAAAAGACAACCAGATTACAACACAGAAGAGAAGCAGGCATATGCAGGACCATCCTACATTATGGCTAGGGTATAATAACACACTAAAGTCAACATGGTGGTAGTTGAAGGTCATTATAGGGTACCCAACCACAAGAGTGGCTCGTTCACTACAAGGATGTGATCCAATTCAAATGTATGCATGAAGAGATTAGCGTAGATCGGAGCTGCACAATTGCCCATGGAATTTCTGTGAGTAGTAAAAAGAACTCCTGGGCCCAACAGAAGTAATTATGGTACAGTGTAAAGTGGAGAAGTTTCAATAGAACACCTTTAGAGTCTCCTTCATGCTTGCATTCAACTGTTTCCATACCAAAGATATGGGTAATTGACGTGTAAAAAGCTTTGACATCAATAGTACACATATAGATGTCCTGATTCCAATTTATTTCTAACTCCAAGATTTTTTTAGGAACTCAGTGGTGCCTCTGATACATAGTTACTTCTAAACACAAATGTCTGCGCTAGACATTCACAGGTAAATCCCATGTCCAATTTGTACTGCAGAACTGCATCTCACACCTGCTGATGTCAATACCCTTAAATGTCCAAATGACGATGAAAAGGCGAAGTTACCTACAACGGGTAAAAATTCTGAAAGGCAAATCATACAAAGGACAATAATCACAGTCTACATCTGCAGTACCTGATACATTGAGAAAATAAAACTACACAAATCAACATTGTCAACATTCGTGAAGAGCTCCTCCGCTGACAGACCAGCACAGAGTCACCCACAGCAGTACACACCAGCAGTCAATCATCAACTACACTCTCACATCTACACAACCACAGTAACTGTCACAGTCACAAACTCTCTCAGCATACTTACACTCGAGGAAAGAAGTTGTTGATGAACTGTCAACTCATGTCAACTCCTTCCTCTTCGCCACTGTCATTATCAGTGCTCATTTCAGGGTCCTCACCCAGGCGGTCCTGCTGGTCTCCATCATCTACAATCAGAGGGATGTCCCTGCATATTGCGAGGTTGTGGAGCATGCAGCAGGCAACGGTGATCTGACACACATTCCTGGGTGAGTAGAGGAGGGCTCCTCCAGACTTGTCCAGACATCGGAATCTGGCCTTCAGGAGACTAAAAGCCGCTCCACTTGCTGCTGTGTTTTAACATGGGCTTCATTGAAGCTGACTTCTCCTGACGTTGGGTTCCTCAGCAAGCCAACAACACTGACTGGTTGGGACACGCGGAGTCACTGAGATTGGAGACACACAGAGGTGCATTTAGGAATCATACATTGTCGCAGTTACACACTGGGGGAAGGCAGGTCAGGCACATACACACCATAAATGCCTCCCCTGTATGCATGGACGCAGGTGTGAATGGAACAGGAGCCCGCTGCGCTACATTTCCCAGAAAGCTGTGGGGCATAGCAGAGACGAACAGAACTGCCGTTTGTTAGAAGTCGCCTTCTATATAAGCATCTCCCCTTCAGGAAGATGATGCTTGACAATTTGGCCGGTACTTCCCTCAAATGCGGAAGGTATTTCCCCATTGGAGGATCGCTGGAGATCGGCGTATTGACTGCTGCATGCTTCCCGAGGATTTCAGAAACTCCGTGAAGCACTCGGGTGCTATTTCAAGACTGCTGAGTCTGAGCCCGTTTCTCTTCTCGAGAGCTGTCGGGTATCGTAATCCCATTTTGAGAGAAGCGCCAGAGCGCTCCTCTCTCACATGTTACTTTGTGGTTCCATTTTTGTTTTACACGCACTGGAACAATTATACACCGCGTCCTCTCGGCCAACTCTACTGAGGCTTAAAGAACCGCGTTTGGTGCCATGAAAGGCTCTTCTGCTGTGATGTTTAAACATGGGCCTTCTTGGATTGCTACAACTCTAGCTGTGATTTTTGAACAGCGGTGGGGTGCCCTTTTAGAGTTCTGACTTATAACATTTGCGGTTGATGGGAAACTGTGAATGACTGGAGCTCGAAGGACCTTGGCGTTCCTGTGTTGGGTCCAAAGAGGGCATGGTGTTTGGTGAATTGTAGTGTCCAAATTTCTTTTAAGGGAATAGCTGCTGGGCTCTTTTACCATGACATAAAAGGAGAATATTCAGAAACCTAGCGCAGACCTAGGAGGCAAGAATTCCTACCAGAATTCTTTGTTATTTTCTCCTCTTCCCTTTTCCCCAGGGCGCTATTTTCCATAGCTGTGTTTTCTACACTGTGGGGGATTGCGCTCAGAAGAGTAGGGAGGCTCCTCTACATTCCATCGTCCCCGCTGGCTGCTACGAAGAGGTTAGTGGCGTCTGTCACCTTCTTGTGCTACTGACAGCCTCACAGATTGTCAAGCCCAAGTTGGATGCCCAGCCTGGACAAAGGACACCAATGATGTGTTGACCTCACTGTTAGAGAGTCTGACAGCTCTGCAGCAGAAGGTACAAACCTCTCGTTTGGAAAACCAAGATCTCAGAAAAGAGATGGGTACTTTACATAGAGAGGTAGCCGGACTATCTCGAAGGAGTCAAGGGACCGGTTCTTACATCAGGGAAGCTATACTACCTCCTCCAGTACCTGCTGTGCACTCTCCTTCCTCAGTCAGCACACAGGGGGGTGGATTCTTTACACCCACTCCTGTTCCCCCACCTACTACTGACTCCACTCCTACCGTCCATGTGATTCAAAACACCGTAATGTTTCTATGGTGATCCAAAGAAATTGGAAACCTTCCTAAATCAGTGTCAGCTGCACTTCTTGTGTAAACCTGCAGTTTTTTAGGATGAAGCAGCCAAGACAGCCTTCAGGAAGTCATACATAGGAGGTAATGCAGGTAGCTGGACCATACCGCTGATGGAAAGAAACAACCCCATTTTGCATAGGTTCCAAGACTTTTGTTTAGAGATGAGAAAATTGTTTGATCGAAAATCTCATATGATGACTCTGGATCGTGAACTACTCACCCTTCGACAAGGGTCTCAGGATTTACTGACTTACATAACCTCATTTAATCGTCTAGTAGTAGAAACTGACTGGCCCCAAGAAAAACGCACCACTCTGTTTAACCAGGGGTTACGGGGTGAACTAAAGGATATCCTTTTGCAAGTGGTACCCCCGACCTGTGAAGAGATAATTGACCTAACAGTACAACTGGACCACTGACTACAGGAAAGAAGAGGGGATAGGAACAGAGGGGAAACACATTTATTGTATTTCAGACCAAAACCCCCTGCAGATCACCCTAAACCCCCAGAAGGGCCCAAACCTTTGCAGATAGGGGGGATCTGAGGTCCCCTCACCACAGAAGAAAGAGAAAAGAGTCGGAAGATGAAGCTTTGCCTGTATTGTGGAGAAGGAGGACACTTCAATAGAGAGTGTCATGCCAAGACACAACTCCCAGAACAAACCACTGTTCCGCAGGTGCAAGCAGCCATGGGGCCTAGAGAAACATCGGAAAACTGAAGAGCCCGTATCAGGATGAGATCTCTGGGTCGGGCGAACAACGTAAATCGATCTCGTCAGTAATCGCCAATACCATACACAGCCGTGGCACATCTGAATGTTGGTATCTCTCTTTGGGTTACAAAGTAAAAACCACTTGAAGTGGCTGCCTTACTGGACTCCAGGGTGACTGGAAACTACATCGACCAGAAGTACGCTCTGAACATTGGCATTCCCTGGGATAAGAATCAGACACCCGAAAACGTGAAGGCAGTGGACGGAACTGCGCTAACTTCTGGACCTGTAAAGTACCATACTATGACCCTCTTGATGCAGTCCGGTACACACCATTCTGAATACCCAGTTTGACCTCATTGACGCGCCCCAGTTTTGTCTCATCCTAGGCATGCCTTGGCTGACCTTGCATGACCCTGTTGTTTGTTGGACGGCCTGCACTGCTTCCTTGAGTTCTGACTATTGCAAAGAGCATTGCACCAAGCAGACGGCACATCCTGAAAAGACCGAGGGCACACAGGCAAGTATATTGGCCACCGCGTGTGCACGAGACCAGTATTGTTGTTCTACCACCTTGCCCGAAGAATACAGGGAATACGAGCCTCTCTTTGATAAACAGAAGGCGACCCAACTACCACCCCATCGAGTGTACGACTGTCGCATAGAGCTGATACCTGGAGCCGAGATTCTTTGCAGCAGAGTGTACGCTCTGATTGAACCAGAGGCACACTACCTGTAGACTTACCTCGAAGAGAACCTAGCATGTGGTTTCATCAAATATTCCTCTTCACCGGCTTCATCCACTCTTTTTTTTAATTCCTAAAAAAGACTGTGACAAGCTTCGGAGCTGTATTGATTATAGAGCGATCATCTGTGTGACCATAAAGAATCGCTACCCATTACCACAGATTCCTGTGCTCCTGGACCAACTCAAGGGGGCTTGTTATTTAACCCCTTCCATGCTGATGACGGCCCCCAGCCATCATGCATCACGGTGGGCGTGTGCTGATGACGGCTGGAGGCCATCATGAACCCGCCCACTCATTAAAACGGCCGCACAGGCAAAGATTCGCGGCCGCGCCCAAGGGGTTAACAAAACTAGATCTCAGAGGCACCTACCATTTGGTATTTGTAAAAAGCAGAGACGAGTGGAAGACCGCATTCCGGACAAAGTTTGGACTCTTTGAATACAGAGTGATGCCCTTCGGGCTCTGCAATGCCCCAGCGGTTTTCCAATACTTCATGGACGAGGTTCTACGGGGATTCCAGGACACTGTGGGATTTATATAGATGACATCCTCATCTATTCGTCTAGTTTCCAGGAACATGCGACTCATGTAAAAGCGGTCCTGGACAGGTCCTGGACAGGCTCCAACAGCACTCGCTGTATGCTAAGCTGGAGAAATGCGTATTCCATGTCCAGGAGGTTGCCTTTCTGGGCTACATAATCAATGCTCAAGGATTCCAGATGGACACAGGCAAGGTAGATGCAATCACTCAGTGGAAGACCCCATATCACGTAAAATCAGTACAAAGCTTCTTGGGTTTTGTCAACTATTACCAGCATTTCATAAAGGATTTTTCGAAGATTATACATTCCCTCTCCAGCTTACTGAGAAAAACAATCCATTCATTTGGGGTGAAGAGGCTGAAAGGTCCTTCCAGATCTTAAAAGAAAGGTTTACTCAAGATCCCATACTATGGCATCCTGATCCACATCTCCCTTTCATTGTCGAAACAGACGCCTCTCAGTATGCGATAGAAGGTGTGTTGTCTCAGCGCACCCCAAAACAGGACAGATACACCCTGTGGCATATTTCTCTAAAAAACAAACACCGCTGGTAAAGTGAACTTTTCTATTTCCGACAAGGATTTATTGGCCATAAAAAGGGCTTTCAAGGAATGGCGGCAGTATCTCTTGGGAGCACATCACACTATTGAGATCTATACAGACCATAGAAACTTGTTGTTTTTGAAAAACCGCCAAAGCCCTCACACCACATCAGCTGCGATGGACCCTTTTCTTTTCCGATTACGATTTTGTTATCAAATACCAACCAGGGCCACAAAATGGAAAAGCGGATGCCCTATCACGCATTGAAGACCCAGAGGATGGCATGCTATCGGAGATCCCAGAACGACCTTTGATACTCGCTGAGGTAGCTTTCCAGAACCAATCCGTTGCACTGCTCACCTCACAGGATTTTCTAGAGGACGTCGGAGTGTCCTTGGCCAATATAGACATTCGGGCCTGGCTCCAGGAGGATCCTGAACATCGAGTGGGGAATGAGGACTTGTACCATTATCAAGCATTATATGTGCCAAACACTGACTTGCAACTATAGGTGCTGACATGGGCTCATGATTCGCTGTTGGGAGGACACATGGGAAGAAACAAGACTATTGCCTGTATCGAACGCTCCTTTTGGTGGCCCTCTTTGAGGAAGGATTCCAAGGAGTACCTTAAGAATTGTTCTGGGTGTGCGCAGGGGAAAGCCTGTGGATACTAAACCCACAGGTCTACTGCAGTCATTAACTTTACCTCCTCGACCCTGGCATAAAGTGTGAATGGATTTTATTGTGGAAATGCCCCTCTGTGAAGGATACACCGTTGTTTTGGTGGTAGTAGACCACTTAACCGAGAAGGGACACTTCATTCCTTTGGAAAATTTGCCTACGTCCTCCGAGCTAGCCCTTGTGTTTCTTCAACACGTGGTTAGAGCACACGGAATACCCAGTGTTCTTATTACGGACCGGGGAACACAGTTCACCTCCCATTTTTGGAGGGCATTATGTAAAACCATGAACATCAAAGCCAGGCTTTCCACCAGCTTCTATCCATAAACGGATGGAAAAATGGAATGCCTAAACCAGACATTGGAGCAATATCTTCACTGTTTTACTCTGCAAAACACCACAAGCTGGTTTACACTGCTGTGGGTGGCGGAGTTCGCCTACAACAATGCTGATCACCCCACGCTTGGGTGTTCTTCTTTCTTTTGTCTTTATGGACACCATCCAAACTCCCTTTCGAATGGCCCATCAACTCCAGACTTCCGAGCATTCACGGACATCACGCTCATCTCAGGGCTGTGTTAATTGATGCCAAACGACACCTCGCTACAGCACAATCTGCACAAAAACACTTCGTTGACAGAAAAAGAACCAAAGAATCCGTTTATCAGGTGGGGGATAAAGTTTGGCTAGCTACAGAGAACTTACATCTTAAGGGAGTAGACAAGTAAAACCCAAACACGTAGGCCCCTACAGCATTGAGGAAGTTATCAACCCTGTAGCAATGAGGTTGTCCTTGCCCTGTTCATGGCGCATCCACCCTGTATTTCAGGTATCCTTACTCCAGCCATGCCCTGGTAGCAGGAGGTTAGTGGTTACCAGAACGACCTCTCCCTTTGGAGATCGATGGGCAGGACGAGTTCGAAGTACACAAACCCTTGGATTCCCGACTAGTAAGAGGGCGAGTACAGTGTCTGGTGGATTGGAAGGGTTTTGGGGTTGGACATAGAACCTGGGAACCAGTACAGAACCTCCACTGCCCAGACTTAGTTGAACGCTTCCATGCAGCTAATCCAGGAAAGCCTGGACAACCGCCGAGTCGGAGATCTTTGAGAGGGGGTTCTGTTGCAGTTACACACTGGGGGAAGGCAGGTCAGTGTACATACGCACCATACATGCCACCCCTGTATTCATGGACACCGGTGTGAATGGAACAGGAGCCTGCTGAACTACATTTACCAGAAGGCTGGGGCATAGCACAGACAAACGGAACTGCCGTTTGTAAGAACGCGGCTTCTATATAAACACATCCCCTTCAGAAAGAAGGTGCTTGACAATTTGGCCTGTACTTCCCTTCAAATGAGGAAGGCATTTCCCCACTGGAGCATCATTGTAGATCAGCATATTGACTGCTGTGTGCTTCCCGAGGATTTCAGGAACGCCGTGAAGCTCTCGGGTTCTATTTCAAGACTGCCAGGTCTGAGCCCGTCTCTCGGCTCGGGAACTATAAGGTATCGTAATCCCGTTTTGAGAGAAGCGCCAGAGCACTCCACTCTCTCATGCTACTTTGTGGTTCCATTTTTGTTTTACACGCGCTGGAACAATTATACAGCACTCCTCTCTCTCACGCTACTTTGTGGTTCCATTTTTGTTTTACATGCGCTGGAACAATTATACAGCGCGGCCAACTCTCCCGCGGCTTATAGAACCGTGTTTGGTGCCGTGAAATGCTCTTCTGCTGTGATATTTAAACAGCAACCTGCGCCTTCTTGGATTGCTACAACTCTCGCTGTGATTTTTGAACAGCGGTGGGGTGCCCTTTTAGGGTTCTGACTTATGACATTTGCGGTTGATGGGAAACTGTGAATGACTGGAGCTCGAAGGACCCTGGCTTTCCTGTGTTGGGTCCAAAGAGGTTGTGGTGTCTGGTGAATTGCAGTGTCCATATATCCTTTAAGGGAATAGCTGCTGGGCTCCTTTGCCATGACATAAAAGGCGAATATTCAGAAACCTAGCGCAGACCTAGGAGGCAAGAATTCCTACCAGAATTCTTTGATATTTTCTCCTCTTCCCTTTTCCCCAGGGCGCTATTTTCCATAGCTAGGAGAATATTCAGAAACCTAGACCAGACCTAGGAGGCAAGAATTCCTGGCAGTATTTGTTATTTTCTCCCCTTCCCTTTTCCCCGGGGCGCTACTCTCCATAGCTGTGTTTTTGACACTGTGGGGGATTGTGCTCAGGAGAGTAGGAAGGCTCCTTACACGTCATCTGGCTGCTATGAAGAGGTTAGTGGTACAAAAGGAGGTGGTGATGGACGGAGCATCTGAACCAATCAAACACTCACACCCAGTCAAGAGATCTGGGTTTAATCCATCACCGTTCTTTAGCCCACTCTGCCACCCCAGTTCAGACATGGCCATATGCAAATCAGTCTTACCCTGTGCCTCATGGGAACAGTCCAGCACGAAGTGCCAAGCCATGCCTTCCCTGTACCGGACTCAAGCTTCCTAGGACCGGTTTCTTGGATTACAGCCGTCTTCAGCCAAGCTTGCTTGAATCCAGTGGCAAAGTGAGCAAGGGACTCACGTCTGAGCATACCCTGTCAACTTATGGCGAACAAAGCGGTACAAAAGGGGGTGGTGATGGACAGAGCATCTGAACCAATCAAACACTCACACCCAGTCAACAGATCTGGGTTTAATCCATGACCTTTCTTTAGCCCACTCTGCCACCCCAGTTCAGACATGGCCATATGCAAATCAGTCTGGCCCAGTGCCTCATGGGAACAGTCCAGCACAAACTGCCAAGCCTTGCGTTCCCTGGACTGGACTCAAGCTTCCTAGGACCGGTTTCTGGCATTACAGCCGTCTTCAGCCAAGCTTGCCTGAATAAGTGGCAAAGTGAGCAAGGGACTCACGTCTGAGCATACCCTGCAAACTTATGGCGAACAAAGTGGTACAAAAGGGGGTGGTGATGGACGGAGCATCTGAACCAATCAAACACTCACACCCAGTCAACAGATCTGGGTTTAATCCTTCACCGTTCTTTAGACCACTCTGCCACCCCAGTTCAGACATGGCCATATGCAAATCAGTCTGACCCTGTGCCTCATGGGAACTGTCCAGCACGAACTGCCAAGCCATGCCTTCCCTGGACTGGACTCAAGCTTCCTAGGACCGGTTTCTGGCATTACAGCTGTCTTCAGCCAGGCTTGCTTGAATCCAGTGGCAAAGTGAGCAAGGGACTCATGTCTGAGCATACCCTGCCAACTTATGGCGAACAAAGCGGTACAAAAGGGGGTGGTGATGGACGGAGCATCTGAACCAATCAAACACTCACACCCAGTCAAAAGATCTGGGCTTAATCCATCACCTTTCTTTAGCCCACTCTGCCACTCCAACTGGGGTGGCAGAGTGGGCTAAAGAACGGAATAACCTATGCATTTACGTATTACCGGAATCTCTGGAAGGTGATGATCCTGTGACGTTCTTTACCTCCTTCCTTCCTAAACTTCTGGAGATGCCTTCTACCACATCTCTCAGTATCCAGAGAGCTCACAGGCTCGGTCCTGGTTCATCTGCCTCAACTAAACCCCGAGGTGTCATCATTCTGTTCTTGAGATTCGCGGATCTTCTTTCAGTTTTTTCCGCTGCTAGATCTAAATGTCAGGTTTCCTGGATGGGTCAGAGAGTGTTTCTTTCTTAAGACGTTTCCAAAGCTACTGCGTCTAGAAGAAAATAATTTCTGAAGCTTCGTCCTCCCTTGAGAACTCTTGGTGCTAGATATGGTCTCTTTCATCCATGTATCTTCAAAGTCACTCTCCAAAACATAACATGGACTTTTTAAGACCCTGCAGAACTTAAAAACTTTATTCATATTCAAACTAACAGTGGCATGGATACTTCCACTTCTCCTAATGGTTGACCGTTTAACCAACTTATTCCTTACAGGATTTCTGATAATGTTCTGCATTTATTTTTATTTGTTATATTGCAGTTTTGCCTGTTGATGAACCTTGCACAGTTTTAGTATGGTTCTTTCCAATGTTTACTTCTTCTTTTTATGTCTGTTCTCCTTTGACATCTCAAATCTTCAAGCCTTTTGTTTCTTCAAATTGTTTGTTGGCCTGTTGTATACACCATCATGTATTTTTCCTATGTTAACCGCCTCTTATGTTTCTTCTTGTAGGTTGGTTGGTGTATTTCCCTTCAACCCGCATGGTTTCCCCCCTACACTCATCCGTCCTGGTACGGTCCGAACTCCCAATTTTGGGAGGCTCATCTTGTTGAGTGTCACCATTGCCCCATTGTTCACTTTTACGTCCCCCTCAGGTATGTTACTCTCAGTCATTCTTTTTGGATATGTACTGTCTTCTCTTGTACTTCCTTTTTCTTCTCCTTTCCCTTTTTTCCTTTTCTTCCCCTCTTACTTATTGATCACACTCCTTCTCCCTTTTTCTCTCTTCTCATGTTTCTTTAACCCCTTTTATATGCTTCCTCTTTTTTACCATTTTCTTATTCTTCCTTCACTTATTCGCTTCGTTTTTTTTTTCTTCTGTACGATTGCATACTTGGTTTTGTATAAGTCTTTCCACTTTTTAATGTTTTTACATTCAGAGTTATTTCTTGGAATGCAAAGGGTTTTATTAATCCCATTAAAAGACAGAGAATCCTTTGAATACTCCAGATATAGTTTTCTTGCAGGAAAACCATTTATCAGAAGATGAATCTCTCAAGTTAAAAAGAAACTGGGTGGGGACGGTCTTATTCTCTCCGTGCACTAATAAAAAGAATTGTGTTGTCATCCTATGTCATAAAAAACTGAAATGTAAAATTTTGTCACAAGAAGATGACATGGATGGTAGATGGGTTTTAGCTAAGTTATTAATTAATTCTGTTAATTTAACCGTCTTCAATGTTTATGGTCCTACACAACCTGATAGTACTTTTTGGCCATTGATTATGCAAAATTGTGTTCAATTCCGAGATGATTTCTTCATTTTAGGTTGTGATTGTAACCAAATTGTTGACCCGTTTCTTGACCACAAGTCCACAGTCCGCTTTACTCCTCATAAATCTCACAAGCATTTTCTACATACCACCTCTCAGACACATCTCATAGACTCTTGGAGACTTTCTCACCCTGATACTCTTGATTACTCTTTCTTCTCTCCCCCGCATGCCTCCTTCTCTTGTCTAGACTATATCTTTCTCTCTCAAGCCTTATGTCAAGATCTACTGTCTTCCTCTATTGAACCCATTGTTATTTCTGATCATGTCCAATAGTTACAGACCTTGACTTACTTCCTCCCCGACCAAATTCCTCTCGTTGGCGCTATAATAACTCCCTATTCACTGATCCTTTTTTTTCCTCCTCTTTCCATTCTTTTACTAAAGAATGTTTCGATCTTAACTCCGGCCCTGATCTTTCTCCCCATATCATATGGGATTCCTTCAAGGCTATGGCAAGAGGATTCATCATAGATTTTGTCTAAAAAAAAGAAACGTTTCCTTCAAAAACAGAAATCTACTTTAGCCCATATCAAACATTTGGAACATGAATTTTATACTTCCTCAAAAACGTCTATTCCACCTGATTTGTTACAAGCTAAGTTTGAATTCAACAAATCTTCCACTGACAATGCATCATCAATGCTACTCCGCAGTAGTGCTCATTACTAGGGTGGTCTTAATAAAGCAGGGAAACTTTTGGCAAATTACCTCAAATCCCGTAAAGAACGTACACTTATTGATTCCATTTATTCCTCTACTAATTCTCTGCTGTATAAAGATCATGAAATCCTTGACGAATTTAAACTGTTTTTATCGGAACCTCTATACTCCAGAATCTCCACCTTCGCCTACTCTCATCCAGACATATCTTGAAAAACTTCCCACTCCCTCTACCTCACAACTCAATCTTCTTGATCTTGAAAAGGATCTTTCACTCGAAGAACTTTCCTCTGCTTTAAATACCCTCACTAAAGGAAACACGCCTGGCCCAGATGGCTTCTCTATTGAATTTTATTTACATTTTTCTGATATACTTCTCCCCAAACTCTTATCACTATTTCATTCATTCTTTTCATCAGTCAAAACAGAGGGCACCTTTTAGGAAGCTACTATGTGCATCATCCTAAAGAAGGTCGCGATTCTCACTTTTGTAAAAACTACCGTCCAATTACCCTTGTCAATGTTGACTATAAATTATTTGCTAAACGCTTGCATTACGCTTAGATCCCCTCATGCCAAAGTGCGGATTCTAAGAAGGAGACTTGAGAAAATATGGGGGAGTTCTTCCTCTGGGATGCGGATTTAAGATCCTGCCAATGTTGTTCTTCCCATTCAATTTTAGCTAGCACTAATGACCTAGCATAATCCTTCCTGGCTGCTCTAACTAGTGAAGGATTCTTTTTGAGCAAGGCTGCTGTTAGCACCTTCCTTTTACCCCTACAGTGAGCCGTATAACAGGGGTTACTTGATTTTACCTGAGTCTGGTTCTGTCTACCACTATTACCCTGTATAATAAAATATTGGCCCACTTTCTCTGTTGCGTTTTTATAAAATAAAGGGAGGGAAAGGCACTGAGAACTTTCTGTTACAGCTGCAAGTTGCTCTAGGTCTACAATCGTCTCTGCTATGTGCTCACTAATCTTACTTAGATTCCCTTCCTGGGATTGAACCCTATCTCATTTCAGCCGGCGGTTGGAATTAAAAGGAACAACCTCCTTAGTTTGCATTAAAGGGGCTTTGGTTCTGTTTTCTTTTTTTTCCCCCACCTTAACTTCATGCACAAGGGGTTATGATCACTATCCTGGGACGGTATTACCTCCATATCAATTAAATCTCGCCACAGGTTGATGTCCAGTAAAATGTAATCTATTTGTGACGGGCCAATAAGCCTATTAAAGGTATTTGCCCCATCTGGATCAGAGCCTGTCCTGCCATTTAGCGCTCTCAAGTTGTGTTCCAGGGTCAGGGCATTGATCTGAATTGCCCTCGGGGCCCATTTTTAAATAGGTGCTAACGTCAAGGACGGTATGGACCATCTAATGTCTTCCTCCTCTATTCCCAGGAAATCTTCCCTACATAGAGGTTCGAAGGTGCAATTAAAATCACCTCCTACGATGGTTTTAGAAAGCGGGGGACTGTTAGCTATTTCTAACTCTAGAGCTGCTATTGTGTTGGACATTTGGGCCCCAGCAGACCCTCTTGCATAAACATTATATAGGTCTATCTTGCTGCCCTTATCTTGCCCTTGGATTGAAAGATGTAAAATGTCCTCGGTCAATGATTTGTGGACAGTGATGTCCCAGTTTAGTGCAATCTTGATCCAAACATGGAGGCCCCCTGCTGGTCTACCCTTCCCAGAACTTGTTGCAGGGGTGTAGGAAGTAGAATACCCAGATTTGTATACAGGAAGCATGCTCCATGTCTCTTGGAACATGCAGATGTCAAATTTGTCGATGAAGTTATTCCAATCTGGTATGACTAATTATTTTTGTAGGCCAGCAATGTTCCAAGAGAGCAATTGTATCACCTTCTGGTTCATTACCGGGACAGCTGTTATAACTACCTTATTCCCATCCCTCCTTCAAGGGTTTAGCTCTGTACTATCTGCGCTAATACTTGTTAGCTTCTGAGGGGTACTACTGTCGCCATTACCCACCGATAGCCCTGTTAACATACTCAGACTGCTACATATTTGGGGTAAGGAACTCTGCCACACAGGGCGTCAATCATCCTGTTCCAACATGTTGTACCTATTTCTTTGTGGGAATTGTGAAAGTAAGAAGGAATACGGCTGGCAGGCCTCCCAAGATGTTATTCCCTGTTGAGTTTTTGATGATAAAATATTCAGGCCCTCCTCCTGTCGCATACCTCTATTCTGTCCAAATCTCCGATGGGAAGTGGGGTAGAAATATGATAGGTGCAGAGGGAAAATTTGGGTGTTTGACCAAGATGGTGACCTACTGCAGATATATTCTACTGCACGGGTGCTCCTAAAATTAATCACTATGCAGTTTCCCGCAATAGTTTTAGGCCCTGTCCCAATCCAGTCTACCCTTCAAACACACAATATTTCGCCAGAAGCGTTAGAAGGGAGGGGCCTGTTTGAGTTAAGCCATTGTATGCATTTGTTTTTTAATTCGAAGTGATCCTCACTTTTTCCCTGACTTAATGGGGGGACCCCAACAAGAACCACAACGTATAGTAAGGACTCTGGAGGAAGATCAAGGGTGGGCAAAACTGATAGAGTCCTCTCCTCTGAACTATTTCTACTAGCTCGGGGTTGGTGGTTCGATGAGTCTGATCTGTTTTCAGTGGACCCCCTAGGCACTGTGGTTTTTCCAACATCTACTATTCCAGCCCTAGGCGGAGGTAAAACAGAGTCAGGGGTAAGATTTGCAGTTACCTGAGCCGGTACAGCTGGTATATTTTTGCTGACTGGTGGAATTTTAGGGTTGGAAATAAGAATGGGCTTAACAGTGATAGGGTTCCCTGATGGACTGAGCGGCTGAGGTCTCCCTAGGCCTGAGTTATTAATCGTGGAGATCAATCTATCAAGCCTAGATGTCAATGGTTTGAAATAAGAGCCAATGATCTGATCAATGTGAGCTTCAAAATCAGATAAGAGGTGTGTGACTCAAACAGGAGTTCCCAAATTGTGGAGAGGGGGACCAGCAGCGACCTGCGCACCATCAGGTGGAGTTGTGGATCTTTTAGCTAGTTTTTTATTTTTGCTTTTCTTACTTCTCAAGCGGAGTTTAGGAGCTTTTCTAGCTACAGAATGTGGAGGGGAATTAGAAACCTCTGGGATGTCAATTACATCATGTGCAGTTTGTGTACAGGGCAACTCTGCAAAAGAGCACATAAGAGAAGAACTAAAGTCAGGGGGGTGAACAGTAACGGCAGAGAAATCCTCAACAGACTGTAGAGGGGGGATAGCCGGAGTAATAGATAATCGCCTCTCCGTATTCTCTATTGCAGATGCCACAACCCCAATCGTCTTCTGTAGCATTTTATCGATTGCAGTGAGGCTTGGGAGAGGTTTTACCGTGGCAGCCTGGTGCCTGGTCATTGGGCGAGAGGAAGCAGGATTAGACATTTTGCCCTTATCGCTCATTAATACAATTGTGTTAATAGGACCCACAATGCACTATGCTTAATACTTCCGCCCCACAGTATTCAGAAAAGCCTAAGAGCAAAATTAAATTATTGGGATTCACAGTCCTACTACAAAAGTTATGGAATAATTAAATCAATTGTCCAAGATGAAGTGGTTTTAAAAGTACCTTTAAATGTGAAACAGTTCCAGAGGAAAGTGGCAAGATGTTAAGGAGATGGCCCAGCCCAGCCTCCTTCGGCCTCTGACGGGTGCGGATGGGCCCGCCCTTGGCCCGGGCTTTGCCTGGGCGAGCCCACGCGCGTCCCGCGCCGCGGGTGCTCCCGTGAGATTTTCAAGGCTGGCACTGGCTCTAACTCTCGCGGCCCCTCTCGCGAGACCGCACTGCCACCTGGGGATGTAGTGCCCCGGCAGTAGCGGTTCGCGGGAGCAACGAGGTGGCTGTCAGGGGTTGTGGGAGGAAGGTCCCAATCTCCTCAGTCAATCTGGCAAGAATACAAAGCTGGTCACACCATGCAAAGCACCCCAAGGTCAAAAGCGCGTCCCGTGCTGCGGTGGTCCCGTGAGATTTTTAAGGCTGGCACTGGCGCTAACTCTCGTGGCCCCTCTCGCGAGACCGCATTGCCACCTGCCACCTGGGGGATGTAGTGCCCCGGCAGTAGCGGTCCACGGGAGCAACGAGGTGGCTGTCAGGGGTTGTGGGAGGAAGGTCCCGGTCTCCTCAGTCAATCCGGTGAGAAAACAAAGCTGGTCACACCATGCAAATCACCCCAAGGTCAGAAGCGCGTCCCCGAAAAATTGCTTCTACTCTTCTTTTATAGTTATCAGCTTTTCCGCTATTTCATCTTTAATTTTGTTCTACGTATTGCTGATTTATTTTGTATTCTATCAAATGCTAATAAAGCTTTTAAAACACACATTGAATGTGGTAATGAAGACTGACACGGTGGAGGCCTCATGGTACGGATGTGTATTGCAGGAGCTCTGACCAACGGCGGTTCCAAACTGCGCAGTAGGCGGGTACATCTGAGGCAATCACAGCCATTTCCTGTCTTTATAAAATGCGGCCAGAGTGGTTATGGGGATGTGTCAGCCGACACAGTGGATGCCTATATGGATACCATACAACACCAATGGAACAGCTTTCATTGGCTAACCCGGGATGATTTGAACCACACAGTAGGCATGGTCAGCCCCGCCGGTCACTGTCATAGGCTGCAATTGAAAAATGTCTGTGGCAGTGTAGGCCGAAGTCCGTCTATGTGGCCTATATAAACCATGTGTTTTAACTTGCCACCAGACACTACTTATTGCTGCATCTCCCCATCACCTGCTGCTGTTTTTGACCTCTGGGAGCAGTTATGTCACGCGTTGTAGGGGAGAGAGCCCATCCCTTCACTCCAGAGGAGCTGAAAACTCTGGTTAATGAGGTCCTTCCCCTCTATGGCAGGCTCTATGGCTCACAAGATGCACAGACAAGTGTCTTGAGTATTCATTGCACTCTGCTTGACTGCTTAGCTTTTGTACCAATTGTCTACATGGTGCACTGAGTGGAAGCATTTTGCTAATTGCATAGATTGCATGGCCCTTACATGGGGCTCATATGTGAAGGCCCACGGGCCCAGAGACTTTGTGGAGAGGAGGCCACCATTGGAATGTGTGATATGGGTTAATTCCGTATCTGTCACAAGCATATTTCGATGCATCACACTAGTTAATGGTGGCTACATTGACTTGGATGCACACATCATGGTATATGTGCATTGGTCTGCACAGGCATCTCACCATGAGGCAGGTCTGCATGCTGTAATAAGCAATCTAGAATGAACTTAGGCAATTGTTCAGTTCCACTGTACACTCAGCCCATATCATACTATGCTGGACTGTTGACTGGAATGTATAAACAACTCACAGACACCTTCAGAGTGCAACTTAGCCATATGTTCACATATGTAATGGGCAGAGGATCAAGTATCGGTTAGGAGTGGTAGAATTGGGAGGTACACTTGGGATTATCAGCCTCAGCGTACAGGGACCAAGGCCTGAGTGGTATGAGCAGTGTTGCTGTGCCTGTTGCCAAGCTGCTCTTTTGATGTTCCCAGACACAGTATTAGGTACTCCTATCTACCTTATTAGCTGTTAATTGGCTAAAATGGTGGATGGTGAATGCTGTGAATGCCCTCACCTGATACTTTTTTACATTGACCCACAGTGTCAATGTGTTTCTGTCACTAATGGCTGTCCCTCAACTCAGACAGGTCTGTTAACAGGTAATTGTTGTACAGCTTCCACTATACCTTCCCATTACACACCTTAGACATGTACAGTGAGGTTACAGTTACACTATTGATGGGAGATAGAGGTGTAGAACACATGTTTGCCTAACGTTTTCCCAATCACAATCCACTAACAATTGTAGAGTTAGTGTCATACATGTTACAGTGCCACATGTGCCTAAAGGGGTGTCCTATGACAGCAGTACCAACAAGACGAAGTTTAGCATACTCACTAGGTAGTTAGTTTGAGTGGTTCACATTTCCACACACCCCCAATGAGATGTAGTCCTGAGTGTCACATTACCTTTTGATCTTAGGCCTTGTATGTTGTGTAAACTATATTACTCTCCCCTATGTACCATGTGCATCAAAGCCCTGGGACTGGCAGGAAAGGTTTCCTGGCTGTCATGCACAGTCCCCTTGCCTTTCAGAATTAAAAAATGGTGTACTGCGTGTCATGGTCCCTCACAACACATTCCATCTAGGCTAGCATTGGTCAACATGATGTTAATGGGCTGCCACAGTCTGTGCATGTCATGACCGGCCTTGGGGTTTACCATCACATGAGCAGAACAATTGCTGTTACAAAACAATTTCTGCATCTCTTGCATCCATACAGATCACTGCCCCTTAAAAGAAGGTCATCTGGAAAGCCACCGCCTGGAAGATGCGGACCCTGGAGGTAGTAAACCGGTGTAGGGTCCACTGCCCCAAGAGGTAGGATGATCTCTGGCACTGGGCACTGGATTGCAGAGTTCAAGCTGGGGCTGAACTCAAAGATCAGTAGGTGTGTGCCCTGGAGAATGACCCCCTGATGGACTTCATACTGGTTGCCCACCTAGACCTTTACGGGCAGTTGAGACCCCAACAACAACAAGTTGGGGGTGAGTATTGACCAGAGTGTGAAAATATGCATGAGCAACTAACTTTGTTACAGGCAGCTTTCTTGCTGCAAGTTTGGAGCTGACTCATATCCCGCGCAACAGGACTGTTTTTGCATGTGTAGGCATGGGAGTTGGTGCATGGCCTTCACCACTGACTGTAGGTAATGTTGCCAGGAACTAAGTAGGAGTCAATAAAACATGTCTAACCACTGTGGCAGATCCACATGGCAGCTTAATATCTCCACTCATCCTGCATTGCAGCATGAGGTATTGTGTGTAAGTTGACCTACACAGGCCACTTGTCAGCCTTCTCTCTGCAGTTTAGCTGCCTCACTACTGTGTATTATGTTATGGTGTATTTATTTATTTATTTTATTTTTAACATTTGTTAAGCGCGAACAATTGCCCGCAGGCGTCTCGGCGCTGTACACTTGATTGCTCTCCTGAGTGGTTCGATAACAATTTTAGAGGTTAAATAACCATGTTTTCAGTTTCTTTCTAAAGGACATAAGATTTGGGCTGGATCTTATGGATTGCGGGAGAGTATTCCATAATTTTGGGGCGGCAACCAGGAAACGTCTGTCTCCCCAGTTGACCAGCTTAGTCCGTGGCACTACCAGATCGTTCTGTTTTGCTGAGCGGAGTGTCCGAGAGGGGGCGTAAGGGACAAGATGGTCTCTGAAAAATTGGGGAGCTTGATGATGTTGTGATTTGTAGACAATGCACAGTGTTTTAAATTTAATTCTGTTCCTAACAGGGAGCCAATGGAAACTTCTTAAAGTTCCAGCTATGGGCTTAAATTTGGGAATGTCTGAAAGAAGTCTGGCTGCTGCATTCTGGATTGTCTGCATTTTCTTGATAACCCTGACTTGGGCATTGGCCAACAAGCCATTGCAGTAGTCCAATGCTGATAGGACAAGAGCGCTGACCAATGTCTTGGCTACATTTTTGGGGAGAAAAGGCAGGATCTTCCTGACCAGGCGGAGTTTGTAGAATGCTGTAGCGGCCGTCTGGTTGGCATGAGCCATGAAGTTTAAATTGTCATCAAAGATGACGCCCAGATTTCTTACTTTCGTGGTAGGTTTGGGCAAGGCTCCGAAGGATGATGGCCACCACATTGGGGACCAGTTAGGACTGAGATGGCCAAAAGTGACCACCTCAGTCTTATCGGAGTTTAGCTTCAAACAGTTTGCTGACATCCATTGTCCTATCGCCAGCATGCCTGTTTTGAAACTCTCCGCTACCGTTCCCCCATCATTTCTGACAGCCAGAATCAACTGAGTATCATCAGCATATGAGGTAAGGTTCATCCCATGTGCTTTGATGGTTTTTGCTAGGTCCGACACATAGATATTGAAAAGTGTCGGACTCAGGGATGAACCTTGAGGTACCCCACATGGCAGTGATAACTCTGCAGATTCAAATTGATCCAGGATAACTGCCTGGGTTCTCTCCGCCAGAAAAGATGCCAATAGGTTTTTTGCTAGGCCTTGCACGCCCATCCTTTCGACACGGTCGACTAAGATCTTATGGTCTACCGTGTCGAAGGCGGCTGATAAATCTAAAAGCACCAATAGTGCAGCGCCACCTTGGTCTCTGATTAATCGGATATCATCCGCTGCTTTAATGAGTGCTGTTTCAGTTCCATGGAACTTGCGGAATCCAAATTGTGTTTCATCGAGCAGATGGTATTGCTCGATGAATTCCGTAAGTTGAGTGTTCTCAACTATTTTGGCAAGGAACGGTAGATTAGCTATAGGCCTATAGTTTTTCAATTCAGTTTTATCTAGGGTGGGTTTTTTCAGAAAAGGTTTTAGTAAGGTCTTTTTTAAGTGGTTAGGAAAGATGCCTGTACGAAACATTAAGTTGCATATTTGTGTTATGACTGGGACCACAGTATCCATTAATGGACGGAGGGTATTCAAGGGACATGGATCTAAAGCCGATCCAGACTTAATGCTTTTAATAATGTCCTGGATTTGATTTTCTGTGACTTCTGCAAAGAGAGATAAATTGTTAGTTATGAGTGGAGCTGTTGTCTTTTCCGTGCTTTGATTGTCACCAAGGTTAAATGCTGAGAAAATGTCAATCACCTTGGTGAAAAAGAAGGATGCCAATAAGTCACAGAAGTTTTGTGAGCAGGGGGGATTCAAGTCTGAAACGCATCCCGCCAGCTGTTTAGTTATTTCATATAGTTTTTTGTTTGAATTTTTTGCACTTTCAATTTGCTCCGTTTGGTTTTTGTGATCAAGAGTTTATATTGGGTTAAAAGCTCTTTGTACGTCTTTCTATTTTCATTATCATAATGCTTCCTCCAGTGTCTTTCTTTATTTCTACATTGCTGTTTGAGTTTTTTAAGCTCCTCGGTATACCATGGTGCTGAGGGGGAGTTTCTATTCTTAGATATCCTTTTTACTGGTACTAATTTATTTGCTGCCTGGTCCAACCATGCGTGGTATTGTTCAGTAGCAAATTCTGGGTCATTAGACAGTGTGGGTTTTGATATTTCTAATGCTTCCTTAAGGCTGGGAATATTAATTTCTTTCCATACCTTAAGCAATTCTCGTTTGGGGGGTGGTATTATAGCGATAGATGTTTTGCTAATTTGTATCGTGGCCAGTACCAGGTGGTGGTCAGTCCAAGTCATAGGCAGGACGTCGGTCACTTGTAGGTTCTCTAAGTTGGTAAATATTCCGTCTAGGGTATGTCCTGCATTATGGGTTGGTCCTTTCACCAATTGTGATAGACCAAAAACCTCCATTTCTGATTGCAGAGACATAGCGTCTTTATCCTCACTGCAGTCCAAATGGAAATTGAAGTCTCCTAACAGTGTTATGGACTTGTCAGTGGCGGACGTTTCTAGAATGGTTGCGATTTCTGTAAGAAATTCCGACCGGGTTTCTGGTCGTCTATATATTAGTACGCCTTTAAAGTTTGTATGTACCACATACTTGTAGAATAATATTCAGTGTACCATATCTGTTTCTGTTTGGTACTTGGCAGTGAGCAGTAATAAGAGTTGGCCAACATCTCTTATGCCAACTTTGTGGATGCCTACATGCAGCCATATGTACCTTTACATGTTGTACTGTTATAAGTATCCCTGTGGCATACATGAACTGAGAGTACAGACGGGTCACTATCTGTATGAATCAGACATTTCTGTTTGCCAATGTGTACATGAATATAAGATTGAGTGATGACCATACAAAGTCTGCGAAAACAAAAACTGGGTTATGTTAAGATATGGGTAGATAAGTCACACATAGCCAAAGACATTGATGGTTGACATCTTGCAGTTAAATGTGCCGGTGAAATGACACACATGTTTAGGTTGTCACAGTCACCTCAACCACTGCTTCTAAGTTTGCCAATGAAAAGGCTCTATGTAGTATGCTGGGATGGGCGTGTGCATCAGTGAACCGTCAGTCTGTGGATGGTGACATGCATCTTGGAATGATATGCTGACATGTTGGTGTGACATGTGTTTCAGAAGTCATTGCTGCATGGATACATGTGTCAGAAATACATGGAATGTACTGTGAGTTCACTGCCCTTCTGGAGGCCAATTTGACATCTTCAAGCCCAGCATCATTACAATGCCTCATGTATTTTCATTTTCCTAATGGCATAGACAATTTGAATGTGGAAAGGTTCTGCTCACAAGAACTGATCTTTAATGTGGATCTACCTAGGCAGAGTCAGGTACAATGGTCATTTATAGTGCTATCATACGAAATGTTGTGCCTATATGTCTCCATACCACTGTTCTGTAATAAATGTGACACATAGCTGGCCTACTCATGTGCATCTATCAACAGCATCATCTGGCAGTGGATAGAAGTGAGACAGTAACTTGGAAATGTTAGCTGTGTGGAATGGGCACTTCCATATCAATTGTTATTTTAGAATTTGATGTCACTTATCCCTAGTAGTTGCCCTGCAGTACTACCTATAGTAGTTTTGGGACTCCTGACCTTTTGCTTGTTGCAGGTCCTATGTGAATAAGTAGTGATATATTCATGTAGACATTGCATTAGATAGCTTAAGCTAACAAGTCCATGGTACAAGGACCTAAGTTGAGAGTGTGATGCTATATGTTGCTACATGCATGAGGGTGAAATTTGAATAGTCCCACAGTAGCAATTGGAGCTGGCAACTGTTCTGACACCCTGATGATTGACTGTGCTCAGTGTATGTGCCGTTAATACATGTTTTCAGACCAATGGTACAGATGATGTACACGTGTACAAGTACTCATCCGCGATGGTGTATAATGTATTTACATGCTTTCATGTTGGTCTTAAGCAATTGTTTAAAACCTATTGCTAATCCTTTTACAGCATCTACAGAGGGCAGTGAAGGATACAGGCCTGAAACCACTGGGGTTGCAGCTGGCCACAGTTGATCCCAACAACACAGTGACTCAGAGGTAACCACTGGCCCGGAGGATGAGGGGAGTGTCCTAGAGGAGCAAGATGGCACCATCTCTACATCATCTTCCTTGTCAAACTCCAGTGCCTTCTCCCTGGTGGTGGCAGACCGAGAAGAAACACCATCCGCTACATCTACATCCACCAGCCCCTTCCATCTCCATCCTCCCTGCTGCTCCATAAACTGCTGTCCAGGCCAGCTCCTCTAAGCGGAGGAGTCTCCTTCACACCAGGCACTTCAGCCCCTGCCCCTGTCTCTCCTGCTGCCCTGAGTGTGGAGCCAATAGTTATCCTGAGGCAGATCTCTTTGGGTCAAATTGCAGTGCTGAATGCCCTCCAGGGGCATTGTAATAAGCTGAGCCAGGCTGTTGCTTATCTGGAGAGAATTCACTCTGACATGGCATGTAAAAAATTGATACTTGTATAGCGCACTACTCACCCGCAAGGGTCTCAAGGCGCTTGTACGAATACCGCTGTGGAACCCATCCTGGCTTTCCCTCTGAGGTGTCCACTCCTGGGCACCCCCAAGGTGGAGGCCAGGCATCCTTAGCGTTGTGGGGGCCGTTGTGGAGATTAAGCAAGCTATTGCCCAGAGTTGCAGAGTGGGACTCCATGATTGGAATAGGCACCGAGGCGAGAATTATCAGGTCCGTGGAATTTTGAGCCCAAGACCCGCCGAGGCGGGGAATTGAACCCTGGTCCCAGGCTAGACCTCTGCATCAGGGTCTGCCGCTCTAACCATTGAGCCACACTTCTCCACAGGCATGCCTACAGAGATAATTTCAGGCTCTGCCGTCGATACTCATGGCAGCCTTCCAAGTATTCAAACCTCCTATCAGACCTCCTGCCCCTTCTCGATCCACCACCCTCAGCCCTCAACCTGCCCAACGCACATGCGCACCTGAGCATGAATCAACAGCACAAACCACACTCAGCACACTCCAACACAAAGATAAGAGGTGTACACTCAGCATACACACAGCCCAGCCACTCACCACCCTTACAAAAACATCTGTAGACATCCAGACAGACACCACACATGC
Organism: Lissotriton helveticus; assembly: GCF_964261635.1. NCBI lineage: Eukaryota > Metazoa > Chordata > Amphibia > Caudata > Salamandridae > Lissotriton > Lissotriton helveticus. The sequence goes on along the minus strand of NC_136070.1, from coordinate 1,014,204,933 downwards.
AGAGCGTCTCATAAGCACTCCCAAGGTCCCACAACAACACCCTACAGACACAGCACAACCAACACAGACAGCTGACATCACACAGCCAGTCACAACACGCACAGCACCATCCTCTGCCACAACTGACAGCACAGACATCACAACCCAACAGCAGCCACAGACACATCACCCAAGTCCAAGGCCCAGAAACATTCAACATAAAAACACACATCAGACACATGCCTGCACAGTACACACATCCACTCCTCACACCTCACATCCCTCTACCTCCAACACCCAACCCCTCGCCTTACCTCGTCACAAATCTCCCAGGACCCTTACCATAATTGCCCTAGACCTCTCCCCTGTCACCACTGGCCCCCTTCCCAAATGCAAAATGGCTGGGTTAACCACAACTACCCTACCACTTCTGATACCACACCAACAAATATGCCCTCCTACTACAGCAGTCAGTACCCCCAAGGGAGTAAGAGTAGGAGAGCCACCTGCCCTGATCCCAACCCTCCCCTCCCAAAACACAAAAGACCCCTTCTAAGCACTACTCCAGTTATTCCACACAGAAGACCAATATGTCCAAATATGCCCCTCCTCTGCAAACCCCAGTACAATTAGGGGTACAAAGTCCCACATATGGTTCTTCCCAGCCCTCCCAATCCTAAGCCCAGCCCTCCCACAGCCCAACCCAGCCCCTCTGATCCCAAGCCCAGGACTCCTACTGCCCAAACAAGCGCTCCCAATCCCAATTCCAGGACACCCACAGCCCAAACAAGCTCTCCCAACCGTGAACCCAGTCTTCCAAAGGAGTAATCCAGCCCCCACAACCCAAACCCCCGCCCACCCATTTTTGTCCTCAAAGTTGCCTAGACTGCCCTATAGCTGCCCTGTTTGAGGGAGGTTTTCTTGGCAGTGATCTGATTGGCAAGATTTGTGGCACAACAATGTGCTGGATCACCTGTCATCCTTCTAGACTGGTCATTGGTCTTTGTGTTTAAACACTGATACTTTTGTTACAATAAAAACCCTTATTTCTTGTTGTGTAGATCTGTTTCCTGCCCTTGATAATTATGCAGGCTGTTGTTAGTGGCTATGTGGGGATGTGAGAGTTTAGTTGTGCGTGTTTCACCACAATACATTATCCATTGACAGTGGTAAGTATGTACAGTCTTTGGGACAGGTAATGGAGTTACAGAGGGCAAGGCTCAATATTTAAGTGGATGCATATCCGGTATGAGTTACTATGGGTGCACATATTGCTTTGGCTGGTCTCTGCTTTGGTAAGTATGGCATCTTGGTTTCAGCTAATGTCAACGTCTGCTAGCTTGCAGTACTATCCAAGATGGAGCATAGAAGGGTGTTTGATGTGTGCACAATAGGTATTTTGTCACAGCACACATGGGAGTTGTGGGCTTGTCAATGCAATGTGTTACTTTGGCGGCACATGGGAGCATTTCCATGTGTGTTTGTTCCAACAAAATTACTGTGAAGTCAATGCAACTGCTGTTACTGTGATGTTTTATAGACGTGCACTAACACATTAGCTACATGTGCATGCCAGTTGATAAAAAGCTAGGTTGCCCCATTTCTATACCATGCCACTAATCCTATGCACATGTAGACACTGATGCAGTTACTGTGTGCATTGTGGCCTTGGCCACTTGCCTTCCAGGAGTCCACCAACATAGTCTGACCCTCATCATCAGAGAGTAGTGACAGTGTGGCCATCAAATGTCTGTGACTGTGGTTTGTGACTAACCCATTTAGCTGCCTTTCCCTTTCCATATGGGTGCTGCTTGCAAGCTCAGGACAGTGCATCAGCAGTAAAGGAAATTTGTATTTCACTGAGACATGCTTACTGTTGTTTCATCAAGGTAACACCATGATATAGATAATGACGTATTTGAGATTGTCACAGATGATGTCTGCTATGGAAATCGTGAGGAAGTGTAGTATGTTGACAATGTTTATGGCACACAGCATTACACCTGCTTCTGAGATGTCCACACATGTGGTTTTTAAGTGTGTGTCTGTACATAGTCACTCATGTGGACCCAGGAGTAACCAGTAGGATGTGATGGGAACAGACTACATGTGACATTGCATTCAGGGGCACACTAGATAGGTTTGGGCCAGGGATCTTTCAGCCCTAAGCTTGTCCACTGTATTGTGGCTCTAGGAGGGGGATGTACTGTCTTCCCACCTTTTATTGATGGTTACTGGGTGACAGAGTTGTTTATGAGTGACTTCAATCAGGTGATGCATAGCGGATGTAGATGTTCAACTGGGATGTTTGTGCTACCCACACTGACACATACAAAGACTGTCTATCTTCTATGTTGTGGTGCATATGTACAGTGTTATGTATCTGTAGGTTTGAATCATGTTACTCTTGTGACCCACAAGAGGACTTTGAGTAGACTTTAGGGGGGTATGGCTCTCACAGGTACATGGCTGATGTACCCGCTGGACTAACTTCCACACATGTCACCTGTACCTCTGTGACTGGCATATTGTACCACACAGTGATATATTTTCCTCCTTGTCACATAGCACTACATCTTGGTATTTGAGACTACATCTTTCTTTGCTTTGACAGGTGACGAGGAAAGTTGCTTTTTCCCAATTGCTGTTAGTTGCATTAGTTGTTAAAGACCATATTCTGACTTGCATCCAGGAACTTTGGTGATGCTTCTGTTCTGACCTTCTAACAGTGGGTATCGCCTGTTATTAGTATATTTGTTGTTCCATCTGCAACAGTGGAAGGTGGTACTGCTGTTGATTTGTGAAAATGTTGCACCTTGAATGTGTGGAAAATATGGAATGTGCATTGGATACCTCATGGGCTTCTGCATTAGCGACCTTCCTGGACTAACGGCAGAGATACCCCGGGACACTTCGAAGGCTGATACACAACTCACAGTACTCATTCTTTTTTTCAGTCTCTTCAGGCCAACATGGCCTTGCAGTGGATTTATACTATGACGGGGGGGGGGGTCTGTGAGAAGGGCGCGCCTTATGTAATTGTGGCTGAGTCTTATGACACCTTTACTGTGCGTCGATGTTTATCCTAGTGTGCCACCTGACATGCATTTTAAAGCTTCTGTTATTGCTACCAGATATCTGATACAACTGACCTCACACCTGGGATATTTCAAGACTAATGGCTTTGTGATGAGTTGTGAGTTGCATATGATCAATGGACAACAACTATAGCTTAGGTGTGTATTTTAGAAGAGCTTATATTCTGAAACGATGAGTGTGTAAGTGTATTGTGACAAGTCTCTTTGGAGTGACATCACAGGTAATGCAAGGTAGTACTGCTCTAACGTCAGTTGTGTATTTTTGGATTCTGATGGTGATGGTTACAATGAGCGAGATGGATACCCATCTCACCACATTCTTTTTCGTGTTACTGTTGCTGGGCACCGGCAGGACCCAGCCTACTGTAAAGGCCTGCGGCCTCCTCATGTCCAGCTTCTGCACACATGTATATGTGAAAGTTGTCCCAGCATGATGACTGAGGCACATATTTCTCAGACACCAACAAACATGCCGACACAAGTCAGTAACTGCTTTTTGATGGTGGCCTTTCATTTTGCTAAGGGATCTCAGTGGAGGAATTGGTATGTCACTTACCTGCAGTTGTGTCCATGAAGTTGTTGGTTTTCCTTGTCATCTCGCAGGTAAAGAAATGCAGGATCGTAAGGCGAACAAAGTCACTGGATGTGCGTAGCTGTTTGGAGGTGGATTTCGGCCTTTTGTGCCCCCTGATGAGCTGGTTGTACCACCTCAGGTACCTAGTCGGAAATGTACATCATAATTGGGTAGGTGGTTCAACCTCTGTTCTGTTTTCCAATTCACTCTGATGGGCTTTCTGATGCCGCTGCGTTCAGGATTTGTTGTAAGAGTTGGAAGTTGCAGTCAGATTTTCGTGTATTCGCACACATTGTAATACATCGTTCGGAGCAACTGCTTCCGATGTGACTGCAGTTGTCCGGCCAACCGAATAGGACAGCAGAAGCCGGTCCGACTGGCATCATATCAATGCCCAAACTGTGAACATTGACATCCTATAATGACAAAATTGGTGATTAACACAGCCTCTCTAACCAACTCTCTTCAACTGACATCTCATAATGGTTATTGTATAAAGAGAGACTATCATGCAATCTAGCCCAGCAGATCTCCGGTCCCCCTTGCAATTTTGTTTTTGACACAGGTTACCTCTTGTAGGTCCATATTACCACAGAGTGGAACAATCTCTTGCATGCAGCAACCATTAGAAATCACATGGATGACATAAAAGATAGACTAATAACATAATAAAGGGACAAAAAGAGCTAACCAGAGTTGCCTGCAAAACACATACTATAAATATGTGCATCTATTTCTCACAATTTCTCATCCATCACACTGCTAAGCTCTGAGTCCCATAACACGATAACCGCACCTTGGTGATTATCATGCGCAGCATAAAAGCACTCCCCACATAGGCTTAAAGCTAACACAGCATACTTACTACAACACACCAACATGGTGTAATGTACTACCCACATTGAAAAGCACTGAAGTGTCACACTTGAGGAGTATGTGGCTTAGATATATTATAATATAGTGTATAAGATAATGGTGAGGGTGGAACAAGCATTCAATAGGATGATATTCTTCAGTGATTAAAGGTGTCTGGAACTGTTTCTACTAGCCCTAATATTTTTGATGAATAGACATCTAGGGCCTGTTCCCATGCAACGAAGAAACAGTCTTTGCGATGTAGCATTTACCATTTACCATTCAATGCCTTTACCATGCATCCTTTACCACGCAATGCATTTAACAACGCATTGCCTTTACCACACAGATGTTTACCATGCACATTCCTTTTCCACAGGGGCCGTTTCTCCATTAGGGCTGTGGGGCTGCACCCCTCTGAAAATTCCTACACATTTACAATAAAAAATATAAAATAGATCGATTTATTCAGAGATATGATCGTATCTCTAAATAAAATGATGTTTTTAAGTCTGGGTTGTCTGTTTCAGGGTGCCTGCCCCGCCTCGCTCCAAAGCCGGAGACCGAAAATAAGGAGTAAATCACGTTTTTTAACATTACGCATAACGCAGTTCTTTCTGTATTAAAGGCCATTGGGGTCTCTGGTTGCATGCACACTGTAGGCCAGTGATGCAATAAGCATCACGGTTTCGGGCGTTGGAGACTTCATTCATGCGTGATTTCAGACATCCGCCATTCAAAGGCGTAGATCCCACCCTTTCCTCATTAGTGAGAGTGGATTCAAGCACTTCTGATCCGGTGCCTTGTTCTCGGTAATGGTAAGTGATTGCAAGCTAATGCTGTGTTCTGTATATTGTGCCAAGACCCCTCATCACTCTAATCTCTCCCACTATGACACCCCAGGCCCATGCTGCGCATTGCTCGCTCCTTTAGAAGTGGAGCTGCGGCATTTGCTCCCTTGTGAAATGGATCCAAATAAGGACCAGGGATGGCACTTGTTCTCTTGCAAAATGGATCCAAATATGCGAGTCAGGCCCAAAGTGAGAGAAATGTGCTTACTGTGTAACATGTGCTTACAGCGGCCAGTACTCTGATGTATGGCATTAAAATTGGCCCTGTGTACATGCCCCTAATTTAACACTGATGCTAAAAACATGGATTGACTTGCAAACAATGAATGTTAAGAACGTTGAGGGAATGCATTTCAGAGATTTAGTTCCTCTCTTATTTTACATGCTTTACTTAATCTTGCATTCCCCACAAGTTAGCTATTTTATAATGTTTTTGTTTCTCTGTATTTTTTTCTGTGCATACTTTGAAGCTTGAGCCATTCCCCGTCTTTATGAAGGGCTTTGATTGAGCACTCAGGTGCTAAGGCTAAAGCCAAACAAAGTGCCTATCAGTGGGTTGGCCTCTCTGCAGTGCATACAGAACAATGTCTGTGTATTCCATTTGCAACTGAAATTCTGTGAATATGTGTGTGAAGGGGCTATACTGATGTCAAAATATTTGCTAGGCAAAAGTAAGAGAAATTAAAGTGCTTAAATTTGAGTGAGTGCAGTGCAGGTTAGGGGCGGTGAAGTGACAGAGATGCAAGGAAGGGCATTCAGGGAAGAGTAACAAGAGAATGCTGAAGAGGAAAGAGAGGGGGTTGAAGATGTACAGATGGCCAAGATTTGCAGAGGAAAAGAGGATGCATATCTAACATAAGCATACATAATTGAAGACTAAAACTCTTTCCACAGGCCTCAATACTATTTAATTCACAGACTCACTATTTCAGAATGTAAACATTTCCATTGTTATTTATTTATAAGAAATCATTGTTGTTACACATTTATCTTAACCCCTTGGGGGGTGAGCGCGGCGCCGTCATGCTTGTGATGGAACCACGCCATCATGAGTCAAGGGCAAGCTGTTCTCATAACGGCGTGGTTCCGTCACGACCCCGCCCACTCACTAATTCGCCCGAACAGGCAGGGAATCAGTGTTGCATGGGCAGAGCGGCTGCAGCATGACGGAGCACACGCCGCCCCTGGCTCATGACGGCGTGGTTCTGTCATAAGCAGGGAAGGGGTTAAACAGCTAACCCCCAGTGACAAAGCCAATCACACTGACAGACTTTAGGTGTATGTCAGTTGCTGTGCCATTTACCTGGATAAAATGATATCTCAGGGAGAAACAAAAATACTGGTCTGATGGCATTCTAAGGGAATCACAGAAATGTATCTGGCATGTTCCTTTATAGGGAGCGGCCACTTTTTTCACCTCAATCAAAGACCTATGCACATTTTTTTATATGACTGGTTACAGCTATCATCTGTGGGTGCTTCTGAAAGTTTGGTTAAAGCATATTTACAAAGTTAATGCTGCATGCAGTGCAAGACACTGGGCCAGCACACATTTTAAAGGGCTAACGTTATCATGCAGAACAATTTACACATTACAGTATCTGTTGAACAAATTAATGCAGGAAGACATGGGGTCGTTTTTAATGTGTTTAATATTTCAAGACTATACATTCCTACTGCTTAATAAGCCTTGCTTTATCGCTACATTAATTTCCTTTAAAATGCACTATTTGCCAATCTTTATTTTATTTCTTTCTCAAATGAGGGACTCCCCCTGGACCCCAGGTTTCTCCATTGAACTTGTTCACATCGCTTTCTACATAAAAATCATGCCCAACGTTTACGCCTACCACTTTCAAATGTCACCAGCCGCCACTGCTTTTCCATGCATGCCTTTACAACAACATGGTAAGTATATATGGACTATGTACTGCCTGTTAAGTATATATAGTATATGTAGTTATAGTTAGGGTTACTGAGGATAGGAATTCCTTGAATTTTAGTTCCCTGATAACTTTCCACCTCTTTGACAAATCACCGCAAAACTTTCCAGCCCTTTAGCATTTTTGACATTTTGAGATGATGTAAATGTTTGTGGTGAATTATTAAGGGGGTCCAAAGATAAAAGGGGGGAGTATCCAAAAACATATTTTACCACCAATGCATTTTCTATAGACATTTGTATTTAACATGGAGCAAAATCGGCTGAACCGTTTTACATGAAATTTGGTACTTTTATACATTATGGTGCACAGATTATGCTTTTTGGGTATTTCAGTTAAGTAACGTTAGTATTTTTTAAGTTATCAGTCATTTAATAGAGGTGATAACTGTCACTGTGGTACTTTCAATGAATTCCATAAAATCCTGTGAAAGTACTGCGGTACATGGCCGTAAACTTCGTTAAAAATATGTAAAAAATATAAACACCTTTTCCTACCTGTTACCACTTTAATATAATGGCAATAGAAAGGGATCTACTACATACCTATACCTGAACATAGCCAAAGTGTAGTAAAAACAACATGGCTGCCTTTTCATTCTCTAAAAACAAGTTTTACCCACTCCACTGTACAACACTCACTGAATGCTATTTTGCTCGCCCTAATTTGGCAGGGTATGCCCAGACGTTGGTCCCTTGCTCACTTTGCCACTGGATTCAAGATAGCCTGGCTGATAAGGGCAGTGAGCCCGAAACTGGTCCCAGGATGCTTGTTTCCGGTCCAGGGAAGACATGGCTTGGCAGTTCGGGCTGGACTGCTCCCATGAGGCACAGGGTCAGACTAATTTGCATATAGCCATGTCTGAACTGGGGTGGTGGAGTGAGCTAAAGAATGATGATGGATTAAACCCAGATCAGTTGAGTGGGGATGAGTGCTTGCAATGTTCAATACTCCATCCATCATCCCCTTTGGTTTTGCGTGGTTCGCCCTAAGTTGGCAGGGTATGTCCAGACGTGGGTCCCTTACTCACTTTGCCACTGGATTCAAGATAGCCTGGCTGATGAGGGCTATGAGCCCAAACCTGGTCCCAGGATGGTTGTTTCCGGTCCAGGGAAGACATGGCTTGGCAGTTCGGGCTGGACTGTTTCCATGAGGCACAGACTCAGACTGATTTGCATATAGCCATGTCTGAACTGGGGTGGCGGAGTGAGCTAAAGAATGATGATGGATTAAACCCAGATCAGTTGACTGGGGGTGAGTGCTTGCAATGTTCAACACTCCGTCCATCACCCCCTTTGATTTTGCTTTGTTCGCCCTAAGTTGGCAGGGTATGACCAGACGTGGGTCCCTTGCTCACTTTACCACTGGATTCAAGATAGCCTAGTTGATGAGGGCTGTGAGTCCGAAACCGGTTCCAGGATGCTTGTTTCCAGGTCAGGGAAGACATGGCTTAGCAGTTCGGACTGGACTGTTCCCATGAGGCACAGGGTCAGATTGATTTGCATATAGCCATGTCTGAAGTGGGGTGGTGGAGTGAGCTAAAGAATGATGATGGATTAAACCCAGATTGGTTGACTGGGGGTGAGTGCTTGCAATGTTCAACACTCCGTCCATCATCCCCTTTGGTTTTGCTTTGTTCGCACTAAGTTGGCAGGGTATGCTCAGACATGGTCCCTTGCTCACTTTGCCCCTGGATTCAAGATAGCCTGGCAGATTAGGGCCTGTGAGCCCGAAACCGGTCCCAGGATGCTTGTTTCTGGTCCATGGAGGGCATGGCTTGGAGTTTGGGCTGGACTATTTCCATGAGGAGGCACAGGGTCAGACTGATTTGCATATAGCCATGTCTGAACTGAGGTGGCGGAGTGAGCTAAAGAATGATGATGGATTAAACCCAGATCAGTTGACTGGGGGTGAGTGCTTGCAATGTTCAACACTCCGTCCATCATCCCCTTTGGTTTTGCTATTTCACTGTATGCCATTACACTGTTTGCTACTCCACTCTACACCACTCCACTGTATGCTATTACACTCTACTTTACTCCAGTGTATGTAAATCCAGTCTGCACCACTTCACTGTATGCCACTGCAGCACACATTACTTTACTATGCACTTTTCCACTACACTGTACACCACTTAACTCTACCCTATCCCACTGTATGCCACTCAACTGTACACTACTCCACTCTATGCCACTTCAGCGAACCCTACTCCACTCTATGCCAACCCACTCTATGCTAGTACATTGGACTCCACTCCACTCCACTCCACTGTATGCTATTCCACTCTATCCCACTCCACTCTACGCCACTCTAGTCTAAATCACTCTACTGTATGCCACTCCGCAGGACGCTATTCCACTCTATGCTACTCTATGCTACTCTACTCTACACCACTCCACTGTACTCTAATCTATGCTATTCCACTGTACTCCCTTCCACTTCATGCTTTTACACTGTATGCAACTTCAATCTTTGCTACTCTACTGAATGGCATTCCACTCAACCCCCCCTCCTCTGTATACCACTCCATTGTATGCTATGTGACCCATGCAGATGCACACGCCCACTCACAGATATACTCACACACCCACTCACAGACACACACAGACACTAACATTCCCATTCACAAATCCACGGACACTCACATACCTCCTCATAGACCAACTCAGAAACTCACACACCTACTAATAGACCCGCACAGTGACACATACATCCACTCACTGATCCAAATAGACAGTCACACACCCACTCATAGACCCACTCACACACACACTCACAGTACCACATGGACACTCACTCAAAGACACTCACAGACCCACACAGATACTCACACACCCAATCACAGACCCACTTACACCCCATATCAGACCTTCACACATCTACTCCCCCACATACGCACGCAGATACCCACTCACACAGTGACTCAGACACTTGTACACTCACTCACGGACCCACACAGAGACTCACACATCCACTCTTAGACCCAGTCAGACACTCACACACATGCTCACAGTACCACACAGACACTCATGCACTTACTAACCCACACCTTTACAGAGCCATGCAGACACTCACACACCCACTCACAGAACCACTCAAACTCACACATCCACGTACAGCCCCACTTTGATACTCATACACCCACTCGCAGACCCACACAAACACTCAAATGTCTACTCACAGTACCACACAGACACTCCCACACCTGTTCAAAGACCTACTCACATATCCACTCACAGACCCATTCACACTCTCACACACCTACACACATATTCATTCACACTCTCACAGACCTACTCTGGCATTCATGTAACCACTTACAGACCCATACAGATACTCATACACTAGCTCTCAGACCACTCAGACACTCACACACCCACTCATAGACCCACACAGACATTCACACATCCACTCACAGAGCCGCAAAGACCCTCACACATCTACTCACAGACCCCTCACATGCCCACTCACTGACTGACATAGATACTCACACACCCACACCCATTCACAGACCAATACAGACTCTTGCACACCCACTCAGACACTTACATACCCACTCACAGATCCGCACAAATGCTCACACACCTACTCACAGACCCACATAGATACTCACACATGCACACACAGACCCATGCACATACTCACACACCCACTCAAAGACCCACTTGCACACGCATACATCAACTCACAGACCCACTCCACATCCACTCAGAGAGATATACAGGAAGGAAGCCGAGAGTATTTAAAGCATTACAGGAGTTTCTGGGAGCCCATGGTTTGTTGGACGCTTGGTCGGTTTTAAGGGGCGGGTCACCAGGGTACACTTTTTTTTCTTTTCCGCATCGCACATTGGTCCGATTGGACTATTTTTTTGTTTCTAGGTTAATGTTGAATCAGGCAGCAATTCAAGTATATCCTAGAGTGACATCAGACCATGGGCCTGTAGTACTGACCTTATCTAGCATTATTTCTCGTGAACGTCCACGACAGTTTTCTTTCGATCGCAAACTATTGACCGAACAATTTTTTATTGAACATATGAAGGACTGGATCGTATCTTTTTTTAACATTAATCGGGGGAGCAGTAATGTAGGGTGTGTATGGGACTGCTTTAAGGCTGCCTTCCGTGGGGAGGCATTGAGCTTAGGCCTGCATAACCAAAAAAAACAAGCGGCGGAAATAAAAACATTGTATCAGGAGTTGATTATGGCCGAAGAGGCGCTCATGCAAGGGATACAGACTGGGACTAACATAGATGAGGAGATTAAGGAAGTAGCGCGCCTAAAGGCAAGGGTAAATTTGAGGTGGTCCCAGGAGGCAGCTAAAAAATTTTTTGCTAAAAAACAAACCCATTATGAATATGGGGAGGCAAGTGGCAGATGCCTCGCCCAAAGAGTTAGAGCAAAAATGGCAGCCCAGCATATCGATGATGTACTAGATCAGAACGGTGATTCGGTGAAAGACGAGCAGGGTATCCTGGAGGTATTCAGGCAGTTTTATGAGACGTTATATCACAGGGATGAGTACAATGGTGATAATGCTGCAGTAATGATTGGTCAGCACTGTTTGAAGGACCTTTCGGAAGATGATAGGGTGATGTTGGATACACCAATCACATCAGAGGAGTTAGAACTAGCGGTAAATGGACTGGCTCTGGGAAAGGCTGCTGGCCCAGACAAATTACCTCTAGAAATATATAAAACTTTTTTTTTATTCTTAAAAAAAGATCTTCTGGCAACAATGCTAGAAGCCCAGAAAGGTTCAGCCCCTAAAACATGGCAAGAAGCAACTATAGTGGTATCCCACAAAAAAGGTAAGCCATTGAATTTACCGGGTTCATATCGCCCTATATCACTCCTAAATGTAGAGGGTAAAATTTACTCGAAGATTTTAGCGAACAGACTTTCTACGGTCATTTCGGGACTTGTTTCAAAAACACAACATGGGTTTATCCCTCAACGGAGCACAATCAATCATGTCAGACGAGTGATAACCTTACTTGATTATGCTAAGACAACTAGGGAACCCTTTTGTTTAATTTTATTGGATGCCGAGAAGGCCTTCGACCGTGTGGCCTGGCCTTTTTTGTGGGATATCTTGAGGAGTCGAGGCTTTGGGTCTGAGTTTATTAAATCAGTGCAGGTTCTGTATCAACGTCCGACAGCTCGGATTAGCACCATGGGCTTGGAATCGGCGGCAGTACAAATTTGTAGGGGGACCAGACAGGGGTGTCCCTGTTCCCCCTTACTATTTGCCTTATACATCGAGCCTTTTTTAAGAATGTTGGATTCTAGCACTCATATAATCCCGCTGAATGTCCATATATACCAGGTCAAGGTGTTGGCATACGCTGACGACGTGGCAGTTGTCACGACTAAACCTACTATGGCAATGCAGGCTATAGAGCAAATGGCAGTAGAATTTGGCAAATCTTCAGGATACAAGCTGAACTCAGCAAAAGCCCAGCTACTTAGTATAAATATACCAAGCTATACGGACTCTAGAGTATGTCAGGAGGTGGTATACCTGGGTGTTACGCTACGAGCTTGTACAACTTCCTTAGTTAAATCTAATTGGGACCCGCTCCTAGCCGGTGTTCGGAAAAAATTAGATCAGGCAGAATGTTTACATCTCTCATTAGTGGGACGATGTAACCTATTAAAAATGTTGATTCTTCCTCAAATCTTATATTTTTTCCGATGTATACCCTTAGAAGTTCCTAAGACTAGTTTAGAACAACTGCAGGCAATCTGTATGTGCCTTATGTGGGCTGGAGGGAAAGCACGAAGGGCTAGGCGCTTTATGATCTTGCCAAGAAACCTGGGGGGTTGGTCCGTACCAGACTTTACATATTATTATTATGTCTGTATGCTGCAAGGAATGGGGATTTTATTAACTGGCAAAGCTCCAGCAAGACTGGCAGACTGTCCGTCTATTTATCAAATGCTGCTGGGTGCAAAAGTTAAAAATTGTTTATATCAACACTTAGAACAAAGCTATTACAAACGCACTCGTTTTAAGACAATTATAGCTGCATATAAGGTCTGGCATATAGTTAGGGGGCTATTGGACCTCGGAAAAATAACGTGGTACACACCACTATCATCACCATTCTTCTTACCTCTGGATGTGTGGGATAGAATAGTATATAACTGGAGGGATAAAGGCATCAGAGTGATTGGTGATCTGTATGACGCTAATTATTGTAAATCTTTTGAACAACTACGAGTACAGTATTCTCTCCCTAGAGAGCATTTTGTAAAATATCTACAGATTCGCAACTGTTTAACGTGTATTGGATGTAATTTTAAACCAAATTCTTTGATTGAGGATATTATGCAAGGGGCAAAGATTGGTGTTTTATATAAACATTTGCTAGACATTAAAGACAACGATATAGAACAGCAGAATAGTAAATGGGGTGTTAAACTAGGCAGACAGGACATTCAAATAGAAATTTCATTAAATATGGCAAAAGATTTATTCCTGTCTGCAAAGTTGATGGCTCAACATTTCAAATCAATCTACAATTTATACTATACCCCAGATAAGGTGTCCAAATGGTCGGGGGATGCAGTAGGGAAATGTTTTCGTTGTGGTTTTTCCTCAGCCGATGATGTTCATATTTTTTATACATGTACTATATTAGCCCCCTTGCTGTCCCAGATAGAAAAATGTGTTTCAGCAATTGTGGGCACCCAGATTCAATTATCAGCAACGCAGATATTATTGGTTGTTGAAATGGGCATATTGAGTACTAACATTCCAAAGAAACATGTTAAATTAATCTTCTTAGTAACTGCAGTGTATAGGCTGTGTATCGCATCTGCATGGTTGCAACAGGAACCGCCTGCCTTTGAAGCTTGGCGGTCTCGTTTTTTTTCGATCCACAATATGGAGCACAGCCTTTATGCTTTAAAAGGCCCCCGCAGAAGGAAGATTGGAGAACAGATTTGGGGATTAGTTACAAATTATCTGGAGATGTAAGTCAGGAGTGGCGGGGATTGTATATAATGTTTTGAAGGATCTAATTGAGACCGCTCATATGCAAGGAAATCTATGTCTATTAATTAGCTTATTCTTCTTCCCTTTTCTTTTTGTGCTTTCTTGGGCTTGTTCAACTCTTTTTTTTTCTCTCTTTATATATTGTTGTATATGTATCAAAATGATATGATATGGATTTATCTTTGGTTCGACAAACAGTCTCCGACTAATGTTTTTTTTTCTTCTCTGTGCTATTGTACCAACCGACTCATGTGTTTTTGCATAAATAAATAAAAAAATAAAAAAAGACACAAACATCCACTCACTGATCCAAATAGACAGTCACACACCCACTCATAGACCCACTCACACACACACTCACAGTACCACATGGACACTCACTCAAAGACACTCACAGACCCACACAGATACTCACACACCCAATCACAGACCCACTTACACCCCATATCAGACCTTCACACATCTACTCCCCCACATATGCACGCAGATACCCACTCACACAGTGACTCAGACACTTGTACACTCACTCACGGACCCACACAGAGACTCACACATCCACTCTTAGACCCAGTCAGACACTCACACACATGCTCACAGTACCACACAGACACTCACGCACTTACTGACCCACCCCTTTACAGAGCCATGCAGACACTCACACACCCACTCACAGAACCACTCAAACTCACACATCCACGTACAGCCCCACTTTGATACTCATACACCCACTCACAGACCCACACAAACACTCAAATGTCTACTCACAGTACCACACAGACACTCCCACACCTGTTCAAAGACCTACTCACACACTCACATATCCACTCACAGACCCATTCACACTCTCACACACTTACAGACATATTCATTCACACTCTCACAGACCTACTCTGGCATTCATGTAACCACTTACAGACCCATACAGATACTCATACACTAGCTCTCAGACCACTCAGACACTCACACACCCACTCATAGACCCACACAGACATTCACACATCCACTCACAGAGCCGCAAAGACCCTCACACATCTACTCACAGACCCCTCACATGCCCACTCACTGACTGACACAGATACTCACACACCCACACCCATTCACAGACCAATACAGACTCTTGCACACCCACTCAGACACTTACATACCCACTCACAGATCCGCACAAATGCTCACACACCTACTCACAGACCCACATAGATACTCACACATGCACACACAGACCCATGCACATACTCACACACCCACTCAAAGACCCACTTGCACACGCATACATCAACTCACAGACCCACTCCACATCCACTCACAGACCCACTGACACACTCACTCATAGACCTACTCTGACACTCATACACCCATTCACAAGTTTCAAGTTTAAATACTTTATTCGACAACATTGTCATAAAAGCATATCCCTAAGCTATACAAATATAAATACTAGTCTAAAAATAAAAAAGTATTAAATTCTAAGCAGTTTATACTTTGTTGGCGAATAAAACAAAAAATAATCATTTTTAAAATAGAGACACAGCACAAAGTTTAAATCACAGGGTCTAGTAGTTCATTAGTTCATAGGAGTTTTAAAGTGCGCATACGTATTATCCATGCCCACCCCATGTATTTAGCCACTGCAATTGCAAGATTAGGGGCACAGTTTGATCTTAAAATCCTTAGGGCATCCAAACATTTCCTAGTGCCCAAATTTCTGCAAGCAGGCTTCAACCATCTATTCCTTGGGGCAGCATATAAGGGGCATACAAATAGAAAATGTGGGATATCTTCTACATGAATTTTACAATAAAAACAAGTATTTACATTATCCGGACACCAATTGGCTGTGAAAGCATTTAAGGGTAAGGAGCCAATTCTAAACTGAAAATACAGTTTTCTATCTAGTGGCTTGGAGATCAAATCCCAAAACTGTTCAAATTTCGGGATTGTTTTAACTTCCAAGAACTGGGATGTCAAGGCAGATGATTGATCAGAAGTCAATGCAGCATTGTTTATCATGTCCCAGTACAATTTTTTCAATATAATCTTAGACGGAAAATCGCCTGGGTCTACTGCAGACCATAAGTGTTCAAGGTGCAACTTTTGAAGTAATGTCCTCACTTCTTTAAGCCAAAGTACTTTGTGAAAGGTATCAGAGTTATCAACATCCAAGAGGGCAGCTGCGTAATGGCTCAACTCAGGAGTAGTTTTTATGCGCCTCCAATACAGAAGGGGACGCAATCTGGCCATATCCTCGATCCTTTTCCTCCCAAGATCGTAATGGAGTGGAGTCGAGGGAGTACTCTGAGGAGCACCAATTATGCGCCGTAAGAATTTGTTCTCTGCAACTGCTAAGGTGTTCAAGTTGGAAAAACCCCATAATTCTGAACCGTAAAGGCATGCACCCAGAACTTTCATGCCCTAAATCTCCAATATGGGCTGAATTGGTTTGGTGAATGAGGATTTATGTTTTTGGGCTATTGCCCCTGCCAGCTGGTTAAATTTTAGCACTACAGAGTCCATATGTGATCTCCAGTTCATATTAGCATTTAAAGAGATGCCTAGGTAGATAAAAGCATCCACTTCTTCCAAATAAGCCCCGTTGTAGACCATTTTCCCCTTGAATTTCATGGAGGGATTCAAATTCATAAATTTAGTCTTAGATGTATTTATTTCCAAGCCCCGAATCCGACAGAACTCACCAAAGGCGTTTAATGTCTTTTGTAGGCCGCTAGGGGTCCGCGAGACCAGCAAGGTGACGTCTGCAAACATTAGTACTGGGACTCGTTTCCCGTCTAATAGTGGAGCATCCGTCGGAGATTGCTTCAAGAAGTCAACTATGCCATTGATGTAGAGAGAGAATAAGGTGGGGGCCAGGACGCAACCCTGTCTCACGCCTCTCTCCACAGGGAAGGATTCCGTGACATCGCCCTGGGCACCCCACCTAATCCGGGCATAGTTGTTCTCATGCAGCCTTACAAGCAAAGTCAATAGTTCGGGGCTTATTCCTAGTTCCCTTAAGACAGTCCAAAGTTTTTGTCGAGGGACCAGGTCAAAAGCTGACTTTAGGTCAACAAAAACAGCAAAAAGGGGACCTTTTAGCAGGGTTACATTTTTCCAGTATATGGTTAAAAAGTGGAATACCTGATCGACAGAGGAAGTTAAGGGGCGAAAACCAGCTTGATATGGGGAAAGGATGTCCTTATCGACTATCCAGGCTTGTATCTTGTTTTGTACCATCCTGCCCATCAGTTTTTGGGCCCAATCAATAAGACTGATGGGCCTATAGTTGCTTGGTAAAGCCTTATCCCCCTTTTTGTAGACTGGTATTATTTCCGCACCTTTCCATGTTGCTGGTATCTTTGCCCCCTGTGCAATGGCATTTCCAAGCCACACAAAGTATTTACACCAGCTTTCTCTGTCCGCTAAGAAAACATCTGCCGGTATTCCATCAATACCTGGCGCCCTACCTCTGGTCACTCCATCCATTGCCTCCTGTACATCTTTCATTGAGAATAATTCATTAGTAAAAAATACCCTTTCTATGGGGAGATCAATATGCGACCCTGAGTTGTCTGCATATTGGGGTTTGAAAAAGTCCACCCAGGACTCCTTAGCTACATGATTTTTTGGACAGTCTGCTATGCCCCCTGATCCCCACTTCAATATGGCCCAAAACTCTTTCTGGTGTTTCTCAGCACATGCTTTCTTCAGATCCAGCCAAAGATTCTCATCCCACCGCTTTTTTGCCTGGATCTGAATTTTCCTATATTTGTCCCTAGCATTTAAAACTCCTACTTTAGATCTTAATGCTATACTAAGATTTTGTCTTGCAATTCTGCAAGATTGATCATACCAACCCCTTTTTAAGGGTGGTCCAATACCCTTACTCTTCTTGGTTGTTTTGAAGAATAGCTTCTGTATATTAGCAAAAAACTTTGGCTGAGACTCTTCAATCCATGATTTAAAATTTATATCATTCGTTAAAACCTGAAGTCTGGTTACTTCATCAATGACTAGCCCCTCGAGCGCCTGCCTAGCCTCTAAATTATCTACTAAAGTTATCCATCTAATATGGCGAAGATTGTTGGTTGGAACAACATCTAGGGTCGTCAGGTTCCTAGCTAAATTTCCACAGGTTGCTTTTTGTTCTATGTTGAATAGCAATGACAAGGGGTTGTGATCGCTCTCCAACCTGGGGATAACCTGCATATCGACAACTTTATTCCAACCTCTAACGTCTACCAAGATATAGTCTATTCTACTACTCGATCTTAGGTTATCAAAGGTATGCCTACCCTGTAGGTCAGAAAGGGTGCGGCCGTTGGCAGCCCTCAGTCCTCTGGATAGGCACAAACTTTTAGTCTGGACAGCTACTTCCGTCCACTTTATTACCATCGGAAGATCTAACTGGGGAATTCCCCACTTAGTATCTTCCTCTTGAGTCAGATCACTATCCTCACAGCCTAGAGGTTCAAATGTTGTATTTAGGTCTCCTCCCACCAAGATGATATAATGGGTAGCTAACATCTCTAAATCATTATCTAAGGCACCTATTATATCAGAAGATGTGCCCCCTTGGGTTCCCCTTGCATAAATATTATATATTGCCATCTTGTGGCCATCGCCCCAATTGAGCACAATAGAGAATAGGTCACTATTGATAATATGGGTGTGCTTGATTGTACATTGCAGGGATTGGCGTATCCATATGAGTAGGCCCCCTGAAGGGCGTCCCTTAGTATTCTTTTTCGCGGGCACATAAAAATTCAAAAAGCCCTGTCGAAAGACTGGTGACACTGACCATGTTTCCTGTAGCAACACAATATCGTAACTGTCAATGAACTCACACCAGTCTGGGGTCTCTATTTTATGTAGGATACCCGCAATATTCCATGATAGAAACTTAATGCTACCTCCACTTTCCACACTCCTCTTTTTTAGGGGAATAGTCAGATTATGGGAAAACGGACGGGGTAGAGAACTAGGTACAACAACATTAGTACTACTATAGTCAGCTAATGATTTATTATTTACTACATTAGAGGCATGATCCCTAGGGTCAGGAGTCTGTCCCTCGCAACAGTCCAATCCTAATGTTGTTGGGATGCTAATATTTCTGTGTTTAGCCTTTATGATCTTCTTTGATTTCCCTATGGTCATTGTTTTTTCCAGTCAATCACATTGACTTAGACCTGAAAGGGCCAAGAACCTATTTTCTGTTGCAATTCCCCAATTATTGGCGTTTTCAGGGATTTTGGCTTTTCTTATTACAGGGTTCCATTTTGTTTTTAATAATGTTGGATTTAGAATAGTTCCCTTTTTTATATAAAAGAAATCCAACGTTAGTGGCACTATTTCAGTAGATATACGCTGAGGGGGATATATATTAGCTAGAATGTTTGGTAGAACCTCAGGATCTGAGAAGTGCAGCACCACGCAGTCCCCCTTAAACTTTTTAATGCCACCCCCGATCCATGCAACCCTTCTAGCTTTTACTACTTCCTGTGCCAGCTGATCCCTGCCTCCTGGTTTAAATGCCATATTCTTTGATAACCAGTGGAGTGATTTATTTATCAAAGACGAAGTGTTCTCTGTGTGCCCTGATTCAAGTTGGGGAACATTTGCTAGAACCAAAATTAGTGGGGAAGCTTCCACTACTAGTTCAACAGGGCCTTTCTCTACGTTGTCTAATTCTTTTATGCTTCTAGAAGTAGGCCCTGCAAGGTCCTTAATAATAATATCTTGGTTTGTTGCTCCTAGCCCTACTCCTCCTTGGGCTCGCCTCCTCATAGTATTCTGGGAAGTACTTGGTTGCAAATCTGACCCAGATACGATGTTGGTAATTTGTGGGTCAGCTATAACTGGATTCAATAAAGCGGTGTTTGGGCTTTCCTCTGTTATTTCTTGCAAAAGTACCCCCAATCTAGTGACCTCCTCTGTGAGCTGATCAATTTTACTTAGTAGTGGTTTTGTGATAGATCTGATTTTGTTATCTATAGCATTCAATACCTTCTTGAATTGGTCTTCGTCCAGATATGCCTTTACTTCCCCCTTTTTCCCAGTTTTATCTTCAATGTTCCTCTGGGGTGAAGGGTCAGTGTACTTCTTGCCTGATCGAAGCCCCCCCCTTTTTGGTACATTCTTTCCCCCTCCCTTTGTTACTCTAGGAGCTGGGACTGGTGCAGGGGTTTCTTCTTCTACCGCAATAATGTCATTATCACTTGTACATTCTGATACGGGTTCATTGATAGCAACTAATAGTTGCGTTAATGGGTTAGTTTCTGGAGCCTGGAAGACCTCATTACTAATATCAAGAGCTGAAGTAGATGGTGGCGTGTTATCAATAAGCATGTCTGGCGAGTAGCTAAGACCCAAAGATGATCTTCTATGCTGGTTAATTTTAGCAACCTTCTGTACCATATAATTGTCAATTGTATTAAGTGGAGCTGAAGATGCTTTAGCTTTAGACATTTTACGAGGTGGCAACAAGGCAAAATCAAGGGGTTATAGTCAATGTAGTAATCCAGGCTTTTTCAGGGTTTGGGGGGAATCTTTCACTTACTTGGATACAGTTTGACAGCGTTTCTGGCCCTGCCCCTGCCTCTCCCTGCCGATGAGGGCCGTAGAGGGCCCGCCCTTTGCCCGGGCTTAGCCCCGGGCGTCCCGCTCGCGTCCCGCGACGCGGGGGTCTCTGGGCTTTTTCTGCGCCTCCTGGCGCGTTCTCCCCGCCTTTGGCGTCAGTTCCTTGCGCCGCCGCGTGGCCTGCCGGGATTAGTGGTCCCCGGAGCGGCGGCGCGGTAGATGGAGCCTTCGTGACTCTTGGCGGTGGCGGCAAGACCCTGGTTCCGGTTTGCAAGACTCTCGGCGGTGGCGGCAGTAGGTGAGTTTGGTCCCCCCGCTCTGCCGGGGTCTCTGGGCTTTATCTGCGCCTCCTGGCGCGTTCTCCCCGCCTTTGGCGTCAGTTCCTTGCGCCGCCGCGTGGCCTGCCGGGATTAGTAGTCCCCGGAGCGGCGGCGCGGTAGATGGAGCCTTCGTGACTCTTGGCGGTGGCGGCAAGACCCTGGTTCCGGTTTGCAAGACTCTCGGCGGTGGCGGCAGTAGGTGAGTTTGGTCCCCATTCACATATCCACACAGACACTCACACAGCCACTCACAGACCCACACACTCACTCACAGAATCACATAGACTCACACACCCATTCACAGACACACATGGACATTCATGCAACTTCTCACAGACCCATTTGCACAGTCATACAGCCACTTACAAACACATGCAAGTGAATCCTAAATGTGCTGCTTTGTATTCAATGTGTTTTCATTTTGTGACCAGTGACAGATTTGCAGATTTGAGTAAGACATTTTAAAAAAAGGATTTAAAAAGACAATGCACCAGTTTTTGGGTAAAGGGGTGGCTCTGAAAAGAGCCTCTGTGTTTATGGTGTGTAGATGATACCTACACATACAACAGGATGCAGCCCTTCAAGTTATTGAGGATCACCCTGCTGTTCTTCTCTGTAAAAAATGAACTCCATCATTTCTATATATACTGTCTATATCAAACCATAACTTGTTGTTAGATATATAGCCCATGCTGTAGTCTCTGAAGAGTGCAGAAACAGTTTAATTAACATGTTTACTGCAGTTGTCTATCTGTGGACAAAATGTGTTGGACAACTTCCACTTCTGCCTTCGGCAGATGTTGGTGAACACCAAGGCATTGTGAGGAAAAAGTGCCATTAATTTTCCAAAAGTATCTCTCATTCGGATTTCCAGTCCTACCCCAGAAAGTGTGCCTAGGTCATTGCCACCACAGTGCACAATCATGAGCTCTGTATGTGGGCAATCCACAATACTTTCACCCAAAGGCAGCAATTGATGACACTTTAACCCTCTCTTGCCAGCCCAAGTAGATAAAGATTAGATAAACCTTGTTCGCTGTCAATGGCACTAGTCTAGCACTCTCTCTTGCCCAAAATACAAAACTATGACCCACAATCCACAGTCCGACTGTTTTGGAGGCAAGCAGGAGTAGCACACTCTGCTGTTGCTGAATGAGGGAGTGTAGAAGACTGAAGGCATATAAAATGGATGACGGCATGTATAACAAAAATAACTTATCTGATAGGATAGTGGACGTGTGCAGAGAAGTAAATTAGGTAGTGACTTTACCAAAATAGCGAGTAACGGTCATTGGCTTTTGATATTTACCAAAATGGTATCATGATTGTTATATGCTTGCAACTGCAACTGACAACCTCACCTGCTACAGTTTAGTTTGATGCTAGTATGCTGGCCACCAAAACATTTCTGAATGCTTGACCTATGTGCGAGCACAGAGTGGTTGAAACAAGGTTACTAAGATAAGTGAGCTAAAAGAGTGTGGGGCAGGGAGCTAAAAAGACTGTACTGCAAAATTCAAAAGGAGATTGATGTAGACACATTGTTTATTATGGACCGTTTGCCTTCTAATTCAGTTTATTTGAAAGTAATATGCAGATACAAAGTTTTAACAGTACAATGTTAAATGCTTTTACAAGTAGTCAACCATTTTTATAGTAACTGATATATGCCTCCATACAGCCAGTTATATACTGCTTTGGACAATGAAATAGTCACTAACAAACCTAGTGATACACCAAGACACTCAGTTCTCCTTAGGAGTCTGAAGACCTTCTCACTGGTAGATAGTGGTAAAGTGCATTTAGTTCTCCCCCAAACATGGTTACATTGACTTATCCATAATTGGTATATTTAATGTATCTGTAAGTACCTAGTTCAGTCCGCTACCTGTGCACAGGTCCTGTATATGAAATGGTAGCAGTGGGCCTGTAGCACTGATTGTGCTAGCCAGAAAAGTACCTTTAAACATGTGTTAGGGGTGCAACTGCAGAGACTGTGGGCCCGATTGACAAAAGTAATCTGAGACCAAATCCTAACTTTACGATTTCAGGTACTCACAAAAGGCATTTAAGAATAGTAAAGTTAGGATTTGGTCTTAAGTTTTGGTCTTAAGACAAAATCCTAACTTTACTACTCCTAAATGCCTTTTGTGAATAATGAAAGTCATAAAGTTAGGATTTTGTTTCAGATTACTTTTGTGAATTGGGCCCTGTGTGTGCAGTTTACACTGCAATGTTGAATTGGCATTTAAAATGCTTTGCCAAATTTTAACCTTTCCTTTTAATGCACAAAAATCACCTGTAAGGTAAGCTGTAGGTAGCCAATAAGACAGAGAGATAAGATATGTTGTTTGCAGTTTCAGTGAGTTAAAACCACACTTACAGCTTAATCTACCCAGTAATAAAACCAATCAGCCATCTATGCAGGCACTGAGATACCTACTTACAAAATGATATAACCAATCACACAGTAAAACAGCAATAGAGGCACTTACAGATTCACTCACCCACACACACAGCCCTTATGTATCCAGTAGTAACAGAGTCCGTTGCACACACAGTTACAAATCCCAACACTCACTAACACAGCCAGTAAGCAATCCATACAGCCAATCATATACACATACACAGACCCATTGAGTTAATTGGAGAGCCAGTCATGTAACAACATAGTACTTACACATCCCGGGACACACCCACAGAGGCACTGATATACTTATTTAGCTATATAGCCAGGTGCTGACACTCCTAGTCTCCCTTCCAGAGAAGTAGCCCTTTAAAAATGCCTAGGGTTGTTACTGCAGAGCCTGGGTGTGTAGTTTTACTGCCAAGTTGACTTGGCATTGAAACCCCCTTGGCAAGCCTTAAACTCCCCTTTCACTATATATGTCACCACTAAGGTATCCCATAGGTAGGGCATAGTGAAGGGTGCTATGTGCTTAGAAGGTAAGACATGTATTTTGAAGTTTGATTGAGTTACACGTACACTTACACACCTGCACCTCCAGTTATACATCATCTCCCACCTATACTGTGACTCCGATAGCTAGTTACAAAAGCATGGAACCACTCACACACCCACTCAGACAGCAACAGAGGCACTTACACATTCAGTCACTGTTAGACATGGCTTTTCGGTAGGTTTATCTGCAGACTTTTTGCTTTTTGGCATCCAGTTTTGTTTACCCTATTTTTGGGCACATTACCACTGCTATTCAGGATAGTCCACAAACCACTTTTGCTGCTTCCCACTTCCGTGCTAGAGAGGAGAGAGAGGAGGAGTGTCCACAGAGTTTGGGGCGGGCCACTGAGTGGAGCCGAGTGGGGTAGAGTGCTGGTGTGGGTCTGAGCAAGATCTGCACTGCGACCACGAAGGGCTGGGGCTGGAGTGGCTGTAGACGTGTAGCATGTTGCACCGCTATTCAGTGCTAAAGTGCATATGCTCTCCATGTAAATTATCTTTATGGATTGGGGTTTCCATGGGTGTGTTTAAACGGATCTGCAATAGTATTTGTTGTATTCGCCAGGAATCAATTGCTATAAATAACTTTCCTAAGAAAATGTCCAAGTACTAATATGAAGCAAAAAATTACAATCTTGCAAGGTTTAGATCCATGCAAAGTGAGGAAATTCATTAGTTTATATGGACACTTGACGTGTTCATCCAAAAATGTATAAACAAGCACCCTCGCAATTTCCAAATGTCCGCTGTTCATCATTCAAAAATCTAAAATTTTGTTAGAAGACTTCACTATGTAAAATCTCCTACATTGTGTTTAGGAGAAAAACACAGTTTTGAATGGTACAGTATCAGAGTTTGAAAGCATTTGTGAAGATATTCAGTTCTGTTTCTGTGGTCCTGAGGTGGAGTCTAGGGAAATTGAGGAGCTTTAGAGGAACAGAACACAGATATTAGTACCAATAACTTTGTAAAGAAATAGCAAAGTTTAATGCGGTTTCTACGGAGAAACCAAACTTTGTTGTTGGCCCGCTCACTACAAATGCCAGACAAAAATGTGGATGTGTTCTCAAAAGCTGAACGGGAAAAAGGAGACAAGTAACATGAATTTACTGTGTATTTGTGCAGGAACGGTTTGATTTGTCAGTACATCAGATTATATGTAAGTAATGCTATGATAAATTGAAGGACAACAAAATGCCTGTGAGAGCCATATATAGTATGATAGAGTTGGTTTGAATTCCAGAGGAACTTCAACATCTAAATGTTTATGAAACAATAATGATACCGTCTATATACCTTTTCAAGCAATGGTTCATATGAAACCAAAGACTGGGAAACTACCAATAACTGAACTACAAAAAGCCCCTAAAGGTAGTTTTGTGTACCTACCTTTGGATCTTAAACATAATATTAAAACTGTGGGTATAGAGCGAGATATAGATGAACCGCTTATTATTCTAGTAAATGGTGTGCCTTCAAAAAACTAAAATATCTGGTGAGAACTAGTGGATGTGAATAAGGTAAAAGAAACGCTACATTCTATCTCAAACAAAATAATGTGAATTACAAAGATGTAGATGTTCTCACAGATTGAAGATGCATGGAGGATGAAATGTTAGTGAAGTGCATAGTTTAGAAAAGTGGAAATAATTCAATCAGAAGACATATATGAGCACTACACTACCCATCCACTGCATTCAAAAGACGTTATGGGAGATGCCATTGAACTGTACAAGATAAAACAAGCTAAAGGAGCCCCAATAGGTGTATGGGAAAGAGTGTAAAGGCTTGCTGTTTTTCACAATTATTTCCAACTGGAATAGGTGGATGGTATGATGACTGCCCAGTGCAAATACCAGCAACTGAATATAGGTCAACCAGATTATATTTAGGGGACCTTAGATTCTGACAAACTATTCCATATATATTCCATCTGTTACTTGAAAGTGATTTGTCTGGATATATTATACACTGTTAGACATATCCTTAAGGCAGGAGGTAATCTACAAAATTTGTCCGCAAAAGACTTTGCCGACAAAATTCTTAGAAAGTAGCTGAAATCGAAGTTGATACTTTTGATGGAATGCCAACGGGGCACCACTTAATATTGGTATCATTGTCATGCTGAACTAAAATATATGTTATGAAATTTAGGTGCACCAGTTTGGTTTGTGACCCTCAGTTCTGCAGAGTACACATGGGATGACTTACATGATGTTTTGAGAGAAGCAAACTATAAATGTAAGGACATCAGTTTGAAGACAACAGGAGAACTTTGCTCTTTGGATCCTGCAAATGTTTGTAGATATTTTAACCACAGATTTCAAGCAATGCTTTTTTTCATCGGCAACAAAAAATTAAACTCTTCAATACGTTACTGATTTCTTTTGGCATAAAGAGTACCATGCAAGAGGTGCTCCACATATTCATAAACTGTTGTGGATAAAAGATGTACCACAATTTGGAATAGAAACAGATGAGTCTGTACTTTTTTTCATAGAACGGTATGTTACATGTACCATCCCAAAAGACAGTGATGAAAAATGCCTTAAACAGCAAGTTTTATGTTTTCAATCACACAGTTGTGGGAAGTACTGTTAGCAGAAGTACAGAGCAAAAGGAACATTTTACACCTAATGTTGTTTTGGATTTCCAAGACCTGTCATTTCCAAAGGAAGAGTCAACAGATTTTGGCTGCAGTGACACATACACTCACCTGAAAATCACCCCAAAACACCTACAACCTAAGAAGAACAAAAACGTCAAACTATATAAATGACTACAATCCTGTTCAGTTTGTGGTGGACAACTCTATAGCTGTTGCTCGGTATGTAACTTTATATATAAAATCTAAGATTAAAGATGTGGGGGAAGGTATTTCTGCAAAAAATGCTTTAACAAAGAAACTGTACAGCTTCAATTTGAAAATGCTTTCACACAGGGAAATTGGACCCTATGAATGCTGTGACCGGTTGTGTTCAGCTATATTATACTTTAAGTCGAGAGAAATTGTTTCGGTGAGTCTAGGCTTAGCTTGCAAGCAAAAAAGAGTGTTCAAGTATTTTCCTGATAGTCAGTGCCTTGCAGAATTTGACTCAGAGAGTACAGACATTGTTAATACATACATGTTGGACACCTAATATCCAAAAAGGAGTCAACATCATGAAAATGCATGACTTCATTAAAAACTTCAAAACTGTAGATATGGAAACAATGTCACAGAAAATGTAGATGAAAGTAAATTTGCAGTACCTAGTTGCAATGGGTTTTTTTGTACGACATAGCAAAGGTAGTCTAATTAACCACAGAAAAATGAGTTGCCAGTCTATTGAAAAAATTGAGTTTTTCTATTTGGCACTTCTGCAGCAGTTTAAGCCTTGGCGTTCGGAATTAGAATTACTGGGAGAGTTTGACTGCTATGAATACTCTTTCAATGCTGTAAAGAGTAGCATTGACTGTTGAGTATTTACTAACTATTTGAAAATGTTACATGCTAAAATTCAACAGGCAGAAATAATTGCTGCTGAGATAGCTAAGGAGAGTTTACAGAGCAGCCAAAGTGCAGGTCCTCTAAGTAAAAATCCTCTTGGACAGCCAAACATTAAAAAAGAAGGTGCTATTGCTATGAAGGAGGTGGAGACTGCAATGGGACAATGAGACAGGAAACTATTGATTTGGAAGAGTTAGTTGGATATCTATATGACGAGCAAAAAATAATTGTAGATGGAGATGAAAGATAAAGTTGAAGATGGATTCCTCCGTGAAAAGGAAGAGTGTGTACACGCGTCATTTAAGCCTCTTCTCTTGTATGTCAATGGTCAAGCTAGCAGCTATAAAAGGTTTTTAATAAAAGTTCTCACTGCTTTTCTACAGAAGACTATGTAGTGTCATTTGTAGTAATGGCACCCACTGGATTAGCAGCACATAATATCAAAGGAATTACTTTAAATTGACCTTTGATGCTGCCTGTGGAGCATAAAAACACAGCAGAATACCAGACATTATCCAGTGAAGCTAGCCACGAAGTGACGAGAGTGCAAAAAAAGTTAATGCTTTAAATCATCGATGAGGTGAGCATGGGCTTAACCTTAAGGCTTGTCTTTGTACATTTCAGAATACAACAGATTCTAAAAACATACTACAATATCCTATTTTGAGGAAAACACTTGATTGTTTTTGGAGATCTACTGCAGCTAACACTGCTTCATAATGAAATGCTGAGTTCTTTGGGAAGTATTAGAAATGTCAATATTTGGTTAAACTTTCAATACAGAAAATTACTTAGGAATATGCGACAAGCATCTGACGTTGAATACAGAAATATTTGACGGGTATTAGAGTAGGCGTTCTCTGTAAAAAGTGAAAACATCTGCTAGAAAGTCGTCTTCCTAAAAAAGTGTTTCCAACCAATAGGACAGTAGCAGAGATAATGTTTACTTTCATTGAAGAAGAAAAATCAGTTCTGTGCTTAATGCCTTCAGCTCTTTCAACAAAGAATTGCTGACACTGGAGAAAGAAGACATTTTGGAACTGACAACAATAGACAAAATGGAACACCAGGGCATCACAGTATTTCCTAAATAAACAATTGCAAACAACATTTGATTCATTGGAAAAATGTGTTTCAAGTCCTGCAGGATTAGAGAAATGTTTAAGTGTTTGCAGGAACTGTAGAGTAATTTTGCACTAAAATATATGTGTTGAGGAAGGATTAGTTAATGGTGCTATTGGTAATAATATTTATTTCATTAGCTTTCCTAACTGGAGCGAGATAGAGTACCTAGCAATTACATTTGATCAGATTAATAGTGTAAAGCAGATTGGAAGGTCTATTGTTTGCCTTTTGCTTGTGAAAGACGTATATGTGTGCCAGAAACAGTTTCCAGTTTCTTTAGCATACACTGTAACTATTCATAAATCTCAAGGCTTAAGTGTAGATGCAGCATTGGTTTATGTTGGGATTAGAGTGTTCAAGGAAGATACATCATATGTAGCCTTATCTCGAGTTGGGACATTACCCAGTTTGTTTGTAGTTGCATTGGATGACATCAAAGTAAGTGCTGATCCAAGTTGTGTTAAAGAATACAACCGGTCAAGAAGTCAGTATGCGCTGCATTAAGGGAAGTATCCTGTTTATGAAAAACGGACCTTCTGTTCAAAGTGAAAACTATTAAAGGAGTACGGTAATGTTGTTGGAAAGAAAGAAATGAAAGTAAAGATAACATTTTCGGAAAAAAGTTCACAATAAGGGAGCTATTTTTGGTTAACAGTTGTCAAACCCCTCTGATGTCATCTGCTATTCAAAAGATGTTCTAAACATACTCTTTCAACTATATCTTCTTGTATATATAATTAAACAGAAACCACAGAAGAGATTGTGTTCTGCACTGTGTGTTATCTTGCAACATTTCAGTAGTAAAACTATTCTAACTCATTGTGTTTCACACTTTCAAGACCATATAGATATACATAGTGGGTCTGTACAGTATACTCTAAACACTAAATAAAATGCGCAGGAGTTATGTGGACCTACTTACTCTTGGAACGTAAGATTGCTCATTCACATCAAGTACAAAAATAGAATTTGAGCGATTTCTTTATTTAACACTACCAGATTTCCTAACTGTGTCTTTTGATAGATTGTTCAAGCAAGCTACACAAAACAATACCTGCCCAAATAGTCAATCAGATCCTTTGTCAACATTACATAGACGAAGATGTGGGAATCATCTTAGTTTAATGCTTAATGATGCAGAGCAAAATGAAGTAAATTGGAAACAGAGATTACAAGCTTCAAAGCAGGACAAATATCTATTTCTGGAAGAACCTGTACTACTTTGGCTATCATATTTCCTGAAGGAGTGACTGTTACCTCTGGCCACTACTCTTTCTACATAAAAAGTAAAAGTGGATGGACAGAATGTAATGATAGCAACCTCAAATTCAAGCAAAGACTGCATTTTAAGCTACAAATCCTTATGTTTTGCTTTTGGAACCACGTTTCTAAGGGAGATTATAGTTGTGAAAGTGGTATACAGTATTTGTTCTGAATCCATTATCAGTATTTATGACATCATTCATCCTACCAGGGATAATGTCTTTATAAGGCTCACCATATGCCTTATATATCTATTAGTAGCTCTAATAATGAGGATCTTAATTTCTCAAATTAGTAGTGTAAGTATAAGTAAAACAATGGTTTAAAAAATTGTATTGGGTGCAATGCACACAGTTGCTTAACTACAGTGAAATAGTCTGCAGTTATGTTTTTTCCTCCAATCTTTATGATTGTTTTTTCACTACTATTCAGTAATGATTCTTTCTACAGTACATATTTTACAGTGTATAAGTTTGGAACCTGAGAGCAGTAAAAAAAAGGGCAAATAAAATGGTTATTTATATTATAACATGCAATTACAGCATGATAAATGTATAGTGATTCCTTTGAAAACTAGGACTTGCATTGTTGAAATTGTAAGTTTATTTTGTAATTCTATAAATTGTAATACTAATTAATATTTGTGTTTTTTTCTATTTATATAGATTAGTTGCACCATATATTGGAGTAATGTGCTTTACTAATTCTTTCTTGCAGGGTTGTTCCATAACTTTACATTTTTAGGCACACACTGATACAGCTACTGAGACACCCTGGCACACACCATTACACAGCCACTCACATGCCTACTTACACACAGATACACCCACTAACATACCAATACAGCCACTTACATACACAGCAACACACTGATATTGCCACTGACACATCTGCTCAAGAACAATTTCTAGAGAAACGTTTGAATTGCAGGTTGCAAGGACATGCTGTGAAATACAGCCCTTGTGAAACACCAATCTCCCATTACATGCCCACACTGATACAGCCACTGACATACCCATCCACACACCGATACAGTCACTGAGACACACATGAACACACTGATACAGCCACCGACACACCCAGGCACACACTGATACAGCCAAAGATGTATCATTAACATCTGCTCAAGAACAATTTCTAGAGAAACGTTTGAATTGCAGGTTGCAAGGACATGCTGTGAAATACAGTCCTTGTGAAACACCAATCTCCCATTACATTTCCGTGAGCCAGTTCACCCCATACTTAACGCGTCCAACACCGCTGGTATGGCACACTTTTTGTTATTGGGACTGGCTTGGTCAGCTCCGCCCAGAAAATATTTGGGCTATACCAGCTTTTATACATGTCCACTGTTTCAAATGTATTCAGGGGTTATTCCGTTGGTGTTATTGCTCATTTGTGTCATTTTGGTTCTATATTTGCCACTCTGCAATGGATGTTCTGTTTCAAAGCCCACTAGTAATGTAATAACCACAGGTCAAGCTGTGCCGTGAGCGCATAGTATGATTCTTTGGATCCCCTATGCTCCAGGAACTGTACACTGACTGGTCACATGCAAAAATAACAGTTGATGGAAGAATATAGAACAATCTCATACATTCACCCCAGTACAGAGATCTGGGCCTAAAACCGTTGTTTTTTTGCACTCCACACCACACCAC
Source organism: Lissotriton helveticus (assembly GCF_964261635.1). Classification (NCBI taxonomy): domain Eukaryota; kingdom Metazoa; phylum Chordata; class Amphibia; order Caudata; family Salamandridae; genus Lissotriton; species Lissotriton helveticus. The sequence continues at coordinate 1,014,173,234 of NC_136070.1, read as the reverse complement.
CCCAGTTCAGACATGGCCATATGTAAATCAGCCTTGACCCTGTGCCTCATGGGAACAGTCCAGCCCGAAATGCCATGCCATGTCTTTCCTCGACCGGAATCAAGCATCCTAGGACCGGTTTCTGGCTAGCAGCCGTCTTCAGCCAGGTAAGCTTGACTCCAGTGGTGTGGAGAGCATGGGACTCACGTCTGAGCATACCCATCCCACTCGGGGTGACTAATGCAAAAATAACAGTTGATGGACAGATTGTAGAACAATGTCATACATTCACCCCAGTACAGAGTTCTGGGCCTAAATCCATTGTTTTTTGCACTCCACACCACCCCAGTTCAGACATGGCCATATGCATATCAGCCTTGACCCTGTGCCTCATGGGAACAGTCCAGCCCGAACTGCCAAGCCATGTCTTTCCTGGACCAGAATCAAGCATCCTAGGACCGGTTTTTAGCTATCAGCCGTCTTCAGCCAGGATAGCTTGACTCCAGTGGTGTGGAGAGCATGGGACTCACGTCTGAGCATACCCATCCTACTCGGGGTGACTAATGCAAAAATGACAGTTGATGGACAGAATGTAGAACAACGTCATACATTCACCCCAGTACAGAGATCTGGGCCTAAATCCATAAATTTTTTGCACTCCACACCACCCCAGTTCAGACATGGCCATATGCAAATCAGCCTTGACCCTGTGCCTCATGGGAACAGTCCAGCCCGAACTGCCAAGCCATGTCTTTCCTGGACCGGAATCAAGCATCCTAGGACCGGTTTCCGGCTATCAGCCGTCTTCAGCCAGGATAGCTTGACTCCAGTGGTGTGGGGAGCATGGGACTCGCGTCTGAGCATACCCATCCCACTCGGGGTGACAAATGCAAAAATAACAGTTGATGGACAGAATGGAGAACAATGTCATACATTCACCCCAGTACAGAGATCTGGGCCTAAATCCATCGGTTGTTTTGCACTCCACACCACCGCAGTCCAGACATGGCCATATGCAAATCAGCCTTGACCCTGTGCCTCATGGGAACAGTCCAGCCGAACTGCCAAGCATGTCTTTCCTGGACCGGAATCAAGCATCCTAGGACTGGTTTCTGGCTATCAGCCATCTTCAGCCAGGATATTTTGACTCCAGTGGTGTGGAGAGCATGGGACTCACGTCTGAGCATACCCATCCCACTCGGGGTGACAAATGCAAAAATAACAGTTGATGGACAGAATGTACAACTATGTCATACATTCACCCTAGTACAGAGATCTGGGCCTAAATCCATCGTTTTTTTGCACTCCACACCACCCCAGTTCAGAAGTGGCCAATTGCAAATTAGCCTTGACCCTGTGCCTCATGGGAACAGTCCAGCCCGAACTGCCAAGCCATGTCTTTCCTGGACCGGAATCAAGCATCCTAGGACCGGTTTCTGGCTATCAGCCGTCTTCAGCCAGGATAACTTGACTCCAGTGGTGTGGAGCGCATGGGACTCACGTCTGAGCATACCCATCCCACTCGGGGTGACAAATGCAAAAATAACAGTTGATGGACAGAATGTACAACTATGTCATACATTCACCCCAGTACAGAGATCTGGGTCTAAATCCATCGTTTTTTTGCACTCTACACCACCCCAGTTCAGACATGGCCATATGCAAATCAGCCTTGACCCTGTGCCTCATGGGAACAGTCCAGCCGAACTGCCAAGCATGTCTTTCCTGGACCGGAATCAAGCATCCTAGGACTGGTTTCTGGCTATCAGCCATCTTCAGCCAGGATATTTTGACTCCAGTGGTGTGGAGAGCATGGGACTCACGTCTGAGCATACCCATCCCACTCGGGGTGACAAATGCAAAAATAACAGTTGATGGACAGAATGTACAACTATGTCATACATTTACCCTAGTACAGAGATCTGGGCCTAAATCCATCGTTTTTTTGCACTCCACACCACCCCAGTTCAGAAGTGGCCAAATGCAAATTAGCCTTGACCCTGTGCCTCATGGGAACAGTCCAGCCCGAACTGCCAAGCCATGTCTTTCCTAGACCGGAATCAAGCATCCTAGGACCGGTTTCTGGCTATCAGCCGTCTTCAGCCAGGATAACTTGACTCCAGTGGTGTGGAGCGCATGGGACTCACGTCTGAGCATACCCATCCCACTCGGGGTGACAAATGCAAAAATAACAGTTGATGGACAGAATGTACAACTATGTCATACATTCACCCCAGTACAGAGATCTGGGTCTAAATCCATCGTTTTTTTGCACTCTACACCACCCCAGTTCAGACATGGCCAAATGCAAATCAGCCTTGACCCTGTGCCTCATGGGAACAGTCCAGCCCGAACTGCCAAGGCATGTCTTTCCTGGACCGGAATCATGCATCCTAGGACCGGTTTCTGGCTATCAGCCGTCTTCAGCCAGGATAGCTTGACTCCAGTGGGATAATGTCTTTAAAATGCTCACCATATGCCTTATATATCTATTAGTAGCTCCAATAATGAGGATCTCAATTTCTCAAATTAGTAGTGTAAGTATAAGTAAAACAATTGTTAAAAAAATTGTATTGAGTGCAATGCACACAGTTGCTTAGCTACAGTGAAATAGTCTGCAGTTATGTTGTTTCCTCCAATCTTTATGATTGTTTTTTCACCTCTATTCTATAATGATTCATTCTACAGTACATATTTTACAGTGTATAAGTTTGGAACCTGAGAGCAGTAAAAAAAAAAAGGCAAAACAAATGGTTATTTATATTATAACATGCATTTACAGCGTGAGAAATGTATAGTGATTCCTTTGAATACTAGTACTTGCATTGTTTAAATTGTAAGTTAATTTTGTAATTCTATAAATTGTAATACTAATTAATATTTGTGTTTTTTTCTATTTATATAGATTAGTTGCACCATATATTGGAGTAATATGCTTTACTAATTCTTTCTTGCTGGGTTGTTCCATAACTTTACATTTTTAGGCACACACTGATACAGCTACTGACACACCCTGGCACACACCAGTACACAACCACTCACATGCCTACTTACACACAGATACACCTACTCACATACCGATACAGCCACTTACACACACAGCAACACACTGATACTGCCACTGACACATCCAACTACACACCTGTACAGGCACTGACATACCCACACTGATACAGGGTTGTCATACAAGTCAGACCTCCCCAATATCCGCATACTGTGCACAATAAATGCCTGCCAGGGAATCAGGTAGTTTTTATCCAATTTTAAGCAATCCTGCAGGATTAATTTGTTGAAACCTAGTTCCTATTTTAGCCAGATGGAGTACTAGAGTTTTAGCGGAATAAGACGAAGTTTATCAATAATATAGTCTAAGCCCAGTTGTTCATGGACAATTTCAGAAGGTACACTTTGTGGAACACTTAAAAAGACCCCTTAAAAATGTATTTTCTGCTACTTGAATTGCATCTTCCCATCCATATTCCATATTCCACTACCATAACTCGCTAAAGGGATTCACTTAGCCTTGTAAATTTCCAAGACCAAATGTATGCCAAGCACACACAGATATAGCCTTTCACACACCCAGGCACACATTCTGATACAGGCACTGACATTTCCAGGCACACACTGATACAGCCTCTCACACACCCAGGCACACACACCAATACAGACACTGACATACCTAGGCAAACACCAATACAGCCTCTCACAGACCCAGGTACTAACCCATACAGCCACTGACACACTCAGGCACAGTCTGATAAAACCCATGACACACCCATACAGTCACTTATAAACATACTTTGACACCCACACAAACATTAACACAACCATACAAACAATGAAACAGCCAATCAAACTAAAATATGCATAGACACACAGAAAGAGATATTCACACATTGAGAAACAAACATGGAACATATAGTTTTTCTTTCTCAAAAAAGGAAAAGGTGAATATAACAAGAACCTTGTTTTATAGTTTGAATTTTTTGTATTTGTTTGTGTCGTGATCAAGAGACAAGGTCTCGAAACGCGTCGAGTGAGTGTTGCCACTTTTTGAAAATAAAAATCACTGCTAAATGCATTTGGAGTCCGTGGTGGTTGCTGTCCGAGAAGTGCTTGGGAGAAAACGCAACGTTGTGAGAAAATATATATATATATATATATATATATATATATATATATATTCCAGCTCCGAAGTACCCAACGTACAAAAGGAGCACCCGGACCTCAGCTGCACACAAGGAGCCTTGAATGGTAAGCACGCCTCCAGCACAACGATATCCGTTAACTGCTCAAACTGCCCTGGATGCCTGACGCGTTTCGAAGTGTCCCCACTTCTCTTCAGAGGCTTTGGCAGTTATGAAGGAGCGCTTGAGGCACCACCCCCCTTCTTGCTTAGATGCACGCCCTGGATGGGACTTATGGGACTTGTAGTGCCTCACGTCGTGCTAATGTTCAGTTGGTAACTTTTCAAGCCCGTTATTGCTGTGCTGAGTTACGCTGTGTGAAGCACGGCTTTGGTGTATATATATATATATATATATATATATATATCGTTGCCGCTCTAGTGTTACATGGGTCAACAAAGTGGGGGAAGGATCGGCAATATAGTGTTGCATACTGCAGAGTTGGTTAGACCCAGTTGAAGGCATCAGCCGATGTTGCGTCTGTCACTTTGTTTTAATTAATTAATGCTCTTGTGAATACCTTGGAGTTCACACATGAAAAACAAGAAATAAATAAAAAAGAAATTGAATTAAATGCCTCTTTTACGCTGGTGTTCCGCTGCATATGATGTCTTTGAAGTTGGATACCGTGAAGGCCTATATATGTCTAACCTATTGGTGGTCACCAGTACGTAGTTATAGTAAGGGGCTAGTTTCCATAGGAAAAAAGATTGTACTTGCCTATATTGGTAGAAGTCACTCTAGATCCACGGCACCCACCAAACAAATTATAAAAGAAGTGCAGGCTCCTGCGCTTCTCAAATGTTTAGCCCCCAGATGGGCCTGGTCCTGGGGCAATTCATTCAAATTAAGGCACGGCCACGTGGCCCCCCCACAACCTTCCTGGGGCTAACTACAATGAAGGGGGTGTCGTGACCCCCATCATGGAGCCATTGATGGCCCTGGGGACTTCCAACCCCTATGGCAGGCTCCTGTGACCTCTCAGGCTGCCCACCCGCAGAAGGAAGATGTTTGCTTGGTGGGAGCTGTGAACTCTCACCAAGCAAAAGCAAACATAACTCCACTTTCTGTAAGCTGTAACTGTCAAACAACTCTGGTTGCTAAAGTAGAGTTGTTTTTATCTGTTTCCTTGCATACAAATAAGTGTGCAGGGAAATAGATGAAAAAATTGCTCCTGAATGCAGGGAGATGCATTTTCAGCAGCTCCCTGTGTGCAAAAGCAATACCTGCTTCCGCGGATGGCAGGCAGCTGGCTGTGAATGCAGGGGACTTGAGGCTCCTGAAAGGTCACATTGAACACCGGATACCCTAGGGGCACCCAGGTATCATGGCGGGCCCTGGGGGAGTAGGGCCACGGGAACACATCAACCTGGGGAGGGGGGGCAGAGCAGCCACCATTTGTTAATGGGTGGGCCCAAGGAATGACGTCTCCTGGCCGAAATTGACCGAGGAAGGGAGCCCACATGGCCCAACTCCCCTAATAAATAAAATAAAAGGCCAGGCCTTGAACGACGAGGTCCCTAGGACCTAAATCAACCTGGGGAGGAGGGCATTTGAGATGTCATCAGTGATGTTATCAGTTATGTCCCTGACCATGTGATGTAATATCTGAGGTCATAAGCAGTGCATTGCGGGGGTGTAAGTTATAGTTAGCTCAGGTAACAATAACTGCTGAATTTCACTGGTTTTGTATGAGTGAAATGCAAGTCTATATATAATGTCCCTGTAGCCTTTGTTTTTTCAGTCAATTTCTAAGGTTTTTTCATTCAGTTGCCTAACTATAACTTCCCTGTAACCGTTGTTTCTTTAGTGACTTTCCAAGATTTTTCTAATTCAATTTCCTAACTATAACATCTCTGTACCCTTTGTTTTTTCTGTGGATTTCTAAGGTTATTTAAATTCTATTTATTACCTGTAACCTTTTAAAATGAGTGTGTGAGTGAGTGAGTGAAAGTATGCCTCTAATGGTGTGTGACTGAGTGCATGAATTTGTCAATGGGTGTGTGGCTGGGTATGCGTCCCCCTGAGTGGGTCTGGAACTACCTGCATAAGTGTCTCACAGAGTGTGTGTGGGGGTGCATCACTGTGTGAGTAAGTCTATGAATGTTTGAGTAGATGTCTATGTGGGTGGATCCCTGTCTGAGTGGGTCAGTGACAGGGTGCATGCATTTTTGAGTGAAGTTGACATTTGAGAAAGACCTATAACATGCTGAGTAAAGCTTGCAATGAGAGAGCACGGACAGGGTCTGCACTAGTAGCTACCACCCATGTTTGAAGCACTATTACAATACATGGTTGAGAAGGTGTGCTAGTACTTGCCCACATATCTCAGAGAGTGTAGGAGTACACCTTTATCAGTGTCAGGAGATATTTAAGTAAATGTGCTGGTATGAAACTGCCTGCTGTAATACGTCTATGGCTGCCTAAAGGTGTATGTTAGTGGTTGCACAAATACTTTGGTGCCTTTGTTAGGCAATAGAGAGCTATGCAGGTGTCACTGCAACTACCTTTAAGTTTGCTGCATGCATAAATAGTTCCTGGTGAGTAACTGAATGTAAACGTGGCGCTGTAGCTGTTTATGTAACTAAAATAGAGGCTCTATACCTTTGTGAACATCTGTGTCAATTTGAGGGATGGCATACTCTATGAAGTACTTGGCATAGAGGCATGCAAGTGCACAAGTAACTCAATCAACTCAGATGGACATCTGTCAATATCTTAATCACAAAACAGCATCCTTTATGGCATACCTACAGCATATCTTAGAAATGTCTTATTTGCACCCAAAAATGGTTTTGACATTTCAGAAAGACCTATAAAATGCCAAATACAGCTTACAGTGAGAGTGCACAGGCAGGGTCTGCACTAGTAACCATCACCCATGTTTGAAGGAATATTTGTGTACATGGTTGGCAAGAATGTGTCAGCATTTGCCTACATATCAGAGAGAGTTTAGTAGTATACCTTTATCAGTGCCATAAGATGTTAAAGTAAATGTGCTGGTATGTAGCTGACTGCTATAATTCCTCTATGGCTGTCTAAGTGTGTTTGAAGTGGATAATTTGATACCTGTCACTGCAACTCCCCTTGAGTCTGCTGCATGGATAAATAGTTTCTGGTGAGTGGCTGAACGTGTAAGTGCTTCTGTAGCTGCCTCTGTAACTGCAAGACAGGCCCTATGCTTTTGTGAACATGTATATCAATTTTTTTGGGAATGACATACTCTAGCTAGTACTTTGCTTTGAGGCCTACAAGTGCACAAGTAACTTATTTGCTTCAAAAGGACATCTCCCAATCTCTTACGGACTTAACACCATTCTTTATTGCATACCTACAGGATATCTTAGAAGCATATTATATGTACTAAAACATTATATTGATTCTTGAGAAAGACCTATATCATGCCATGCCAAGCGAAGCTTAGAGTAAGAATACTCTAAGGGGTCTGCACTAGTAGCCATCACCCATGATTCATGAACTATTTCTCTGCATGGTTCAGGAGGTTGTGTCAGTACTTTCCTACATATGTAAGTGAGTGTAGCAGTTCACCTATATTAGTGCCATAAGATGTTTAAGTAAATGTGCTGGTAGGTGAGTGTGTGTTTTAGTTGCTCGATGGCTGTCTAAATGTGTATGTAAATGACTGCACAAATACTTCAGTGTCTCTGTAAGGGAATAGAGAGCTATGAACCTGTGCCTGCAACTATCTCTGAGTCTGCTGCAGGCATAAGTAGTTTCTAGTAAGTGACTGAATGTATATGTGCTTCTGCTGCTGTCTGATTAGCCTGCAGAGAGGGTCTATGCTTTTGTGCACATGTATATAAGTTGCTTTAGGGGTGCATACTCTATGAAGTAATTTGCATGGGGGTCTACAAGTGCTCTAGCAACCTATTCAACTCAAAAGGAGATTTGTCAATATGTTGAGCAAAAAACAGCAACTTGTATGGCAAACGTACAGCATGTCTTAGAAGTGTATCATGTGCACTAAAATGTAGGTTTGACACTTCATCAACACCTATTCCATGCCAAGTGAAGCTTGCAGCTTAGTAGCCATCATCCATTTTGAAATACTATTTCTCTATTTCTCTGCATGGTTGAGAAGATTGTGTCAGTACTTGCTGGTATATATCTGAGAGAGTGTAGAGGTACACCTCTATTAGTGCCATGAGAAGTAAATGTGCTGCTATGTAACCGCCTGAGTAATACCTCTATGGCTGTCTAAATGCGCATATAAGTGTCTGCAGAAATACTTGAGTGTCTTTGTTAGGCAATGCAGAGCTACGTAGGTCTGACTGCAACTACCTTTGAGTATGCTGCATCTATTAATAGTTTCTGGTGAGTGATTGAATCTATATGTGCTTCTGGAGCTGTCTCAATAGCTGGAACAGAGGCTTTATATTTTTTTTAACATGAATGTCAGTTGCTTTAGGGATGGCATACTTTATGTATTACTTAGCAAAAGGAGCATGCAAGTGCACAAGTAACTTAGTGAACTGAAAAGAACATCTTTTAAATAGAGGCCAGCATGCTTTATAGCACACCTACAGCATCTCTCACATGTGACTTGTGCATACTGAAACTTGGATTTAAGACTTAACAAATAGCTTTTACATGGCAAATCCAGCTACAAGCGAATATGAACACACAGGACCTGTACTGTCAAGCATCATTCTTGTTTGAAAGAATATTTCGCCTCATGAATGAGAAGGTTGTGTCTGTACTTGCCAACATATCTGAGAATTTGTAGGAGAACACCTGTAGCAGTGACATGAGATGTTTAAGTAAATGTGCCAGCATGTGACTGTCTATTTTATTATCTCCATGACTAACTAAATATTTATGTATGTGGCTTTAAACAAACATCAGGGACTGTGTTACAGAAAAGAGAACAATATCAATGTGACTAAAACTACATTTGAATCTGCTGCATATATGTTTGAATCTGTTGCATGCACAAGTAATTTTTAGGTAAGTGACTGAATGTATATGTGCTTCTGTAGCTGTCAGACAAAGCAGTGTAACAAAACTACAACACCAGGACTTCAAAGTAAAGCACTCTTTTATAACAGCATATTATATATACACATGTAAATATTTCCGCATATTCTAATGCCTTGCTAACTAAAGGTTTAACTCTTAATCTGCTGTTGTTTTACTACCATGCACCATGTAGTAAGCAGCAAATGTACAACATACTAATTCAAAGGAACAGATTGTAAACCAACTTCTCACACACTTAGTCCGCAAATCAGAACAACTGTCACATTCTCACACACTCATAAAGCTTCTTATGCACCTGTTATTTAACATACAAAGCCTTTCAAAGCACCTCTCATACCTTATCTTATAAAGTTCCAATATTTTCTCAAAATTATTTGATACACTTGTAACATTCTCACGTATACATATACCTTTTCAATTATTTTTGCCTCCTAATGTTATGCAATTCACATACCTGAAAAATGAGTTTCATCCATATTATTTGTTGGTCTAATCAGATAGATACAATACTCCCAGGAACATGTCATGAGTGATGTAATATTTGAGATCATAGCAGTGCATTGCTGGGGCGTGAATTATAGTTAGCTCAGCTAACTATAACTGCTGAATTTCTCTGGTTTTGAACGAGTGAAATGGCAGCCTAACTATAACGTCCCTGCAACCTTTGTTTTTTTCAGTGAATTTCCCAGCTTTTAAACATTTTATTTCCTAGCTATAACATCCCTGTAACCTTGGATTTTTTCTGAGAATTTCAAAGGTTTTTTTACATTTTATTACTTAATTGTAACGTTCATTTTTTTAAGAGAGCCTCAAAGATTTTCGTATTTTCTTTCGATAATTGTATATTATATTTATATTATATACCACTCATTTTTTATTCTGTAAGTGTTTATCAGAAAGTATATTAATAACTGGTTTTATTTTTAACAATTCTTTGAGTCGGCACAACATTGTCGCAATTACTGTGGAGAATCTTTGATCAGTAAATGTATTTCACATAGTGAAAAATACACTAAATTGTTTACAGTTTGTCTAAATATTTAGTAAGACATTGTTTTAACTTTTCTTTCTGTGATCAATTTAGGAGAAATATATTAACATGTACAGGTGCTGAGAAAAGTCCAAGTGCCTAGCGGGTTTGATAGGTAACTATAACCGCAGTATATCCTCCCTAAGTAGTATATTTATCACAAAAAATACTCCAATTGACCACTTGGTGGTCAGTTGTACAAGTAGGTAAGCTATGCCCGAGGTAGAGGACAAGGCTGGGGGGGGGGGGGGGGGTAAGGAGAACTCTCTAGCGAAAGGTTGTATCTAACCCAACCATGAATGTGGGGAAAATAACTATTTTTATTTTTAATTACCCTCACACACCCTCTTGGTGTCATGCTTCATCATCGGGTCACCCCAACCCCTAAAAGTCAGGGTGGGCTCAACCACAGTGTTGGGAGCTCTTTAGATAGACAAGAGACAAGGGGGTTTAAAGATAAAATACCTCAGGCAGATCCCCGGTTTCCCTTTATTCTTGGGTCTGTCTGGGTAATTAAAAAAAGTCTAAAAATTGGTCTTTTTTTAATATTATGGTCCTAAGACCATAGTGCCGACATGTTTCAGTCCACAGTGGCCAAAAAGGTCCAGGACTTTCTTCAGGGCAAAATTACCCCCTATGTGAGGGAACTAGAAGGAAGGGAGGCCCCTATCCTATCAGTGACGCGAGGGCAGAGTAGCTGCTCCACGTGGAATGGTAAATGTAGTGTGTGTCATCTGCCAGACTCCATCTGAAATGAAAAACAGGGACAAACACCATGTAACATAAACATCACACACAGAATTGCTGCTGTGCTTAGTACCCAGGTGGTGTATAGTGAGTATCACCTAGGAAAGCATGCCTCCACTGTAGTGCATGCCTCTGTGTAGAGGTACCTTACCCTCATTGTGCCACTCAGATTCATTACACTGAAACACATAGATTTATATGTGACAGACGATATGTACTAGTGGCGAATTTAATTGCATCCTAGCACTATCTACATGATAGTCTGACTATTTATAAACAGCATGCATCATGTGTAAATGATCTCAATTGCACCAAGATGCATAATACCTTCTCACGTTGTTCCTACTGATTAAAAAACTGTGGATGTAAACATCAATGCATACATACATCTCAAACACACTGCCTAGTATATAAATATACTTTACCCAATTCGGGGAGGTTGAGCTTTTCTCGCAGGACCAGTAAGATAATGTGGGTGGTCCTGGGGGTGGTGTTTAAAGAAAAATTGTAATCTATACTGTTGGTGATTTTAGCAAAGAGCTTCAAGTATGGTGACCAATGGCGGGTGGAAATACCACCATACTGGTAGCAAGGCAATTGCAGTGTGTCAGCGCAAGGAAGATACACTTACTTTAAATTATGCTCTCACCCAGCATTTCAACCTGTTCGGCTTCCGGTCCTCGGCTCGTGCAGCCCGAGTAGCCGGTGCTTGACTTAAATATGGTGGTAGCGCAGTAAAACGCTGAGGTTCCGAAGTGCCGCCCTCGATCCCTGGAGGAAGTGACGTGCTGCGTCACCGGGAGCGCGTACATGTCGGAAGCACACTGTAGGGAATTGTAGTTCTTATAGCAAGGAATATGTTAGTTCAAGGACACTGCAAAAATGGGGAGGTGCGAACGTCAATGCCGCGCATCAGCCCTAGACAGTGATGAACAATTACATTTATAAAAAAGTGAGGTGAATGCTCATATGATGAGGCAATGTTAAATGATGGAAATGTGATTGTTTTTATTCAAATATGCGCAAGCGTAATGCGCTGTCTGTAAATGACTGGGAAGCTGCCCTGAACTAGTAAAAGAAGGGGGCAAGGAAATTAAACTCAAATTGCCGTGCCACAATGGTGGAAAGATTTACTATAAGGATGACCATGTTAAAGAGGGAGTCTTAAGGATTAAGACTGTACGCATATGGTCACATCACTCTTGCAATATGACACCAAGGTATGCCATTCAAAGAGGTAATAAAGGGGATTTTAGGAGACCTTAACATTCACTTCCAATTTAGAAAGTTGGCAGTAACCTTGGTGGCGGTCATATCAGAAAGCAGCTATGCTGGATTATGTATGTAAATAGCAGTGTGCTTAAACGATTCGCATAAGGCCCGGGAATGTGGTGACTCAGATACGCAATTTGTAATGGGATACCACTGTGTTCATTTGTTGAGTTGGCTCCATGTTATACCATCGTTGAGTCCGTTCTCGTGGGTTTTCAAGCGGTATACCCAGCATTGTTCCCTGTCTAGGAGTCTTTTCTGCAGGTTCCCAGGTCCGTTGACTTTCTCAATTACTGTCCATCCAATATTTGTGTCTTTGTGCTGTTTCTCAACGTAATGTGCTGTTAGTCTGGTGGCTGTGACTGCACGCCTTATCGTGCTTCTATGTTCGCTTATCCTTATCTTGACTTTGCGACTGGTCATGCCCACATGGAACAGTTCACACGGGCATTTGACAAGGTAGATTACCGACTCTGAATTACAATTCGTGTGTGACCTCTGTTCCCATGGGTATGAAGTCCTAACTTGAGAGTATTGGTGTGTTCTGTAAATGCACAAGCCACACACGTCCCGCATGGGTAATGTCTTATTACCGGCAGAGTGTTCCATAATGTCAATTGATTGTCGCCCTTCGATATGTGTGTGTCTGTATGGATGAGGGTATCTCTTAGACTTCGGTTTCTTTTGAATGAGAATATTGGTTTCTCATATGTTAATTTATTTGATGTGAGTATAGGCCATTTCTTGTTAATGATTTTCTTCAGGTTGTTTGAGGATGAATTAAATGTGGTGACACCGATCATTTGTTGTGGTTGTGTTCTTTCTTGGGTTTCAAGGAGGGCCTCCCTTGGGGTATTTCGGTTTCTCTTTTGGCTTTCTCGATGACTTTAAAAGGGTAATCCTTTTCTTTTAAGTTTCTCTGTTTAGATCTGTGCTTCTTTCCTGTAATCTTGGAGTTCAGATCAATTCCTTTGAATTTGTAGGAATTGTCTCATGGTAAGTTCTCCCTAAGGGCCCGTGGGTGTGAGCTGTCGAATCTCTACAGGCTGTTTCTGTCGGTTGGTTTTGTATAGAGAGAGCTACCTAGTGTACCGTCCCTGGCAGTTACATTGACATCTAGAAATGGAAGAATTCCTCTATCTTTGTTCAAGGTAAACCTCAAATGTGGATTTAACCCATTGATCGAGTTGGTGAAGTCCTTAAGGCTTTGTTCATCACCTTTCCAGACTACAAGGATGTTGTTAATATATCTTTACCATTTACAGATGTTGTTGGGATATGGATTTGTGGTCCATTTATGTAAGTCCTCAAAGTGGCTGATGTACATGCATGCAATGCTAGGAGAAAATGTGCTGCCCATTGATGTACTATGGACCTGTAAATATAGTTGATTCTCGAATTAAAAAAAATTCTGCATGAGTGCCAATCTCATCAGAGTGATAACCCATTCAATGGGAGCAGTCCACTGCCAATCTTCTTTCTTGAAAAGTTCCTGAATCACTTCAATGCTTTCCGTGTAAAAGGATTCTAATTTTAAGCGCTGTCAGATGAGAATCCTTTTACATGGAGCCATCATGAACGAATACCTCTGGGGTAATGCAGCACCAACAGGCTTGTTGGTCACGAACGCACCCAGGATATTCCTGGATGATCTCCTATTTAAGAAGGAATGGTCGCATGGCGCTGCTCAAGGGATTGTCTAATCCTGATCATTAATACGGCTAAGCGCCTCTCAGATGCGATATTAATAAAAATTAAAACCAGCGAGGACCACCTACTTACAGAAATCAAATTGACACGCTAAAAAAAGAAGCTTGAAGAGGTCAACAAAGAGATCATGGAACATAAGGATTACCTCATGCAGAACAAAATCTCCAAGTTACAAAAATTCCTTAAGAAGTGTAGCCACTAGAAAGTATATCCATATATAAAAGATGACTACAAAGGGCAAGAAGCCTCTGATACTGGATCATCACAGAGTGGCCATTCTGGATCATCGGAATCAGAGCAAGATGACTGGTCCAGCGATGTTTCTTAAAAGGAGTTGGCACAACAAGCCAAGAAGACCAACACGAGTTGGCTTCAACCAGAGATACGGACACCCACAGATGTATCCATGGCCAGGTCCATTTTGCCCGGTCCCATACCCGGGCCCACCACAATATCCGGTGGGTCCCTACTTCCAACCTGAATTCAACCAGCATTTTTTACGACAGGGCGGAAGGAGAGGCAAACGAGGATGACGGGGCAACAGAAGAGTACAATGGGAGGAAGACAGGCCAGGACGGAACACGAGAAGCAACTCCAGGGGTCAACAACAACGGGGACAAGCGCAGTGAGGGAATAGTAGTGAACCTCACGGACACAACCCTCACAGCTGATGAGATGGCAGTCTTGGAAAAGGGCCTTGGATTCGTCCCCACTACCCATCTAGACAAGTTCCAGTTGCAATACGAGCTGGGAGAATTTTTCTGAAAAATTAGACTCAAAACCTTCTTTCATGATAAAGAAGAAATCACCAACGATGGTAACTACACTGATTTGAAACTCAAATCTACATTCTATCTGCCATCATGCAAGATGCCCCCGGAGGTATTCGCCTTTCAGGAAGCTGTTGTGAAAGAAGTGGAAGAACTCCAACCCCATAAGAATACTTTTAACAACTTAAGCACAAAGGAACGTTTGGTTCTTGAAAAATTAAAGAACAGGGCGAAATTAGTTGTCAAACCTGCTGACAAAGGGGGAGCAACAGTGGTTCAAAGTAGAAATGCCTACAGGACAGCATGTCTCACTCTTTTCGCCGACAACAAGTTCTACAAACAGATCATCTGAGACCCGACTCAACGACTCAAAAAAAACATCTCTACAATAACATCAGATGCACTTGAGAAGAAATGGATTACCAAGAAAGAACATGAGTTCCTCAATCAAGAAGATCCAATGATATCTCTGCTCTATACCATTCCAAAAATCCATAAATGAAAAATGCCACTCCCCAGGTAGACCCATTGTCTTTGGGATAGGGTCGGTCCTTGAGCCTTTATCCAAATATACCGACTGGTTCCTACACCCATTGGTCAGAGGTATAACATCATATGTACAGGACACCAAACATCTCCTCAACCCCCTGACAAACATTGAATATGACCCGAGGGATTACCTTTTGGTATGCCTAGATGTTGAGGCATTGTATGCTAGTAGTATTCCCCAGATGGAAAGCATTGAAGTGATTTGAGGAACTTCTCACGAAAGATGATTGGCAGTGGACTGCTCCCATTGAATGGGTTATCACTCTGATGCGATTGGCACTCATGGAGAATTTTTTTAAATTTGAGAATCAACTATATTTACAGTCCATGGTACTTCAATGGGCAGCACATTTGCTCCTAGCATTGCATGCCTGTATATCAGCCACTTTGAGGACTTACACAAATGGACCACGAATCCAAATACCAACAACATCTATAAATAGTACCGATATATTGACGACATCCTTGTGGTCTGGAAAGGTGATGAACAGAACCTTAATGACTTCACCAACTGGAACAGTGGGTTAAATCCACATTTGAGGTTTACCTTGAACAAAGATAGTGTCAGGGTCTGACAGATGTGCCTGCCTAACAGGAAGACTACATCTCCCATAAGGCCTAGCGTAGGGGGGACGGACTACGAAAGGCATATAGCTCGATGAGAGCCAGTAATCAGCACGCATGATTCGTCCTTGGGGAGTCAGCTGATGCAGACGCCCTGTCCCTGCGGAATTGCTGCGGTGGTCCTTGTTCACTTCACGGAGCCGTTTTGCTTCGTGGCTGTCAAGCAAGTTTTGCAAGCTGATTCGGAGGAGTCAGCACCCCGTAGGCAGGCACCGGCTGGTACTGCCATTTGTGAATCGTGAGGCGCTTGAGACGCAGGATTGCCCCCTCCGCGTCCTCACAAGTTTTGCGTGCTGGTTCGGAGGAGTCAGCACCCCGTAGGCAGGCACCGGCTGGTACTGCCATTTGTGAATCGTGAGGCGCTTGAGACGCAGGATTGCCCCCTCTGCGTCCTCACAAGTATTGCGTGCTGGTTCGGAGGAGTCAGCAGCCCGTAGGCAGGCACCAGCTGGTACTGCCATGGAAATTCATGAGGCGCTTGAGACGCCGGATTGCCCCCTCTGCGTCCTCACGGAAAAGATCACAATCTGGTGTTTGGGGTTTTTTGGCTTGAGATTTCGGTCGGGGAGACGCAGGATTGCACCCTTCCCGGTCGCATCAAGTATTCGGCTAGTAGGGGTTGTTATTTCTTTTCTTAAGAGTCAGGAGACGCCGGATTGCCCCATCCTGGAACTCCGGTGCTAGTGTTTTGGGAAGTACTTTCCTGTTGCCTATCCTCGCAGTGGTTCCTTGCTTCGGTGAACCCGTAGGGGGGAAAGAGAAATTTGGTTTCCACGGAGAACTGAGGAGTTATATGTTCCCCGACCTTCTCTTAAGAATGGTGAATGTATTGTTTGGTACGTATGACATGTATGGTTGAAGGGGTAAGGGGCTTATGGTGAAATCACTATAGAGTATTACAGTTGTTGTTGTTCCCTCTCTTAGACCAGTTACATGGAAGGAGAGAAGGATCTCCGAAGAGGGAAGGGGTCGCCTCCTGAGTTTTATCAGGTACAGTTCTGAGTCTTCACAGCAGCATAGGAGCTTAGGAGGGAAGGCGGTGTGTACTAACGCATGTCCTCTTTTGTTACAGGTCCCTATCCTTGCTGCTCCTACCGCTACCTTTCCCTCGCCTGACTGCCTGTGTTCTCTGGATGTTTACTGTAGTCAGAGTGCAGGGACGTCAGGAGGTGGACTCCATTTGAGCATCATTCCGACCCTGAGGAGCTCCAGCTGTGACAGATAGAGGAACTGTTCCATTTCTAGATGTCAATATAACTGCCAGGAATGGTATACTAGGTAGCTCTCTCCATACAAAACCAATCGACAGAAACAGCCTGTTGAGATTCGACAGCGCACACCCACGGGCCCTTAGGGAGAAATTACCGGTGGGACAATTCCTACGAATTCAAAGTAATTGCTCTGAACTCCAAGATTAAAGGAAAGAAGCATGGATCCTAACAGAGAAACTAAAAGAAAAGGATTACCCTTCTAAAGTCATAGAGAAAGCCAAAAAGAGAGCACAAAATACCCTAAGGGGGGCCCTCCTTGAAACCCATGAAAGAACACAACCACAACAAATGATCTGTTTCACCACATTTAATTCCTCCTCAAACGACCTGAAAAAAAATCATAAACAAGAAATGTCTTATACTCACATCAAATAAATTAACATGTGAGAAACCAATGTTCTCATTCAAAAGAAACCGAAGTCTAAGAGATACCCTCATCCATACAGACACATTCATATCGGAGGGCGACAATCAGTTAACATTATGGAACACTCCGCAGGTAATAGGACATTACCCTTGCGGATCATGTGTGGCTTTTGAATTTACAGAACACACCAATACTCTCAAGTTAGGACTTCATACCCCGTGGGAACAGAGGTCACACACAAATTGTAATTCAGAGTCGATAATCTACCTTGTCAAATGCTCGTGTGAACTGTTCTATGTGGGCATGACCAGTCGCAAAGTCAAGATACAGATAAGCGAACATAGAAGCACAATAAGGCATGCAGTCACAGCCACCAGACTAACAGCACATTACATTAAGAAACAGCACTAAGACACAGATATTAGATGGACAGTAATTGAGAAAGTCAAGGGCACTGGGAACATGCATAAAAGACTCCTAGACAGGGAAAAACGCTGGGTATACCGCTTGAAAACCCACGAGAACGGACTAAATGATGGTATACCATGGAACCAACTCAACAAATGAACACAGTGGTATCCCTTTACTAATTGCGGATCTGAGTCACCACATTCCTGTGCCTTATGCGAATCATTTAAGCACACTGCTATTTACATACATAATCCAGCATAACGACTTTCTGATATGACCTCCACCAACGTTACTGCCCACTTTCTTAAATTGGAAGTGAATGTTAAGCTCTCGTAACATCCCCTTTATTACCTCTTTGAATGGTTTACCTTGGTGTCATATTTCAAGAGTGATCTGACCATATGCGTACAGTCTTAATCCTTATAACTCCTGCTTTAACTTGGACATCCTTATACTAAATCTTTCCACTATTGTGCCACGGCAATTCGCGTTTAATTGTCTTGCCCCCTTCTTTTACTAGATCAGGACCCCTTCCCACTCATTTACAGAAAGCGCGTTAAGCTCGCGGATATTTGAATAAAAACCATCACATTTCCATTGTTTAACATTTCCTCATCATGTGAGCATTCACCTCACTTTTTTATACATTTATTTGTTCACCACTGTCTAGGGCTGATGTACGGCATTGACGTTCGCACCTCCCCATTTTTGCAGTGACCTTGAACTAACATATTCCTTGCTATAAGAACCACAATTCCCTACCGTGTGCTTCCGACGTGCACGCGCTCCCGGTGACGCAGCACATCACTTCCTCCGAGGATCAGGGGCAGCACTTCGGAACTTCAGCGTTTTACCGCGCTACCACCATATTTAAGCCAAGCACCTGCTACTCTGTCTGCATGAGCCAAGGACCCGAAGCCGAACAGGTTGAAATGCTGGGTGAGAGCATCATTTAAAGTAGGTGTATCTTCCCCGCGCTGACACTCTGCAATTGCCTTGCTACCAGTACGGTGGTATTTCCACCCGCTATTGGTCACCATATTAGAAGGTCCTTGTTAAAATCGCCAACAGTATAGATTACAATTTTTCTTTATACACAACCCCCAGGGGGGGAACATCCATTACGATGCAGTGTTTACACCGCACTACCATTACAACGCTGGTTTTACAACGCAAGTTGTTACCACGACTTGTGCTGGAGGGCGCTCTAGGCTAAGGAATAGTAGATTTACTATTTCAACACCTTCCCTACTGTACGTGGGCTGGTGTTGGAATAGTAAATCTTACTATTCCTAAGTCCAGCACCCTACAGCGCAAGTCATGGTAACGACTTGCGTTGTAAAACTAGCTTTGTAATGGTAGTCCGGTGTAAACACCGCGTTGTATTGACATACAACCCCCCCAGGATTACCCACATTATCTTACCAGTCCAGTGTGAATAGATCAACCTCCCTGAATTGGGTAAAGTATATTTATATACTAGGCAGTGTGTTTGAGATGTGTATTTGTGTATTTGAGCTTGTAAAGCGCAGTGCTACCCGCCGTAGGTTTCCTGGCGCTGTATGTATGCATTGATGTTTACATCCACAGTTTTTAATCAGTAGGAACAACGTGAGAAGGTATTACGCGTCTTAGTGCAATTGAGATGATTTACACATGATGCATGCTGTTTATAAATAGTCAGGCTATCATGCAGATAGTGCTTGGATGCGATTAAATTTGCCACTTGTACATATCGTCTGTCACATATAAATCTATGTGTTTCAGTGGAATGAATCTGAGTGGCACAATGAGGGTAAGGTACCTCTACACAGAGGCATGCACTAAAGTGAAGGCATGCTTTCCTAGGTGATACTCACTATATACCACCTGGGTACTAAGCACAGCAGCAATTCTGTGTGTGATGTTTATGTTACATGGTGTTTGTCCCTGTTTTTCATTTCAGATGGAGTCTGGCATGTGACACACACTACATTTAACTTTCCACGAGGAGCAGCTACTCTGCCCTCTTGTCACTGATAGGATAGGGACCTCCCTTCCTTCTAGTTCCCTCACATAGGGGGTAATTTTGCCCTGAAGAAAGTCCTGAATCTTTACAGCCACTGTGGACTGAAACATGTTGGCACTAGGGTCTTAGGACCATAATATTCCAAAAAACACCCGTTTTTAGATTTTTGAATTACCCAGACAGACCCAAGAATAAAGGAAAACCAGGGATCTGCCTGAGGTATTTTATCTTTAAACCCCCTTGTCTCTTGTCTATCTAAAGCGCTCCCAAAACTTATTGAGCCCAACCCGACTTTTAGGGGTCGGGGTGACCTGATGATGAAGCATGACACCACTAGGGTGTGTGAGGGTAATTAAAACAAAAATATTTTTTTTCCCACATTCATGGTTGGGTTAGATACAACCTTTCACTAGAGAGTTCTCCTCACCCCCCCTAGCCTTGTCCTCTACCTCGGGCATAGCTTACCTACTTGTACAACTGACCACCACGTGGTCAATTGGAGTATTTTTTGTGATAAATATAAAAAATTTAGGAAAAAACCACCTTTACAAAGAAAAATTCTATTTGCACCTACTGACGTCATCGCAGTGACATCGCAGTCGTGAAGAGTGCCTAGTTTGTACAAAGTATAAAACATATATATATATATACATATTCTACAGTATATTTAATAGAATATGTTTATTAGTGTAGATTTCAAACTCAGATTTTTGTAGGGAATTTCCAGAAAACTCGTGTTCAAAGTCTATTTCCCATTTT
This sequence comes from Lissotriton helveticus, assembly GCF_964261635.1. Lineage (NCBI taxonomy): Eukaryota > Metazoa > Chordata > Amphibia > Caudata > Salamandridae > Lissotriton > Lissotriton helveticus. Next base: position 1,014,152,546 of record NC_136070.1, on the reverse strand, counting down.
TGCGATAACGACGGGCAATGCAATGTTATCGGTAGATTTCATCACCGCGAATATGTCGCAAAATGACAAAAAAAATGCAGTCATTCAATAACCACCACCACATTAAAAACTTATAACTGCAAAATGGATTATAAGCAACACACTAAACACATTACTATCCGAATGACTTATAATAACATGTACAACTCCGATAATATCTCTATAACACAGTGCATAACATTTTCAGTGTAATCTAGGGCTGCGTGCATCACTGTATCACTAGGTCTCTCATTCAGTGTATACGTATCTGAGAGGATTTGTGAGACGGTATATCAGTCATTTAATACTTCTTTATTGAAATGTGTGACTGACTCAGTACATCTATGAGTGGGTGCATCAGTATCACAATGAGTCTGTGATTGGTTGCATAAGTCTCTCACTCAATCTGAGAGTAGGTGCCTGAGTGCCTTTTATGTATTTGTAAGTAAGTATTTGACTGCCTTACTGGATCTGTGAGTGGATACATCAGTGTCTAAGTGGGTGTATGAGTGAGTGAGTGAGTGGGTGCATGAGTATCTGAGTGGATCTGTGAGTGAGTGCATGAGTCTTTCAGTGGGTTTATGACTGACAGCTTGAGTGTCTGAGTGGTTCTGTCAATGGGTGCCTGGGTCCCTGAGAGCAACTGTGAGTGGGTACATGAGTCTCTGAGTGTATAACTGACTGGGTGCATACGTCTCTGAGTGGGTCTAGGAGGCTGTGTGAGTGGCTGTAGGGTGTGTGAGTGTCTGAGTGGGTCGATAGTGGATGCATGAGTCTGAATGGATCTATGAGTGAGTGTGTGAGTGCCTCAGTGGGTCTGTGAGTGAGAGCATAAGTCCTTGAGTGGCTGAGTGAATGGGTGCATGCATGTGTGTCTGAGCGGGTCTGTGACTGGGAGGGCAAGTGTGTGGATGTATAACCCTTGACTGTGTGAGTGAGTAGGTGCATGTATATCTGAGTGAGTTTGTGAGTGGGTGTGTGGGTTTTGAGTATCAGTCACTGACTGAGTCCATAAGCTCTGAGCTGGTCTGTGACTGAGTGTGGGAGTGACCGTATGTTTGTATCAGTAGGTGTATGAGTGTCTCAGTGGATGTGTGAGAAGTTATATTAGTGTCTCAGTGTGTATGTGACTGCATACATAAGTGTGTGAGTAGGTCTGTAAGTTGGTGCGTGAGTCTGTGAGTGGATCTGTACATAGGTGCATGACTCTCTGAGTGAGTCTGTAAGTGGGTTCATGAGTATCTGAGTGCATCTGTGAGTGGGTGCATGAATGTCCAGGTAGGTCTGTGAGTGGATGTAAGAGTCTGTAAGTGACTATGAGACTGTACGCACAAGTCTATGACTCAGTCTCGAAGTATGTGCATGAGTTTCTAAGTAGAAGTGTACCTGGGTGCATCACTCTCTGAGTGAGTCTGTAAGTGGGTGCATAAGTACCTGAACAGGTATGTGAGTGGGTACATGAGTATCTGAGTGGATATGTGACTGGATGCATAAGTGTGAGAATGGGTGTATGAGGGGATATGTTAGTAGATACTTGAGTCTGTGACAGTGACCGGTAAATGTGTACAAATATATATATATATATTTATTTTTATATAAAACAGAGCGCTCGCACAGCCGTGTGAGAAAAACGCTTCATTCCTCGATGTTCCTCACTGGTGAAGTTTATTCCGGCTGACACGTTTCGACCCCCTGGGTCTTTGTCAAAGCCACAAATGTAGTGTTGAACAGTGCCCAATTTTCTGTAGAAACCCAAACATTACAATGTATAGACATGTTGGAAAGGCTTACATACACATCATCCATGTATTTCATTTTGGAAGAAAGACTCATCATTTCATATATGAAATCAATATCGCATAATGAGAACATTTCTCATAGACAGTTAGTAACTCCAATGTATTAATATACCATTTATTATTGCCATAAAACACTATATTGTATATTTGTCATTCTGCCAGCTCTGTACTGTGAAAATGGCAGATTTCAGTTAATTTTATGTGTACACGGGTCCTGCACCTGTTTTGCCCGGCACCAACCGAGGTGGATAGAGTCAGGAGAAAGGTAGGAAAGCTGTTTGGGAGATTTATTTGTATGTTTCAACCTATATTTGCAATGACATCACGATAGTTGAGACATCCCCATGAAGGTTAACAGGGAGCCATGCTGGCTGTCATGTTGTTTTCATGAATATTACGCAAAATTTGAAAAATCAATTTTGGACATATAGCTTGTGTCACTAACACACCCATTTCTCAAACATGGGGTCAGAGTATCTCCAATCTGACTCCTTATGTCAGATTTCACACAAATATTCAGCCCTGGGAAGAATTCCCGGAAGATAAAATGGCAGCTGACCTTTATGTTCAGGTTGCGTCCAGCCAAACAGAGCATTCCCATTGGCGGGGCCATTTGCAATTCATTGCGAAACCACCGCGAAATATCAGTGGCCCGAGATATATCTATAATTTTTGGCTGACAGTTCTCAAAAACTACTGGATGGATTTGATCCAAAAAACAAAAAACACAATCTGCATAACAACATCTACCTTTCTGCCAAATGTGCTGTAATTCCGCCTGGTGTTTCGGGCTGTATATTCAAAAACGCATTGCTATGGGAATTAACATTACAAACACACCCTTTTTTCGCGCCCCTATATCTCTGTCCCCATCACAAGGATCAGCTCAAAACTTTCCATGACACACAGAACCTACTTTGACACTTTTTTGGGGAAATATCATGAAGGTTGGTCAAACCACACCAAAGTTATAGACAAGTCATAGGTCCTAACTATAACCATACCTCCAGCCAAACATCAAGTAAAAAGATGTATTCCTCAGGCAGACAAAGCATAACGCATATAGGGCCAGATGTAGGTAGGCTTTTACCGGTCGGTAACGGCCGAATTCGTCCGTTACCGACCGGTAAAAGGCATTTGAGATGTAGGGGGCAGAATCGGTAAATTTACCGTTCTGTAAATTTACCGATAGGTAATTTTACAGAATCTGTAAATATACCGGTCGGTAAATTTACTGACCGGTATATTTACAGAATCTGTAAAATCGATATGTAGGTGGGACTCTTATGAGTCCCACAAGGCCTTAGAAATCGGTATTTTACCATCAAATTCAATTTGATGGTGAAATACCGATTCAGGTGTGCATGCAAATGTGCGCATGCACACCTGTGCCATATGACAGGCAGACCTGCCCTTAGGGCAGGTATGCCTGCCATATGGCCCCCGAACCTTTTTTGGGGGTGCTAGAGGGTGTCAAAGTGACACCCCCTGCACCCTTGCCAAAAATCTGTATTTACCGATCGGTAAATACCGACCTGTAATGCCCCATTCATTCCTATGGGCTTCAAAGCCCATAGGAATGAATGGAGCATTACAGGTCGGTATTTACCGAATCGGTAAATACCGACTTTTACCGATTCGGTAAATAAACATCTGGATTTCCCTACATCTCCCCCCTTCATATTTACCGACTTTTAAATACCGAATCGGTAAAATTCGGTATTTAAGGGTCTGTAAATATGCTTTACCTACATCTAGCCCTTAAATTCCAAGCGGGTGTTAGTCATATGCAAATGGGAGGGTTAGTTGCACCTGGATTGTATTTATAAAGAGTATCAACACAAACGAAGGACTGTGAAATACAAGTCACTTTTCCACAGAGCTGTAAGTAATTTTTTTTCAAGATATCTGACTAGGTAACATTTTTTTGGTTCAGTACCCTTTAAAATATCATGCGAATGCACTCTATCTTGACATTGTTCAGGTTCTCAAGTTATGGTCTGTAATCATTGCTGTTATTCGAATGCCAATGTCCATAATGCTTTGCAGCTGAATTAAAAAACATGGTTGTGTCCTTCACTGTGAGCTCTTTACTTATGCCTTAGTAAGTATAAATGAGATAGAGATGCCACCTTCTTGCCTCAAAAGGATCCAATTCCATGTAGTGCTAGGTGGCAATATATTTCTATTTGCTTCCAAGGCACTTCCCCTCATGCCTTAGTTGTTCACAATCTCCGTGCAGCTGCCTGTGACTGTTAAGTTTGGAAGTGCAAGTGTTAAAGAACCCTCGCAAACCCTGACTGTCTCTAAAATATTTGAGAACTCTTCGGTGCACAGGCCTCCTCAGAAAATACGTAGCAGAGCCAACAGACAGACAGATCGACAGACAGACAGACGGACGGACGGACGTTTCGCTTACCTAATATATACTTACCATTTCGTTGTAAAGGCATACCTGGTAAAGGCATCTGCATGGCAAAGACGTGCGCACTAAAAGCAATGTGTGCTAAAGGCGTCGAGTGGTAAAGGATGCTTGGCAAAAGCATTTATAGTAAATGTCATACAACGCCATGCAGCACTTTTAAGCTTTTCTTGAAACCTTGTTTTTGAGGTTACACTTTCCTATCATCTGCAACAAGAACCTTTTATACCTCGACTTATGAAGTGTTTCACTCCCAGGGACAGGCAGTTCTCCCTCCCTCTTCCTCCCTGATTCAATAACGGGACTGGAAGACTTAATGTATGAGAAGCTACAAGCTGAGCCTTTTGGGGCTTTTTATATCCTTTCAGAAAAACAGAAAAAGAACGATCTGCTTCATCTGCCTGGAAATGCGTCCCCTCAGTGGGGTGACCAGATGGCTCTATTCACTGGGACTTCCTTTTTCTACTCCAGTCGGTTCAATTAGAGTGAACCAATGCTGTGCTGAATCCTTTAATGAATGATCTGTTATGAACACAGTATATCCCAGAGAAATGGAGTCCTCCGGTTATCGTATCCTTCAGGATTTGAGGGGGGAGGACTAGTACAGGGCGGGTGAGAGAGCATGTCCTTGATTAGCCCCGTGAAGCTCCGGAACAGGCTCTCTTCAGTCAATGGAGTCCAGGCTAATTTTGATGTTGAGGTACAGATATGCGGCAAAATTAATTGCTATGTTTGCAGTCAGGAAATAAATAATGTTGTCCTCTGAAGTGTGGATTAGTCCAGGTTTCCGAAAGATGCTCTTTTTTTTAACTTTCTTTTGGCAGTTTTTTAAGAATTTAATTGAATCTGTGTCTTTGACATAATTCCACTCACATCACAAGGGTCTTTGAAGTGACATTACATGCCCACTGAACCATACACAAACAGAAGGTGCCTGCAGGCTGTTATTAGCTAGTGAACGATTATGAACACCCAACCCCTGCTACTAAGGCGAGCAAAAGTTCAAGCGTTAGGCAATTATTTGCTAAAGTTTGCATGGGTGCTCGCGCGAAACAGTGTCAATGTACTATCCATTTAAAGGCTTTTGGGTGCTGCACTAAAACTGCCTTGCATCATACAGGTGCCCACCCAACCTTTAGTAAATAAGGGCCATAGTATTGCGTCTGTGTTGCAGCGAGTTTGATTTGGTTTAGGGATAGATTGGTGTGTCCCATTTCGGCAATGTGCTTTGGGTGAAATTGTTGCAGGAGTTGAAGCCTATCTAGGCACTACTATGGATTTACAAGAATTAAGTAAACTACTTACTTATCCACGTCTAACTCGCGTTTAATGCTTATGGCCTTACTTGATCCGTAACTCATAATAGCATTCCCATTGTTGACCTACTAGAAATGCAAATGCTTGTAGAATGAGCCTGAAAAACAGGGCTCAGCATGCACTCGGCAACATGGTAACCTTTGTACTTCTGGGGCGGTGTATACATTGTACAAACAGAAATGATATCCAATGTTGCAGATTTTGATTTGAGCACATATCAAGAAGGTTTCAAAAGTTGGCAGCTTGGCTGCATTAGTACCTATCCACACTTGAACACATCCCTGAAGAGAACTATGGGGCATATTATCAAGGGGGTTTATCTCCGCTTTTTTGGCTTTAAAAGCCAAGAAAGCGGAGATAAAATTATCTCCCTATTACCTAGCTGTCGCTAACACCAGTTAGCGACAGCTAGTAGGAGATAGCGACCATCTTGGGCCCCACTTTGCATGTCAGTGATATTTATCACTAATGACATGCAAAGTGGGCGTGCCAAGATGTTAGCGACTGGAAACAGTCGCTAACATCGCTATCTCCTATTACCAACTTTTGGAGATATTCGCGCTAAGCGCGAATATCTCCAAAAACTAACACCTGCCCTGAGCAGTTCTTAGCCATGTTATCCAATGGGAGGTGGATAACATGGCTAAGAGCATTAGCTCGGTAATGCATGAATATCGCTGACTTTTCAGCGATATTCATGCATTGCGGCCGTTTTTTATCGCATTTGCGATAAACCTTGATAATAGCAAGGTTTATCTGCGATAATTTCTGACGATGCTTACCGTTAAACAATTCGTTGCTAAGCATCGTTAGCGATAAATATCGCTTAACGTTGGTAATATGCCCCTATGCTTGTGCCGAAGGTCTTTCTACCGGATAATAGTAAGACCAAGGATAGAGGGGATGGTAATGTTGATGGCTGGTTGCTAGGGGCAAGATTATTCAGGCAACTGGTAGGTTTGTTACTCAGGAAGCTTCAAGGGCTGCTTTAGTCATGTATGATTGATGGAATTCTGAATACTAGGCAGTGGGAGAGAAAGTCCACAGTGTTCATTTACCCCCTAACTAAGCCTCTACTAGGCCCAAAGTACCCAACCCAAGGAGTGTAGCTGGTTTCTGTAATGAGTCCTTCGCTCGCCGTATGTAGCTTAGCTTCAGCAACAAGGATTCCCTCAGCGGTAGTGTGTGTGATATGCATGCAACTGCTAGACAAACACCAATAGGTTTTTAAGATATAAAGAACTTAAACGTCCAATCCAAAAGCATGTTAGTTAAAAATATAACAGTTAATAATTAGACATGCCCGTTTCCAAACTTGAAACAAACATTGTTAATTCTAATAGGTCTGCTCAATCAGAGAGCTATAGACGAACAGGCAATATTAATGCATTTGTGTATGTCAATAAATCCAGCCCCACAGCTGCACACAAATGCATTAATATTGACTATGCCTATCGCTCTTGGATTGCCAATGTTTTTCACTTCAATCATAATGGTAGGCGGCTTAGCTTATTTAGCTGAGACTAAATCAGATTGGTGACTAGACCCTACTGAAGTGATGCAGTGTGAACTGAATGGTGGTAGCATGACAATTTGTGGCCTCTCCAATACAGGATTTTATATATACTGTGCTCTTAATCCCTGTGGCGTATAGCATTTCGGCTAGTAGCTGAGGTCAATTATTTGCAAACCTGACATGTAGAAGTAGAGCAGCAATCCCACTGTTGTCAATGGAATTCTTAAGGTGATTCTAGGTGGAGATTATTGCTGATTTCGTGCTTCTTGCTGTTGTAAATTCATTTTGCCTGTCTGACAGTACATTGTTTTGAAGGCTGCTTTTTGAAGTAGTTTACCTAAGACGGGCTCATTAACAAGTGGTCTGTAATTAGCTGGGATGGAGTGGTTGAGTCCCTATTTTTTTGATAGGTTTAATATATGACATTGTTAGGTCACTTGGGAATGCACTAGTTGAACGGGAGGAATTGATGAAATCTTATAGACATGGTTCGGCGCGAGTGTAAGGAGGTTGAAAGGGATTCTTGGTTTGAGTTTCCATCACATTTCTTCCAGGGTCTGATAGTTATGTTGTATGCAACCTGTAGGAAGGGAATATTCCCAAAAAAATGTACGATGTGCTGAACGCTCCACATAAAGGGCTGTTAACTGAGACCAACATAAAGCATATAGGGAAAACACAGCATCATAGAGGTGTCCAGCTGTATGAATGAGTCTAATGACCAACTGTTGCTGGTTTTGTTGAAATAAATGTTGAGATCCAGCTGCATTAAAGCAACAGGGCTTCACTGGAACACTGCAAAAATGTATTCTACCCCCGCCCAACTTCAGTCACCTCCTGGTTCCACATTAAATAATTGCTGGTGATAAAATCTCAATCTAGCCACCAGATTTATGATCCCCAACAGCAGTTACAGTTTACTTCTGTGAATGTAGTGAAGTGAGTGGACACTCCTTCATACTATATGCCATGGTACTTCACTTGTTGAAAAATAAACGTCTGGACCCTACTAATTGGGCTAACTATAGACCCATCTCCCTGCTGCCTCTTCTCTCTGGGATCCTAGAAAAGCATGTAACAAATGAGATTGTACAAAGTTCCCCTAGATAGAAGCCTGTAAAGGAGTCTCTCTCTCAGTGAGGGTAGTGAAGGAGAAGGAAGTATGGGAAGCCAACAGGTCCCTTGTCGGAACTAAGAAACCTCATACAACTACAGGACTGGATGACATGTCTCATTCAGCCCTTTATGATGTTGTTTGCATCATCGGCTTCCTGCTCCTGCGTCAAGCCGGCGCTGCAATGCTTGACGGGTGACAACGTGTGTTACTCTCTGTCGGAGTTCTTTTGTTCCTTGCCGTGATTTTCTGGTGTGTGAGGTACAAAAAACAGGTGGAGTAGTGAGCAGAATGTGAGTTTAAAAAAAGTTGGGTAGTCCACTAAGAAAACTTTATTGGTGTGGCTAGCCCCTTTGTTAAAAAGTGAAAAGAGGGGTATGGAGGCCCAGGGTAACCATTAGTATGGCCTCATTTCAACCCTCCAACATGGTCAACATGTTTCATGCCCACACGGGGCAATTCTTCAGGACCTAAAAAGTGCCCTTTAGGAGAGCTCAGGAGTATGGTTTATACAACCTTGTTGGTCAATGACCGGAGTTTAGCCAAAAGTACTGTCACACCGTCAGACCTAGGGATAAAAACGGGAAACATCAGTATTGTATGTAAATAGTTGCTCAGAATCTAAGCGTTTGGAGTATCCCAAAAATTAATATTAATGCAACACCCAGGCATCTGTGATTCACTCGGTCCTGAGACCGTTAAGTTTGTGCAGGGCGAGTGAGAGAGAGAGAGAGAGACTCTCGGTTACAAAGTGGTCCCAAGAAATCTTTGGAACATGTAGTCTTTGGAATATGTGAGAAAAGACATAACAGTTACAAAAAAACTAAAAATATGTTGATCTTTGCAAGAGGTATGTTACATGATGGTAATAGCGCCTCTTGTGTCAAACAAATAGGTCGTTAACATTAAACATTGAACAGCCAGTGTCCGCCAGAGGGGAAAATATATATATGGGCTTAACAGGTAGCCTGTCAGCACGGGTGCTTGCCGGTGGTCGGGGCTTACCAATGTCAAAGCTGTCTCGATCTGCGCGGCTGATTCAGGTGGGGCGTGCGCTAGAGGAAATAACCTGTAGAGACAATCAGCAAGGGAAAAGTGGGAACAAACAGTAAGATCCAGCTCATGGGTAGCGGGAGTATGGGAATAGACGGGGTCACCAGTTGGTCACAAGGGGTATCGTCTCGTCAGGCTGTGCCGATCGGTATGGCTGGGTCCCAGTCCCAGTCCGCGACTCTGCTCGTCGGTGCCCGTCGGCGCCAACCAAGTGTGCCTCTGGTCGGGAGAGCGGCCGGCTGTCTGGCAGGGCCGTGTGGTAAGAAACAAGGTGGCGGGCCCGGCCGGCAGGAAAAGCAGAGCCGCTGGACCCGACGGGGGCAGTCACCAATGACCGCAGCCGGGCGGAGTAACCAGCCCCAAGCGGTCTCCTGGGGGGCCGTCAAAGGGGCACAATGGTGGAACAGGGGCGAGGGCCCTGATTGCTTACCTTAGCCACGGAGAAACGGCGCCATTAGCAACCTAGCCCCACTCGCACAGGCGTGTAGTGGAACGCGAACCAGCCGGTAAAGCGCTAACACCCACACGCCGGTTAAATGTCGGGTTTGCGAGCGTGAGGGGGGGGCGTGTCTCGTGACGCATGAGCAGGGCAGCCAATCAGGGGCCTCTCAAGTTGGAGAAGGAGGTTTTGCTAGCTGTCAGGGATCGTGTGTGAAGAGGTTCAGGTTATGACAAAGCATACATGTCTCATTAACTGAACACCGTGGTCTCACGGCAGGCCAGCCCGGTTTGGGAATTTGCAGGCAGCCCTGGGGGAGGCACTCGGGGATAGCGGAGGCGGCAATAGTGAGCGACCCCTCATCGGTATTGCCATCAACAACGCAGGGCGAGTGGTGCCCCACAAATAGCTTGGCCCCAGAGGAGGTGAGGGGGTAATGAGGGGGTATATTGGGTCGTTGGGTGCCGGCAAGGAGCCAGTCAAGTTAGTTCACGGGGCAGTTGCCAATGGTTGCCAGGCAAAGCGGACCGCGGCGTGGTTGACACAAACCCCACCCGGGGGGGAGAGGGGGGGGGGTTGTTGGTTGTTGGGAGGGGTTTTGGTTGCCGGTGATGCCATCGAGGGTTATGTGGACAAGGGGGATCTAGTCCAACTGGGGTGCATAAGTGCACCAGAATGCTAGTGTGGAATGGTTCAGTTTGTCTACATCCGGTGTCCAACAGTGACATCAACCCTGGTTGAGCAAGATAAGGGTGAGGAAGGAGGGACATGAGGGTTATTTGGCTAGCTGATTCCAGGGGACGGAGTCATTCAATCCGCATGTGTCTAATTGTAAACGGTGCACCAACCTCTGTTCCAGTCTGTACAGTGATTGTTGACTGATGGATGGATGGCATTCTAAAACCACCCATTGCATGTTATCTGCTGAGTGTCCGGCTTCTTTACAGTGTTCATAAAGCCTTGTGTGGGTCTTGGCACAACAAATGTTACTGTTGTGTTCAATTATACGTGTTTTCACGGTGCGCGTAGTCATGCCTATATATTGGAGGCCGCAGGGGCATGTGAGCATGTATATGCATCTACTGCTGTTGCAGTTGGTATGTTTGGTCATATGCCCCGTGAAGGATGGTGATAAAGTCAACTCTTTGCTTTGTATGGACTGTGGGCAGACAGTACAGTTACCACATCTAAAGTGGCCCACCACTGGTGGAAGGCCCCAGAGTGTGTTCAGGTGGTGAGTACTAGACTTCTTAGGTCGAGTGTGGGTCAGGGTATCCTTAAGATTGGCAGTTCTTTTGAAAGCAAAGCGTGGACGTGGGATGTCCAAGCCAGCAGAGTTCAGGGTACCCCAATGGGAATTAATGGTCTTCTTGATGAAGGTGGAATTCTTGGTGTAAGTGGTTACACATGTGATGGCATCATCTACTGGCTTAGGATGTGTCTCCAACAGGGCTTCTCTGTTGTTGTTAAGCGCTCGTTTGGCTGATTGTTTCAGAAGTCTGGTGGGCTACCCCCTCTCTTGGAGTTTGTGCTGTAAGGTAGAGGCTTCGCGTTTGTAATCAGTCACTGATGTGCAGTTTCTGCGGATCCGAAGGAATTGCCCGAAGGGCAAATTATCCCTCAGGGCCCTGGTATGGTGACTCTGGTATGGGAGAAGACTGTTCCTATCGGTCTCTTTCCTGTAAAGAGTGGTGGTGATCTCCGTCGGGTCTAGCCTGATGGTTAAGTCAAGGAAGGGGAGTGATACCTCAGAGATGGTTCCTGTGAATTTCAGAAACGGGTTTTGGAGGTTGATCCATGTGTAAAAGGCCTCACAACTCGTCCGGTCCCCCTTCCAAAGGATCAGGATGTCGTCGATGTAGCGACGCCAGAGGGACAAGTGTTCAAGGAATGGGTTGGTGTTGGCTTGGTAGATGTAGTGTTCCTCGAAGGTGGCCATGTAAATACAGGCCAGGCTCGGCGCGAAGGTCGAGCCCATGGAAGTACCACGGATCTGGTGGTACAGTTGCGACTCATATCTGAAGAAGTTCTCAGTTAAGGCTATACTTGCCAGAGCCATGATAAAGGAAATTGGGGTGGGTGATGTCCATTCCTCCGCCCTCAAAGCCGATTCTACTGCCTCAAGAGTTGCTTGCTGAGGGATATTAGTGTAGAGGGCTTCTACGTCCAATGTCATTATGAGGTCGACATTTTCCCTCCCATCCATGTCATCAATGAGGCGTAGGACGTCTCTGGTATCCTGAAGAAAAGAAGGGATTTTCTTGACTATAGGTTGCAGAAAAGCGTCACAAAATTGGGATAGAGGTTCCAGGAGGGACCCTATACCAGACACGATGGGCCTACCAGGCACCGGGGTGACCCCCTTGTGAATCTTTGGCAGAGTGTAGAAGTAGGGCGTGACTGGATCATTGGTGATGAGGAATTCTGCTTCCTTTTTGGATAACCATTCATTGGTTTCTCCCTCTAAGACAAGACTCATGATGGTAGTTGACAGGCGTTTAGTTGGGTCTACGTTAAGAGGTCTGTAGTGGGTGCTGTTGGAAAGCTGTCTTCTACATTCCAGATCATATTCCACATAGTCCTGGATGACTGTGGCGCCCCCTTTGTCTGCTTGTTTTATGACAATTGTGTTGTAATTTCCTAGGGCCTGTGAGGCCTGTCTCTCCGCCTTGGTCAAGTTGTTGAATTGATGACATTGTGGTTTGTTGCTGAGGCTGTTCAGAACCGCTCTCTCAAAGGCCAGGATCTCAGGGGGGACCATCCCATCGGTGGGTGTAAACGTGGAGGGTTTCCGTAGTCCTGTATCTGGAGTGTCTTGTTCTGGTTGGCCATCAAAGAAGGCTCTCAGCCGTATCTTCCTGAAAAGTTGTTTGATTTCAATCATTTCATGAAAGCTGTCCGGGATGGGAGTAGGGACGAATCCAAGTCCTTTTTCTAGAACTTTATTTTCTGCTGGCGTCAGCTCCCTTTTCGAGAGGTTTACAGTCAGACTCTTCTTCCCCTGGTCGTGCTCCTGGTTTCTACCGTCGTCTGTGGTATTGGTTGATCTTGCCACTGAACTCCTTTCTGTCCGCCTCGCTTTCGCCCTCTTCCTCTGCCCCAACCTCTGCCTTGAAAAGGTGGCGGGTTTGAGGGGAAGAACTGAGGTGGACCCTGTTGGTAGAAGGGGTATTGCCACGGGGGTGCCATATGTGGGGGTCCATGAAATACTGGTCCTTGTTGGTATCCTGGTTGCCAATTGGGATTCTGTGGGGCCCTGTTGTTCCTAGGGTTATATCCTCCACTGGAATCGCTGCTGGACGAGCCACGTCGGCTATTGTTGTCTGTATACTCGTCTGAGGAGTAGCTTGTCTTTTTATTCTTGAAGCCCTCCTTTAAGTAAGGATAGACTTTCTCTTTCTCAAATTTTGTAATGTCTTTCTGTAGTTTGGCTGTCTTCTGCTTCAGGAGGTACTCGTGGTGATCTGCCATTTCTTGGTTGATCTCAGCTAGTTTGGTGGTAAAGTTAGCCTTGGTATTTTTGTTGACTGCGCTCCTCATCGTAGCTTCTATAGCTGTGATTTTCTCTAGTAGTGCCTCTGACAGTCGTTTGGATGTTTGTACGATAAGGAAGAGTAAATCTTTGGTACATTTCCAGGATACCTGTACCCAGTCGACCTTAAACTGTTTTTCTTCCAAGAAGAGTCTAGGTATGATGTTTACAATGAGGCCCTGTGGGGCGATTTTACTCCTCAGGTATTCGGTCATCATTATACCATGTATCGTGATCCTTATTAGTTCCTTCTTCATCTCAGTAAGTATGACCCAGTCATCGTTAGTAGCGCCGGAGGCAGCAGCCGCCGAGAAGGTGAGTAGGGTGGGTGCTGCTCTGAGGGCCTCGTTGATGGCATCGTCGTCAAAACTAAGACCTGGTACATCTTCCATTGTGGACGGAGGGTGGCTTAGTTCAATGTTAACTCAAAATTTAAATCAGGCAGCAGAATGCGGAGTGTTTTCTGGGGGTAGAACCCCAAGTGAGTTGGGCCAAAGGAGTGAAAAAGTGTCACTCTTGGTATCCTAAAAGTCCCGTGAATCCTAGAAAAGCATGTCATTGCTCAACTAACCACCTAAGTGGAAGCCCAGAATTCCCTTTACCCTTCCCAGTGGGGATTCAGAGTTGAGCACAGAAGCGGACCTTTTAGGAGTCACAGAACATCTACTTTGACTCCTAGACAAGGGCAGCACGGCAGCGCTGATCTTATTAGATCTGAGTGCGGCTTTTGACACTGTGTCTCATGACATTCTTCTAAAAAGACTAGCTGAACTAGGCATTCAAAACATGGCGCTTGCTTGGTTAAAACCTTCTTGATGGTCTGTACCTTCCAGGTCTTTTCCACCAACACTGCATCAAGTTCCCACTTACTCACCACAGGAGTCCTGCAGGGATCCGCCCTCAGCCCCATACTATTTAACATTTACAACTGTCCTCTGGAGGATCTAGTGGAAAGCTGTGACAAAACCCTATTTGCATACACCGTCGACACCCACACCATCTTCTCTATGTCGTCCGAGCAGGAAGCCAGCCCGCAGATCTTAACTCCTGCCTTAACCGCATCTCCATTTGGATAAATACCAACTCCCTAAAATTAAATGGACACAAGACCAAAGTTCTGATACTGGGTAAGAACCCTCAGTTCTGGGGTGCCCAACATTGGCATCCCTATCTGGGACTACTCCCCAAACTCGTCAACATGGTCAAAAAAAGCTGGGCTTCTGGCTAGATCCCACCTTGTTCATGAAGCCTCAAGTAGCCAAGCTTGCATCTTCCTGCTTTGTCATTATGAAATGACACAAAAAATAGATCCTTTGAATACTTCCCTTCTCTGCTTAGAAAAAAATCATCAAGGCCATGATACCATGGTGCAAGGGGGCCTGCGCTGGCGCATGGCTGCAATTTATGTGCCAGCACAGAGGAGAGCACAGGAATGCAACATATCATTGTAGATATGTCACATTCCAGTGCTTCTGAAGTGCCGCAGCGTGGCGCAGCCAAAGGGCTTGCGTTACCGCGCTGCGGTACTTCCTTTTATATCTGCCCCTATGTTCTTGAAGATACCACTCCTGTGTATATACACTGCTAAACAACAACACCAATGCCTGCCTGAGATTCAATATCAATGGTCTGCAGCAATTCATTGTTCTGAGATGCTTGTCTGAATTAATTGTAATTTAATTCATGCCATACACCTCTTCGGAGCCCCAGAATCCTTCATTGGTTTGAACAGTCCTATTTCCATCAGCTGTTGGGTAAATCCTTAATTAATGGAGGGGTAAGGCTACAAATACCCCAGTATTTGGTAAAGGTATCTACAAGCAGTGGTTTAACCACTGTACCATAATTGTGGCTTTGAGGGAAAGTATAATGCATCCTGGGACGATACTCTTTTATTGGGTGGAGTCTTGCAGAATGGACTTAAATTGTTGACAGATGTCTTGGAAGTCACAGAATGTTCATTATTCCTGTGGGGAGTCTTAATCTTAGCCCTAAACGTAATGTTTTCTTTTTCTAAATTTCTCAGTTTTTTATTACTCAGGCTCCTACTGCAGAGAAGATTCCTGTCATGTATCTTATGGATTCCATTGTCAAGAACGTCGGGAGAGAATATCTTGCTGCATTTTCTAAAAACCTAGTTCCTACATTTGTTAATGTATTTGAAAAGATATATGAGATTTGGGAAGAAGGGGACCCCTACAGAGAACAATTAAACTTGCTAGCTGTAGGGAGAATTACATAAAGAGTAAGAGTATATCTAGGTACAAGTTATACAGTTATTCCTGGTGATTCAATACAGGCTATACATTCAATAACATAAATGTCTCTGAAAGTGCAAAACCAAAAGTATATACACCAACATAAAAAAAATGGTTTCTATTTTTCAAATATCTCTTTTATTTTTATTTAAATTTTTGATCTGAAATTGATTTAATTTCATATTTATATGAGTCAATTTTCTGACCAGTTCATTTGGTAACTTAATTAAGTAGAATTTTAGATGATTGTTGATTTATCTATGTAGTGTAATAATGCATAATCATGGAGCATACAATGACAAACATACAGTTTAGGAACAAACAGTTATAAAAAATATCTCAAAATAAATCCTTCTGTAAAACATGACAGCATAAGAGATGGAAAAGGTAAATTGTAAAAGGATTTCCAAGGCAGAGGGTAGGTAAGAACACTACTCGCGTTTCGGCAGTATTGCCTTTATCAGGTAAAACCGTATCAACTTTCTCTATAACAAAAATATACAATTAGCACGATACCAAAACACATGTGTTTTAGCCTGTAATAAACACTCTTATTTGTTGTGAGCAGATCATGCTTCATCAGCGAATAGGCTATGCAGGTGCAGTAAAGGGACATTCTAACTTAAAATCAAGTGATGTTAAAAAACGCACAATACTGAGATATCAGTCGCAACCACCGTGATTGTTGTACTAGATTCCTTATATCCCAAACATGAAAATGTGTTGTGCATATGAAAATGAAAAGAAGAATGTGAGATCAGTGTCCATGATGGACTGTTTACGCATTTATTGATAGGTAACCCCTATATGTGATATCCAACTCGCCGTAGATATCCCAAAAGAAGACTTAGTTGTTACAATATTATTATAATAAGATTTTTAAAGATTATACCTGTATTGGTTATGGGCGAAAGCTCTCTATTTAATGATGGAAGCTTCTGCGTAAACAGAGTGTTATCTATGTAAAGGCAAACATAACAATTAGATGAGTTAGGGATTTATAAATTATTGTTCCTATTGGTAGAGAGAATGCATGTTAGCATTCTTTTCCATATGGATACAAGACTATTTAATCGAGAGATAAAAGAGTGCGTACCTATATATCGAATACGTCGAGAGGTGTTTATAATGTATACAAAGGTTTGGAATTATTTCCTTCATCAGTTTCTATCCAGATTTGGACCATTTCCATTTCTATCAATGAAGAGATGCAATATCAATATTAAGCTCTTATTAATGTTTTGCAGGAAAAACTGATGTCACTCGTTAATAAATACTTACTGCCATTTATCAGATAGTCATATCCAGTTTTTACTGGCAGAGATATTTCAAGGACAGTGTGGTTCACTGTTTGTAATATATCTGTAAAGGACAGAAACTGCCATTATTGTACGTTTTAAAGGTGTATTTTATTAAATGGCAATCTTGGTAGGATAATTGCCCTAGTGTGGATAGAGACCTACTAGCACACTATAATAACGTATTTACATCTTTTCTTTTTGTTTGGTGTTGATATGTTCAATAGAAATACAGAAAATGGTATAGCTGGTCACTGGTAATCAGTAAAGGCCGTATCCTAGAGTGAATTGGAGCAACAGTACTATGCCAACTGTCTGAACAATTGAGAGTTCACGATCTTACAAACAATATCATTAGTATGGTAGAGATATCAATGGGTCTATGGTCCTGAATTAGAGAACTACGTGCATTACATAATGTTTTTTTTTCATGTATACTAAAATGCTCAAGAGCTAAAGGTCCAGTGTGGTATGTCATAGGTATATCGGCAATATAGGGAAACTAGATATAATTTATTTAAGTGTTATCCCATATGTATAACAAAGCTCCCGCTCTAGTTGCCTTAATTGTATATGATAGGTGCCTCACTATCCCGTGTCTACGGCACATATTTAGAGTATCTAAATTTCAAAGACTCATGCCTTACGATAAGCAACGAGGTTTCAGGTGTCTCGATCCAAGAATATAACTAGCGCATATCGTATTACATAGTTATTAACACGGCATGAAATGCAAGTATCTCCTCAGTCCACTGTGTAGAGGAACCCAGGAAAATTGTCCAACCCGATACTGCAGTGTTTTATGAGTCTACCAGCGTAAAGCGAACAGCGTCGCCATCAACGTTCATGACATATGCGGGTGTTAGGTGTTATGGAAATAGGCAAAGGACTCAATGAGTCCGCGCCATATTTGAGTGGAGTTTAGGACTCCAATTCAGCTTTGTTATATATACAGGTGAATTTCAGTGTATCTCTATCGATGCGTGATATTGACTGCCAATATTTAAAAAAAAATCAAACTAATGAGAACAGTTTTTTTGAAAAGATATAAATATATGTATAAGTCGATATCTGTGCCAATACATAGTGCTTTGCATTCCAGATAGTCCGGCTAGAGTTTGTGGACATTTTTATTAAACATGTCTCAGGAAAACTAGCTGTCGATTTGTTTACCAAACCAACAGCATGTAACACGTTGCTGCATATGACAGCTATCACCCCACATCTCAGAAAAACAGCATCCCTTTTGGGCAATTACTGCGGTTGCGCAGAAATTGTACCAGTATTCGGGACTTTGATTCAAAAGCTCAAACCATGACAGAGAAATTCATGGCACGTGGTTACCCTCACAAACTGGTAAGGGACTCATACAAGAGGGCCAGATTTTACGATCGTTAGCACCTATTAACAAACAATAATAAAACAGACAAATTTGAATTAGTATTTGTCACACGACACTCTATGGTAAACGACCAAATTAGACAAATCATCTCATCTAATTGGCAAATTATGAACACAAATAAGGAAAGACAGGATAAATTACCGAAACCACTGTATGCTTATAGAAAAAACAAACATGTGAAAGATCTAGTAGTGAGGTCACGTATGCCCCCCAAAAAACAGCCAATACAGAGAAGTATTGTAGGGTCCACATCAGTTATAGGAAACTTTAGGTGTGGTACATGCAAGGTTTGTCCACTTGCCTTAGAAATGGATACCATCAAACTAAACAGAAATGTGATCAAAGCCAAAGGAAATTCCAATTGTAAGACAGAATATATAGTATATATTTTAATCTGCCCATGTAAGTTGGGCTATGTGGGCGAAACAGCATGCACCCTAAACACACTCCTGACTGAGGATTGCTCCGCGATCCGTGCAAACCAAAAAGCAGCCCCTTTGGTTGAACATTACATCACAAAGAACCACACAAAGGATGACATAAAATGGTTTATGATTGAAAGAATTTCACCTAAGCAAGGCTACAGCAATGAAGCGATCAGAAAAAAGCACAAGGTCTATTGGATTTTTACCCTAGATACCTTCAAGAGAGGTTTAAATGTGGAAATACTGTGTGAACAAGTAATATTGTTGAACCACTAGCACATTGGTTACCCAACAAACCTCATACCTACAATACCTAATGAAGAGGCCCCCATAAACAAACATAAGATTCCTAGGCAAAGGAACATTTACACCTATAGGGTCTTAAACATAAACCATTAATTCTAACTATAACTTTCTTAAAATGCATAGCCTTCCCTGCATTATATTCACCCTCATGTGGATACCACACAATTCAATCTATCATCATATAATATACAAAGATGTATCCTAAGAGTTGCTCTATTTCCCTTCATATCACCACTATTTGGATACCTGATAAACGCTTAGTAATACACAATATATAGATATAATATATAATGATATGTCCAGTGGTGTTCTTCTTTTTCTTTATACCATCACCAACTGGATGGTTTACAAATACTGCTTGATAGACAAAATATATATATATATTATATATATTACTATATATATAGATACTACGCAAGATGGCCGCCTGGTAGGAGCTCTAGTCCGGAGCTCCTAGTGCTGGGGATCCCTTTCATGGAATTATCCCGCATAGCACTCATCTCCGTCGAGGAAAACAAGTAACTGGATTTATAACAAGTAACTGGATTAACCACAAGTAACTGGATTCTAAAAGTGACTGGATTGATCGAATGTTCTCACGTACCTGCAGCGCTGGCGGCTGGACCCCTGCAACTCTCACCGGAGCATCGGCGGAGCCCTGGACGGTGGGGGAGATCTTGCTGTGGTTGCTGGCGTGACTGCTTGCCGTGCTTGCCTGTGAGCGCCGATCGCAGGCTGGTCGCCTGGAGACTGCCTGCGGGGCAGTGGAGAAGCGCTGCCTGCCACTGCCTGTGAACGCCGGTCGCGGGTTGGTCGCCGGGAGACTGCCTGCCGGGGCTGCAGTCACGGCCGTGCAGCCTGGAGGCAGTGGAGAGGCGCTGCCTGCTGTTGCCTGTGGGCGCTCCGGAGCAGAGCGGAACGACTGGGAGCCTCCGACCATCCGACCCTCCTGCGGAGAGTCCCGGCGCTGAGGGCGGCGAGCGCTGCAGAGGCCGCGGAGGATTGATCCCTGCGCTCGAAGCCTGGTCTGGGCGGCTCACGGCGGAGGTGCATCTGGCCTCCTCCTCTCGCCGGACTGCACGCAGGGAGCTGGTGGGGATGTGTGGCAGCGGAGCAACTTTGGGCTGCGGTGCATGGTGGAGGAGCTGGGCGGTGGATCGTCTAGATCACGCCTTGGCGGTCCCTGGAGGGATCGCGCTGTGATTGTACACGGAAGGAAGGCGTCTATTAGCCCGGCCCCCCCCCAGGAAATGCTCTAAATAAATTAAAACAACGCTGATAGCGCTACCATCGGCTATCATTCATCAATGGAGTTCTTCTTATTTTTCTAATGATCATTCAACCGGAAAAGAGGAACACACACACCGGCAAAGTCAAAAAAAGAGCATGCTGAAGCCAGCAGATCTATCTTCTCGGACAAAAACGACCCCAGGACTATAACAAGGTATCGTGCCTCCCTCTAAGTTTCTCATTTTCATTTTGTACCGCTTTTTAAGTAGATCTACAGAGACTTTATTTTTGTGATCCTCTGCCCAAAATGGCTGGGACCATAAAACTGTAGTATTTACTCCACTCCATTTCCCTGCTCAGAAAACAGATCTCTCTCCCAAAATGGCTGGGGTCATAAACTTGCAACAACAAATTGCCAGACCCCCACAAAGCTAATCAAAAGCACTGCTTTCCCCTGGACCTCCAAAATAGACATAAGACTCACCTCTACCCTCCCAGTAAAATAGAAGCAGGACTTCCGCGAAGCTTAGCTGCTTCCCTGATCTAAGGTCATAATAACAAACATAGGACTAATTTACTCTCTGCTGCCTCTCTTTCCTGGCGGCCATTTTAGACTAGTCAATCCTCATCTCTCCACCATACCTAACGAAGCGGCCATCTTAGGCTAGTCAAATTCTCTACCCCTCCATACACACTTCTTAACTTTTGTCCCACACCTCCTCCGCGCTCACTATAGCTCCTTTCCCACACCGACCCTCACTGCCTATTCCCCTTCAGCCAACATGGAACGCACGGGCAAGCACACATATAAAATTAACTACCCCCCAGAGCTCTCCAAAAAAAACGCAAAACGTTTTAAACACAACTTCTTAAAGTCCCACCCTGAAACGCCCTTTTTAGACACCTACTTCTCCCTCACCAATGGAGCTAAGAGCACTGACATCATTCTTTACACTGTACGCAGAGCACAATGGAGAAAAGCATTCCTCTCCCTACTCACCATCACGACCTCCAGGAAAACTGCCCATGGCATAACACTTTCCACCACACCATCCCAATTCTACCCAGCTAGGGCATCCATCACTATCTACAATAACGGTACCATCTTAATTCAAACCACAGACAGAAACCTTGACCTATTTGACAACCTGTTCCCCACTTTCAAAGAATACATTTCCAACGCGCAGATCCCACACCTTCCGACCTCCAATACCAACATCCTCGAGCCCACAGCACCTCCTACCACTAACACGCACCTCCTCCCTCCCCCCAGTACTGTACACTATCACCCCCCGGCTACATACACTTCACACTCCTCAATCCCAGATGCGGATCTCCCCTTTGCCACCAACACCCCCGCCCCCTCTACCTCACTCCCACAGATTGAGAACCCCACACTTTCGACTAGCTTATCAGAACAACCCACCGCACCTGACCGCACCTTACACCACATGACTCTATCCCAACCCATCTCCCCCCCACTCTGTGCACTCCCGCCACTTCTAGCCCTCAACACTCCCTTAACATCTCCCCCCCACTCTTTGCACTCCCTCCACTCCTGGCCCTCTCTCCTCCCTCAACCTCCCCCCCCACTCTCACTCCCCTCTACTACACTGTCACCCCCGCAACGCCCAGCCTCCACATGTCCCGCAATTGCCTCACCCCCCCTACCACTGACTCCCTGTCCATTAACACCAACACCATCACTAATCCTTTCCCTCCCCCCCAACGTCCCTACCTACCCAAACACAAACACACACGCTATCACCCCCAACTCCAACTCCAATGACTTCCCTAACACCCTCACCCCTCTCCCCCTCTACTCTAATAACCTAGACATTAGCTCCCCTTCAGTGCCCTCCCCCAACTCCTTACCTATCGCCACGCTAGACACGATCATGACCACCCTCCTCCAAGTGAGAGAAGAACTCCACACCCTCAAAGAGTTACTCCTCACACACCCCAGACACCCCCTCCCACGACCACCTCTCAACGTAACAACATATCCCCCTCACATCCTACTCACCCCCGACATTGGATCTCTATCCCCTCTCGCATTACATCCAACCGCCCCCAACGCACCAACAAGACTTACCCCCTACATTGGATCTCTATCCCCTCTTGCAATACCGCCAACCGCCCCCAATGCACTAACAAGACTCTCTCGGACCTCGACATACACACCCTACTCCGCACATATGTCCCGGCCCGCCAAAACCTCTTAGCCACCACTCACCTGTCCATTCCTACGATTCTCTCCAACCCTCTCAGACACCCCACGCATAACAACAGAGGCTCCGTCCCCAACAACCTCACAAAAGTCCCTCTCACTCTTGACCCCTCCTCCTCCCTCTGCACCCCCAGACTCAAATGCACACTTCTCAATTGTAGATCGGCCCAAAGACATTCATCGGAGGTCGCTGACCTCATCATTTCTTTGAACCTTGACCTAGCCATCCTAACTGAAACATGGCTATCTGAATCTTCTACTCCTATCATGGATATCCTAGTCCCCCCCAACTACTGCATCACTAGACTTGATAGGTCCAACAAGACAGGTGGTGGAATCGCATGCATTTACAAGAGCAACCTCTCAATTAATAAAGTCACCACCCCTTCTCTTACCTCTTGTGAATACCTCTGCCTTGATGTCATCAATGAAAACAAACCAGTATGCTCACTACACATCATCTACCACCCACCGGGGGACAACCTCACCTTCTCCCAACAACTCATGGACACAATCTCAATCAACTCAGGACGGCAAAACACACAAATCTATCTTGGCGATTACAACCTTCACTGGAACGATTGCAGTGATGCAGTGGTTAATAGCCTCAAAAATTTCCTCAACGCTTCAGACCTCTCCCAAATTTGCAACAGCCCAACCCATGACAAAGGCGCTATCCCCGACCTTATCATCTCCAAAGAAGGCAATATTCAACTTGATTCAATCCAACCCTGTGGCTGGTCCGATCACCATATTGTCACATTTTTCATCAAGGAAAAAGTCCCGGTCCAATCCTCCAAGCCCAAAGTCTGGAAAAGAGACCTAAAGAAACTCAATCCAAACTCTTTACCCCCTAACAGCTGCAATCTCCTACTCCCCCCTACCGACGTTACCGACGTCCAGTATTTAACTGACCACTATCTCAACACGATGACCTCAATAATCAATGAGGCTGCACCAATGCAACTGAAAAGAGTCTCCACCAAGATATCCAACCCTTGGTACGACGGGAGTGTCAATGAAGACAGACAGGCTATGCGAATGGCAGAGCGCACCTGGAGATCTGTTCCCTCGGCACTACACCTAAAAATTCTGAAGAAAAAGAGGAACGCATACTTCAGGAAAATAAAACGCTCAAAATCAGAGTTCTTCAGACTCCAGCTCGACCAAGCAAAAAAACGTCCAAGAAAACTGTTCGAGCTAATTCGATCACAATCCAAGGAACAACCCCAAGCAGTTGACACTATGGGCAATACACCTTCCTGTGAAGATTTCGCTACTTTCTTTAACCAAAAAACTGACAACATTAGGAACGATCTCCGCATTGACGCAAGCCTTTATTCCAAACCCCACCGCATAACACCGAATGAACCAAAAAACAATGCAACATGGTCATCCTTTGACACTTACACTGAAGAAGAAATTGACAGAATTCTCAGCACCCTGAAACCATCCAATAATCTCACTGACCCTCTTCCTGCTAACGCTGTCAAAGACTTCACCCCTCTGCTCCTCCCACTCTGGACTAAAATTATCAATAGTTCACTTCAACAAGGAACCATCCCTGACTCCCTCAAAGTTGGACAAGTTACACCTTTACTAAAGAAACCAACAGCTGACCCCACTGATGTAAACAACTACCGGCCGATTACCAACATTCCCACTCTCGCCAAACTATTGGAAAAATGCGTTCAACTACAATTGACAAAGCACATAGAACAGTTTGATCTCCTCAACCCTCATCAATCTGGCTTCCGAGCAGGGCACAGTACCGAAACTGCTATGACTCACATAATTGACGACGCCCTCCAAATCTTAGATCAAAATGATACATGCCTCCTCATCCTCCTTGATCTCTCTTCAGCAATTGACACTGTGATACATGAGAACTTACTCGAACTCCTAAACACAATAATGGGTCTCTCTGGAACTGTTCTTCAGTGGTTCACCTCCTTTCTACACAACCGATCTCAAAAATTCAAGAGCAACAACATGATGTCCGCTCCAATACCTGTATTGTTAGGTGTCCCCCAAGGATCCTGCCTATCCCCTACCTTGTTCAACCTAGTTATGGAACCTCTCACCGCCCTGATACAAGCATCCAATGTACATTTGCACATGTACGCCGACGACACTCAACTATATCTCAAATTACAATCCCCCAAGGACATTATACGCCTGAACTCAACGATCAGAAGCACCCAATCCTGGCTGGCCGATAACCACCTCAAACTCAATGCTATGAAAACTGAGTTCCTTCTGATCTCACCTCCCGCAAAAATCTCTACCACTCAAACCTGGCTTAAGCGCCTCACTGCACTCAATGTACAACCGACCATCGTGGATTCAGCAAAATCTTTAGGCATAACACTTGATGCCAATCTCAACATGCAGAAGCATATCAGAAAGGCAACTAAGGGAGCTAACTTCCAAATAAATACCTTGAGGAAACTTAAACCCTTCCTTCCAGCCGAGGACTTCCGAACTGCAGTACAAGCACTAGTCATCCCTCGCATAGACTACGGCAGCATCGCCCTCTGCTGTCTCCCCCTAACTACAACTGCACCCCTGAGAGCTTCACTAAACGCGGCAGACTCATCACTGGATCTAAAAAACACTCACATATCTCCCCGGACTTTAAATCCCTGAACTGGCTGCCTTTTGAAGCCAAAATACATATGAAAATCGCCTGCATGACGCACAAGGCTATACACTTGAAATCACCCGGCTACCTCAATCAAAAGTTGACAATTTACGGCGGGTCCAGAACAACCAGAAGTACAAACAATCTTCTGCTGAAGCCTCGAAGATTCCGGAAGGAAAAAACTTACAAACGCTCCTTCTCAGGAATGGCGCCTAGGATCTGGAACTTACTCCCTCCTGAAACCAGGCTCATACCATCCACTATCCTTTTTAAGAAAGAAGTTAAAGCTATCCTTATGGCTAAATACACTTGAACTACTACTTTGATCTATAAGACTGCGTCGAACTATATTATTTGTTTGTTTGATCCCTTTGCACATGTGTTTTACCTGTAATATCGACCTAACTGATTGTTCTTCTCCCCTCTTATTTGTACTACTGCATTGACCATACTATGTTCCCTCGTGTACCCACCCTACCACTCATTTATACCTGTGTAAAGCGCTCTGTTATCTGCAAAGATCTTGTTCGCGCTATATAAAACTTTTAAAATAAATAAATAAAAATATATATATATATATCACCACATCCTCTCCCAACGAAAAGATCAGAGGCCAAAGGGGATTTCAGTAAGGAAAACCGCTTTATTTGGAACATTGCAGCATCGGCGAATGCATTTCAGCAATAAGCCTTCCTCAGCGCCTTAACTGCATGGAGTTCTGCTTCAAATGTGCCCAATCCTGCTCAGTATATGTTGACACGTCCTGATTACTCCTCCCCCAATTAAGAGTTCATTTTCGCACACCTGTTGTTCGTTGCGCCAAATACACCAACTACAATTCCCAGAGTGCATCATGATTATGCACCTGGGTTGGCGGCATGGGGAGCAGTGAAATACATTGGTGCGGGCGTGTGATAAATCTGCAGGTAGGTGATGCTTTTCCCCACATGAAGTCCAACATCCACGGCACCTCACTGAGTCCCCTCGTGCTGCTGCTACCAATATGGATATGACCGCAGTAGAGTAGGGGCCGTCACACCGACAATCAAGCACCCCCATGTAGGTAAAATACCTCAGATCTCATATGCAAGCCGCATTCAAATTTGGTGGTCCCGGACATCTCGGTCCCCGAGTCATAATACGCTGTGAAACAACGTGGTGCCAGAAGCAAGTGCGGGTTGCTTGTGCAGCAGCGTCATCTGTTCTGCGCCCCTGGCCGGCGCAGCAAATATATCACCACATCTCTACCAACGAAAAGATCAGAGGCCAAAGGGGATTTCAGTAAGGAAAACCATTTATTTGGAACATTGCAGCATCGGCGAATGCATTTCAGCAATAAGCCTTCCTCAGCGCCTTAACTGCTAGGAGTTCTGCTTCAAATGTGCCCAATCCTGCTCAGAATATGTTGACACGTCCTTATTAGTCCTCTCCCAATTAAGAGTTCATTTTCGCACACCTGTTGTTCGTTGCGCCAAATACACCAACTACAATTCCCCTATGGGGAGCTGCTACGTTTAAAAAGGAAAAGTACATTGGAAAGTAATTTTGAAACAGCAGCCCAAGAAAGTATAAAGAGATTCATTGCAAGAGGCTATAGTGAAGAATTGCTAGATGTGGCTTTGAATAAGGTCAAGGCCATACCAAGGGATGATTTGCTGAATAAACCAGGTGTAGGCAATAAGAGGAACGAAATAGATAAGAATAAATTTAGGATGGTGACAACCAATGTTCCCTCTAATGTTTTCCCTCTGTGTGCGGGAGTGTAGGGTCTCTGTGCGCTGCAGCTATGGCTATGTGCGCCAGGAACTAGACCTCGCGTGTGGGTTCAGCGCCAATTATCACTCCAAACTTTTGCTTAAAAAAGTGAATAGATGGTGCATTTCCACAAATACAGCACCTCGTTAAGGGTCTTAAGGCAGGTTTTCAATTTGGATACACACGCCATGACATGATTAGGTGACACAGGCAAGTACACTTCGAGTTTAGAAAAGCACAAGACTCCAATGGTGGTAAGATTTTACTGCTGTAGGTGTAATGTGACTTATTGTATTATAAATCTGGATGCAGAGACAAAAAGATGCAGCAAAATACCAATTTCCACTCTTGCCTGTCTCTGCTTTCTCCTTTTGTGCCTGTTTTCCTGTCTTTCTCTTCCTTCTTCTTTCCAGTTGGTGTGTTTCTCTCTCTTTTGTTGGCGGTCAATATGGGATGTAGAAAAATAAATGCCAGTCCCCAAAAAACGAGTGAGGGTGAGACCACCGGGTCAAATTAACCACTGGGCACATGTAACGAAGAAAAACGTGTAAAATGTAATGGGTATTATCATCTTCCTTTAAAGACAGTGAAGGGTTGTAGTGACGGGATAGTAAATTACGTAGCCCCAAGGAGGAGGAGTTTGCACGTCACCTAAATCCTGTGATGGCTTTGTAACACCACAAGACAACATGGATAAAAATCTGTAGTTTGTGGGACGCTCAAATGGTAGTTTAATGCCTCCAGAAAACACGTGGTTATGTCAGGTGGCTAGCCTGTTTTACTATGGCATGAAACTGATGTGATATCAAACGTATATCAAAAGCAGTAAGTTGCAAACTATTGGTAGTTAACAGGGGCAAAAACAAAAAGATGAATTTCTTTCTGTTAATCATTATGTGGAGATTGTGTGTTTTTTCATTTTTAAATTGCTGTTTTAAATGCATTTTTAGCTAGCTGGAGGGGAGATTTGATGCCGGCTTCCTGCAGTGTTAAACAACAGACACCCAGCTGCAAGAATTTTTTTTTCCACTTTTTAGAGACAGAGTAGGAGGTTACATATTGCAATGGCAACCTCCTCCTATTTTAACATTCTGCCTTCAGTGCCAAAAAACACGAAAGCAGGGCTGCAGTCTTGAGGGGTGGTTATGTGGTGAGTGACTCCAGGGCGGGTGGATCAGATGAGTCTCCTGTCTAGTGAAAAGGCAGGCCCAAAGTGAAACTAGATCACAGAATAGTATTATGGAGCTGCAAGCAAGTAAGGGGGATGGGCAGAAAACAAAACTGGTTTTATTTAGTGTAGATCATGGGTATTCACAAACTTTCTCTCAGGGCCAAATTTACAGTGTGGTTTGTGGCTGAGGGCCGCACCGGTGGGGGTAGGGGCAGTGGGGGAAGGGGGCGGGCTACAGCAAAAAAAAACTGTGACCATGAGGTTGAACACAGGCCACTGCATCGGACACCTTCGTCTACTGAGCCACCAGACCCGGCATACACACCTCTCTCTCTCTCTCTCTCTCTCTCTCTCTCTCTCTCTCTCTCTCTCTCTCTCTATCTCTCTCTCTCTATCTCTCTCTCTCTCTCTCTCCCTCGCTCTCTCTCTATCTCTCTCTCTCTCTATCTCTCTCGCTCTCTCTCTCTCTCCCTCTATCTCTCCCTCCATCTCTCTCTCCCTCCCTCTTTCTATCTCTCCCTCCCTCTCTCTCTCTCTCTCTCTCTCTCTCTGTCTCCCTCTCTCTATCTCTCTCTCCCTCTCTCTCTCTCCCCCTCCCTCCCTCTGTCTCCATCTGTCTGTCTCCGTCTATCTGTCTCCCTCTATCTGTCTCCCTCCCTCTGTCTCCCTCTACCTGTCTCCGTCTATCTGTCTCCCTCCCTCTATCTCCCTCTATCTCTCTCCCTCCCTCTCTCTGTCTGTCTCCCTCTGTCTGTCACCCTCTGTCTCCCTCCCTCTGTCTCCCTCCCTCAATCTCCCTCCCTCTGTCTCCCTTGACTCCCTCTGCCTCCCTCTCTCTCTGTCTCCATCTCTCTCTCTGTCTCCCTCCCTCTCCCTGTCACCCTGTCTCCCTTCCTCTGTCTCCCTCCTTCCCTCTCTCTTCCTCCATCTCCCTCTCCGTCTCCTTCTCCGTCTCTCTGCCTCTCTATCTCTGCCTGTGTCTGTCCCTGTCTGTCTGTCTGTCCCTGTCTGTCTGTCCCTGTCTGTGTCTGTCCCTGTCTGTGTCAGTCCCTGCCACTGTCTCTGTCTGTCCCTGTCTGTCTCCCTCCCTCTGTCTCCCTCTCCGTCTCTCTGTCCCTGTCTCTATCTTTGTCTGTCTATGTCTCTATCTGTCTCTGCCTCTGTCTGTCTCTGCCTCTCTCTCTCCCTGCATTTATCTCTGTCTCTAGCTATGTCTCTCTCTCTCTGTCGCTCTCTATCTGTCTCTGCCTCCGTCAGTCTGTCCCTGTCTCTGCCTCTATCTAGCTCTGTCTGCCCCTGCCTCTTTCTGTCTCTGCCTCTACCTGGTTCGGTCTCTATATGTCTCCATCTATCACTGCCTCTATCTGTCTTTGCCTCTTTCTGTCTCTATCAGTCTGTCCCTGTCTCTGTCTGTCTCTATCTGTCTGTTTCTGTCTGTATCTGTCTCTGTGCCCCGGGCAGTGCACAGTACTGTGTCTACACATCCCTGTCACTGACAAAAAAAAACAATAATCCAATGTATTTAAAACCCAACATGGTCCTTTGTATATGTCCTGGTTTTAAAGTAAACTCCCAAAATGTATCTATGTATTAAGTAGGTTAACTACTATGATCATCAATCCAATTCCACCGATGTGGGGGTGGGCGGGAATAACCAACAGGGGATGAAAGACCGTCGTGCTACATACAAATCACAGGTATATACAATATGGGGATGGGATGCACACCTTTTGTTTTTACTTCTTAACTTGTGCTATTCAAACTTGTCCACATTCTCCTTTAGATGCGTGCAGAATGGTGAAGTGCCAACCCGTTATGATACCAAAGACTGAAACACAACATGATAACAGGGGCGTAACTACACCCCCAACCACTCGCACAGCTTAATGGCGCCATTTCTGCATCTCCTTTCTTTTTTACTCATCAATGTATTCTTTATATACTGTCTTCTTTTCCACTTCTTTCCTCAGTCATTTAAGTACTCATCCACACGTGGAATTATGTGCCATTGTCCAAGTTTCTAATATTCACGATGTGTCCATCCGGACCTCTCTACATAAATATGACTGAAGCAAGGTTCGTCAAAAGGCAGCGTTTATTCTAAAAAAAAACATGCATTTCAGGCTGCAAGTGCCCTTCTTCTTGGGGTCACTATTAAGAACAATAAAACGTGAATCAATTACGATTATACCATAATATTGCATTTTGCTCTATAAAACAGCACAAATTCAAATGTGATTTCTTAAAATGAACACATATTATAAACTGTTTGCTCAAATGTTCCCTCCAAAATAAAATTAAAAACATTTCCATCAATGCAGCTAATCACCCTCCGTTATCAAAACAAACCAATGAATTTTAAACTTTCATCTTCCCTGGAGCCTTTCCCCTCCCTCCATCACATTCTACCAAACGTTAAGTTTTTTCCCTTCTCGTGACGCACTTAATCCCTCATATTATTGTTGGGCCCTTCAAAACATTTACCTCCGTTCACCTCCCTCTCCTCTTCCAAGAACAATCACTCTGTCATGTGCGTTTAAATGTTGCTTGCATTTCCACTTTCTCACCACCATCTAAACTATCATATAGATGGTGATGTTCCAAACCTCACACATTCACAAGCTGATGAAATCACCACCTTTTAAATAAACCTCCCATCTACTGGATTAAACACCACATGATTCCCCTACCTGCCATCACAGGTTAAAATCGGCCATATGAGTCTTCCTTCTTAGCAAGTAATCATCTGTGTCCTTCCCTCACCCCTCTTTAAACCCATATACCGCCAAAATTCCTCCTCTTTGCACCAGTTTACCAACGTTGATATTATTATTCAAAAAACAAATGCTTCATTTCCCATAGTGCAACTTAACAGTTTCCGAAGAGAACGGAATTATCATCCATGATCGTGTTGCACTATCCAACTATAAAAATCAATGTCATTGCAAAAAACAATAATTATCTTATAAGAATTATCACAACTTTAAAGTCTGTTTCCAATTGAACATTAACACCGACTTTCTAGACGAACTCAAGATCTTTCACCAAACCCTGTGGATGCATGAGGCACATCTGTGTCTCGTTACTTATCCTTTTTAACGGGCGGGTGCTAGGTCAAAGTGTGGTGTGGTTGCTGGCCCACTCTGCATTGTGGCCTACTTACTGCCCGGCTATCCAGCTGCCACACGACTTCAGGTGAGGAGCTGCCCTGAGGCAGTGTTTGCATGCCCCTGGAGTGCCTGGGGTGGAGGAAAATCTTACAGGTTTTTGCTGCCCTGTACTGGAATGCCCGCCTGATGCCCTTTGCCTCCCCTGCATGGAACTACAATAAAGAGAAGTACCCTCTTAACTCTGGCACGATGATTTGTACACACCTGCTATGGGGACAGGAGAGTGAGCCCACTGATTGCCCATGATCTCTGTGTGTTGCTGTGGGGCGGCTCCTTGTATCCCCGTGTGGGCCCCACTAGGCCATTAATGAAAGAACACACCAACTTACTGCCTGAGGGTGTGAGGTAATGCTCCTAATGACTACCAACTGGAGAGCTGAAACAGAGTGCTGCACGGAGGTGTGAACAGTAATAACTGGAGTGTCACTGAGCCTCGTGATTGGCAGTCCTCATACTGCGTTACCTGTGAAGTGTAGAGTGTACTGGGTAAACCCTTACTGGACGGCACCCGACCTGTTGAGTCTAGCAATATCACCCGAGTTCCCTCCGGCTGAACCTCGCTAATTCATATGCACCATCCCCACTCTTTGACCTACCCGATGTGAAGACAACATCTACTGTTTGGCAACGGTCCTACTGATTCCCCCTGTCTACTGCATGCTCTGCTGATCCTCATGGGTTCATCCTTACTTTGACTTTACCCATCACCAATATCAGTCTGTTCATAAGAGTGCCTGCGAGTGGCATTGAGCTATCCCGAACAGGTCAAAGTTCATGAAGATACAATATGGGGACAGGATGCACACTTTTTGTTTTTATTTTTTAACTTGTGCTATTCAAATGTGTCCACATTTTCCTTTAGATCTGTGCAGATACAAATCACAGGTCATAACGGGCAGCAGGCACCACCAAACGGAGACTGTCCAGCAACCTCTGTGGTGGCACTCACTGGACAGCCAAATAGAGCAAGGCTGCGGGCTAAATGTGGGCCATTGTGAAAATATTCTTGTTAATTGCAGCGCAGTAGGGTGCTGCAATTAACAAGAATACATTCACAAGTGCCCACAATCAGCCCTAAGCCACGCTACATTAAGAGAAGAAATGCAGCAAGCCCAAAAGCACGACGTGCGCTTTACACGTCGTGCTTTTGAACTTGATGCATGCCTTTTCTTAATAGAGTGCGGCTGCGGGCTGATTGTGGGCACTTGTGAATGTATTCCTGTTAATTGCAGCACCCTACTGCGCCGCAATTAACAGGAGTATTTTCACAATGGCCCACAACCAGCCCGCTGCTGTGGCCCATTAAGAAAGAAAAGTAGCAGGTTGAGGAGAAACTTGCTTTACAACTCGACCCTGAAACCTCAAAATGACCGGTTTTCGCGAATGCTCTCCTGTGATGTGTGCGCGCTTCACTCGGCACACTGCGCGTTCGGGGTCACTGAGGTGCGCGGCCGCCCAGCCGCGCAGGTTACAGGGAACACTGGTGACAACGTTTTCTAGTGATGCCATGCAGCTAAGAAGGATTATGAAACAAAATTGGCATATCTTGAAAACAGGTAGTGTTATTGGATCAGACATTCCAAGTGCTCCACTAGTCATATTCATAAAGGCGAGGTCCTTAAGGGACACCCTAGTACAAAGTAATTTACACCCAATGGCCAAAAATCCTGGAACCCTAAGGCAGTTTAGGGGTTTCTTTCCTTGCGGAAAATGCAAGGCGTGTACGGGTAGTAAGAGGACCCTTTCTTTCCAAGTAGATGGTCGAGAGAAGCCTAAATTAATTAACAAGTTTCTCACTCGTACCACAAGTTATGTGGTATATTGTCTGCAGTGCCCATGTGGCTTACGCTACATAGGCAGCACGATTCACTCTGTCAAAATCAGAATCTTAGAACATATGCGGGCTATAGCCAAAGGTGATGTCACCTACCCTGTGGCTAGACATTTTTTGGAGAAGCACAAAAGTAACAGGGATCTATTACATTACTAGGGCTTGGATCTGGTCTCTATGAGTGTAAGAGGTGGGGATAGGATCAGAAAGCTTCGTAGGCTTGAATCTAGGTACATCATAGACCTCGGTACAAAGGCCCGAAGGGTATGAATGTAGGGGAGGAACTGTTGGTGCATCTAGGGGACTGAATAGCTAGGGGCTCCTGGCGTTCAAACTGTGTGAAATTGGAATTCTGTGATGGTGCTAAATATTATATGAGGATGGTCTTTCTGAAAAATGTTTATTTTATGTATTTTGCAGACTCTTTTTTCTCCATGGTCCTGACATTAATTGTACAACAACATTGTTTGCCAATAGCCGATATACAGTGTAATTTTGACGCAAATTATGAATTTGTGTTTTAGTCGATACACGGCGTAATTGACTGATAATATTATGCGCATGTTTTATGAATGGTTAAGCATAGCATAAGCAATTTGGCAATAATAGTTGAATGCTAAATCAATAATGGCAATATTGCAGCTGGTATTAATGTAAATAACTAGGACAGCAACACAGTTTGCAACGAACCATGAGTAGGATGTACTCGATAAAGTTATGTTGAGACATTCAAAGATGGCCCCTGACATCGGCAACAACTAGTCCGCTTTTGATTTTGATGAATTATTGACCATGTGATTTGCTTTACCCTGGTTTTAAAATGGCCGTTTTTCAGGCAATACAATGTAAACATACGACTAAGGCATCGCCAAAACGCGTCATGTTATGCTTGTTCCTACGAACCATGAATTAAAGTAATTTATGGCAAATAAGTTCCTGTGGAGTGCTTTCCTGGTATCCAGAAGGAGAAAGGAGCGAGCGCTGATATTTACGCGAATGCACCATTGCTTTTAAAGCACCCGTCTGCGAGTGCACTGCTTCGTGGTGCAATTGGAGCTTCTATGTATTGGCATGGATATCGACTTCTACATATATTTATATCTTTCAAAAAAACTATTAGTCATTAGTTTGATTTGTATCACTATTGTTCCATATAAGTCTTTAAAAAAATATTGGCAGCCAATATCACGCATCGGTAGAGATACACTGAAATTCACCTGTATATATGACAACGCTGAATTAGAGTCCTAAACTCCACTCAAATAAGGTGCTGACTCATTGAGTCCTTTGCCCATTTCCATAACATCTAACATCCGCATACGTCATGAACGTTGATGGCGACGCTGTTCATTTTACGCTGGGGGACCCATAAACCACCACAGTATCGGGTCGGACATTTTTGCCGGGTTCCCCTACACAGCGGACTGAGGAGATACTTGCATTTCATGCCACTAAGTACTGTGTTAATAACTATACTATACGATATGCTCTAGTTATATTCTTGGATCGAGACACCTGAAACCTCGTTACTTATCGTAAGGCATGAGTCTTTGAAATTTAGATACTCTAAATTTGTGCCGTAAACACTGGATAGTGATGCACCTATAGTTTACAGTTAAGGCAACCAGAGCAGGAGCTTTGTTATACATATGGGATAAAACTTAGGTAAGTTATATCTAGTTTACCCATATTGCCGATATAACTTTGATATACCAGACTGGACCTTTACCTCTTGAGCATTTTAGTATATATGAAGAAAATACCATTATGTAATGCACGTAGTTCTCTAATACAGGACCATAGACCCATTGATATCTCTACCGTACTAACGATATTGTTTGTAACATCATGAACTCTCAATTGTTTAGACAGTTGACAAAGCACTGTTGCTCCAATTCACTCTAGGATACGTCCTTTATTGATTACCAGTGACCAGCGATACAATTTTCTGCATTTCTATTGAACATATCAATGCCAGACAAGAAGAAAAGATGTAAATACGTTATTATAGCGTGCAAGTAAGTCTCTATCCACACTAGGGCAATTAACCTACTAAGATCGCCATTTAATAAAATACACCTTTAAAACGTACAATAATGGCAGTTTCTGTCCTTTACAGCTATATTACAAACAGTGAACCGCACTGTCCTTGAAATATCTCTGCCAGTACAATCTGGAAATGACTATCTGATAAATATCAGTAAGTATTTATTAACTAGTGACATCAGTTTTTACTGCAAAACATTAATAAGGGCTTAATAATGATACTGCATCTCTTCATTGACAGAAATGCAAATGGTCCAAATCTGGATAGACACCGACAAAGCAAATAATTCCAAACCTTTGTATACATTATAAACACCTCTCGACGTATTCGCTATATAGGTACGCACTCTTTTATCTATCAATTAAATAGTCTTGTATCCATATGGAAAGGAATGCTAACATGCATTATCTCTACCAATAGGAACAATATTTCTAAATCCCTAACTCATCTTATTGTTATGTTTGCCTTTACATAGATAACACTCTGTCTACGCAGGAGCTTCCATTATTAAATAGAGAGCTTTCGCCCATACCCAATACAGGTATAATCTTTAAAAATCTTATTATAATAATATTGTAACTACTAAGTCTCATCTTGGGGTATTTACTGCGAGTTGGATATCACCTATAGGGGATACCTATCAATAATGCTTAAACAGTCCATCATGGACACTGATCTCACATTCTTCTTCTTCATTCCGTATGCACAACACATTTTTTAATGTTTGGGATATAAGGAATCTAGTACAACAATCACGGTGGTGGCAACTGATATCACTTGATTTTAAGTTAGAATGTCCCTTTGTCGCACCTGTATAGCCTATTCGCTGATGAATATCACAGGCTAAAAACATATGTTTTGGTATCGTGCTAATTGTATATTTTTGTTATAGAGAAAGTTGAGATGGGTTTTCCTGATGAAGGCAATACTGCCGAAACACATGTAGTGTTCTTATCTACCGCCTGCCTTGGAAATCCTATTACAATTTACCTTCTCCATCTCTTATGCTTTACAGAATGATGTATTTTTAGATATTTTTGTATAACTGTTTGTTCCTAAACAGTATGTAAAATATATGTTTGTCCTTGTATGTTCTATGATTTTGCATTATTACACTGTATAGATAAATCAACAATCATCTAACATTTTACTTAATTAAGTTACTAAATGAATCGTTCTGAAAATTGACTCATATCATTATGAAATTCACTCAGATTCAGATGAAAAAAATACAAATAAAAATAAAAAAGATGTTTGAAAAATAGAAGCCATTTTAGTTATGCTTGTGTATATACTTTTGGTTTTGCACTTTCAGAGACATTTATGGTTTTGAATGTATAGCCGGTATTGAATTCCCAAGAATAACTGTATAACTTGTACCAAGCTATACTCTTACCCTTTTTAAAAAGGTGTATGCCATATTAAAGTTTTATTTTTATAACTATCAATTAAAGTTTTGGGCTCTCCTTAAAATGACAGATGGAAGCTGCCTAATAAAAGGATTGTGATCAAGACCTGCCAGCTTCTCAGTTAGGAAAATGTGATATGCAGATTAGCAGTAAGTAGATGTTAGAATTCCATAGTGATAGGCTACAGAAAAAATGTGGCTTGGAGATACTGCCACAGAAAGATGTGTTTGGAATAATATCTACGGGGTACAGAATAGAATGAATTCAGCAGCACAACCTTCAGCTTGGACTTTTGTTGAGGAAAAGCATGCCTCTTCCTGTTCCTGGGAAATTAAGTTATCTTACATTGGGGAATTGTTTGCACAAAGCTAATGTGAGAGTCTTGCCTCTGGTCCCACACAAAAGGGCGTGAGAGGAAAAGACATTAAGAACGTGTCTCAAGAAGTTATACCATCATTACCCCTTCTCCTACGGCTGGCATACCTCTCATATTATTAACCTTGACAGATCGTGTAAGGATCAGTCAACCCATGGTTGAACTATTCTGCGTACCTATTGCCTTTCTGTAAGCAATTGCTTGCTTTCATTTAGCCCACATTTTGGCCTCTTCATTGTTTTTTATTATAGCTTTTATCCTATTTCTTGAAATGTCCTAATCAAGGCAAAGTACTTTGCATTAAACACAATGAACAATAGGTGCTTCTTCTAACTTGTGAACAGCATTTCTTTTAAGTCTGGTTGTCCTTAGAGGTTGCATGCTATGTGGGGCCATGCCACACAAGTCTCCATGTGATTTTACTTGACTGAACTCAATACTCTCTGCCATATTGGTATCATTCCCTGCTCCCCCGTACAGTGTTTCATGGTTAGGGCACTGCTGTTGCGCACAGTGCACCACTGGTGTGTATTAAAGAAGAAAATATTGCCAAACGGATTTGCTAGCAATTATTTGTTCACCTAATCTCTATAATTCTAGTTTCTCTTATTGTGGCAGTGACCCCAACTATGGGTGCTGGCTACTTTTTAAAAACCTGATTTTCTGGTTCTCTTTTGGTCCGTAGAAATGGAATACAGCAGAAAGCTTATTTTCCAGATCTACAGCTAGTTATCATTTAGTCATCGCCGCTATAACACCTGCCTTTGCCACCTCTGCAGCAAGAAATGTGTCTGTAGAAAAGATTATGAAATGGCAAGTGCCAGGTAAGAGTAAACATTCTGCACAGCTCGGCTGCTTCCTATTCGGTGGTACTCCTAGTAGCTGCTGCTCATTGTATAGTACATATGGTAAATGGTCAAAATATCGATTCCAAAATATAGACTAACCTAAATATCGACTCCAAAATATAGAATGGACAAAATATTGAATGGATAGAATATAGACATCCAAAATATAGTTTTGAAGGTAAGTAATGTAATATCGATTTTAAAAATATAGACAGTTAAAATATCGAAGTACATAATATAGTTTATTAAAAATATCGAATTTTTAATAATATCGAATTTTTTTAAGTGTTTTGTATGTTAGTATATGTGTGAAAAGTGTATATATTTTTGTAATTTATTTTAAGTAATTAATTTTATGTTATTTAATTTTTGCGTAATTTAATTCTGTTGCGGGTTGTGGGTTTATAGGGGAATAGGGTGGGAAGTAATTTAATTATAATTAATTAAATATGTTAATTAATTAATTGGTATTTATTTAGAATGAATTGTTAAATAATTTTTAATTGGTAATTAATTAATTCTTAATTGATAATTAATTTTTATTAATTGATTAATTGATAATTATGTGAATTAAATTAATTTATTTTCTTTAGCGGGTTGTGGGTTTATAGGGGAATAGGGTGGGAAGTAATTTAATTATAATTAATTAAATATGTTAATTAATTTATTGGTATTTATTTTGAATAAATTGTTAATTAATTTTTAATTGATAATTAATTAATTCTTAATTGATAATTAAATTGTATTAATTGATTAATTGATAATTATGTGAATTATATTAATTTATTTTCATAAGAGTGGGAATAGTATTTTTTTTTTACCCCTACGCTATCCAACGCTTTCCCTACTGTTGCACTCTCTGGAGTGGGAATAGTAATTTTTACCCCTACGCTATCCAACGTTTTCCCTACTGTTGCACTCTCTGGAGTGGGAATAGTACTTTTTACCCCTACGCTATCCAACACTTTCCCTACTGTTGCACTCACTGGAGTGGGAATTGTCATTTTTACCCCTACGCTATCCAACGTTTTCCCTACTGTTGCACTCTCTGTAGTGGGGATAGTAATTTTTACCCCTACGCTATCCAACGCTTTCCCTACTGTTGCAGTCTCTGGAGTGGGAATAGTAATTTTTACCACTACGCAATCCAACGCTTTCCCTACTGTTGCACTCTCTGGAGTGGGAATAGTAATTTTGACCCCTACGCTATCCAACGCTTTCCCTACTGTTGCCCCCTATGGAGTCGGAATAGTAATTTTTACCCCTACACTATCCAATGCTTTCCCTACTGTTGCACTCTCTGGAGTGGGAATAGTAATTTTTACCCCTACGCTATCCAACGCTTTCCCTACTGTTGCACTCTCTGGAGTGGGAATAGTAATTGTTACCCCTACGCTATCCAGCGCTTTCCCTACTGTTGCACTCTTTGGAGTGGGAATAGTAATTTTTACCCCTACGCTATCCTACGGTAATAATATTGTGTATTTTTATTTATATTATGTTCATATATATATATATGTTTTTAACAGATATGACTGTATATTGTTTTTATAAGTTAAATTAGTTTTTTAATAATTTTAAGGTAATTTAAGTATTTTTAAGTATATTTTAGCTATTTATTTTTAATATTTTTTTAATTTTACATTATTTTTAAGAAATTCGATATTTTTACAAAGTATATATATATATAAACGATATTTTGGGTTTGATATTTTGGTACTTACCTCTTTGTAAATAGGAATTCGATATTTTGTCTGTCGATATTTTGGAATCTATATTTTGGGTAGTCAATATTTTGTCCCTCGATATTTAGTCAGTGATCCGCTATGGTGTGGTATACATTTGAGGACGACACTCCAGGGACCGTTAAGGAATTTTGAAGGCTGCCATTGCTGTAATGTTATTAACCGGTGAGTCTTCATTGGAAGCCGGTGGAGGAAGGTCTTTTTGCTAGCGTGAGTAAAGGTATCGCATGCTTATACAAAATATGGTGACGTGGGAGATTATGATTTGGCCACTTTACAGCTAATTTGTAAATTGCAGTTGTTTGGGTGCAAGCAGTTTGCATGTGCACATATTTGAGGGGTTTCGATGCTGTCCTGAATGATCTTGTAAACTGTAGCCATATCGCAAATATTTGGAGAGTTCAATAAAGAGCCATAAACCTCCATGTTCTGTTGTAGCGCAATAATGTACAACCTCGTCATGGGATTAACTCCTGCTCTTCCTCGGTTGTTCAAAGTGTGAGCACTCGGTGCTTTTGGTGTCTGTGTTAGTCAGATGGTAGCGTTGATTCATGCTGCTGTCAGTTGTTGAAACTAAAGTACACCAATATACTGTTAACTGTTTAACAAAGTTTTAATCTGACTGATAATGGATTCCCTTTATTTATAAATTGAACAGTGTGGCAATTAGAGTGTTTATCACATTTATTACTTTTGTTTAGTGGGGAATGCCAACATAACTCGCATGGGCTGAGCCTCTTAGCCCCAGCGTCCCATACACACACCTGACTGAATCCATTGCAAGAGCAAATGAAAAGCATAATTTCCAAATGGCCATTCCTGTTCATTCTAAACGTGAATTTTTGGGTAAAGGGACCACTGAAACACTCATGGACATTTATGCACATTACAAAAACCCAGGTCACATAAAATGAGAGGAAAACATGCAAGTGCTGGAAAGATTCCAACAATGCCTTTTACCTAGTACTATGAGACTTACATAAGGCTAAGGTTCCCTTCAGAAAGGCAAGATGAAGGCTCCACCAAAGCAGTAAAAGGCAAACCAGTGTGATTTTACAATGTGTCATATAACCTTTACAATATTTTTAGGTTAAAGCTTTGGTGCCCATCCTATTAATATTTTTTCTAAAGTGATAGCTTGAACTATTTGTGTCACACATCCTCGCTGAACAATAGTTTTTTTGACTTTTTTACTTTATTCCATAGGTTTGTAAAGAGGAATTATTTTTATTTTTGTTTCAACTGACGAGATTAGCTGTGGTTCCAGAGGCTGGCCAGCTTGTGTGGTAAAACATTGGACTGGGCAGCTGACATGTTACCTGTGGGCAGTAGGTGAAAGTTGGCTAATGTGGTGGTCTGTGAAATTAGTAGTAAGGTTTTTTCATCAAAAGGTGAGATTGTATGATAGGTCAGAATTGGTAAACCATAATATAATCTTGACAGGCGACCACGGTCAAAGCTGAAGGATTTTTTTTGAATGTGTACCTTTTTAGGTTGGTCCCCCAGACTTTAGTCATTTGTTGTCAAAGACATATTGTATACAGTAATTGTACTTAGTGTGGGCTTTGGGCCACCCATTTCTTAACATTTAAGACCTCTTGTGCATATACTTTAGTTTGTACTTATATGTGTATGTACTTTGTGTGCTCTGGAGATCGGCCCTAGGACTTGTCTGGTCCTGCTTAGGGACTTTTTTTTCTGTTCAACTGCCTCTATTTAACTATCTTGATAGAAAACGACCAGTAGGGGTCAGTAAAATACCAGAATTACTTTCTGTTGAGGGACTTTCCTTTTTTTAGATTTTTCTAGCAACTGCCTCTATTTAACATTCTTGATAGAAATTGACCAGCAGAGGTCAGTAAAACCCTAGAATCACTTTAGCATTCTCACGAGCACCCGTAGACAATAATATTTTTTTCAAATCATGTATTTTCAGTGATTTAACCACCGAAGGCCATGATTTTATATTAAAAACAGAGCTTTGGACAGCACCATTTCCAGCTGAAACGCATTATTGCTCTCCATGTGTTCCCGTACCTGGTGTGTCACACAGTATGGTGCTTACTTTCCCTCCATGTTAAAGAACAGTAGATGTTTCAGCACCCAGGCTTATGTGCTGCATAGCTAAATACACATAAGGTCCCAAAGGCGAGACCGATTGCATTGCAAATGCTTGTTGAATTGAGGTTTCGGTTTGGCTTTATCTTCTTTTTTAGAAGTATAGTCTTGAGTGTGCTGTTTGTCTCTTGACTTTGTACGCTCTTCTTGTCTGTCATCCTTCCCTCTCAGAGCTTTTTGTTGAACCCTGAAAGAAATGCGAGGAACGTGTATCAGTATCCTGATACCTGTCAGGTTTCCTAATAGTGTCCCTATTCCTAATGTTGTACCTCCTTTCGGAGGGCTCCTGTGGAGGAGATCTACCTGTGGATTGAGATCTATTTTCTTTATTTTTCTGTTTTTTGTTGTTGTCCCGCTTCTTCTTGGAAGA
This sequence comes from Lissotriton helveticus, assembly GCF_964261635.1. Taxonomy (NCBI): domain Eukaryota; kingdom Metazoa; phylum Chordata; class Amphibia; order Caudata; family Salamandridae; genus Lissotriton; species Lissotriton helveticus. The sequence continues at coordinate 1,014,110,703 of NC_136070.1, read as the reverse complement.
AGTGCTGCCTGCTTAGAGGTGTCCTTCTCGGGACTTCTCATCAGTTGTGCACTGGCGTAATGAAAAGTGAGGGGGCCTCCCTGCACGGTACTTAGGGGCCCCCCGTACTGCGTGGGCTGCGGGGGCCTGTGTTATGCCCTTGCAGTTGTGGTTTTAATGCTTTCCCACCCAAGCTGTATCTGCCTTACTCTGCATACGCAGTCTCAATTATTTTAGGTAATTCACGCTCCTGTTGTAAAGGGCTGAACTTCCTTAGGCGTTGACGGATTGCCACTGATGCTGCTTCCCCTTTAATATTTTCTAATATTATAGCTGGCTGATACCTGGGCATAATTACCTAGTAATTTCATCCCTAAGTTCAGAGCAGGTACTGCTCCATACTCCTTTTGTATTTGTCTTAATACATCTGGTATTACTGCTAATGTTGGGATACCATGTGTTCTGGTAAATATGGCAGCAAAAACTGTACCCCAAGAGGTGCAATCCTCTATCTGTGGTGTTATCCCCATGGGCAAGCAGATTGTCAGCATTCTGTGTTTTTCATAAGGGCTAGTATTTTGGAATACTGCTTCTAGCTGTGTTATTTTTTGAGCTCCCAGAATGGCATTAGTTCACGTTTTGCGGGCATTTTAGCCATTACTGCGTGTATAGTTTGTTTTGTGATTTTAGTTGCTGTATCTTGACCTGTATTTGTGCTTGTTGTAGCTGTTCCTGGCTGGACCGTAAGTGTCCTCATGAGGAAATGTGTCATCTTTCTGTAAAGTTTTATCAATTCTTTATGAAGTATAAGTAAGTCTCCTACTGGCATTGTTTCAATGTCGGGATGTGGTATGTAGGCCGCTAATTCTGGCCATGTCGCTCCTTCTCTTCCGAGCGGAACAAGTCTTACTTTTTTTCTTGTTTGGGAAGGCCGCCTTTAAACCAGTATAAATGTTCCTGGTAAGTGAGTGGAACTTAAATGTCCTCATAGGGACAACATTTGTCTGATATTCCACTTTCTGTGTAGAAATGAAATGTTTTTGTTCTTGCATTTGCAACCGGGAATGTAACTCATGAATCGAATACATCTATACTATATCATTTGTGTACCTCAATCATGAAAGCTACCGGTCTACCCCTGGATGTTAGACCATGTGCACCTAGTTTTATGGTAACAGCACTCCTAACATTTTCTGTAATGGGGATTGCATCTGCATCTTCTTCTGCCGAGAGATGCAGTTATTGCACAACTCTATCCACGTTTTCTGTTTCTTCAGTTAAGAAGAAGAGCTTTTCAAGGGAACTAAGATAAAGTGTTTTGCACAGTTTAGGAACAATATGTCCTTCAAGCTTGATTAACTAACAGCCAATAAATAGGAATTTTGCCTACTCAACTGTGGTGGAGTTTGTGCCTACCCACTCTAGATGTCTCTAGGGAATTGTGAGTAGGGGTCTCTGAGACTAGCACAACGGAACTACTCTTATTTTACTGTTAAATAAGTACCCAACCAATGTTGGGGGTGCCATGTCTTGTAGTTCCTATAAAACCTATACAGGATCTGCGAATTCGGACAGCGTACACTGCAGGATTGGTGTCAGACTGATTCTAAACACCCTCACCGGGTATGTTGGCCTTTTGTACCGGCTAGCTAATGGTGCAACTAGAATCTCCTCTTACCAAGGAGAGAATAGTGCTTGGAAACCATCGTACATGACAACCCTGATCCCTCAGGACCGTGGAAACAATATACTACTTTTCGCTCAGTCACTCGTGCTTATTTAGTCTGTCTTAGAGAGATACACAGAATAAACTAGGTGGGCATTTTCAATAGGTATTTATTGAACAGTTGTTATTCTGGTGTAAAATAGATGAGCTGCAACAGCTGTTAGACAGTAGCAGAGATATAGGATTAGAAGCACTATGAAAGTAAACATATGGTAAAGCTCTACCATCTTGCAGTAATGATGAATACATACAAGTATATAAAATACATGATAATAAAAAGATGCCTCTCTAACTAGATGTAACTGAGTGTACCTAGCATGTGTGTAGGTGTTAAGCCAAGAATCTCTCTAGGATAAAGTCAACCCCATTACCTGAATTGAGAGACTGTGGAACCCCGTCCAGGTCTCGAGTTAGGCACCCTGCGAGGGATGTTAGACCACTGCGAGCTGGAGTGTCTGCATGCATGAACCTCAGTGTCTCTGACCAGTGTGTCTGCCAGGAAGCCCTGGTCTTCTCTGTCTATCTTAGCAAGATGGGATGTATATATACCAATAGGTCTCCCCAGGGGTCCTACCTCGCTGTATTACTGTGTTGGCCTAGGGATGATGTTGGGCATGAACTGTATACATAGATGTTATACACGAGGTGGTAGTCCTGCTGTACTTCCAAGAATCCTCATGCATAATGTATGAGGTTTCGAACTAGGAAAAACCCGCGTTCTGAAAGCAGTGTTGTAACTAGGTAAAAGGTCATTCCCTGTAAACCGTTATAAGTGTAATGTAGGGAAGAATATAGGTGAGGGGTTATGAAGTTACCTGGGCCCAACAGTGCCTGACTCAAGGAGGAATTATCTTTTGATGCAAAGCCAGTTTGACAATTTTAGTAAATGGGGTTGTGTGTCAAAGAACATGGGTGCTCAAAAAGGTCCAAAGAAGCACAAAATGACAATAGTGCAGAAAAAAATTGCACTTTACCAGTGCCCAAAAGGTTTTGAGCTGGAATGTAAATATATTTTCAAGACTTTTTAGCTCTTTGCTTCTCTTTGTGTGACTTTGTGGTAGTGCAAGTCTTGATAAATCTACTCCAGTGATGCAATTCTTGTTTGGAGAATGTGCTCTGTGTAACTAAAACTGCTAGAGTTCCTTTCATACGGCTAAATATCAAGATGGCAGAGCTCACCTTCCACATGACTACATCCATCCCGTTCAACTCCTTTGACTACAAAGGAAAACTATCACTCTATCACCCTGTTGTGGCTTAGGCCTTCTACAGCAAAATGGTGTTAGAAGCCATATGAGTTGGAATGCCTTATAGCCATAGGCCTCTGCAGCCCCCGCAGTGCAGGGGGGCCCAAAGCTGCAGAGGCCCCCTCAGCACAGTACCCTGACCTGAGAGCTCCTGATTAGGATTGGAGGGCGGGCCATACATGTAACTTGCAGGGGGGGGCCCTCAAGTTTCGGTACACCACTGCTTATAGCTTACGACTCAGCATGCATAGGGATACGGTACTTCTAACCTGAATTCGTTCAAGATAAGGAATGGTTGGTGAACTCCACAGAAATTAATGGAATGTCATCACTATCTGGTGTAATCTTTTACATGCATGGAGAAAGCACTTTGAAATGGCTCCCCAATGACTAACTACATTTCCCAGCTGCTTCTGAATTCTCAGTTGTTTAGAGACTCTGGTGGCTATCCTGTGTCCCCTGGTGTTTCAAAGGATCCTTTGTCAGACAATTGTGAAACAATGTTGCTGCAGCCATGACCTTGCTACGTGGTTTCAGAATTTCCCTTGTAAAGACCAATTTGCTAACTTGGAGTTGTAGGAGGACAATTAGGACAACAGAGATATTGTGTTGAAAAACAACCTTTACATTGTTTTTTAAAAAATTGACTTTGGGCATTGCTAAAGTCTTTATATAGTGTTCCATTAAATCTTGTGGGTTTGAATTAGTGAGAGAAAAGGAAGAATTCTTATGTCAAGATATGTTACATATAATATGTATGAATGATTATAGATAAGTTATTCAGAGTTCTTTGCACTTGGTATCTGAATTACTAATAATGGTAACCACAGAATATAAATGAACCCTAATTATCCTTCCAGGAGCACTAAGAGTTATGTAGTAAATGAAGCTTATCTTTAGTAGAAAGCTTGAGTTGGATATCCTACTAATGAGGGAGAAGTGTGTCCTTTAGTTTCAGGAATAGCAAGTTTTTTACCAGGATAGAGAGAGCTTCTTGCAAAGAAATACAGCTAAAGTATATCCTTTCATTGTCATGGTTGAATGCAGGAAGATGCTAGCTTGTTGGTAAGATGACTCCTATTTTCTTTTATCACCCACTTCAACCTGCAGACATCACTGCCCAGGGGAAGTGATGAGTCAAAAAGATAGTATCTAATGTCTCTGTTTTCTCCCTTATCCAATTCCACTGGCTGACTTTCTACGGTTAGCTCTCATGTTCTTGTTGTATACCGTCATTGGCAGAAGCATTGAGAGACGGAAGTGTGCATTGCTTCCCTTATATCCAGAGTAAGAGGTCGCTGCTTTCGGGCAAATGACGTATAAACACGCCTTAGTCTGCACTATGAAGGTAGAAGATTGTTATAGGTTCTGTTCAGGATTGCATTACCCTGACAGGCCTGTGTAACTCCTTCCTCCCACTCTGTGAATTGTGTTGCAGCTACTTTGAAATGACCACAGGAGAGCAGAGCAATTACGAGGTGTTAATTGTAATGACATTCAGACAGAAATGTGTATGTATTGGAATTATCTGTAGCTGAATACAGGCAAAATAATGTCAATGTTTCATCATTATTATACACTTACAGGATAACTTGGAACTAATGTTAACTTTAGTCTGATTATGGCTAGGGTACCTGTACACTGCACATTTGGCTCTGTTCATATTTTCTAATCAAACGTTGCTAATAAAGGGGAATATTTACAATATTTTGACATAGGGCAGTGCTGCTTGGCTCGGGTAGTGTCTGCCCTGGACCCAGGAGACTTGATGGTAGTATTGGGCTTGCAGGACACCTATTTTCATATTCCCATTCTGCTTACCCATCAGCGTTACCTGCGGTTTAAGGTAGGCCACCAGCACTACTTTCAATTCATTGTGCTCCCCTTTGGCCCTACTAGCGCACCTCGGTTGTTCAACAAGGTGATGGCAGTGCTGCCACTCATCTAAAAGAAAAGGGCAGGAATGCGCAGTATCTACAAGATACGGCACATTCCTGTCCTTCCTGCCAGCGTCGGTGCAAAAACTGTAGCCCAGTGCTAACGCAGGAATCCTGTCACCATGGTGCAGTGATGTCTGTGTTGTTGTGTTGGCATGGTTTTTTGTTTATGCTTGAAGGGATTCCTGAACAAAAACAATCAAAGGAGGATTTTTCCTTGTTCTGTGTGTGCAAATGCAGCACACATGGAGAGAGAAGAAAATGAGGAGAAATTAAAACATTTCTTCTTGTTATCCCTGCTTTGGGTAGGGACTACTTTTAGCGCTGCCCCAGATTCACGCTATGTTGTAAATTCTGGGGCATAGTCAAAAGCTATGGGTGTTTCATGGGAACACTCACTGCAACGGCCATGGAATGCCCCTTCCACGCAAAGTAAGGCATTATCTTACTCCATATTTACAAGGCCATGAAAAAGCATGCAGGGTGGCTTTGCGTGGCCGTGTAAATTTGGGCCGGCACAATGCACATTCGGAGCATCACAAAAGTGATGCTTTGGCAGGGTAAAAGTGCTGCAGGGGCATTGTAAATATGCCCTTATATGTGTTTTTATCAGAGGATGTGTACCACTGCAGTGTCTGCACGGAAAATATACAGTCTAGATCCGCACATTTTGATTAAAGAGCAGTTGAGATGAATCCTTGGAGCGCTATCAGTTTTCATTTCTTTTAGTTGTGCAGGGAGCATATACACAGGATAACTGTCTTGTAACAGTTATATATCTGGCAATTTAGCAAATAAAACACCTACATTTAAGCATACTACATGTTGCTGAGAGTTTTCAGTAAGCTGAAGTAACATGAAAGGTCAACATAAGAGTAAAAATATTTAAGTGGGTGAGTACCTACCTCAAGTAATAACCACAAACCTTGCCATGGTGAACCACTAAAGTAACAAAATAAATATAAGCTCAACCCTGGGCACAGACCAGTCAGGCTTCACTTAGAGGCAATGTGTAAAGTATTTATGCAGTTCCACAACAATAATAAAGTCAAGACACAACACAAGAAAGTTCCTAACCCAATTTAGAAAAATAAAGTACACTTTAACAAATAAAATGACACAAAAACAGCAAATATTCAATAAGGGAAACGGAGTTAAGAATTTTTAACGTATGATTATACAAATAATGCCAAAAGCATTAGGCACCAACTACTGTCATATTGTAGTGTAGTTCCTATTATCCCAATAGGCTCTGCGCATTGGAATAATACCTTCAATAGTATAGGCCTAGACCAGACGTTAACTAGGTCTTCTATTGTCGATATTAGACTTAAAGTTTTGGGTTTGCCAGCTAGCTCAGAGTTCACTAGAAACTTTCTGGAATAGGCAAGGAGGAGTTGAACCTCCCTGGATAGACAAGAAGGGATTTAGTTTCTGACAACCATAGAACATGACAACTTTGCTCTCCCCTAATCAAGAGTGTATCTCTAGAGTCGTGTGAAAACAAAAGACAACTTATTTTACTCAGTCAGTACGTGCATTCTTAGTCTCACCAGATTGTAGAGAAAAGGAAGAGACGGGCGTGTTCAATAAAAGATGTTATTTATTGATCAGTCTCTTTTCTCATACAAGAGAAATGGATCGATATTATCGCAATACTTATGGTTAAGTAAAGTGCATACAATAAAAGCAGAAGTATAAAGTAATACTGTAAAAACATTTATATGGTTTCTAAGCCATATGGTGGTTTAAAATGGATAAAATAGATACATACACATATACATTTGACTAATCGTACTCAACTGGTGTTTCTAACTACGCCTACCCCGGTGTACCTGACCTAAGCCTAATACGTGGGCGGGAATAGAAAGTAGCAGTTTAAGTTAAGTTTGTTTTGCCAAGTGACTGACTCAAGAATTCTCTGCAAGGGGTTATTCAGTTCTGTACCTTGAATCTAGGATGGTTGAGGGATGGTATCTCTCGTCTCTGGTCTCGATATTCCAGGCTGCCTGCGAGGGCTACCCGGAAGCGCCGGAGCTGGATTTCTCGGCAGGAGAAAGCAGCGTCTCGTTCTCAGCGCGTCAGGAAGGCGGGGCTGCGCCAGCGGGGTCTGCTCTGCTCTGGGCTTCGGCAAATGTGGCTGCTCCGATCTCATCACCACCGCGTGTGTTTGCTTAAGGCAATACCGGTAATATTTATACCTGTAAGGTGCCGAGATTGACGTAAGGATGGACATAGATACGTCAATAAGGATGTCATACGACTTGGTCGTTAGCACATTCTTTTGCTGAAGTTCTCGATGAAATCAAAACAATGGCCGCAGGGTTTTTCCCAGGTTGTCATAAGTTTGATTTGTTTTGAGAACTCCGTATGCCTTATCAGGGGCTGGAGGAATATCGCTTGTCTAATTAGATGGCAAGCGTTATGACCTAATCAGATAACACGTTCCTGTGCCGTGGTGTGGCTTCATCAGATAACGGTTTCTGCATCATGGGATGGCTGCTAGTTAACTTGTTAACCAGAACAGGGTCAGGAATAGGGGGATCGATACAGAACCTATAGGAATACATCACACCCACTCCACGCTAACTATGGCCATGTTTACTAATCTAGGCATAGTAAAACATACTGTAGAGTATTGTGTATACCTTACCACCCCAAAATACATAAAATGCATTTCGAATAATGTAATATACGGAAAAAAAATATTCACATGTACTATGCACTCAAGCTGTAGAATAATGCTAAAGTAATCACGCATATGTATACATTATTGCTAATTGGTATATGAGAATTTACACATGAAATGGCTCTTAATACAGAAGAAAAAAGTTCGAGACCATTTCATCACAGAATAAAAATAATTATGAACATACCAGCGGGCAGCTAATGTCTATAAAGTTTCTAAAAATAGAAATTTTAGTTCTCTAAGAATAGTTTTTACTTTAAGCAGAAGATAAGTGTCCCGAAAAATCGTAAAAATATTTTGGGGCTGCTGAAAAATTGCTGTCCGTGAACTGGAGGGAAAATTGTTCATGGTATTCTGTTATTAAAGTTGAAGGCCAAATTCAGGGAACGCCGTGTGCTAGCTCGCTCAAAAGTCTCTATTTCTGCTCTGGTGAGAACATCATATCATTTAGACTGTCGAAAAAGCTGTCAACAGCTTCCTGGGAGAGTTCCACTAACTCGGAAAAGGATGTAACCATGCATTCATGTGCATGATTGTCTCCATTGACGTTTTGATTAGTATTGCTGACAGACGGTCGTACCTGATCGATGCTGCTTTCATCTTGAACTTCACTACCCCTTAATCGTAGTGGTGAAGTCTCCACGAATGCCGTTATCAGGATTGGCAGCCGTTGAGGGCAGCACAAAGCATGAGCCTTTATTGGGCTCAACAATGTTTCTGCATCCATAGGCGCATCCGATTGTAGCGTCAGACAGGTGTCCAACACGCATTCTTCTCCGCACAGCAGGCACCTTAATACAGGTAAAACACATCGATGCCACATTGGTCGAAATGAAAGAAACCAAGTCATGTTCAGGTCTCTAAGCCGGGATAGTCCCAGGATTTTTGATATCCGGTCCCGGTATCCAATGGCTCGGATTGTTTCTTCCCTTGTCGCAGGTGTTTTGTCTGTGACACGGTTTGCCATAACGAAATATAAGGACTAAGAATAGGATTCCTGCAATTAGTCCCAAAATGAGGGGAAGTCCGCCAAAAATCGAATGGACGAAATCTGGAAAAATACCCAGTATGGCATGGAATGGTGTTAATGCCATCGAAAATACTGTCTTAAATACTTTTGAGACTTCACTGGTATCAGAAATATTTAAGATTTCATTCAGGATTTCTGCGAAATGTATGGGGGAATTAGTTGATAACAATGAGTGAATCTCTGCAGTCGTCCTTGCGACTAGGAGATCATACGTTTCTTTTGATGACGTGAGCCTGGTCGGCGTCTGAAGAAGCACTGTTTTCATTCTGCTTAAAGTATCTATTCGAATAGAAGTAATTTTCAAGTTGGGCCATGCCCTTGCCTCCCTGTCTGGAAAGGAGCTGGGGAACAATAAGCGTCCACAGCACTTGACCTTCGCAGTCGTAGTTACGAGATAAGGAGTCCCGGGCATAAGACTACAACATCTGCGGTCCACAATTAGAATGTAACTCCCATTATAGAGTCTTTGAAAGAATGGTTCTATCTCTGTTGCAGGTGTGCCTAGCTGGTGACATGAAAGGTTATTTGAGTTCCCTTCACAGGCTCCATGCAAACTAATTCCATTACACAGAAGTGTACCGCTTAGTGACATCGCACAATTATTGCCACTAAGAAACACTTTCTGTCCTTTATTACTGACACATGCATGTGAATAGGGCAAATGCCATGTTGTTTTAATGTACCCTTTTCCCAATTTTTCGTACATGCCAGCCTGTATATATTTTTGGCAGTATTGAAACCTGAAGGTTGATATTGGAATATTAATTATCCCATGTATTATCCATTCACTGACAGGTCGTTCTGACATTGTCACTGGTAATCTCTCGAGTTTCTCAATGCTCAGGATTGTATAATCAGCACCCTTTTGTGCCATACTGATTTGTTTATCAGTAAGGTTAAAGATATTAAAAAGTGACGTTGTGTTGATTAAACGCCAAGGCACATAGCCTGAACGCAGATTTTGTAACGTCCAGCCAAGCTGTACAATAGAACGCAATTGAGACTGACCGTGTTGTAACAACAGTAAGTCTTGCGATATTATGTCGATTGCTGAAGACACAATGCTGTCCAAAGAAAAAATTCTGGAGGACAGAGTCATTAACCCATTGTCCACTACAGAAAGTGATTTTTCCAAATTAATACTTTCAATTTCCCGTATACTTTCTGCTGTTTCAATTTGAGTAACCTTCCAGGCCTCGTTGTAAGCTGCATATACAGAGGCTGCTATGAAGCGTTTTTGACGCTGTTTGCGCGGTCCCATAATGAAATCACGCAAGTCAGCACCATCAGTAAGTAAAGTTAGGTGTTGCTTAATTTCTGTCAGTGTGGAAGTTTGTAGCCATTGAAGGCATAATTTGCCCACACTGTAGGTGGTTATTATCCCTGGGTGTTGTCTTTGGGAATATCTAGGGTCTGGCCTGGTCAATGTGAACCCCTGTGTTTTGTTCAGGAATCTATCTTGACAGTTATTAGTATCTGTGGGCCAGATCAACCACTGTTTCCAATCAGGATGTGTTCTGTTTTGGTTTAATATATAGTTCACGTCTATCTCTTCATCTGTAGAGCTATTGCTGTTCATAGTTGGCATTGGAATAGACGGTTTATTTAAGTCTTTGATTTTGGCTAAGCCAAGACAGGTGGTTTGTTGAACAGTGTCATTCAAAAATATAATTTGTTCTGGGATCATGCAGGCTCTAAACAATGATTCTATACCTTGTACTTGCCATTCTTTTGTACCCCAAACACTTTTTACTTCAACATTTTTGTCCCAATATTCGAAACCAAAAGTATTCATTTGTTCAAAAAATGAGTCTGAATATATCAACTTTGTGTTTGTTATCATGCTCTTTGTCCCTGTCTTATTTGACAATTTGAAATAAAATGTTTCAGCATTACTTGTGTTGAACCCTGAAAAGTATGAATATTTGTCATAAAAGGTTCTTGAGCTTCCTTTTGGAGGGGTTGCACAATGTTCCCATTGATTATAATTTAAAACATTTCTAGGTTGTGCAGATTTATGTAGAAAATGGTTACCATAGTGGTTGTAACAGTACATACTATCATAATTAGTCGAACCCTGCAAATAATCATGTTTGGTAAATTTAGCAGACATCACTAGGTCAGACATCATATTATTTATACTTTCAAAGTCCCAATCATCAGCAAATGAGCTTGTTTTTACAAAGTCACTCATCGAGATCTTGATTTGGTGTGGATATTTCAGGATTTCAACCGGACCATAAATTTCGTAGTCAGTGTTGTCCCATGCTACCCCACCCGGTATAGGATTGGCTGTGAAGTTGACTGAAGAAAGTTCTCTTTTCTCGACGTGTGAAGATGTGTGTGGTTTGAGGATCAAGTTGATTTTCTGACTTGCTGTGTCCATTTTTGCATATTTTCCCTCAATGAAGCGTCCCAAAGTTAGTACCATGATGAGCCAAAGTATGAGGATAAATGCACCAAAACCCACCCAAAATTCAATCCATGGAGAAATCAGATATGTTTCTTTCAGTTGTTTCAAAAGTTCTTTAGTTTTATCTTTAAAGGTTTTTGTTGATGGCTGTGTTTTTGATTCACTGAGGTCTTCAGAGGAATCATCGAAGTTTATGAAGTAGCCGGATGCAGTTCTGTCAATTGTTCCAATTGCTTCAGGATTACTGTTTCTTGCATATTCGTTTGTTACTTCATTGTAGGTTGGTGTGTCTCTACTAAATGTTTTTATTTGGGTTTTCAGAGGTTTAAGTTCCATTGCATTGTTGCATAGTCCTTGTAGTTGTTCTGTAGGCGTTTCGAATGTGATTAGCCTCTTAGTTTGGACCTCTGTATTTGTAGCAAACCTTGGTGTTCTACTACTTATCGGGAGTCCACTTGGCCTACTATTTGTTATCGGCCACATGATTGTGGTTTTACCAGGTCGATGGATACAACTCGGTTCTCCTTTTTACCAGCAAGCGGCGGTAGCACAACTGATCTTGTCCCGTTGATAGACAAGACAGGAACTGCTTTTCTGTAAGAAGGCCCAAATTCCTTCTTTACCGCGATCTTTTCTCTGACTAGATCCCCGACTTTTGGAATCCAGACAGGTCTTGCTGGGACAGGTGGTGGTTCTTCAGTGGTTGTTGGCTGTTGTTTCAACTTTATGTTGCTCAGGTCTTTTCTTGTTTCGTTTAAGTCCTGCAAAATAGCCAAACGATCTTTGATATCAAAGCTTTTTTCCTTCACCACTGAAGTCTGACTGTCGAGGTCTAAGACTAACATCCTAGTTCCAAATAATAATTCGTACGGACTGAATCCCCTCAGAGAATTTCTTGGCAGGTTATTTAGACTACGTTGGACACTTATTAGATGTTTGACCCACCCAGCTCCCGAACCTAATATCCTTTCCGTTATAGATAGCTTTATGCCTTGGTTTTTTCTTTACACCGTCCCGTATCCCTCAGGAAGGAAGTGAAAAGAGTCCCGCTATGCTATGCTCATTTGGCCATGTTTCCCCTCAGGCTTAAGGCTAAAGTGAAAACAATGGTCAAACGTAGCATGCTCCTAGCGTATATGCCATTTAGACTCGCCTATCTTTGTATAACAGTCCGGACGTCAGCCGAGTGCTGGTGATCCACATTATAAGTGGAAACTAGCCTGTATATGTTAATCGGACGCTTTGCTTTTTACTGTTGATTCTTTCTGGAGTGAAACGCCAAGGTAGTATACCGTTTCTCTCACCACTGCGATTTCTGTTACAGTTTGGGCAGTTTTTTACAAAAATGGTATGATGCAGGCTCATGCCTGGCCACCAGTACCTTGATTGTAATTCTTCCAGAGAATCTTTTAGTTTGAGGTGTCCGAGACCCTCACCCATATGTGCGTCTGCAATTAACAAGGTTCTCCTGTCCATGTTTGGAATTACTCTGTCCCCCACTCCAGGGATTCGAGCAAAAGGGACGGAGTTTGCATCGATTATGTATGTATAATTGAGTGGATAGTTGATCGGTAGCGCTGAGCAGTCGCCTTTTGATGACGTTTTCACCGCCAGCACTGTTTCACCGTCAATGTACTTCACTGTACGCTTTTTCCGAGCTACGGAAGCCGATTTAGTTGCTACCGCTGTGGCTGTCTCAGCCAATGAATTCCCTGCAACGTGAACGCCATCACGCTGATGACTCAGTGTATGTATCACGTGAGTCTTTGGTAGTTCTTTTTGTAACAGAACTATTTGTTCCCAAAGCAGTTTTTGCTTTATTGTTGCACCTGTGTCATCTTTGTAACCGTTTTGAATCCATGTCTGCAAATCGTTATTATATGATTTGACGCAGTAGTATGAATCGGACACTATAAGTGTCGGGAATTCGCGATCCGCATTATCTAGCGCCATTTTCAATGCTATTATTTCAGTCTGTTGTTCTGAATTAGTTTCTACTGAGTGTGTTTTTGTTAATAGAGGTCTTAGTTTACCTCCGCGCCACACTTCTTTTGTAATCTCACATGTGGGGTTGTATGCTTGTTCTCCCCAAACGGAGGGTTGAGCATGTCCGTCTGTATAGATTACACAAGCGTATTGTCGTAAGGGCAGAATGTCGATTGGCAGAGGGAATGTTCTTTCATATTCTAGATTTTTCAATTCTTTTAATTCTGGATCAAAGTAGTATTTTACTTTGTCCGTTGTAATTGAATTCACCCATTGTATCCATTCCGGATTCAATGCTGTTGTTGGTAAATTACACGGTGTTGTTAATGCCTCAAAGGCTGATTCTGCTGTTCTGACTGTGATACGTCTACCGTCAGCTTTATCTTTTTCTCTAGCTATTGCGGTTTGAACTGCATGAATAATGTTTTCTTTAATGCTGAATTTCTTTTCAGCTTCTGTGTACAAGTGTGATTTGAATGCAATTGGTACCTTTTCTCCCTCATTAGAGGTCAGGTATGTGAATCCGCATCTTCCTGGGATTTCTCGAATCACAAGATTGCGTGTGTTATCACGTGTTTCTAATTTTGTTTTAGTTAACATGTCTGTTTGTAAGGATCTCAAAATTTCTGTGTGTGTTTGAGTCCAATTGGTTCTTTTAAAATCTGGTTTTATTAGATCATAAAGGGGCTTGACCCTTTCTGCGTAATTTGCAATGTATGTTCTTCCGAAATTTAGGAAGCCTAGAATTGACTGTAGGTTTTTTAGTGTTCTAGGTGCTTGGAGTACGGCACATTTCTCTAGGAAATTGTCAGCCAGGCTTTTGCCTTCACTTGATAATTCATATCCTAAGAACAGGACTGTTAAATGGGCAATTCTAGATTTTTTAAAGTTGAATTTGTAACCCTCTGCTGCGAACCCAAGTATTATGGTGTTCACTCTCTTCAAGTGAGTATCCAAGTCATCATCTGTTAGGTAAATGTCGTCGACATAAGATAATGCCTCTTCGTCATATGTTTGTAATAATTCTGTTACTCTCGCTGAGAATACTCCAGGGCTGTTCTTGTATCCCTGGGCTAACCGACAGAATTGTTTTTGAGTGCCATTTATTGAGAACGCAGACAAATATCTGCTCTCTGGTGCTATATTTTGACAAAAGAATCCATTAGAGATGTCTAATGTTGTTTTGTATTTTTTGCGCACTATGTTATTCATTAGTGCTGCACTATGCGAGTTTTGCACTGCAAAAGTTTTGCAACATGAGTTAAGGTGTCTGTAATCCAAAACTAGACGATATGAATTGTCTGGTTTGGAGACAGGAAACAAAGGGTTGTTCATTTGTGAGGTGCAAGTTTCAATCACTCCCTGGTATTCTAGTTGATCTAGGATTTCTTTTACCTGTTTTTTAGCTTCTTGCTTAATTGGGTACTGTCTTTGTGCAGTAGGTTGTGTTTTTAACTGGATTTTGTGAGGAGGAGAGTCCTCATCCCATCCTACGTGATTTTTATATAAAGCAGGAGCTTGAGCTACTGCCCACTTTCTTGCAAGTGTGTATTTTTTATGAATTGGGATATGATTTGAGAAGGCAGGCATAATTATTTCTTCGCCATGAGGGCAGTCCCTGACAAACTCTGGTGGCCAGTCTTTTTCAGCTAGAAGGATGTCATAGCCCTTGGAGAGATTATCCCAAAATAGTCCCCTTATTTTTCTAGTCTTATCCCCTTCTATACGTAAAGTTATTTCATATATTTTGTGAGGTTTGCTAACTCTGGTGTCTGCAGTTTCCACTTGAAGATATTCATTCGTGTCCACTGTCTCCAGATGATTCATAAGGACTTTGCGAGCTATGCTCACTTCTGCTGCGCTGTCTAGCATTGTCTGAGCCCATTCTCCGTTTTTCAGTTGTGTCCTCAGTATTCTCGGCATTGTTGACTACTTTAATACTGGCTACCTTCTTTTTTGGAAATTGTAATTTCTTATTTGGATGAGCAGGTTCCTTGTCTTTGGACTTGACGTGCCCTTCCCTGGGTTCCGTTCGTCCTCTTCTTTCCGATTTCTGCGAGGAAGTCCGAAAAGATTGAGAGGGACGTGTATCAAAATCTTGATATCTATCCGGTTTCTTTATGTTATCCCTATTTCTAAGGTCGTATCTTTTCACAGAGGGCTCCCTTTGGGGAGACTTGCGTCCTTGGTTCGGAGATCTTTCTCTCCGCCGAGGAGACCTTCCTCTGGGCTGGAATCTCTTTTCTTTTGGATTGGATTGTTTGTTTCCATCCCAGTTCTTCTTTTGACTGTTTAGGTTATTTTTAATAAATATTTTTTCAGGACTTTCAATTAGTTGGGGCTTCACCGGTATTCCACCCAAACTATCTCTACCTAGTTCTTCATAGGATTTTTCTATAATTCTGGCAATTTCAGCTGGTTGGTCTGCTTAATCTGTCTCTTTTAACCTCTGGCGGATCGCCACATTCGCTGCTTCTCCTTTTATGTTGGCTAGTAATATTGCCGAGACCTGCTTGAAGTATTTTAGTAATTTCATACCAAGAGTTAAAGCGGGTTCTGGACCGTATTCGTCTTGAATTTGTTTTAGCACATCTGGTATTACCAAAATGGATGGAACACCGTGCGTTTTTGTGTAGATGGAAGCAAAGACTGTACCCCCATTGGAAGACAGATAGTCAGAATCCTGTGTTTATCCACAGGGGTGGTGTCTGGAAACACCGCCTCTATTTGGGTGATTTTTTGTGCTAACCAGAATGGTATTTGTTCCCTTTTAGCTGGTACTTTACCTAGGCAGGACTGTATGTTCTGTGGTGTAATTTTATTTGTGTTCCCCTGATGAGGGGTCAGCTGTGGAATTTTAATTGCTGGTTGGATTGTTGAAGTCCGCATTACATATTGGACTAATTGTCTATGTACTTTTATTAATTGTTTTAGTTGTATTAGAAGATCTGCTGCAGACATTCTTTCGATGTCTGGATGTGGTGTGTATCCGGCTAGGACCAGCCACGTTGCTCCTGGTCTACCTAATGGACCGAGCCTGGTGATGTGATTATTATGTTTTAGGGCGCCATTAAACAAGAGCAGGTGCTCTTGAAATTTAAGTGGTACTTCCACCTCCTCGAAAGGAGTGTACTCATTAGGAGGTTCCTCTGTTTTGTAATAGTGGAAGACCTTTGTTACAGCGTTCGCTGCTGGAAAGTGTATCCATGAATAGAACACCTCTGTCTGCCGATATTCGTGTGCCTCTATTACGAATATGACTGTGCCACCTCTAGGTGTCAGTCCATTTTCTATAAGTTTCAAAGTTATAGATTTCCTTTTGTTGACCGGGATGAGTATTATATCCGGGTCTGCTTCTTGCATAGTATTATCAGCTGCTACGAGTTCAGCTGCTACTCTAGCTATCTCTCTTTCTTCTTCAATGTCTGACATTCTACTGTCAGGAAGGTTATTTTGTTTGTTTGCAGATCAGGTTTCTTTATGGAAGCAAAGATTAGATGCACAATATTTTGGAACAGTGTATCCTTCAACGTTGACTAAACCAAGAACCATACATAGGAGTTTCCTCCTGCGAGGTTTGGCGGATATGACCTTTCACCCACTCCAGACGTCTTTGGAGTATTATGGGAAAAAGGGGTCTGAGTGAAAAAGCACGACTGAGTTACTCTAATGTCTTGCGTTAGTTTTATCGCCTTTCCAAACGTTTGGGCGCCATGTAGTGTAGTTCCTATTATCCCAATAGGCTCTGCGCATTGGAATAATACCTTCAATAGTATAGGCCTAGACCAGACGTTAACTAGGTCTTCTATTGTCGATATTAGACTTAAAGTTTTGGGTTTGCCAGCTAGCTCAGAGTTCACTAGAAACTTTCTCGAATAGGCAAGGAGGAGTTGAACCTCCCTGGATAGACAAGAAGGGATTTAGTTTCTGACAACCATAGAACATGACAACTTTGCTCTCCCCTAATCAAGAGTGTATCTCTAGAGTCGTGTGAAAACAAAAGACAACTTATTTTACTCAGTCAGTACGTGCATTCTTAGTCTCACCAGATTGTAGAGAAAAGGAAGAGACGGGCGTGTTCAATAAAAGATGTTATTTATTGATCAGTCTCTTTTCTCATACAAGAGAAATGGATCGATATTATCGCAACACTTATGGTTAAGTAAAGTGCATACAATAAAAGCAGAAGTATAAAGTAATACTGTAAAAACATTTATATGGTTTCTAAGCCATATGGTGGTTTAAAATGGATAAAATAGATACATACACATATACATTTGACTAATCGTACTCAACTGGTGTTTCTAACTACGCCTACCCCGGTGTACCTGACCTAAGCCTAATACGTGGGCGGGAATAGAAAGTAGCAGTTTAAGTTAAGTTTGTTTTGCCAAGTGACTGACTCAAGAATTCTCTGCAAGGGGTTATTCAGTTCTGTACCTTGAATCTAGGATGGTTGAGGGATGGTATCTCTCGTCTCTGGTCTCGATATTCCAGGCTGCCTGCGAGGGCTACCCGGAAGCGCCGGAGCTGGATTTCTCGGCAGGAGAAAGCAGCGTCTCGTTCTCAGCGCGTCAGGAAGGCGGGGCTGCGCCAGCGGGGTCTGCTCTGCTCTGGGCTTCGGCAAGTCTGGCTGCTCCGATCTCGTCACCACCGCGTGTGTTTGCTTAAGGCAATACCGGTAATATTTATACCTGTAAGGTGCCGAGATTGACGTAAGGATGGACATAGATACGTCAATAAGGATGTCATACGACTTGGTCGTTAGCACATTCTTTTGCTGAAGTTCTCGATGAAATCAAAACAATGGCCGCAGGGTTTTTCCCAGGTTGTCATAGGTTTGATTTGTTTTGAGAACTCTGCATGCCTTATCAGGGGCTGGAGGAATATCGCTTGTCTAATTAGATGGCAAGCGTTATGACCTAATCAGATAACACGTTCCTGTGCCGTGGTGTGGCTTCATCAGATAACGGTTTCTGCATCATGGGATGGCTGCTAGTTAACTTGTTAACCAGAACAGGGTCAGGAATAGGGGGATCGATACAGAACCTATAGGAATACATCACAATATTGTGAAAATTAAGGTTAATGGGTATGGAGCTCGTGTTGGGTACAGAAATCAGATTTACCTAGTTGTAAATTTTACCTTTGGATTAAGGTTTTCATCTAAAGAGCTATATAGAGTAGGAAAGGCTAAGAGAAAATGATATTTGTATATTGACAAAACTCAAATTGTGATTCTGTAGCAAATCACCAAAACGCAATTTGGGTTTGGGTTTGAAAATAAATACTGAAAAGGTATTTTGGAATGGGCGTGTTAAGGTCATCCTTGCCAGGCACCGATTTCTTAAGGTGTGTGCTAATGTTTTGTAACCAAAATCTGAGCACAAAACATTAATATTTTACCACCTCCTCAAAATAGGTAGTAAGCCATTCGCAAACTAGAAGGGATCCACGAAGGTCCCCTTTCTCTATTGTGTATGTTGAAAAAACTTTTTTTTAGGAGTAGGCAATGGTCCCTTGGAACACTACTGGCTCCTAAAAAAGGTCTATATAATTTTCTTTTTTTGTAAACACATTCCAATTTCCTTTAAGGCAAACTGGATGCATTAAAAAAAAGATTGCTTTATTTAAAAGCATTCACAAACAAGGTCATCTGCTGACCCCTGCTGGCCACTATGCCTGTGAATGTAACCAATCGTAGTTGGTCGCAATTTACAACCTACCTCATGCATGTTAATGAGGTAGGTCAAATTACAAAACACTATGATTCTGCATTTTGTGAATCAACCTATTAGTACTGAGGTTGGTTTTGCAAAAAACTAATGCACTCCATAGAAGTTGTTGCAATTTGTGAATCAACTTCTACCAAATTCATTGGTATTCTGTGAAACCGACCTAGGTACTAATAGGTCGGAAAAAGGCAGAATCATTGTGGGTTGCAATTTGACCTATCTCATTAACATACATGACACAAATTGCAACCACTTTTACCGAATACATTTTAGTACATTCCATTTAAGAGACTGTAAATTATGATTTGTTATTTGTAGTAATTTACAATTTCTTAAATGTAATGTTTGTACATGAAGGCCATAATCTCTGAAATGGAAGTCAAAACTCCTCTGCAGGACAAGATAGCAGTCTGTAGCCGAAGAAGGCTCCATGATGTCAGATAACTGCTGGACGAGGTCCCGGTGAAGCTGTTGACTTTTGATTGGAAAGCTCTGAGCGAAAGAAATTTGAATCTCACGTCCAAGGAAGGTCTCTTCTTCCTTCAGACTTAGGGCCATATGTATCAAGCCAATTTTCATTCGCAAATGCTGCGAATCTCAAAAAACAGCGTTTGCGAATGAAAATTTGCTATTCCGAATGTATGAAGCAAAAGTGCCTCGCAAAACGAGAAATCGCAAAAAATGCGATTCCTTAATTTGCGAGCATGGAAAATTTGCGAATTTCTAGCGATTTCTTTTTTAGCGATTTCTCGTTGTGCGAAATTCACAAATGGGAAATCGCAAATCAAGAAATCGCAATGGAATGTATGAAAAAATCGCAAATTGCGAATTCCGGAAATTCGCAATTTACAGATTCGCAATTACCACCAAGTAGGAGCAGGTGGTAACCAGGTGCAAACTATTTAAGGAGTACCAGAATGCAACAGACTTTTTTCCACAATGGCGGGGCTTTACGTGATAGCCAGGAGGATGCGACTCAGAGCTGCTGCACAGAGGAGAGACGCCAGGAGAGGATATTCCGTGTGCGCATTACCAACGCACTGAGGAGGACATCTACACCCACTACAGACTGGATGAAGACAGTATCCATGATTTAATTGAGGAACTCAGACCCTTCCTTGAACACCCCACACGCAGGACACATTCCATCCCCACTCAAATACAGGTCCTGTGCTCACTACATCTCTTGGCCTCAGGTGGTTTTCGGGGGGTGATAGCCACAGCAGGAGGGGTGTCACAAAGTGCACTTTTGTGCTTTTTCCACGCATTCCTTGATGCCATGGTACAGAGGATGCAACACCACATTTACTTCCCAAGCACCCCACAGGAACTAGACCAGACCAAGCAGGACTTTTACCAAATCGCCCAATTCCCCCACGTGATAGGATGCATAGATGGGACACATGTTGCAATATCACCTCCCTCCCACAATGAGTACGTGTTCAGGAACCGCAAATGCTACCATTCACTGAACATACAGGTGGTGTGTGATGCCAAACACATCATCACAGACATTGTCACAAAATATCCAGGCAGCACTCATGACGCTTTCATCTTCCATCATAGTGGGATATACCGTAGACTCACAAGTGGGGAGTTTGGCGAGGGATACTACTAGGTAAATGCATTTAAACAGAGGCCACATTTGTTCTGATTACCATGTGCAGTACAGTGACTAACCATATCCATCCCACCCCACGGGTGACAGTGCATATGCTGTCCGGGATTTCATTCTGACGCCCTACCTGAATCCTGCCAATGCTGGGGAGCGGCGATACAACAGAGCAGACATAGCAACCAGAGGCACCATTGAACGCACATTCGGGATACTCAAGAGCAGATTCCGATGCCTCCACAAGAGCGGAGGTGCACTACAATACAGCCCCCAGACCTGTTGCAAGATATTGGTAGCATGTGCCACGCTGCACAACCTCGCCACCAGGAAAGGCACACCAGTGGAGGTCAGTGAAACGGAATCCTCAGACGTGGCGGGGCCTGGCCCAGGATGTATGCTAGCTGGTGTAGCTGGTGCAGCAGCTGGGCGCCAGAGGCGAGATGAGATTACACGCAACTATTTCTAGGTAAGAAAAAATGACACGATGCCATATCTCATGTGTGCGACTGTGTTTAATTCCTTAACTGCAGGATCAATTATGTCACACAGCCTGAATGCCAACTAGTCACACTCCATTTTTCCTGCACATATTATTCTCACAGTGCAAGACTGTAAACAGGAGGTAGTGTACAAGTGAAGTCTGTAGCTGCCCTCTTCCAGTGGTCACAAACTTTACACCTCACATGCGGCGCTGGCGAGCTGAAGCCCCAGTTGGTGGTTGCACAGTGTTCTTCTCATTAGGCATGGTAGGCCGACTGTTTCGGCCACTACGGCGCCTCTCCATGATGGGTGGTGGGGTGGTGCTGCTCCGCCCTGACAGTGCATCCTCTTCAGTGGGAGTTAGGATTCCTGGCCCAGTAGTACGAACTGCCCGCAGCTCGTCTACAGCAGATGTAACCTGCACCAGTGCCCTTGCTACGTCCCGGCTACCGTGTGCTATCTCGTGCTGCACGTGTATGCTGGGCCTGGAGAGGATATTAGTGGCATAGGCCAGGCGGTTCACGGCCCATGTATAGAGGTCCAGGCGCTGCAGCTCTCGGCGCCTAGCAGCACGGTCTGCTCTTAGTTCTTCACAGAGTGCCTGCAGGGCACCCGTCAGTTCATCCGTCATGCCCCTGAAGCCTGCCCTCATTTCTCTCTGTAAAGATTTTATGTTTTTTGCTTGCAGGCGCTGCACCTGCAACATATGCATTTCCAGGCCGGCAAAGACTGTTGCCTCACCTGGATCTGCAGCACTGCTGATTGTGCGAGGTCTGCGCCTGGTTGTGCCTTGTGAGAGTTGGTGAGCACGTGCACGGACTTCTTGCTGTGGCTGTGTGGGCTCAGAGTGCACATTAACATCGCTGTCCTCTGCCTCGCCCTTCAATGGGGGAGCGGTCTGACTACGTGCCTTCTGCGTTGCTTTGGAGAGATGACGGGGCTGTCCTCCCCATCTGTGTTCTCCTCATGCCCTGCTTCTCCGAAGTTTGGACTTTCGACCAGTGTCCCACTGCCTGTAGTCTGTGTTGCAGATGGTGCTGTGGGCGTAAATGCACACATTTATTAACTGTACTCACTTGCACTTGGTAATTAATAAATTTCACAGTTTGGGATTACATGTGTCATGTCCTTTCCTTTCCTGACCTGCACATGCTATTGGGGACTGGCTGACTGAAAATGCACCACTTTACTGTTCATGTGACTACATCTCCTATAATGCATTGTTGTGTGTGCCTATGTACCTGCTCTGGACTACACATCTTTTTTCCCGGCCCTAGGTCACTGCTGGGGGGTGTTTGGGGGGTGTCAGGGGTGTGATGGCATGCTTCTTACCTGGTCCTGGTACTGGTTGCTCGGAGCTGTCGAGATCAGCCACGCCCATGACACTTTCTGGTTGCAGGGTCCCCTCCACCAGTTCCTCCAGAGGTGTTGAGTCAGAGACTGTTGAGGTCCCTCCACCGGTGGTCCTGGACTGCTCCAGCCTGGCAGCCAACTTCTCCTTCGAGCGCTGGCTCAGATCATACCATCGCTTTCTAAGTTCATCGATACTCCTGTGTGTCACCCCCACTGCATTAACTTTCTGCTGAATTTCAGCCCAAATGTGCCTTTTGTGGGTTTCCTGCACCCTCAAAGATTTTTTACCAAATAGTAGCTCATGGCTGAGAACCATTTCCTGGATTAATGCCTCCAATTCAGCCTCTGAGAATTTATTTCTGTTTTCTCTTCCTTGAACCTTCAACCTGCTGCTTCTGCTGTGTTTCCTGGCTGGCCATGTCTCTAGTTTCAGCCATACTGTAGAAAACTGCAGCGTTCCCTCTCCACCACTCCTTCACTCTGACTGTGAATCAGCAACTCAGGTGCAGCATGGGTAGTCACACTTCCTAGTTGTGATGTCATCAAGCTGCACCTGAGTTTCCTACTGGCAGATTTGCGAAATTCGCAAAATTGTAATTTTTTCCGTTAAGAAATCGCAAAATTGTGATTTCTTAAGGTTGAGGAATCGCTTTTGGGAATCTCGCAATTAAATAGCGATTTTTACCGAATCGCAATTTAATTGCGATTTATTACATACATACCAATTTGCGATTCTGAATCTGTGATTCGCTAAAAATTGGTAATTCAGAATCGCAAATGGGTACCTTGATACATATGGCCCCTAGTCACTTTGATGGAGCTCAGTTTCTTCCAGTGGGGCAAGGCTGCAGGCTGTAGGCTTCTGCCTGAGGTCCCGCTCATTCGGAGTTCCTGCTGTAGAAAAGCTCTGAGTGGAAGCAATGTGAAACTTAGGCCCAGTATCTGATCATCTTGGCAATTTGGTCCCAGCCCACCTGTGGTTCTTTCAGCTAAAAGGTGTCTAAAAGTCCCAGATTTCAAGAGATGATAGGAAGAGTGCACTTTGACATGAGTCAAGGGTCCAGGGCCTCTGAGACAGCACTTGGGAGTCAAGACTCAGGTCAGCAGAGGCCAGCAGCATGTTCCCAGGCAGGTCCAATTGGCATTGGTTAGCTGAGCAGTTGCAGGTAAAGGCCTCTTGCAGCTTGTTATGTCTCTGTAGCCTGAACAGGAGGACAGCCGTATGACCCTTGGTGTCCACTTCTTTGTCTTGGGTACACAGATTCAAAAAGTATTCTTAGGAGGGTGCTGGGGATGCCACATTCATGCCTGGCATTAGCCAGTGGGTGGGTTATTCTTCTAGCCGTTCCCTAGCCAATGGAGTTAAAGTTCTCAGGGGTAACCCTACTAGGGGTGGGTGGAGCTAGTGGAGTTTTACTCCACAGAATTGTGTGGATTTACATAAAAACTATGCAGGATTCCTCAGAGTTCTGCCCTCCCTAGGACCCATGGAAACAAGGCTATGCTATTGGGTGCAGCCTGGCACAATGGCAGCGGGAGTCTGCTCACCTGACAACATGGTGTAACTGTTGAGGTAGAGCACTGTTCCAAGAACCATCATGACCACCTTTATAAGGATATAGGGCTACCGGATGCCCCATAGGGAGCGTGCAACAGTGGTCACTGGCGGAGCCTACCAATGGATGCAGCATGAAGGGAAGCCCAGCACAAAGCTTAACCATACCAGGATGTGGAGGCTGTGTGGCAGGCGCATGCTCAGCTATATGGGCATCACATAGGTGGTCTCCCCCGTGTAGCAGAACTCCCAGTCTAACATGACCATGCTGTGCATGACCAGTCACACTTGGACCTGCGGAGTGGCTCCAGCTCCACCGGGGCATGCTTCAGGTCTATTGCCGCTCTGCTCTCTCAGCAGACCTGAAATGCAGTGAAAACCTCATAGGCCAGGGGTCTGGTGCAGGGTTTCCTTGGGGAGAGCCAAGGTAGGCTGCTGTGCTGGAGCATGCGTGGAGCTCATATGTGAGGCGGGGGATCCTGACTTTTTACTCTCAGTGCCCTTGCTGCCCTCATCTTGCTTCCAGATTCTGATCTTTATTTCAACCTTTCATCACTTTGACCTGGCTTACTTTCTTCCTATTGGTCATTTGAAAGCCTTTGTCAGAACTGCATCCCTGCTATTAGTCTAAAGCAAAATAGTTTTGACCCAATCCTGACCTGTCAAAGGAGCTGTGTTGCATTTCCTGTGTCTTGGAATTGATATGATTGAGTGTGAACATTTCTTTATCAATGTAACTGTAGCAGTCCCTTCCCTTGGCTGCCCTCAGGGACACTCATGAAAAACAATAATGTTCCATTCATCCTGCTACCAGGCTGTGTGGGGGTGCATGGAAGCCAAGCTTGCATTTTTAATCAGGTTTGTGTGATGCATAATGGACATGATCTACGGGCTGTCCTTGATGTGCTAGAGATGAGACTACAAGAAGGTGCTGACCTGTAGGGCCCTTAGTCCTCCCACAGCCAGTATTTAAAACTACAACACAACTGGAGCATAGAGCAGGCACCGATCCTTGGCTGCGGCTGTGTTGTTGGGTTGCAGGTGCAACCTTTGCTATCCTGATGAGCTTCACTTCATGGAAGACTTTCAAAAGCAATAAAAACATGTGGAAGCGCAAAAGGAGGCTGATGACCGGGTTCTCCAGCTCGTGTTCTGTGCACGTGCACCCCTTGATGAAGTTGTTTAAAGGCTGAGCATTGATAACCTGGTGGTGGGAGTGCAGGAAAAGGCTTTTACATTCTTTAACATACACTGCCAAAAATAACAAATACTTATTGTTTTCCTTTAATAACTGCTGTGTATTGTGACAGTTAAACGGCTTCACCAGTAAAAAATGAATATGCAGATGTTTAATGTCAGTGAATTCCATAGCCACCACCTCAAACATAGGGGTGGGTACTGGTAAACACCGCCACACAGCTGTAAGCCGAGTTTTTAATGAATCTCCCCCCCCACCGGGAGTTGATGCCAGCTTAACTCAGGGATAAAGGGAAAGGGCATGCCTTGGTGTCACCTGATATCTGCCTGTGACCTGGCTGCCCTCTTTGAAATAAATCAAGTCCCTGTGCCCAGACCACAGATAATCCGATTATCTGTCCTATCCTAAGGAAACAACGCTACCTCCCCACACCCTAGACCTTATATTCCTGCTCTGAGAGCAAGTTAACATCTCATCAAAGGGGCTATTAGGCTACCAGGTTACAATTGGTGCTGATGTAAATGGGTTGCCAGAGCTTTTGGCAGGGAAAATGAAAATTGGCAGGGAAAGGTCACTTTCTAAAAGTGCTTTTTCCTAATTAGGTATTACAAATTCCATTTTACCATTACATTGGATTTGAGATAACTATTACTAAAGAGCCTTTGAGTTATATTTCTAGCTGTTTGCTACCAAAATGTAGCATTATTAAATGTTATAACTTTGTGTTAATCTTCCATAGTCAGCCTTGCTACAGTGAAAATAACTTTAGTGACTGTTTTAATGTAAGAACATCTGCAACGTTAAACTTTTATGTGTCCTACTTTTAAATACCAGGCCCCCTGCCATATGAGCAATAACACCTACATAGGAATGACATTAATATTTAAAATGATGGTTTCAACCTCTCAAAGGGGTATTTTGACATGTCGAATTTGCAGCTGAAACCCACAACAGCCAGGATACAAATGGAAGGCCTGCAGTCATGTTTGCATTGACATGGCATTGGGTGACAGTGCAGTGACACTGCAACACTTTATACCATATACCAGGGAAGAATAGGTGGCGTAAATATAGCAATTCGGGGAATGCCAATTGCATCATGTTGAAAGAAGCAGCATTAGTACTTTACACCTGGTTAGCAAGGGAACAGAGTTCTACAGCCGGCTCAAACAGTCAAGGCAAAAATCCGGGGTTACATCACACAAAAATTGGTCATTCCCAACTAGGGTCCCTCCAGCGGAAGATGGAGAGAACTACGCACCCCTATGGAAGTTTTCATTGCCAAGGCAGAAAAACCTGGAAAACCTGGAAAGACTATCAGTGTTGGTGTGGTCCATCCCATGGTGATGTTTCACTGTAAAGTTCATACCCTGTAGGGAGATAGACCTCCTAAACAGTTTAGAATTTTCACCCCACATTTACATCTGCCATTTGTGTGGTCTGTGTTCTGCCTGAACCTAGAAATGAGACCCAAACAGGCAGGGTCTCGGATTTTTCAGCGCCCAGATCACCACTGCAAATGCCTCCCTTTCAATTTCACTCCACCTTTGCTCCCCTGGTAGTGCCACCTATTGATGAAGGCTACAGGTTGGTCCAGGCCCACATAATTTAGCTGTGAAAGGACAACCCCAATGCCATGGTCTGAGTCAGCTGTCTCCACAAGAAATGTTGTTCGCTGTGCTGACTCAGAAATGTGACGAGCGCAAGATAAGTGGTTTTATTTATTTTACTTTACCTATCCCGTCGTCTGTCAACTTTCCCCCGCCCTGCACCAAACCTGCCCCACCTCACCACTGTTACCTGTCTGCAGTGAAGATCCTCAGCATGGAGTCAACTAGATTTGAAGTTGTCATGAATACAGCACAGCCAGGGCTTGATAGGTGGATGCAGCTGCTACTTTGTAGTCTTATTAGCACATTAGCATGTGTGTGTGTGTTGTATTGGTCGGCTACGTTAAAGCTTCCATGTGCACAACGGCGGTAGCTGACCACAGCTGGTAATAGATATCAGTAATCTAAATGGTGCCCATTGCACTTTGCATCTCAAGATCAAAAACGGACTCTAAACACTGTGATAAACCCAAGCATT
The DNA here is from genome assembly GCF_964261635.1 of Lissotriton helveticus. Classification (NCBI taxonomy): domain Eukaryota; kingdom Metazoa; phylum Chordata; class Amphibia; order Caudata; family Salamandridae; genus Lissotriton; species Lissotriton helveticus. The sequence goes on along the minus strand of NC_136070.1, from coordinate 1,014,083,672 downwards.
CACCTCGCCAGAGTTCCAGGCTCTGCAGCAGTGGCAGCCGGCACTGATCAGAGATAGGGAGGCAGGGGCGGGGGGTGAGGGCCCGGGAGGTAGAGGATGGGGGCCGGAGGGGGGTAGGACACGGTGGAAGCTACCTCACCTTCGTAGTCATCCCTCGCTCTGCTTCAACAGGAATCACACCCAGGCTCCCAATCAGCCAATCACAACGCTGCCTTATGAGCATTGTGATTGGTCTGAACGCCGTGTTTCTGTGCTCAGATCCTGACTGGAGGCCTGGGAACTCCACGTAGGCTGTAATGCAGCCCCATTGGAGAACATGCAAAGTGCGCAAGACTGTGTTGGGCGGCCCTAGAGAACTGGCCAAGCAGTCACTGCGCACTTAGGAGTGTGCTACCACTCCTCCCCTGCCCCCGCCCCCACCCCCTCGCGCAAAGCTGCGGGCGGAAGTAGGAGAAAATAGAATGATATCATTTTATTTTCCCTTTGTTTCACTGCAAAAAAGCAGTGAGGCGGACCTCCTCTTCCTTAGCGAAAAAGCCGCCACTGCTCTGTAGCGCTCACTACTCTCCTGACTACCTTGACGCCTTGTGTGCCCACGTCAGAGGCCTGTTTGAGATGTGCTTTATTAGTCAGACACTTTAGAATTTGTGTGTCAGCTCAAAGCAGCACCCATTGCTTTCAGTTTATGACAGGACAGGGCCACTGAAAGTGCTATTGATACGACAGGTAAGGAAACATGAAAAAGAAATACTGTGGAAATGCAGAAAGCATGTTTTGATTGTAAGCATATCAGTCATTATGTAGCAGTGCACGTCAAAAATTCGGACAAATAGTCCAATGACAAATGTAATACATATATTTTGTATTGTGCAATTTGCACAGTACTACGGGGCATATCATCAAGGCCCCTGCAATACAATGATCGCCGCTTTAGCGTCCGTTTTTGGACGAAAAGCGGCAATAATTTGATCGCACTATCATCAAGCAAGCGGTAAACTGCTTTAGCGCTTGCTTCCTAGCGTTAGCTGCCGTTTTCCATTATGCCTTGCATGTCAGCGATAGATATCGCTAATGACATGCAAAGTAGGCGCTCCTCACCTAAACGTAATGAAAACGGTCGCTAACACAACATCGCCCTATTAGCAATGCGGCCCAGGACCAGCGAAGCGATAAAAAAACAAGCGCTAACAGTGCTTGTCGCAATTACTTTACGCTTGGAAAAAAGTTTGCTTAGGCATACTTTCAATAGGAGGTGGATTGTTGGGATGAGAACACACTTGCATATTAGCAAGCTTTTTCTTATCGCTATTTTTTTTCACAGGATTTCTCCCGCTATCACCGCTATCACCCCTATCTCTGGATTTTACATCGCCGGTTAGCAGCATGTTGATAATATGCCGCTAACAGGGCAATGTACTCCAGCATTAGAAGGCGATAACAAAAACGCGCTAAGGGCATTTTGCGATAATTATCGCATTTGCTTGCTAATATGCCCCTTGGTTTGTTCAGTGCTTTAAAGTAGAAAAGCGCTTTGAGTTTTTCTACTAAAATGCAGATCTTTGTGACTCAAATCCAAGTGGTTTGCTGTGCTTTATTTATTTACCGTTATCTCCGCAATTTGTTGCAAAAGGTGCTTGAAACAATGTCTGGACCGGACCCACCCTTGATAGTGAGCAAACATCTTCACTGCTGCAGATCTAGAGTAAAGCAGGAGGATGAGAAGAGGAATGAAATCGAGGGAGCTGCTGGAAGAAGGAAAGAACGAGTAAAAGAGGGAGAGAAGTTAAAGTAACACAGAAAGGACAGTGAGAAAGGAGGGCGTACCAGAAGTGAAAGTTAGTAAGGTGGCAAAAGCAGAAAACGGGAAAATCAAGTGACAAAGGACTATCTGAGAGGAGGAGTAGGAGGAGGAACAGTGGACAGAGATGAGACAGTTGAAAGAAGAATAGAGGGGAGACAATAAAAGGAAGGAGAAAAAGTAAAGAGAAAGGGCGGTATGAGAAAGCACAAAGAGAGAGTAGATGGGGGAGCGAGAAAGGAGAGTGGAAGGGAGAGAAGGATGAAAAGTGAACAGTAAGAGGAGTGCAAGAAAGAACAAGCATTTACAATGCAATGGTTTTGCCTTTGTTAAAGTTAGAGCTATTGGCATTGCTCTTGACATTATTTTTATTTATGTTTTTTTAACATAAATAATGGCATTGTCATTTACAATGCCACTAGCTTTATCTCTCGCAAATGACACACACAAACACACACAGAGCCCCCCCCACACACACACCCACACAGATCCCCCCACACACACAGCCACACAGAGCCCCCCACACACACAGCCACACAGAGCCCCCCACACACACAGCCACACAGAGCCCTCCACACACACCCACACAGCACAAGCAGGCAACAGGGGCACATGGAGGCACAAGCAGGCAACAGGGGCACACGGAGGCACAAGCAGGCAACAGGGGCACACGGAGGCACAAGCAGGCAACAGGGGCACACGGAGGCACAAGCAGGCAACAAGGGCACACGGCGGCACAAGCAGGCAACAGGGGCACACGGAGGCACAAGCAGGCAACGGGGGCACACGGAGGCACAAGCAGGCAATAGGGGCACACGGAGGTTCAAGCAGGCAATAGGGGCACACGGAGGCACAAGCAGGCAACAGGCGCACACGGAGGCACAAGCAGGCAACAGGGGCACACGGAGGCACAAGCAGGCAACAGGGGCACGAAAACGGAGGCACAAGCAGGCAACAGGGGCACACGGAGGCACAAGCAGGCAACAGGGGCACACAGAGGCACAAGCAGGCAACAGGGGCACACAGAGGCACAAGCAGGCAACAGGGGCACACGGAGGCACAAGCAGGCAACAGGGGCACACGGAGGCACAAGCATGCAACAGGGGCACAAGCAGGCAACAGGGGCACGAAAACTGAGGCACAAGCAGGCGACAGGGGCACACGGAGGCACAAGCAGGCAACAGGGGCACACTGAGGCACAAGCAGGCAACAGGGGCACACGGAGGCACAAGCAGGCAACAGGGGCACACGGAGGCACAAGCAGGCAACAGGGTCATGAAAACAAGCACAAGCAGGCAAAAGGGTCACAAGCATGAATTGTAATTTAGACGGGGCTGAAGTGGAGAACGGTCAGTTCGGGAAGTAGTGCGGCTGGTGCAGTGGTACCAGGCCGAAAGGTGAGAGGGGCTGTCTGCACCCCAGTTTGGACAGTTTCCACTACCTAACAGGGATTGGTGGGAGGGGGGCGTACTTCTTGCTTGCTTTAGGGCTGTTACTTCGGGGACGCAGTGCACGCTGCTGCCTGCTGCCGCCGGGACACGACAACAGGCAGGGAGAGGACAGGCTAGGAGAGAGCAGGGAGGGGACAGGCTGGGAGAGGGCAGGGAGGGGACAGTCTGGGAGAGGGCAGGCTGGGAGAGGGCAGGTTGGGAGAGGGCAGGTTGGGAGAGGGCAGGCTGGAAGTGGACAGGCTGGAAGTTTAAAGGCTGGGAAAGGACAGGCTGGGAAAGGACAGGCTGGAAGTGGACAGGCTGGGAGAGGACAGGCTGGGAGAGGACAGGCTGGGAAAGGGCAGGGACCATAAAATACATAGATATAAAATCATTTAAGATCCCCCGTCTTGTAACCATGTAACAGACAGACATAGAAAGTAAAAAAATATAAAACATTTATTAATCTTCATAGCGCCTCGAGAGGCTTCGCACCTCCTCCCCTACAAAAAGGGAACGAAAGATACTTATGTAAGGAGAGGATGTATGCAATGCAGCGCCTTGAAGCGAGACCGGGGACTCTGAGATGTCCCCAAGCGCTGCCTGCCGAGAATGGATCAGAAAAGGTGTAACCGCAATGCAGCGCCTGGAAGCGAAGACTTGAGGCTCGGAGCTCCCGCCACACCCACCCTCTGCATAGAAAGTGCCAAAGTTGGTATACACTTAATGCAGCGCCTTGAAGACAGACTCTGGCCTGTCAACGCGGTGGGGGCGGGGGGAGAGGGCTGGGGTTAAGGCTTCGGCGGAGGACGGCCAGGGAGCCGGGTTCAACGGGGTCACCTTGACTCTGACCTTGGACATGTCTGTAGACCCTGGTGCAGCGCCTTGAAGCGGACCATGGGCTTCAGAGTCGCCCACATCCACAGGACGACATGGAGGAGAGGGGGGGGGGGGGGAGGGGTACGTGCAGCGCTTTGAAGCGTACCCCACAATCCACAAGAGTAATATCGGATGGGAAGGCAACACCGCGAGGACGTGGCCTAAGGACCAGAGCGGCTGACTGTGGCACTGAAGAAACAAGTTCGAGTCTCGCATCGTCTCAACATCCTGTGATCCTCGGCACACCACTATATCTCCTGTGCCTGAAATAGGATGTGACCGCGTGTGATGTCACCGCTGCTCATATAAAGCGCTCCAATACCTTCGGTCGAGATAGCCTATATAAAACTGAAAATATATAGCAAGCATTGGCAAAGCCAGGTCCCGCCTATGTAAGAGCTGTTGGCTTTGTCAATGTGTTGAAGCCTATTACACACCAGCCTGGCTGCGGTTCAGCATGGGAATGTAATTACCATATTGATTTGCACTTCACTCCGATCTGAGGCGGGCTGGGCTGTCGGGAGGGCGGTGTGACCTGCGGCAGGCAGCGTCGAGAGCCTGATTGCACGGCCTGAGAGCTGGAGGGATGCTGTGAATCAGCTAGAGCGGCAGGTTGGAGAGGCACTTCGCTACAAGCCGCGATTGTGAGGCGCTGGTGTGCCTGGAGCCGGGCCAGCCCCGCGGGCTCCGGGAGGGCTCTGGGAGGGCTCCGGGCCTCGGGGGTACCCGCCCCCCACCCCCGAGGTACCCCCGAGAGGGTGGAGCGGACGGGGGAGAGGCGAGAGAAGAGGCGGAGGTGCCACAGCGCCTTGAAGCCGGCTCAGCTGGGCGCAGATCACCAACCCTCAGAGTACAGGCGGAGGACAGGGACATAGCGCCTTGAAACCGGCTCAGTTGTGTCTACATCACTATCCCTCGGAGCACAGAATGACAGGGACACAGTGCCTCGAGAAGCGGCCGCAACCCGCCCATGAGAAGAGGGGGCAAGGAGAAAAGGCAATACAGCGCCTCGAAACGGGCTCGGCTGGGCGAAGATCACCAACTTTCAGAGCGCAGGAGGACGGGAACATAGCGCCTCGAGAGGCTTCGCACCTCCTCCCCTACAAAAAGGGAACGAAAGATACTTATGTAAGGAGAGGATGTATGCAATGCAGCGCCTTGAAGCGAGACCGGGGACTCTGAGATGTCCCCAAGCGCTGCCTGCCGAGAATGGATCAGAAAAGGTGTAACCGCAATGCAGCGCCTGGAAGCGAAGACTTGAGGCTCGGAGCTCCCGCCACACCAGCCTGGCTGCGGTTCAGCATGGGAATGTAATTACCATATTGATTTGCACTTCACTCCGATCTGAGGCGGGCTGGGCTGTCGGGAGGGCGGTGTGACCTGCGGCAGGCAGCGTCGAGAGCCTGATTGCACGGCCTGAGAGCTGGAGGGATGCTGTGAATCAGCTAGAGCGGCAGGTTGGAGAGGCACTTCTCCGGTCTCCCCGCGGGCGCCGCCATAGTGCTTGCCGTCTTCCTCTCCTTCTTCCCCGGGCTGCGGGGGGCGGGCACTTCCGGCCGGCCGCGCTAGGATTGGCCGGCCGGCCAGTCACGGGGCAGGAGAGACGCAGAAGTGCCGGCAATGCCGGACCAGACTCGGGGGCGTTCCCGGCGTCGCGTGACGTCGGCAAAAGGGAAAGAATGTCAGGAACGCCCCCGTGTCTGGTCCGGCATTGACGGACAGGCCCCTCGTCCAATGGCAAGGCTCCGTTTACGGAGCCAGCCAATCAATGACGAGGGCCGACCCAAAGCACCCTACAGTTCTCAACAGGATTTCGCCTGCGCGAAAAAGCTGCGCAGAGCGCAGCTTTCGCTAGGCAAAACCTAAAAATGGGGGAAAGTACATGAAAAGTGTGAAAATGGGAGGAGTTAAAGCAGAACAAAAGATTGGGGAGAACTACACTGTTTGCACCTAGCGTATTTCAGTATGTAAACGTGTCTTATTAACCTTTATGTATCATGCTTATGTCAGATCTCTGCACATTATAGAATCAGAAGAATTGTGATATTCAGCTTGGCGCTTTATGACTTTACTTCTGCCAGGTGGGAGCAAAGATTATAAGAATACGAGGTTCCAGCCAATTATTACTAAAGGTGGCACTCATAATGTCACACATTAGGCACTGAAATGTCACATAAACACACTGAAAATGTATAAATGTCACACATGCATAAGCAGGACACTTGGCAGCTATGGTTTTGTAAGCTTGGAATCAATTCTGTGCTGGCACATCTTTGCAACACTAATACCTCAAAATGTGCTCTTTCAATATTAGATTATAAAGCCCATCATAATCATTCACTTCTGTGCCCTTCACCGAACCACCATGTGCCTTTCTTGAGGTGTCCACAAAATGTACCCAGGAATGCTTGGACTCCTTCTTGCTATCCCTAAACCTCCGGTGATATTTCTCCAGGGTCAAAACAAACTTTATGATAAAGGCTTTCTTCATGGGGGCATAGTTCATCTATCTGGTCAGCTAACTCAAGGAAAAGCAGTGTATATCTCCCTGGAATAGGCATTTCCTTCCACAAACTGCCCCCCCCCCCCAATCTTCCTCCGGGACTGTGTGCATACACTGGGCCCCCTCATATGTTGCACAACACTTATGTTATGTTGATCTTTATAGCGCACTATTCACCCATGAGGGTCTCCAGGCTCTTTTGCAGGTGTGTAGGCATCAGGTTCTCGATAAGAGCCAGGTCTTCCAACTACTTACGGAACTCCAAAAGTGAATAGGAGGCTCTGATGTTCTGTGGGCGGTCTTTCCATGTTTTAGGTGCGATGTAGCAGAACAAGCAATCTCTTGCTCTGCTTTTAGGAATGCGGGAGTGTGTGCAAGTAAGATAGAGGAAGAACATAGGTGTCTGGCAGGCTGGTGAAAGTGTATGCTGCTGTTTAGGTATGCTGGCAGTGTTGTGAAAGGCTTTGTATATGTAAGTGAGGTGTTTGAGTTGGCTGTGTTTGTGAATGGGGGGCCAGTGGACCTCACTGAGGTGGTGTGAGATGTGGGTGCGGCGTGGGAGTTTGAGTATGTCTTGCAGTGGCGTTCTGGATGGTCTGAAGTCTGTGTAAGAGCTACTTGGAGATTCCTATGTAGAGTGCATTGCAGGTGTAGAGTCTGCTTGTGATGAGTGCTTGCATGACGGTGCATCTGGTGTTCTCTGGCAGCCTCTTGAACATCTTTCTTAGCATAGGTAGTATGAGGAAGCAGACATTGCTCACTGTGTTGTCTTGGGCCATCATGTTGAGTTTGTTTTCAGGGATGAACCCCAAGATTTTTGTCATGGTCAGTGGGTGCTGGTGCTAGGTCTGTCAGCTACTATGTGGTGTCTAATGGGGAAGTCCTGTTTTTGAAGACCATTACTTCCATCTTGTTGGAGTTGAGCTTCAAGAAGTTGGTTCTTATCCAGTCTGCTACCATGGTCAGGCAATTGGTGAAGCTGGCTCTGTTGGTGGTTGTCTTGTCTGTCAGGGAGGGGATGAGTTGGGTGTAGCTAGCATAGGAGAAGAGGGCAATGCCTTGGGATTGGATGATGTTGATGAGTGAGTCATGTAGACATCAGAGTAGAGCTGAAAGATGATCCCTGGAGGGCTGCGAAGATCAGGCTCCTGGTGTCCGATGTTAAAGGTGGCAATCTGAATTTTGGGTTCTTCCTGTGAGAATTAAGAAGATCCAGTTGAGTGCAGGTCCTTGGGCACCGAGCTTCCGATGAGTGTATTGTGGTGGACCATGTTGAATGCCATGGTGAGGTGAAGCAGGGTGAGTGCTGCTATCTCACCTCAGTCCAGGATGGTTCGGATGTTGTCAGTGGCTGTGATAAGTGCTCTTTTGATGCTGTGGGTTTTTCTGAATCCTAATTGAGTGTTGTCCAGTAGGTGATGTTATTCAAGGTTGGTTTTGAGTTGCTTATTAATGGCCATCCCTACCACTTTGGCTGGGTAGGGGAGTAGGGTGATAGGATACAAGTTGCGCAGTTGGCTGGGTCGGTCGAAGGCTTCTTGAGAAGGGCCTTGACTATTGCATGCTTCCAGTCTTCGAGGAATATGGCGAATGTGTTGGAGGTGTTCATGATGTGTTTGAGGGTGTGCTGATGGTTGATACTCCAAGGTTGTAGACGTGGTGGAGGCATTAATCTGTTGGGGTGGATGATCTGCTTTATCGTTGCTGCATAATTTCAAGGAACTTTGCAGTAATTACGCTAGTGGGAATTACACCCGTTATACCTACCCCTACTTTGCAGGTGCAGGTTTTGTTTTAGCTTTTATGTTCTTTAGTTTCAATTTAAAAAAAAAAATCTTTTATGTCGCCAAAGCTTAACAGGAGGCTAGCGAAGTAGCCCTTGGAGTCCACTGACTGATTCTTTGCATGAGTAGGAGCATGTCTTACCTTTGGGGACTCTTACCATGAAGTCAACAGTAAGAGCAAACCTTATCTTTCCGGAGTCCTGTTTTGATCAAGCAGGAGGATCGGGTGCAGTCTTCCTTGGGGCAGTTTTTCGTACTGAGGTCCATAGGTTCAGCTGGTGCAGTCCTTCTTTGGTCTTTTCCAAGTCCAGTAGCATTCTGAGGATGGAAGGCAGGGGTGACACTTTTAGGCCAATTTTGAGTTTCTGGATCAGGAGGACTTCCTAGACAATGGCGCTAAAATTCCCATTGGCAACCCTACCCACTCTTATATAAATTCCCGGGATTGGCACAAAACAATCCCATAGTGCATCTCTTTGCTAACCCTGGGCGTAGTTTGCGAAGTATCACTAAGCGTAGCTACGCGAAGTTCACTTCGCACTACGCGAGCTACGCGTAGCGCTACGTGAACTGCGTAGTGCGCTGTTCGTGATGATTGCACAGTGCCGGATGTTTGTCCGCACTGTGCAATTATTGAAAACTGCATCTTGTACAGTGTGAGCTGTCTTTTACTGCCGCTTGAGTAGATTTTTACTCGAGTGGCAGCTTTCTCAACGCGGACTGGTAGTTTCTCATTGCGAGCGGTCGCGAGCATACGCGACCACTCGCAATGAGAAATCTGACCTCCCCGTGTTGAGAAGCTCGCCTGGAGGTTTATTTTCCACGCTCGTGATCGGCAACTTGATGTTGCTGATTGCGAACGAGGAAAAAGTCTCGCCGGGATGTCATTTTGCTTGCTCACGGTCGCCAACTTGATGTTGAGGACCGCGAGCGATACAGCGCGGCTCCAGAAATTCTCTGTAAAACCATCACCTTATCCCAAGGAGCTATTCACACATTTCTCGTCAGTGGGGCCCATAACACTACGAGTCACTCATACACAGAATTACCATACTCCGAGGATTCGGTGAAGACCAAAAGAGAGCTTCTGGATTATAGTGGAGTGTCTAAAACTACATTTTATACAATATTTACATCTGCAGTTTATTTCTGATACCATGGTTTGATTTAGGAAAAACATTTAAACCCATCACCATTATTTGTCAATGAATCAGCTAGTAAAAGTTAACTAAAGGACAACAAGACCGGCTTAATTCTCCATTTATTAAATTTTTATTTGGAGACTAAATATCCTAGCATGACCTTTATCTTTTAGTTCTAAAAATTATTTAAATATCACTAACCTAGAAGAAAAGTTTTAAAATTCAAAACATTTAACAGTTTGAAATAAAAAAGCTTCATATTACCAAAGTTTGGAAATGCAGACATCAGCATAAGGACAGAATAGTTCCCAATGAACACCTCCCTATCTCTCTCGATGTTCCCCTCTCAAAGGACTCCGCACCCATTCAAAAGTTAAAGTTCAGAAAAATTTCAAAGTCCCTGCGCCATAGAACAATTGCGCAGTTCGGCAGCATGTTGGGGTGCAAAGATAAAATCGGAAAAGCAAGCATATCTCATCCTTCCAAATGTCCTCCTTTATACCCTTTTTCACTAACTTATCTATCTAAAAGTTGTAACTTTGGAATATTAGACTGTCCGTGATTGGTCTCTTTGGGGGGTGGATGAGCATCACCTCATCACCTTATTGTTCAATTTCCGCAGAGTCGTCGTTATAATTTAGAAAATGGTGTTTCTATTGTTCAAATCATTCCTCTTCCGCTCGTGTCCTTTAATTTGTTATTCAATGGCCTATTCCCACTTTCACGATGCTGACATTCAAAAAAGTTGGCATCTATTCCAATATGTGGGCCACACTGTCCTTGACCCATTCTACGCAGGCACAAGCTGCTCGCGCTTCTCCTCTCATAATTCTGCGCATGCATACATCATCGCTAACTAGGAGTCGCGGTCAGCATCCATCTTTTTTAGACCATATAGGCCACATTCGGGAACTATTATAGAAACAAGCACAAATAAACGTAAATTTGAGAAATAAAGCCCTTCTGTTTACCTCCCTCATACTAAGGTATTCCAATTAGCCGTTACCTAGCTTTTAAGCAACATATAGGCACGGTTTACTCACCAATCTCCATTATTTATGCCACAATAAAACAGACAAAAGCACATTTCATGCAATTTTCAATTAGATTATGACAAATGCATACAGTTTTGAAGTTTTGACAAAACACATTACATAATTAGTAGATTATAGTTCGCAATTACATGCAATTTAGTATCCCACGTGTGTCTGTGTATGTGCACTTTATTCTATGTTGATTAATTTCAAAACCACAGGATTAGTTCATATTACTGTTATTGAGAAGTAAATTCACAAGGGGTATACACATTTGTTTTCCAACCTTGCTCCATCAACTCCCTCCTTTGGTGATTTATCACCAAATAACTCCCAAAAATGTATACATTTTCATCTCAACATGTTTCAAACTCTTTTAATTAGTATAAGTTACACTCTAGTTTCTTCCATTTTCTTTCTGACTTGATAAAGTTTCTCTTTAAACTATTCCATCTCAATATCACCTTTTTCTCGTTCTCTGTCTTGTTTTTCTTCAATTACTTTCTTTAAAGATCTTTTGACATTTCTTCTCTTTCTAAATTGACAACTTAATCTCAAAACTAAGATCGCTATAATTATTACTGTTACTGGAATTCGTACCTTCCCTATAATAGATCTACCTATTTCATAAAACCAATTTTTAACTGCTGAAAAACTTCTACCAAGTTTCTCAAGAACACTATCAACCTCCAGTGGTTCAACTTCCTTATGCAACTCTGTAAGATTTGTAATATATCTCAATGTTTTGACTTTTATCTGGAATGTAGGTACAACAGTGTTGTACCTTTAAAATTTCACATACTCCTTCTTTTGCCAAAATGATGTCTAAAGCAAGTCGATTTTGCATCACCATACTTCTCATAGCACCCATTTCTGGAGGATTAAAAATCCTCCAGCTGTGTCTGTTGATAAACAATCTACTATTGTTGACAATTTTCGAATTCTGTTTACATTACATGATATTCCCACTGCTGGTATCAGTGCTCCAAAAACATCACCTATTATTTCAATCACACTTTCTCCTCTTCTACGACTTAAAGGTGTACCTATTTCATGATATCCATTAGTACCTCTATCTACATGGAAAATTTTTAGGAAAGACTAAGCCGATATAGCAGGACCTGTACCAATGGTCTGGTAATTTGTAATAAGCTTTTGTTCCCACACAAGAAATAAATACCAGGAAAAACTGGGTCATTACCACCTTTAAATCCCCAACCCCCTTTTATGATATAGGTATCCTCACATTGACTCGCTCCCACAAAATAATTGTCATACACAGTGTTATCTCTTCGAATACATAATTTCCCTAATAATGGTGTATCTATGCTTATAGCCACATTTACATTATGTCCCTTGATATTATCATCTGTGAACGTCCACATTGTAGATTTAGTTTGTTTCACTTTTTCCTTCCTTTTGTATTGTTGCCTTCTTTCCTCAACCATATTTAAAAAGACTTTCTCTTCATTTCTCATTTTACAAGTCAAATTATGTTTGAATGCATAATCATGTGTCAATTCTTGTGTTTCTAAAAAATATTCTCCAAAAACTTTAGCCGCTACAATCTTCAATTTAGCAAATACATCATCAGAATCTGAATAATAATACTCTAATTTTCCTGTTCTATAGAATAAACTTGTTAGTACACTACATGTAACCCCATATGTTAATACAAGGTGATGATAAGTAACACCCTCAGACACAGATGCTGGCAACTTCACACAAACATAACAGTTGCTGGCATCCATTGTCCTCACATACTCAGATAGTAATCTTGAAAATGTGTTCCTTGAAAAGTCGCTTATAGAGTTATCTTGATGAATTTCAGGCCTATTCACATGCAATTTTTCAATTTTGAAATCATTATTCTTTTCCTTCATGCTCTCATTTGCTTTCAATTTTTCAAAGTCTGGTCCAAAAGGAATAATAATAGCAAGAATCAACCATACTAACATAAATAACCCAGTACATAATACCCACATTCTCTACCATTTTCTAAAAATAGAACACTTAGATTGGGTTACTTCATTAGTAGCCATTCTTTTTTTTTTACACTGTGATTTTCACAATCTTTTTACCTTTAAATTGTCTCTCCTTTATCTTTGTTTACACTTACAATGTTCTTTTCAATCAAAAATCCTAAATTTTATTTCATATATGGTTTTCTTCTTCACAGTTTTCCCAAAAACCTTTCAAATATTTATTTTCCTTCTTTGGGTCACAGTTTACTCACTGTCTTTTTCTACACCTTGGCAACTCAAGATTTCTTGGCTGCTATTCACTTCACTTATTGGAGGCAATAACATGTAGGTCCACTCAGGTGACTTATATTTTTGATTTGGTCTCCTCACTCTTTTTGGCCTTTGTGCAATCTCTATTTTCTTTCCCAACAACTCTTTTTGACTGGTTATTTCATTTACTTGATCCTCTGGTACTTTTTTTTATCAACCAGTTTAATTTTCAGTCCATCAGATCTTTGAGGCCAATTATCTCCTTTTCGAACTCTCTTTATTTCAGGTTCAACAGTGTTTCGTTCCACTCTCCAAGCTCTTTTTCTTGAACTTCTCCTTAATTGATTTTCATCATCCCTGTCATCAGCCTCAGTTTCAGATCTCTTTTCAGTTTTATTTATAGTAAACTTTATAAGATCCGATTGTTTCTCTAAACCTATTTTCTCTTTGGTCAGTTCTTTCACTCTGTTAGCAACTTCTCCATAGCTGGTACTTGGAAGCTCATCCTAATCGTGAGTTATTTCCCTTTCACCAGTTTCGAGATTTCGGTTCCTGCTTTCAGAGCTTTCAGACTGTCCTTCAGTACCTTCTTGATTACCAATTTTATTTTCACTTATTTCAGTGTCCTTACTGGTATCAGTTTCTACCAAATCTCGGTTTATGGGTCGATCTTCAAAATTTGGTATTTCAACAATTTCACTTTCTCCTTCAGATGCAGAGCTAGTATCTGATATCTCCAGATGTCGACCAACAGGTCGAGCTTTAGTTTCTGGGTCTTTTTCTGGTTCACCTTCACAGTCTGAATCAGTAGTGCTTTCACCCTCTTTCTGTGGGTTTTCAGGCTCAGGCACAGGGATGGTGGGACCGGCAGGCATCCATCTCTTTACTCCAGCACATTTAACTGCAGTCGTGCTGACCAGAATGACTTGTCTGGGCTTTTGCAAGCGAGGCACTAGACAGTTTCTTCTCCTGTGAACTTTTATCCGAACCCAATCTCCTGGGACTAGATCATGAGCTGGATGTTTCTCTTTCGTCTTTGCCTCAGTTCCCACCTGATGGAACACAGAAGTGACCACGTCAGACAGATTTTGGCAGTAATCCAGTATGATATCATCATTAATAGTCAACAGTTTATCAACTGGCACAAATGCTTGTCTAATCACTCTTCCCATCAAAATCTCATGAGGACTTATCCTGTCCTTTAGTCAGGTATGCTACTCAAGGTCATTAAAAACAAGTGGCAGTGTATCGGGCCATTTCAGTCCTGTGGCCAAACACATTTTTGCAAATCTGTTTTTTGTTGTTACATTTACTTGTTCAACTACCCCAGAAGCCTCTGGTCTGTAAGCACAGTGTAACTTCTGACGAATGTCCAGCGCTTCACAAATCATTTGCATTAATTCATTGTGAAAATGTGTTCCACGATCTGTCTCAATAGTTACTGGAAAACCGTAACGTGGTATTATCTCACGCAACAGTTGTTTTGCAACAGTTACTCCATCGTTTCTCCTGGTTGGAAAGACCTCCACCCACCAAGAAAACAGACAAATGATCACCAGTGCATATCGAAGTCTGTTACAAGGTGGAAGTTCTATAAAATCTAATTGCATCCTGGTAAATGGACCCCCCTCCCGTCCTATGGTTCCCAAACTCACAACTGTTTTTATTTTTGGGTTCCATTGCTGGCAAACAAGAAATCTCTGGCACAGGCTTTTAGCAATCATCCTAAACTTAGGATTATACCATGTCTGTCTGAACATCCTGATCATAGAGTCCCTCCCAATGTGAGCTTGACCATGGTACATTCAGGCCATATTTGAAATCATGTTATCAGGCATTACTGGTCTTTCATCCTTGAAAAACCCAAATTTCATCTTCTTCTCTTTGTCGACATCCTGCTTTTAACCAGTTATCTTTCCCTTTTTCACTGGCTCCTTCCTGCATTTGCCTCACTTCCTGCCATGTCTCAACTCCTATGGTTAGCATTAAAGGACTTGAAACATGTTCAGTTTGTCTATCCCGATTTATAGATTCAAGGTTTTTGGCTCAGTATTTTGCAATCAAATCGACATACCTATTACCTCTGGTAATGTAGTCATCTCCTTTCTTGTGAGCTGCACATTTCACGACGGCAATTTTATCAGGTAATTGAATTGCATCAATCAATATTCTCACAAATTCAGCATTTCTAATGGGGGCACCTGCCGAAGTCATATAACCTCTTTGGGACCACAGTTGACCATAATCATGGACAACCCCAAATCCATACTAACTGTCAGTCACTATGGGGACCCTTATCTCTTTTCCCAGCTTGCATGCTCGAATCAAAGCAATCAACTCTACTATTTGAGCAGAACAAATTCCTTTCAGACAAGATGCTTCTAGGACATCTGCCACTGTACATACAGCATATGCAGCGCTCAGAGCACCTTCATCTGTTCTCAAACATGAGCCATCAACAAACATTACATAATCAGATTCAAGCAATGGTTCATCTTTGATATCAGGCCTTGGTTTAGTACAGTATTCAAGAACATCCAAACATTTGTGATCAACTTAATTTCTTACTTCCACATCCATAACATCAGGTAGAAGTGTAGATGGATTTACATTCACACACCGTGAAATAGTTACATTGTCTGTACCTAGGATTGTTTTCTCATATTTTGTCATTCTGTTATTAGTGAGGTACTGTGTTTTTGTCCTGGTGAGGAGAGTCTCCACTGAATGAGGTACCTATACTCTCAAGGGAAATCCCATCACTATGCCTTCACTTTGTTCCAGACTCACACTTGTGGCAGCTACTGCTTTTAAACATCCTGGCAATGCCCTTGCAACGGGATCGAGAACAGCAGAGAAATATGCAATTGGCTTTCTTAGTTTTCCATGTCTTTGACTCAAAACTGATAATGCACATCCTTTTCTCTCACTGCAATACAGCTCAAATTATTTTTCATAGTCAGGCATTCCTAATGCGGGTGCTTCACATAGGTTAGTTTTCAATTACTCAAAAGCTTCCATTTCGGCTTTATTTAATTTTATGGGATCTTTTACATCTGCCTTTGTCAACTTCTGTAAAAGTTTGGCTATTAGCGAGAATCCACTAATCCATTGTTGACAGTATCCTACCATTCCAAGAAACATTCTCACCTGTCTCTGTGTTTTTGGAGGTTTCATTCCTTTTATCATTTTTATTCTTTCTATAGTGACTTGTCTAATTCCTTTAGCAATCTTATGACCTAAATATTGTACTTCCTTCTGACAAAACTGTAATTTCGACTGAGACACTTTATGCCCTTCTTCTGCCAAGTCATTTAGCAGTGTAACAGTGTCTGAAATACATGCATCTTTTGTTTTTGATGCCACTAGCAGATCATCAATGTATTGCACGAGAACTGATTATCCAGGCATACTTAAACTTTCCAATGATTTCTTTAGTAATTGATTAAAGATAGATGGACCCTCAGAATACCCCTGAGGAATTCGACACCATGCCAAAATACGGTCTCCAAATCAGAATTCAAATATTGTCTGGCTCTCAGGATGTAATGGAACAGTAAAGAATGCATTACATAAATCAATGACTGTGTACATTTCTGCATCATGTGGAATTTGGTATACAATTACTGCTGGGTGTGGAAGTGGAGGTTGTGGCACCTGACTTTGCTGTTTAACTACCTGCTGCTGTGGCGATGGCTGTTGAATTATCTCATTCTGCACCTGTGGCTTCAATGATGTATTTTCGGGGTCAACCTTCAGTGGATAATTACACTCTTTTCTCCCATGCCCTATCCTGCCGCAATTATGACATGGATTCTTCTTCTTTAGCTCATCTATATTTCCCGTTAAATTTGGTTTACGGAAATTTCCCTTCATTCTGTTCTGATTTCCTTCTGTACTTTTATTTTCTAATTGAGCTACTTGATGTTCTGCAACCTTCACTTGTGCCCACATTGCTTTCTCTTTAAGCTTTCTTTGTTTTTACCTCAATTTCATCACTACAGTATTTTGCATGTCTCAAAACTTCATCAACTGAGCAGGATTGCCACCCCATCAAATTCTGATTGATCATGTCCCCTATTTCTGGTCTTAATCCAAACACAAAGCGATATACAAAATGACTCATATCTTTTTCATTTAAATCTTCATATCCACTGTACTGTTTAAACGCTAATAACAGTCTCTCATAAAATGCATGTACTGATTCTTTTGGTTCTTGCAATGTTCTGTCAATCTTTACACAATCTGTCTCTTTTGGTGGGATTTTATTTTTCAGAAATACTATTACTTGCTCATATTTTCGCATTACTTCAGGTCCAGGAGCACCTGTTACTTTATCTCGTGGATATTCAGTTTTAGGCCAATCCACAGTTATTTTGCACTCTGACCTTAAATCTGCTGGTACCACTATGTCAAACAATCCATCTAAATCTTCCCATAATACCTTTGACACTTTCACAAATCCACCCACTTGTCCATACCATTCTGTGTTTTTTTTCTTAATCTGGGAAAATCATACGTAAATGATAATATATCCTGTCTAGTCCAAGGAACATGTACATATCCGCCACCTGGTATTTCTCTCATAGGAAATTCATTTATTACATGTTCTTTTTCTCTTACAGGGAATGCTAATGTTGATTTATCACTGCTTTCTTCTCTTTTCTTTGCCCATATTACTTTCCATTTATCAATGTCTCCCCATTTCCTCAACAAAACAATCAATTCTTTTATTTGAGTTATTCTTCCTGCTGTATTCATATTTTCAATATCCTTTTCAGTAAAATCCACTCTATAGGGTTTCTGTAATGCTTTATATTTTGTCAAATCTACATCCATTTCACTTGCTAACCCTTCAAATCAGGCATGCATATTTTTGGTTTTCCAAGTAATGCTTTTACACATAAACATTAAAATCATCATCTTGGTAGGTTTTCAATCTATCTGTTCCAATTGTTACAATTATTAATTCTTCCGTATCAATTTTTTGTCTCTCCACATCTAACGTTTTTGGTTCGTTTTCTTTTACTTTCAAAGTTTTAATCCAATCACTTAATTCCTGTTCTGATGGTCCTACTGGGGTCTGTGATAAATCAATCTTCTCTATACTTTTCTCAGGAGTCACAGAATCAGATTCTGCACCTGTTGGAAACTTATACGGAAGACTTTGATTGAAAGTTAAATCAGGTTGTATCATATGACCAGTACGCCTAACATCTGACAAATCTGGATAAACTTTTTCCCTCACTTTATGTAAACTCTTATTCAAAGGAATAGTTAAAGACGGTTCTTGTATTTTCTGATTCTCGAACACTGGAATTACAGGACCTATTGTTACTGGGACAGTTACAGCTTCTATATTTTTAGTGAGTTCTCGTATTTTCTCAGTTAATTCATTTGTTGAACGTATATATTCAGAAGTACTTGGTTGCTCTTCAATTTGCCTCTCTACTCTAATCAATTTTTTTCTTGTTTCATCGCTTTGCTTGGGTGTACCAGTAAATCTAGTTTCTATTAATGGAGCATTAGAATTGTATCTCATTTCTGCTCTTTCCGGAAGACCTCTGAAATTTGAAAATTGTCTTGGGGTATCTGCAAACCTATCCTCCATTGGTGGAGCATTTGGGGTCGTACTTATAGAACTTGGTTGATATGGTGGTGGTCTTCTATTTAAAATCTCCTCCAGCACTGTATCCTCTGATTCACAATCCTCATAACCTTTCCCTCCTGTCTCCACATTATTTCTCTTTTCCATGTATTTTCGCCCTACCCCTTCATCAACCATTCTAACTGGATACATCCCATAGCACATATTAGCATTTCTCCTTCTCCGCATTCTATTCTCATGAGTTTCTCTCCAAAATCCACGAAATCTATTCTTTGGTTCTATGTAATCTTCAACCCTTTCTCCCTCCAAATCATGCATTTCTTCTTCCCCTCACCATCATGCTTCAAACTGAGTCGGTCTAGGTCTTGGTTCAAGCTTCATCATTTTGTCTCTCAAATTTCTTAATACTGCACGACTGAAAGATCCTACTTCTGGGAAAGCTAATGCACCATCATGTTTGGTCTATCTGTCCCAATTCTCTAACCATATGTATGTATGGTAGCCATATTTTGTCACCACGTATGATGCAGGCGTTTTAGGCGGAGGAAGCAATTTTCCCTCGCTTGTCTCAATTATCTTATCCTTTTTAAACACATTTTTAAATTTTTGAAACCATGAAGATATTTCTTTCTGCGCTCCATAATAAAACTACATTTTTCTATTAATTTCCTGTCTTTCAAACGATCGCGCACTCTACCGTAAACTGTTTCGTAACACCAGCCTATCACAGCGCGGTTCACACTAACGCACCAATTAGCACAAGATACGTTTCATTAGTGCTTAACCAATTATTTTGCTGCTTTCACTGATGCACCAAACAGTGAACAATGTTCCCTCGAGACCTATATAGTGAAAATAGTACCACTTCTATACTTTTACTTTTGTTATTTTACACAGTATACGGCAACATCAACTTTTTTTTCCCATTTGTATTTTTTATTCTGATATTTTTTATAAATTTTTCTGAGTACAAAAGTCACATTTATCAATTTATCATTTATAACATATACGTTTCCTGAAAATCATTTGATCAAATACACAATAATTCATTTAAGACAATAAAAACATTTTTGTCTACCGTGCAGAAAGGAAAACATACTTGAATACACCAATAAACATAACCACACACTAACTCACTCATTCATACTACATTCACTCCTTTTTCTGCGTCTGAGGGATCGCAGATAGATACGCGATTTTTTTACGCAAGGTCGACGCGTTTCGGTGGTATAAAACCACCTTCCTCAGGACCTTCTGGCAGAAAAGACAGATACTCTTTGCACAAAAATAATCACTGCACGGTATAATATCTGTAACAATAAGAAAAATATATATTTGTAACATGCATTTTTACAGATTTAAACAACAAAATTTTAATCTACGAACCACACTTTCAGTTGCCCTGTGTAGTCAAAACAGACCGACATTTCATTTTTACAAAAAAGATTCAATACTTTATTTCATGCATAATTGGCGCAACTCCAGTAAGACAGTACCAATCCTTAGCTACATTCAATTATAGTTTGTCGAGATGTAAACCAACCTTAAAAAGAGTCATAGAAATAGAAAGAGAGAAAGAAGAGGAAAGATCTCGTAGGCTTCCTATCTGGCTCACGCCTATCATTATAGAAGCTTAAATGTCATTTATATACTAGGATTATGAGAATCCGATTTTACGCTAAATTCAAAAATTAGGTCTTACAAAAATGTGATCATCTTTTCTTACCCGCAATATTTTGGAGTGGAGACCTGCTTCAGTCAGCTAGTCTCAACATAAACACACAAAGTTCTTGGGGCGAGCCTACATTAGGTTAGAAATTTGTTCTATATCAATGCATATTAATGAAAGATAGTAACAAATCTAAAAGCTGTTATACACTAAACCCAGCTTACCATGCCTTAAAAACATCTATTCTTTAATCATATGTAGACCTCGGGTTTTGTCTTTGGTTCTTCCTTTTTCTCAAAAAGCCAAATTTTTCTGTAAAGAACCAACAGTTTTCTCAGGCATATGTATAATTAACTAAAGATTATTGATTAGAGAAGAAGACTCTAATACTAACCTTTTTGTCGCTCTCGTGTCCACAAAATTAGGGGCTTCCTTTTGTAATTATTGTATTCTGATAGATGTATTGTATCTGTAAATAACAGAATAATAACCCTTTAAACGAGTGTGTCCTGAACTGCAGTCTGTTTCTTAAAATCGGCTTAAGAATTTGTTAGCCTATGACTTCCCATATATATCCGCATGCTTTAATATTAACGAGTGATAGTACCCCCCGTAAATTTGGAAGAACAGCGTCACTCTCTTTCCCTCGATTGTAATGAAGTAAAATTTAGAACTGGCTTACTAGCTTTTTTGCGTGTTGTTGTACTTCCCGAATCCGTTGATATCTCCTCTTCACCTTCTCTTATATCTATTATTTGCAATGTTATTTCTTTTAGGTTGAACACGTCTGTCCTGATTTTAAGTCGCTGTAATCAATAATAGGATATCAGATTTAGTCACTACTCAGGTACAATCTATCTCTTTATTTGGTGAAAAAGCGTGTTGGGCTAGCAGCCTGCCATTCGAATTTAGTATTAAACGGACCTCTTACACTCGGATAGACATGGGGGCAAAACGTCCCCCTACACTCAACTCATATAACTTGGGCCATGAAACATCCTATTTTAATTTTGGGTTAAAGGAATCCCCTAATGACCCCGTTAGACTTGGAGCCAGCGCATAGCACTCTCTAACCATGCTTTACCGACCCGAAGTTAGAATTGACTTACCAGTGCTCAAAATCCCGATTCCAAAGGTGTATCTTCATCACAACGCGCGGACCGAAGAAACTATCGTTCGCATTTCTTTTTAAATACCCGTCGGATGGCGCCAAAGTGTTTTTAGTCATGTGACCACCATATTGGTCGCCATTGTTAAGTGGTTTTCAAGCACAAGCCTGCCTTCGTTTGTTGAAATAATTTTATTATTTTTGGTAAAAGAACCGTTCTTTTGGTCCTCGTTTTGTATTTAATCAAACACAAAATGGAAAAAAATTTTTAGGGGAACTATCGTGCTATTGAAAACAGTTACGATATGTATCTGATGTGGGTCACGTGAGCGCAGATCTGGCCGCCATTGTTAAGTGGTAGCTATTCTACAATAATTTTATGCTGAAATCACACCTTTATTCAAACATCACATATAGATTTATCAGTCATCCTACCGATTGTCGTGGTGTAAGATTGTACATCTATTTATTCTTTATTGTTTGTCCGTAGGTCTGGAAGGTCTGACATACCACTTCTAGGGCGAGACAGATTGTTTTAGCGCCATTGCTAAATGGTGTAGGTACCTCGACGACGGGCCAGGCTACAGTAAACCACAAAGCGTGAATAACTCCAATCATTACCGTATTTATAACGGAATCAGCGCGTGTATCTCTGCATACCAATATATACAGGAACCCTGAGTTACAATAATGGACAAAACCATAAGAGGTATTTTACAAGGTTCTATTTAAAATAGTTTACTCACTATATATGATGTAAATAGGGAATCACACGTCCAAAGCCTTATGAACCTATCATGGCTACTCCCTGCATTATATATAGTCTTACCCACGCAACCTATTTGGCCCATTTTGTTGTAATGTCTTACTATCTTTTTATACTAATCATATTGGACAAAATAGAGAGGGGCTATATATTGGCCAAATTGGACAAAACGGAGGCCTATTCTGTCACATACCACGATATATTTTCATTGAGGCCTTTCTTGACACTATCAAAGAAAAAAATCCAATAACATTCTCTTTTCTTCCTTGTTCTCTCAAGTGATTCCCCTTTCCTGCATTGAATTTTTTCTAAAATACACCATTTGAGTTCTATTTCCTTGTGCTTTAAATCCAAACAGTGTTGGGTTAAGGGGGCTGTTATTTTACTGGTTCTCACTGACGATTTATGCTCACTAAATCGTTGTCTAAATTCTCGTCCTGTCTCGCCTATGTATGGAAGGCCACAGGGGCAGACAATATAATAGACGATGTTCTTACTTCGACAGTTCGTGAATGATTTTAAAGAGATAGTTATATTGTTATGTTGGAGGTCATTCCCAACAATCGCGGAATCACATGCGTGGCAATTGCCACATCTATGATTCCCTCGAATGATGTCGCCACTTGTCAGGGTGGTTTGTTTCTCAACTGAGTTATTCCTGGGTCTAGTGTGGACCAGCCGGTCTCTAAGATTCCGATTTCGCCTATATGTGACCAATGGTTTTTCTAAGGTGGTTTCGTTATCTACTTCAAGAATACGCCAGTTTTTGTTAATTATATTCTTTATTTTATAGTTGAGAGTAGAGTGATTTATGACACAAACGATCTTATCCTGAGTTTTGTCTCTCTTGTTTTTGAGTAGGGCATCTCTGTCATAAAATCTCGCCCTTTTAAACGCTTGGCGGACTAATCTGTGTGGGTATCCCCTTTCAGTTAGACGCTCTCGTAAAGATATACTGTGGTGATCATAATCAGCAAGGGAAGTACAATTGTGTCGGGTGCGAAGGAATTCCCCGAAGGGGATAGAGTCCTTCTGGCAGTGAGGGTGAAAACTCTCAAACTTTAAAATGGTGTTTTTCGCAGTAGGTTTCCGAAAGAGACTTACTTTCAGATGACCATCACAACCTTCAATTACAATGTCCAAATATTCAACTCTTGTGTCACTGTAATTCGAAGTGAATTTAAGATTATTGTCACTGGCATTTAACCATTTGATATATTCTTCCAGTTGAGTTTCATTGCCGTGCCATATAAAGAATATATCATCTATGAAACGTCTCCATTGCGAGACGTTCTCATAGAAAGGGGCATCTATATTATAGATATTCTTTATTTCCCATTCGCCCATATATGTATTAGCCACAGATGGGGCACAAGAAGCACCCATACTGGTACCCTTTATCTGTTTAAAAAGGGTTCCCTCGAACTCAAAAAAATTGTTCAAAAGTACAATTTCCAGACACTGAATGATAAATTCATCTGGCCTGTTATTGGGACAAAAATGTTTTTATTGTCTTAAATGAATTATTGTGTATTTGATCAAATGATTTTCAGGAAACGTATATGTTATAAATGATAAATTGATAAATGTGACTTTTGTACTCAGAAAAATTTATAAAAAATATCAGAATAAAAAATACAAATGGAAAAAAAAGTTGATGTTGCCGTATACTGTGTAAAATAACAAAAGTAAAAGTATAGAAGTGGTACTATTTTCACTATATAGGTCTCGAGGGAACATTGTTCACTGTTTTTTGCTTTTGTTGCTCCTCTCGTTCCCTGACCTGCGAAGTAAATATAGAGGGGGTCCCATATATATGTTAATTCACTGATGCACCAATCAGCCCTTCCTCTGTCGTGGTCACGTGGACCAATCCCAGCGCAACACTTTTGACGTCAGGCCTGCTCCGGCTTCTGCAGCTTCGACTGACCCCTCCTTTACAAAATGTATTGGCACACTGTATTTACACGTCTATACAGCAAAACCAGTTAGTAACTACATAAAACAACTCCATGTGTCTGTTTCGTTAAAACCAAAGTGATAGTTTTCTCAATTACACAAGTATTCTGTATTTCCAGTAGAGAGCGCTTACCTCTTCTCTACCACAGAATTTTACTTTCTCTGATAAAGTAGCACTTCCCTCTACTTTGCCCTTCTCTCAAGCTTAGGTTAAACTTTATTACTCTCTCCAGGTAGAGTTTTAAGACAGAATACGCAATGATCCCTCTACTCAGACCCAAGATTTCACAGGTTGCCCCGCTATGTATTCACCACTTTTACACGTAAAGGTCCCTAAATTGTAACATACGATGATGTCACCAATTTGAAACAGACTATGTGATGTGTGACTTCACTTGCCACACTTCCTCTGCCTGCAGACAGAGTGACCAGCTTCCCACACTTTCTGGAAGCCTTTTCCAGACTACATATAACGCAATACAAACTCAACAGATGTTAGTCATAAATTCTGTACACCAAAATTCCATATACTCTACTCTATACATAATATATCCCAGTCAACCTATAGCAACCTATGCTCTGCTACCACGTAATATACTGATACAGCGCGGTTCCAGAAATTCTCTGTAAAACCATCACCTTATCCCAAGGAGCAATTCACACATTTCTCGTCAGTGGGGCCCATAACAATGCGAGTCACTCATACACACATTTACCATGCTCCGAGGATTCGGTGAAGATCAAAGCAGAGCTGCTGGATTATTGTGGAGTGTCTAAAACTAAATTTTATACATTATTTACATCTGCAGTTTATTTCTGATACCATGGTTTGATTTAAGAAAAACATTTAAAACACCCCACCATTATTTGTCAATGGATCAGCTAGTTAAAGTTAACTAAACGACAACAAGACCGGCTTAATCCTCCATTCATTTAATTTTTATTTAGAGACTAAGGCCCGCCATCCCATCGGTAAAAATGACCGCCCGCCTTAAGGGTGGGGGTCCCGATGTATGCATTAGGATGCACCCGCCACAGTGGTGGACGCATCCCTCATTTTTAACATTGTGGCGGGCGGTGCTCACTGCACCGCCCGCCACTATGTTAAAAATGTATGCATGCATTTGCATACACGAAGCGGCAGGCATCACGCGGTGCCTGCTGCTTCGTGTATGCAACTGCTGGGGGGTACCACAGGTACCCCCCGTGTGCACCCCCACCCCCACCACTCCTGGGGGCCCCCCACAGGGGGCCCCCAGAGTGAAGACCGCATGCATTTCTGTGGCGGCATCTCTTTTGTCCCATACTAATATGGCTGGCAGTGTCTATTAGACACTGCCGCCATATTAATCCTTTTCCACCCTGGGCGTAGGCGACCAGGGTGGAAAAGTGGCAGACAGTCTTTCCGTCTGCCACGGTCCCACCCGCCATACTAATATGGCGGGGGGAATTCAGTTGCCGGTGTCTGGCGGATTGCCCCAGCCTGGCTGAGGCAATCCGCCCGACATCCTAATGGGCCCTATAATATCCTAGCATGACCGTTATCTTTTAATTCTAAAAATTATTTAAATATCAATAACCTAGAAGAAAAGTTTTAAAATTCAAAACATTAATTTATTAGCATAACAGTTTGAAATTAAAAAGTTTCATATTACCAAAGTTTGAAAATGCAGACATCAGCATAAGGACAGAATAGTTCCCAATGAACACCTCTCTATCTCTCTTGATGTTCTCCTCTCAAAGGACTCCGCACCCATTCAAAATTTAAAGTTCAGAAAAATTTCAAAGTTCCTGCGCCATAGAACAGTTGCGCAGTCCGGCAGCATGTCGAGGTGCAAAGATAAAATCGGAAAAGCAAGCATTTCTAATCCTTCCAAATGTCCTCTTTTATACCCTTTTTAACTAACGTATCTATCTAAAAGTTGTAACTTTTGAATATTAGACTGTCCGTGATTGGTCACTTTGGGGGGTGGATGAGCATCACCTCATCACCTTATTGTTCAATTTCTGCAGAATCATCGTTATAATTTAGAAAATAGTGTTTCTATTGCTCGAATTATTCCTCTTCCGCTTGTGTCCTTTAATTTGTTATTTGATGCCCTATTCCCATGTTCACGATGCTGACATTCGAAAAAGTTGGCATCTATTCCAATATGCATGTCACACTGTCCTTGACCCATTCTACACAGGCACAAGCTGCTCGCGCTTCTCCTCTCATAATTCTGCGCATGCGTACATCATCGCAAACTCGGGGTCGCGGTCAGCATCCATCTTTTTTAGGCCATTTAGGCCACATTCGGTAACTATTATAGAAACAAACACAAATAAACGTACATTTGAGAAATAAAGCCCTTCTGCTTACCTCCCCCCATACTAAGGTATTCCAATTAGTCGTTAACTAGCTTTTAAGCAACATATAGGCACAGTTTACTCACCAATATCCATTATTTATGCCACAATAAAACAGACAAAAGCACATTTCATGTAATTTTCAATTAGATTATGACAAATGCGTACAGTTTTGACAAAACACATCACATATCTAGTAGATTATAGTTCGCAATTACATGCAATTTAGTATCCCACGTGTGTTTGTGTATGTGCATTTTATTCTATGTTGATTAATTTCAAAACCACACGATTAGTTCATATTACTGTTATGGAGAAGTGAATTCACAAGAATATACAAAAATGTTTGTTTCCAACCTTGCTCCATCACGAGCAAGCAAAAAATGACCGCTGCACTTCGCTACGCCACGCTACCAGTGTTTGCACTGAGCTACGCGCAATTTGCGTAGAGCGAAGTAGTGCAAACTACGCGAGCGTAGCGTAGTGCTTTGTCCAGGCTTACTCTTTGCCCAAATCCAAGATGTTGGGTCCCTTCTTCACTGTGTCACAGTTATGGGCTCACCCATGAGCTGAGTCCAGTATAATGAGCCACTCCTCCTGAAAAACTGGTTCTGCAATGGGATTTCCCCACTCTAGAAGCGGAGCCATCCTATCTATCTTCATAAAGGCAAGGACAGGTGTCTGATAGATTCACATCAGAGGCAGCTACCACTTTGAAGCTGGGCCATCTGTGGCCACAGTCCTCTGGCCACCCTGGCAGAGAAGGTCGCACCTTGTGTTCGTTGTTCCTGGGAGTGCTTAATAGATTCTGGCAGGAGGGAAGCAGGCTGTCTCAGGTGACAACTGCTGTAGTTAATCAGGAATGGCGACTAGCACCTTAGGTAAAGAAATTGGTGGCTTTCTAAAGTCACCTTTGTATCAAAAGTTACTATAAATCTGACCTCAGCAATAAGTCAGATTTGATGTAGCAATTCATTTGACTCCTAAAGGTACTTTATGTGGTAATCCTAAATAGACGTTAGCACTTAGCGAATGGGCTACTGTAAATGCATATTAGCCAATGAGACTACCTGCTTTGAAACAGTTAAAACAACCATTGTGAGTTTTCACTGTCAGGATTTGTTAAACACCAAATAAACACATCCTTCTTTTTAATATCCTGCATTCTGCCTCAGGGAAGGCATACATATTAATATAAATATCAACATCAATATTAATATTAATAATAATATTCATATTAATATTGAAACTGAAGGTTTGGACCTGGTAAAAGGATTATTTTGAATGCCCAAGAACCTAAAGCAACTCAAATCATTTAGTTCACATACATATGTTAATGAAAAAGAAATTAATCAACAGAAGGGGCTCCAGGAAAAATACATACAGGGTGCAAAACAAACATCTTTTGTATTATTTGGTTTTAAATTCTTGTTGAACATTATAATGAAAATATAAATGCTTTTGAGCCAATATATTCTTTAAAAAACAAAAAACAAATTTACAACACACATCTACTTCTTTTGCATAATCTTTCATTCAAACAACACCACACCTAGAAAAGCAGAGTACATATGATATATGCAAGAATGGAATTGTCATTAGAACAACAAAGTTTGATTTGGTAACCAGGAGACAATACAATCCTTATTTCATTCTGTTGAATGGAGTTCTTTTAAATAAAACTTTGTGTGGCTTTGTTAAATTATTTACGTACGTTTCAGCATAACGCCTTCTTCTGGAAAACACGTGCTAATGGCACTCAAGAGTACCTGCAGATATAAATAACACAAGCAATGAATGAAGCCCTCTACTATCACATCAGAATCGAATGCCAAAGATTATTAAAGAGATACCACAGTTTATTTACTCTTTGCTTCTCAATTTACAGCCACATCCAAAGAACTACGTTGTTCCATTCATGCATCGGGTGGCATTTGGTATCATCTTAGTAAGCACCTCCGACCGTAGGTATTATGAGCAAATTAATTAGGATAGTACTTGTTCCTATCCCTCATTCTTGTTGAAGGTTGATGGTTTGTTCCTCTCTGTTGCTTTCATTCCAGCTTCTTGTGTGAAGTACATCTTTTTACTCCGGATTAGACTCAGTGCCTTCCACATATATAAATAACCAAAGTGCAGAAGTGCAGGTTGGTGTGAAACATTTCTTCTGAACAACTAGGATAGTTGGTTCCATTCTATCTTTAATTTCTGTTTGTGATTTAGGCACTTTAATAAACCACCAATCTGTTTGGAGCATTAACTGTGCACAGTAGGAGTTTCTTCTTCCCTTTTCTTGGGTTCCTCCTGGTTTCATGAATCTGAACCTGGTCAAAGGGTTTGTTTCGACATCCAGCTTTTTACACTGTGTTCCTCCCTGTGGTGTTGGGCCGTGGTTCTTGGTTACAAACCATGGTATCTCCTTAATAATCTTTGGTATTCTAGTCTGATGTGATAAGAGAGGGCTACATTCATTGTTTGTGTTATATATAGCTACAGGTACTCTTGAGAGTCATTAGCACATGGCTTCCTGAAGAAGGCGTTGTGCTAAAAAAACAAAGATAATTTAACAAAAGCCACACAAAGATGTATTTGAAAGAAATCCATTCCACATAATGAAATAGGTATTGTATTGTCTGCTGATGACCAAATCAGCCTTTGTTGTTCTCCTGACAATCTCATTGCTGTATATATCATATGAACTCCGCTTTTTCTAGGTGTGGGTGGTGTTTGAATGAATAATAAATAATGATGCAAAATCAGTAGATGTGTGTTGCTAATTTCTTTGGTTTTATGAAGCATACATTGGCTCAAAAGTATTTATATTATCATTATAATTTCCAACAAAAATGTAAAACTAAATAATAAAAAATAGGTTTTTATACACCCTGTATGTATTCTTCTTGGAGCCCCTTCTACTAATTAATTTCTTTTTCATCAACATATATATGTGAACTAATTGATTTGAGTTGCCTCAGGTTCTTATACGTTGATTTTATCCCTACCTCACAAACTAGCATTACTAGAAGGGTGTCCCTATTTCATTATGTTGCCATGTTAAGTTGGCTGTTTAAAAGCTTTCCTACTAGGCTGTAACAGCAGACTAGAGCCATGGTTTTACCTTGTCACTGCAGTGGTGGCACAATAAGTACTGTAGTCCATCAGGTTGACACGGGACCAGTAGGTTTATGAGAAGCTCCTAACACTTGAAGAGTGTGTGACCACAGGACGGAGCTCCCTGTCTGGCCCATGATACATTAATAAACCCATAGAGAAGGGTGTTATAAAAACAACCGTACATGGTTTAATTTTTGCATTCCTTCATGTGATTCATTGTATGAGAGAAGTAAGAACAGTAATACCTACTTTGGTGAAAGCCCTGATGAAAGCCGTTGACCATTAGAGGCATATGAGAAGCCTGAAACATAAAGGCTATTCATGAAGTGGATGAATACTTCATTATATCTCATCTAACATCCACATGATAGATATTTAATCATATCTGGGATCCGTAGCTAATAAAGTGGAATATCCCATTGGGGACACCCCAAGATATTTTTAACAGTAATCTGGATCCCAGCAAATATGCAATCAATTTTATCTGAATCCCTGCACATCGGTTGAGTACGCTAAAGTGGTATTTAACTACCTTGGTGTGGCTAGATCACCAGTTATGAAGCACGCCACAATACTATGTGGTAGAGGTGACCTATCCATTTCTTTTGGAGACCGGTGGCTTAAATTAAAGGTCTGGACTAACTGTTCACTTGATGACCTAAATACCTTTTGTGTGCTATCTACATTCCACTAGTTACATTTAGATTACCAGCCCTGGGTACACAGACTACTACTTACCAGGGACACATCGGTTGAGTACGCTAAAGTGGTATTTAACTACCTTGGTGTGGCTAGATCACCAGTTATGAAGCACGCCACAATAGTATGTGGTAGAGGTGACCTATCCATTTCTTTTGGAGACTGATGGCGTAAATTAAAGGACTGGACTAACAGTTAACTAGATGACCTAAATACCTTTTGTGTGCTATCTACAGTCCACTTGTGACATTTAGCTTACCAGCCCTGGGTACACAGAGTACTACTTACCAGGGACATATTATTAAATTAAAGTTGCTAATCAGGTATTAGCCAATTGTACATATCAGAGCACATGCACTGGGGCTGTTCAACAGGGCCAGGTGCACTTCATTGTTGAAAGGCCAGCAGCATCAGTCAGAAAATGTGGGTGATGATCATGAAAAAAGATCCCTTTCTTTACACCACCACTGAATATCAGTGTTAGAAATTGAGGTTTTAGTTGCGGTGAGTGGCTAGCCACCTCAAGTAATAATCACAACACTTGTCAGTGTGAAACCCAAGAATCAGGAAATAAACCTGAGCTCAATTCCCTGGTAGCTATGGCACAGAGCCGGCAGGCTTAACTTAGAGGCGATGATTAACGTATATTTGCAGTACCAAAACTGTAATAAACTCAAAACACACATTAGGAATAATTCCAAACTAATGTATTACTTTTATTATTATTATTATTATTAATATTTTGGGATTGGTATAGTGCAACAGCTACTCAATGAGTGTCCTGGCGCTACGCAGTGGGATCTAATCCCAACTAATAAAGGGAGTTAGAAAGCAGACCCGAAGAGTCATGTGTCGAGGAGTCTTTTGAATATCAGAATGTCCCGAGTGGCACAGAGCTGTAGCGGGAGTGTGTTCCACTCCTTAGTGTCCGGTTAGGAGTAGGAAATGCCTCCACACTTTTTCCCTCTGAATCAAGGAATTACTACCAGTAGGGACTTGGAGGACCAGAATGACTTGACCGGTTGGTAATGGGTAAATAGGTAGGACAAGTACTGAGGACGTTTGCGGTAAAAAGCGCTATGTGTTAGAACTAAGCCTTTGAACCTTACACAATGTTTGATGGGGAGCCAATACAGGTCTTTTAGAGCTGGCTGCATGTGCGGTCTCCTGAGAAATCGCACCAAAAGCCTAGCATCAACATTCTGCACCAGTTGCAGAATAGGAGGTCTGGACCATCAGAAGGTAGGCAGGCAGACCCCAGCAGAGTGAGTTGGTATAGTCCAACCTAGAGATTATCAAGACCTGGGTCACTGTTTTTTGCTACGGGAGGGGAAGAAGGTATAGGAATCTGTTTAGCATTTTTAGCAGGCCAAAGCAGGTACCTGGGGAGCGAAAGAAGCGGTGTCAAATTTCACCACAGACTGCGTGCTACCGTGGGGTGAAATGCCGACATACTTTGGCCAAAGGCCATTATTCAAGGTAGGAAGGGGGCACCCAAAAAGCAATGTTTCTGTCTTGCAGGAATTACACTGGAGGCTGCTATCACATATCCATTGAAACACAGCGATCAGGCATGTCTTGAAATTGGTCAGTGCATTGGGAATTTTTTGATCTAGAGTGAGGAGCCACTGCATATCATCCGTGTAGGACAAAATTGGTACGCCAAAAATTCTATCATGGTCGCTGGACAGGTCTTATACACATTAAACAGTGTTATGTTATGTTAAATGGGTATTTATAAGCACACAGCTACCCCATAGAGTGTCCTGGCGCTGAGGCATGAGAATGAACAGATTAACTATGCAGTGTGACAGTCAGGTTCAGTATTATTGCTGGAACAGCCAGGTTTTCAGTGATGTCCTAAACGCTAGGAGATCTTGTGTCAGTCTTAATTCCACCGGAAGATTATTCCATTTATGTGCCGCCTGAACCTAGAAGGAGCGCCCCCCTATCCGTGCTCGGTGGTATTTAAGGGGGACATGCCAAGTGAAGTGTTGAAGACCTTAGTGTATAGCGAGGGCAATAGAACTGGACTCTCTTCCTGATGTGCCCTGCACAGATGCTGTGGTGAGCCTTAAAAGCCAGAACCATTCCCTTAAATTGGATCCTCTTGCGGATTGGGAGCCAATGCAGGGATTCCAAACATGTGGACATCCGTGCTCTTGGGCTCAGCTTGAGTACTGCTCTGGCTGCTGCATTCTGGGCCACCAGCAGTCTTGATAGAAGATACTCTAGAAACCCCAGATACAGTGTATTCACGTAGTCCAACCTAGCGACTATCATAGCTTGGACTACTGTTTTTCTATGAGTGATAGGTAGGAGAGTCAGGAACTGCTTTTGCATCTTCAGCATGCCAAAGCAAGAGCTGACCACTGCCTGGATCTGATCCTGCATGGAAAGGTTCTCCTCCAACTTCACCCCTATGTTTTTCACTGTTTTGACAGAAGTGGACGGGGGAGACATATCAGCTGGCCACCAATTACACCATACACTGCTAGGGGGTGGCCGAGGAAAATAATCTCCGACTTTTCGGGATTACATTTAAGCTGATTGGCCTGTAGCCAAGAGAACACTTCAGTCAGACAGGAATTAATCTTGTCTCCTTTAAAATCTGAGTCTTTATTGCAAGTGAAGAGAAGCTGTGTGTCGTACGCATACAACACAATTTTAGTTCCATGAGCTTCGGCCAAAGACGCTAGTTGTGCCATATATATAGTAAAGAGGGTGGGTCTCAAAATTGAGCCCTGTGGAACTCCCACCACCAAAGGGATGATGGGGGCCGCAAAAGGCAGGGACCAAACTATTTGCTGTCGGTCCTTTAGAAAGGAGGCAAACCAGTTAAGGACCGTACCCCCAAAGCCGCATTTCTGAAGTCTCGCCAAGAGTCGGTCATGGGGGACGGTATCAAAGGCCGCAGATAAGTCCAGTAATATCAATGCGGCTTTGCCGCCTTTATCTAGCACTTCTTTTATGGCTTCCGACACTTCCAGCAGCGCCGTGTCAGTGCTGAAGTTTGCCCTGAAACCCGACTGACTCTAGTGGAGTATTGAATTTGTTTCGACAAATGCTGTAGTGACCTGGTTCACAACTTTTTCAAAGGCTTAAGAAAAAAAAGGAAGCAGAGATATTGGCCTGTAGTTAGAGGCCAGCAATGGGTCTAAAGTAGTTTTTTTTAATAAGGGTAGAATTTTCGCCCTTTTCCACCTTTCGGGGACCAGGCCCATCTGCGATGACAGGTTAAGGATCCGATTAACCGCAGGATTGATAATCTATTCTATTGATACTATAATGCTGGCCGGACATGGGTCGGACGAAGAGCAAATTTAAGGCCTTTCATAATTTCTAATGGTTTCTCCAAGGGAACCAATGAAAACTGATTCAGGGATTCTTCTCTCACATGAGTTAAGGATAAGTCTGCCTCACCACTATCGCTCAACACCGAAGACGTTCTCGGGAAGGTCTCCTGAATAATTTTAATCTTATCATGGAAATAAGAGGCCAAGCGGTCCGTCCATGCCTCCGTAGGGATGAATGACTTAGCCGCCGCTATAGGAGAGAAGAATTTACTGACTATTCTGAAAATTTCCTTATTTTTGTTCTTTGTTAGTTCAATTTTAGCTGAGAAAAACTGTTTTTTCTCCTCAAGGACTTGTTTATAGTGAGTCTTCAACGCCTGTTTATAAGTAATTTTATCATTAGGGTTGAAGTATTTCCTCCAGGTGTTTACAGATCCTCTTGCTATCTTTAAGGGCAGTTGTATACCAAGGGGCAGAGGACCTTACAGTTTTCACTGGGCGCAAAACAAGGGGTGCAAGTTCCCCAGCCCGAGATAAAGCCAGTTGTCCAGACCCTCTGCATCTGCCTCTAAATCTCCACTAAAAGCTATAGGATGCTTATTAATAACCCTTGGGTTCCAAGGCAAAAGGAGCCCTCATTGTGGAGATTCCACCCCAAGTGAGGAGACGCCCCCACAGCTGTGGGGCCTCATCCACGTGTGCGGAGGCCCTGTGTGAATCAGGTCCAGTGAGTCATCGGCAACTGTAGGCTGAAATCTAAAAGAATTTCTACCTCAAACAGTTCAGAAGTTACAAAAAAACTCCACATATTCCATGCAGCAGCAGACCATTCGTAAAAGTTAACTTGCCACCTTTCTGTTGCTAATTGTTATATTCAAGTGTTAAATTGATCCAAATAAATTGAAATCTCTACCTAGACGGTATTAATGTGTTATAAAAGTACAAAATAGCCAAATAATATTGCCAAAGAATGTACCATATTATGCAGAATGATTTGTCATTTCTTGCCGCTTAATTTAATCAATATTGAATATTTTGGTTCTCCGTTGCCACATCATTTCAGTGCCCTGGAGTGTGGCTTTGTGGCTCAGGTTTCTGCCATGGTTTTGGCTGACTTGAGTCATTTGTTCATAATTCCAAAGTAAGCAACAAAACACAATAACTGAGAAAGCACACATACCAGGGCACAACTCAACAAACAGCTGACACCGAATGTAACACAATAGCAACAGCCAGGGCATTAAGTGGGCTGTGTCCTGCCGGTGCCCTGCACCTGCAGTTTTTAAGAGCAGGTGCCGAGACGGGTCCCAATCGGGCTCTCCATTTTTACCTTCAGGTGAAAAAAAAAACCTTAACTCTGCAATAGTACAACCCTTCACTGCCTTGATGTAACTTCAAAGAGTCTTTTTTTCAGTTTTTATATAGCGCACACTTGCAGCGATATACATGTGCACCAATTACATTACAAAAGGGCTTATTCATCTTTTGAATCACTCTAGCCTTACACCACAACTTCGCCCACAAGAACAAGTAGCATTTTCAATATTATATACAACAAAGTGATAGCTGTTGCTTATTTATCTTATGCAACTTGCAACCATTGACAAAGCCAATAGTACTGGCTTGTTGTAAGTGTATTGCTACTTGTTGTGTTATACATCTGGATGAATGGACAGAAGCAGCAAAATGCCAGTGGGGCAGCACACTATGCTAAGTACAGATTTTTAGTTTAAGTGATTTTAAGCCACGCCTTTAAATACAGTGGCCGCGCATTTAAGAGAGATCCCCTAATTTGTTTATCTCACCTAAACAGGGCACAAGTAGGTGGTACATGAGGGTGGATGGCATCCACCCAAATTTTTCACAGGGTGAACTCCGTCCACCCAGCCAAGAATTTGGGCCCCACTGAATAATGTGCTGAACTTGTCCCAATGTAATTTCCAAACATCGGGACACTTTCAGCAGCGCCTGCACGTTATCTGCTTTCTATCTGCAACAAGTAACAACATGCAGGCGGGGACGGGATTGGGGATTTCTTATTTAAAATTCCTGCTGGGCCCATAAAAAAGGCCTTTTGTTGGAGTCTCTTGGCTGGGAGAAGTCAGGAGCCTCACACCTGATGCAAATGAAGCCGATGGGAAACAAACGCTCACACCTTGTTAACACTTCACACATACTTAACAGAGGCAGCTTTTCACTTTGTTCAGTCCCAGTTTAGGAGATATGCGTGCACTGTAAGAATATCAGATTTGTTGGTCTTTCCCAGAGCTTACTTCTTTGGAAAAGGCGTTGAAATAATTTAAGTACCACTATTTTTTCTTGTATAGCCCTACTCATTCCAAAGTAGGGTGTCAGAGCGCTGTACATCAACACATGCATATTACATGTACAATAAATTATATGTTTGTAAATGAATGTACAGAATACGGTACATATCATCTTCCACAGCTCACTGTGCTATTATCCTCACAATGCGCTCAAACATACACATGATAGACCTGCTAAACATATATGTGATGGCTTTAGATCTGATGTCACTTCTTGTGATGCCACTTCCTGTAAAGTTGTGGCTTGTGAAGCCACTTCTATGATGTCAATTTCTGTGATGTCATGTGTGATGTCATGTGCGCCATGATGTTGCGAGGGGTGATGTTGCGAGCTGTGATGTCACGTGCCATGATGTCACGTGCAATGATGTCACTTGCATACTGCCTAACTAGGTTAGTCCCCCCATTTCTTTTTTTAGGACTTGTGCCCTGCACCTAAAGCCCTAGGCACAGCACAAGGCAACAGTAACATTGCAATAATGCAACACAAAAACACAGCAGCACAAAATAAACAGAGCATGTCACTAACACAATAAAATGTTGCATAAAAAGGAAAAAAATATTCTTGTCACACTTTTGTACCACCAGAAACCTGCTTTTTGAAGTGTGTGGTAAAAAGGGCACGAGTCAGTGTCCACGCGTGTGGACGGCATCCCCCCACTTCTTTTACAGGGTGGATGCCGTCCACCCTGCCAAGTTGGGCCCAACTAAAAAAGATGCTGAATTCGTCCTGGTGTAATTTCCAAACACTGGGACACATTCAGCAGCGCCTGTCTGCTTTTGATCACAACAACGTGCAGGCGGGGGGGGGGAGGGTGCTCTCTTGTTTCTGACTTCTGCTGGTCCTTAACAAAGGCTGAGTCTCAGGGGTCATCAGGTCTACTTTTTGTTGGAGTTTCCTGGCTGGCAGCAGCTAGGAGCCTCACACCTGATGCAAATGCAGCAGAGGGGAAACAAAGGCTCGCACCTTGTTAGCACTTCACACATACTTAAGAAAGGCAGCTTTTCACTTTGTTCAGGCTCTGTTTAGGAGATTTGCATGCACTGTTAGAACATCAGATGTGTTGATCTTTCCCAGTATTTGCACAAAATAATTTAGCATTTATATACACTTACTACCCTTGAGGAGGCGTTGTAATAATTTAAATATCACCATTTATTTTAAAGCACTATGGCTATAGAAAGCTTAACGCTGACAAAAGGTAACATTGTTTTATGTGTAGCGTACAAAAGTGTGAATCTTCTACCTAAATCAGGAGAGTTTGCAAGTATACTCGAAATATGCAAATGTACTCATGATACACCTGCTAAACATATATGTGAGGGCTTAAAATCTGATACCACTTCTTGTGATGCGAGTTCCTGTGATGTCACGTGCTGTGATGTCACGCGCCGTGATGTCACACGCTGCGATGCCACGCACTGCGATGCCACTTGCATACTGATTAACTAGGTTAGTCCCCCCACTTCTTTTTTAGGTCTCGGTAATATCCGGTCGGCAGACCGGAAGTCCGATAATTATTGTCAGTAAGAGGGCTGCTTTATCCCTCCCTCTTTTTGGCTCTCCCTCCATTGGCTGGCTTCCTAAACGTAGGCCAGCCATTGGAGGAGAGAGCCGTCCCTCCAAAGAAGCTCCGTCTTTTTCGGATTTGGGGGCGTCAGATTTGCTGTTCTTTAGACAGTGACGTAGTCTGTCACTCAGAACCACAAAACCACGCCCCCAATTCCGAAAAAATCTGAAGCTTGCAGCCGCCATTTTGCAGCTGTCTCTCCGAGCACCTACAGGCTCGCGCGGAAGTCCGCTCCCCAAAAACTAGTAAATAATAAAGAGTCACTTTCTTGTCTTTATTTTACAGTGCTTCCGGCTTCGCACGTGTAACAGAGGACTCGCCAGGAGTCGCGTGGGCGTGACGTCACTTCCCCTACTGTTCAGCGCACTTCTGTACGATAGTCCTCCGTGAAGCTCCAGTCGGGCAGAGAGGGTCATGCTGCAGTCATGGTGAGTAGGGATACGAGGGTTCCGGGTGGGAGGGCGTGAAGGTGTAGTGGGTTCACCTTGGGGATATTGCCGAAGAGGAAGTTACGATAACGTGGAGAGTGTTTCTTGGGCAGAAGAGTGTGCAGTGATGGTAGGAAGGCAGGGAGCTATGGGCTACTGGACTCCACGGATCAGAAATTGGAGGTGAAGAAGGATTTACACCAGGGAGCAGGAAGAGACTGGTGTGGCAATAGATGGGATGGCGGGGCAATGCTCAAAGAGCAAGTTGGTAACAGGATGAAACTGCAAGCAGATGCACGCGCTGGAGGTGACCCGCCTCCCGTCTCGTGGAGCCCTTAGGGTCCCTGTATGCAAGTGCTCGGCGGGAGCCCCTCCTCTCCTCCATCAGTGCGGCAGCGCGTGCCCTGCGCTTCAGCTGCGCGCTAATGACTGGGCCTGTCCTGTAATTAAAGCCGAGCTGCTGGCAGCAGCCCCTCTCAGACAGCATCACTCCGCCGGGGGGCTTCTCGCATTAATGATGCCTGAGGGAGGGGACGGGGATGGCGCCTGTGGAGGGAGTGCAAAAGGAGGTCGCCTTATTACAGGGCCTGAAACACCTCTTTGACGTGCCGGCTTTGTCAGCACGACTGGCCAACCAACGGCGACTCGCTGGTCAGGGCGCAAGCTGGCCCTTTGTCAACGCGTCGTTCCTTGCGACCTCCACCCCGAGGCACGACCCCAAAAATGAACTTGCACCGTGACTGAAATTACGCATCTCCAGGTCCATTGGAATTATGCAGATTTTCAGCGGTGCCTTTTCCCACATAATTATGGATTTGCCACTCTTTCCACATAATCTATCATCGTCTGCACAATATGCAGGTTTAAACAAAAAAAACGTTTGCTTCTCGCTCAACCAGACATAACATTACCAAACAAGCTAAAACACACGTTGCTGCGTAGTGACAGGCCTTTTGTAGCGCGGAGGCTGATTGCTTTTCAGTTGATAATGTAGATTTTCCTAGTATTTATGACGGAAAGTCTTAATTTTATTAAAGACACGGAGGCGAGTATTATGCCTTCTTTTCTTGCTTTATTTTGAATAGCAGCAAGATAAGCAACGAACTACAAATACCCAGAAGGCACAGCAGAAAACTACTGGCCAATGGGGTTAGAGTAAACAAACAATGGGCCAATCACAACCAGGATAGTATATATGGCCAGCTCTGACCACACGAAGTCCTCTTTTCTTGTACGAGAAGTCAAAGAGAATGCATAAACAATGGAAATATAGAAACTAAAATGCAAACAGTCATAATCCAAGCCAGAAGATCCTGTAGGAAACCCAGGACTGCAGGATAGCGCTGGAGGAGACTCCTAGCTGAAGAAAGACCATCCACTGGAACAGATGCAGATTTAGTTGGAGGTCGGTGGTAAAGCCGGAGTTCCTAAGGGTGGGAAAAAACAGACAAAATTAGTAGAGTAGAGGTGGGATAATACTCGCCTCCGTGTCTTTAATAAAATTAAGACTTTCCGTCATAAATACTAGGAAAATCTACATTTTATGTCAAGAACGGAGGCTCCTATTATGCTTGTTTAAAGCATATCAACAACTACAGAAGAAGCAGAAACAACAGGTTTGCAATAAAATGTTTGAAAATAGCATCATTAGACCAATCTGCTGATTTCAGGATATCCTCCAAACGAGAGCCTGCCCAAAAGGCTTTAGAGGCCATGGCACCCCTGGCGGAGTGTGCACCAAAAGCAGTAACATCAATGCCCGCAAGAGACATGATCCACCTCACCCAACGGGCTAAAGTGGCAGAGGACACAGGATGATGGGGTTTGCGAAAAGAAATGAGCAATTGCGAATGAGAGGAAGACCTGAGACCAGCAGTTTTTTGTTCGTAACTCTTTAAACATTGTCCAACACAAAGTTGGGGTTGTGAAGGAAAATAAGGATAAAGCACAGATTGTATATTGGTTTTGGTACGCCTGTGAACCTGAAACAAAACACCAGAAGGTGAAAACTGTCTGGAAGACAAATCCAAAGCTCTGACATCAGAGACACGTTTGATTGAAATTAAACATAACAACATGGTAAGTTTGGCTGACAGCATTTTGAGAGAGAGAGCATCATTTGCAGGCCATGAGATAAACAATTTGAACACCAAATTAACATCCCACAAAAAGGAATACTTAGCCAACGGAGGTTTTGAGAATCGAACTCCACGAAGCAGGCGATACACCAAAGGGTGGGAACCCACAGGTTTATTGTCAATAGGACAATGATTCAAAGAGATAGCAGATCTGTACAGATTAACAGTGCGATAGGACTTACCCGCACTGGCTTCGGAAGCCAAAAAATTAACCACGAGGCTTAAAGGAGCTAAAAAAGGGATCGACAGACCGTTCCAGACACCAGCTTGCCCATAAAGACCAAGCGGACTTGTAAGCTCTGGAGGTGCCAGGAACCCAAGCTCTGCTGATAAAGATTGAAGCCTCCTGTGAAATAAAGACGTCAGATGAGGAAGACCGGAAATCCTCCAAGCGGACAGAACCAGAGATCTGTCTAGAACCAAGGCGTGGGGAAGACCCTGAGGGTCTAGCAGGAGATCGTCGCTGAAGGGAAGAAGCACCGGAAAGTCCACCACCAGCTCCAGGAGGGAGGGGAACCAGATTTGGGCTTGCCAGAAAGGAGCCAGGAGACCCAAGGATGTCGACTGACGACGAACCTGGGCCAAAACCCTGTTGATCATTAGGAACGGAGGAAACGCATAATTGAGATGCAGGGACCAATCCTGAAGGAATGCATCTGTTGCGAGAGCAAGAGGGTCCGGTCTCCAGCTGAAGAAAGCGGGAAGTTGGGAATTGAGACGGGAAGCAAAAAGATCGATAGAAAAGGGACCCCATTTCTGGGAGAGAGAAAGAAAGACGGAGGGAAGCAGCTTCCAATCGCTTGAATCTCGAAGGTATCGAGAGTGCCAATCTGCGATGGCATTGAGACTGCCCGGAAGATATTCTGCTCGAAGAGATAGTTTGTGTTGAAGACAGAAGTCCCAAAGACTCTTTGCAAGTTCCGCTAGAGGTTTTGACTTTGTGCCACCTAGATGGTTTATGTAGCGGACCGCAGAAACATTGTCCATCCGAAGGAGAATGGAACAACTTGCTTTGTTTTTTGCCAGACTGCGGATTGCAAAGGAGCCTGCCAGCATCTCTAAACAGTTTATGTGCAATGACGACTCCTCTGGAGACCATGTACCTCCAGTCGAGATTGAACCACATCGGGCGCCCCAACCCGACAGGCTGGCATCTGATTCTAATACAAGATCGGGGGCCGTTGCAAAAATCGTCCTCCCGTTCCACGCATCTAAATGGTCTATCCACCATTGTAATTCGAGACGGGATTCTAGGTCCAGCTGGATAAGATCCGAGTACGCCAAGCCCTGGCGAAGATGACGAATCTTTAAGCGCTGCAGAGCTCGATAGTGCAGAGGCCCTGGAAAGATCGCTTGAATGGAGGCTGACAAAAGGCCTACGACCCTTGCAAGAGAACGAAGAGACACCTCGGAAAGGCGAAGAATTTGACATAATTCTGACCGAATGGCTGAAACCTTGGATTTTGGAAGATAAAGAGATGCGGTGGAAGAGTCCACGCGGAAGCCTAGAAATTCCACACTCTGAGAAGGGACTAACATGGATTTCTCGGAATTGATGAGGAAACCCAGGTCTAGGAGGAGAGATTGAGCAACCTCTAGGTGAGAAAGAAGAGTCTGCATGTCTGAGTGCATGATCAAGATATCGTCTAGATAAATGATGAGACGAATACCTAGGGAGCGCAGATAGGACACCACTGGCTTCATCACTTTGGTGAAGCACCAAGGAGCGGAAGAAAGTCCGAAAGGAAGCGAACAAAACCGGTAAGTGACACCGGACCACTGAAATTGTAGATATTTGGTGTGGGACTCGTGTATAGGAATTGAAAGATATGCATCCTGTAGATCGAGTCTGACCATCCAATCGGATTGGCGTAAAGTATCCCTGAGATGGAGAATGGTCTCCATCTTGAAGTGGCGATAAACCACAAACTGGTTGAACCACTTGAGATTGATGACTGGACGAACTTTTTTGTTCTTTTTTCGAACCAAAAAGAGGGAGCTTAGAAAACCTGAGGGATCGAAGGGAACGACAAGAATGGCTTGTTTTTGGAGAAGACTGTGGATCTCCTGCGAGACGAGCAGAGCTACGTCTGCGGAAAAAACCAACGGAGGAGAAAAAATAGTCTGGGAAGGCTGAGCGTAAAACTCGATGAGATAGCCTTGAACAGAATTGAGGACCCAGGGATCCGCTGTGAGCGTGCGCCACCTGTGAAGAAAAAGAGCAAGACGTCCTCCGATAGGAGGGGGAGGGCTCACCTTGGTTGTTGACGTTGTTGTTGTGGGCACGGAAACCTTTCTGTCCTCGACCCCTGAAGCCACGACCTCTTTGGGGGTAAAACTGTGGCTTGAATTCTTGATAGCCGGAATTGGCTGCGCATCTGGAACCTTGGTTCGGATAACCGTGGCCGGAAGAGCGGTTCCTGCCTCTGCCGGCCCTGCCAAAAACCCGAGGGGCAAACACTTTTTTGATAGAAAATTGCGCTTTGTCCAAAGAAGCAAAAGTGGACACGTAACGGCTGAGATCCTTGACAAGGGAATCGCCAAACAAGAGGCCGTCAGCCTTGACACCCGGATCCTGGGTAGCTAAGTTGGCCAACTTCGGATCCAATTTGATCAACAGGCCCTTACGGCGCTCATGAATGATCGCCGCATTGGCATTACCTAACAGGCAAAAGGATCGTTGAAGCCACAAAGAGATTTCTTCTGGATCAAGGTCCAAACCTTCCAAGCGGGCCGTCTCTGCCATATCCAAAACCCGGGCCAAAGGGCCCACAACATCCAAAAGCTTGTCCTGGCAAGTGGACCAGGCCTTATCCACACCCCTGCGAGGATCCTTGCCAAACTTCGAGAAAAAGGTAAGAAGCGGCTGATCAATAGAAGGAGTAACGGTGACATGACAAGGAAGGGAAGGTTTGGGACACTCAGACTTGAGCTTAGCACAAACAGACTTGTCCAAAGGCAGACGGAGTTTGGAGGAGATGTACTCTCCCACATGAGGAGTGGGAAACCACTCAGTAGAATTGGGATGTCTGATAGAAGAGGGGTCAAACATAGGATGGCCCTCCGAATCCAAAACAGGTTCAGACGCAAAAGCATCCAATCTCGCTTTCTTGGGGGAAGGAGAATCAATCAAGTGAAGTAAACCAGTCGAGTCATCTGTGTCACCCATATCATCGTCATCATCCGTGTCAGGAATGGTATCAATGACCAGCTTCTTAGGAACCTCCACATTGTTTGTCTTAGTTTTACTCTTAGACATAGCAACCTTTATCCCCTCCTTGCTAGGAGGCCTGGGAGGAACCACGTCCTCAGTCAAATGCGAGGAGGCCTCGCGACCCAACAGTGACACTTTTTTAGTAAGTGAAGTGGAAGGAACCAGTTTACGCTTTCTGCTATCCCCCGCAGAATGGGCCAAAGCTTTGGTCATGAGGCTTAAAAGGGAATTTTCCATGTGTTTGGAAACACGAGTCATAGAAGCCTCGACAGCAGTCTCCACTGAATTATTTATGAAGTGACTGAGGTCTGATTTGAAAGCCTCGCTTTCCTCATTATCTAGCTCTGGAGAGCTTGGATTTTCCATAGTAGCCAAAAACGGAATGGAAGGGGTTAATTTAGTCAGGAAAACAAAGGGGGCGGAAACGGGCCGGAATGGCAGGGAGACACTCCCCTGGGGGCGGACACCGCGTTGTGCAAGAAGCGGTAGGC
This sequence comes from Lissotriton helveticus, assembly GCF_964261635.1. Classification (NCBI taxonomy): domain Eukaryota; kingdom Metazoa; phylum Chordata; class Amphibia; order Caudata; family Salamandridae; genus Lissotriton; species Lissotriton helveticus. The sequence continues at coordinate 1,014,040,131 of NC_136070.1, read as the reverse complement.
GAGCGAGCTGCAGGGAGCCACGGAGCACAGAGAGAACAGCCGGTGAGGGGCGGGAAGCGTGCGCAGCGGGAGAAACCAAATGCTGTCACACGCGAGGGGGTGGGGGGGGCGGCCGAAAACGGGACCGGAACAATTTGGGACAGAGTCCGACAGCCAAAATGAGCGCGAACGCTCGCAAAGCACAACAACAACTTTGGCAGCAAACGGGCCACAAAGAAACCACAATAGTGCAAGAAACGTGCAATAAACAGGAAATATAAATGAGAAATGAAAAAAAATGCGACTTATCTTTCTGCGTAGCCGCAAGAAAAGAGGACTTTGTGTGGTCAGAGCTGGCCATATATACTATCCTGGTTGTGATTGGCCCATTGTTTGTTTACTCTAACCCCATTGGCCAGTAGTTTTCTGCTGTGCCTTCTGGGTATTTGTAGTTCGTTGCTTATCTTGCTGCTATTCAAAATAAAGCAAGAAAAGAAGGCATAATAGGAGCCTCCGTTCTTGACATAAAATTGCTGTGTTTAGGTAGAAAACTGACATTAATATGGTGAAATATTTGCCTATAAAGTGTTAACATATGCAAAAATAGCGAATGAACACAGCCTCAAATGCGCTGCATTACGTCGCATTATTTTCCTTTTCTTGGGGCATAATTTTGTCAACAGCGCTGCACAAATTGGTCCTTCTTGCCACATAATTCCACGAGCCCTGCCTATCATGTATCATAAATGTAAACCACAAAAGTATATGGGGAAGAATAACTATCACAAGTTTATGTATCTTAATGACACAAGTTAAGTATTGTCCCAGACTGCTGCACTGGCGCTGTGCGGTGCCGACCGGATGTGATTATGTAACCGGAGTCAGCAGAGTTTAATTTGCAATTTTTTAAAATGTGTTTTTCATAGGATCCCGCCCGCCAGCATGGCTGAATTCCACAGTTGCCTGATTGATATCCGTGTCGCCAAGACTTGATTCCACCACATGCCTCTTTCTTCCACCACCCTACATTTTCTTCTGGCAGTTCTTTTTCATCCACGCTTTCTCTGTTTGACACTTAATTAACATCTTCCTCTTGCCTGCTTCTTCGCTCTCTCATTTCTGTTGTCTTTGTTGCTCTGGATCAAAATCAGATGATGAAAAACAAGTGAGAGCTGGTCAGGATCACCTGCAAACACCGGCAGAAGTTAAGCTCTAGGAGTGAAGGCGGAAGGCTGAAAAGAGCGTCAATCACAGTCTAAGGTAGGTAGGAGGTCGCACTCAGGTGTTTACTTAGCAGTGAGGCTGATGGGAGCGCAACACAATAGTTTGTGGTGAGGCGGGCAGAGAATACAAATGTTGTACGGTCAGGGCAAAGGGGTGCGGAGGTGAAGGGATTCACACAAGACCGCCGTTAAATGGGAGAAAGGCGAAGGGGGTCTTTTGCGGGAGGAGGTGTTTCTGTGCTGCTGTTCTGTTACCAAAGGCTAATTAACTAATGACTTCCTTAAAGGAAGACGTCCTTGCGTATTCTGTAAGTTTTCCTAACATGGGCCCAGCAATCCTTAAACTCATTCTCCTACTTAACAATCGCCCATCACTGTATTCTACTAACATTCCACCCGCTAGTTATTGTGCGTGTCACACTGGTGTTGTTTTGTACCGTGCGCTGTTACATTAAAGTAATAAAAACAAGCTAATAGTATTGCTTTACTACAGAAGTTAAAGACCAAGGCTATCAAAGGAAACCTAGTCCATTCTCTAATCAAATTTAGAGTGCGGTCATTCCCAAATTTAGAGTGCTGTCATTGCCAGTAACTGTTACTGATGTATCTCTCTCCTTTTGTTTAAGACTGAACCTGAAGTGAACCCCAAGGCCTGTCATTTAGGAGATGCCCAGCTCACCAAGACGTTTCTGGACCTGGTACAACAGGCTGCCAACTACAAGCAGTTGCGCAAGGGCGCCAACGAAGGTACTTTTAATGGGTTTTGTTTTAGTATTTATCGGCATCTTGCAGAGCTATTGTACTTGAATTGAGTTTTACTTAGGAAGCCATTTCAATGATGCTTAGTTCTACAGCTTCTAGTCTTGAGTTGGGGGCGGGGGGTCATGACTCTTGCCACACCTGCACGGGGCCACTGGAGCGCAGATGTGGAAATATCGTTTTTGTGCTCTTTAATTCTGTCCACTTTACCCAGGTTGTTTTTGACAATCACTGGAAGTCAAGTTTTGAACATGAGTTTGACTCCCAATTCTTATTCTGCGGATTGCAAGCTGGTGGGATGTTTGGTTGAAGCTCGTACTGTGCAGGGTTTGCAATGTCAGTGTTCATCATCACACAGTATGACGTGTTAACTGTTTATAAAAATAAACTGTACTTTGCAGTGCTTACATCAATTGTTTTGGTAGCACTTGCACTGTGAAGAGAACCACTGCTAGATATTTTGGAAATTAAGTGTGGGTTTGGGAAGGGATCTGAATTTTGAGTGTTAAGACCTCAAGAAGGGTGTGATTCTGGTGCGAGGTGGATGTTTGGGAAGACATCTGAAGATCTGTCCATGCCTTAGTTTCCAATTAATAATAAGATGCTTTAACGATGGCATGCTCTGTTAGGTTTTTTAAGTAGAGGTAATATCCGGTCTGCCGAAGGCAGAACCGCACTCTCTTCCCCCACACCACTCTCTTCCCCCACACCACTCTCTTCCCCCACACCTCTCACTACGTCACTCTCTCTCCCTAACTCTCTCACTAACACTCTCACTACATCTCTATCTCTCACTACCTCACTATCTCTCACTACCTCACTATCACTCACTATACTACACTCTCTCACTATCTCTCTAACTCACTACTCAACTCTCTTTCTCACAGCAACACAATATCACTACAACAGTAACTATCTCTCACTCTAACACACTACTCAAAATTCACTCTCTCTATGTCACTACCTCTCTATCACTACATCACTCTTATCTATTTCTATCTCACTCTCACTACCTCACTATATCACCACACACTCTAAAAAAATAACTACATCACTCTCTCACTACCTCACAACTTCACTCTCTCTTTCTAAATTACTAATTCACTCTATCTCACTACCTCACTCTCAAATACACTAAGTCACTTACACTCTCTCTTTCACTACCTCACTATCTCACTACATCACTCTGTTTCTATCTTAATACCTCACAACATCACTAACACTCACTACTTCACTCTCTCTTTCAATACATCAATCTTTCACTATCCCACTAGCTCACAACATCACTAACACTCACTACCTCACTCTCTATCTACCTCACTCTCTCACTACATCACTCACTCTCTATTTCAATACCTCTTTATCTCGCTACCTCACTCTCTCTCTCTGCTAATGCAATATGTCTAATGCAATATGTAACACATATGCAGACACTTAAGCTATTGACAAAAGAAATGACAATAACATTTACTCAGGGATAAAAAAAAAAAAAATAATAATAAGCAATGCCAATAGCTCTACCTATAATATTGCCGAGACCATTGCATTGTAAATGCTTGTTTAGGACTTGTGCCCTGGTGGTAAAGGATGTTTGTAACAAGGACCACCTTAATGTACCACCAAGGACATGAAATAGCGCTTGTCAAAAATATTTTGTGACGCGGCCTTGGACTTAGTGGCGATTTTTGCAGACACCTATGGGTAAATGTGTTTTTGTAGGCAGGTGGGCTTGCCTGTTTCTTAAGCAGTGTCATTTGCAGATCGCTATCACTTCAAATTCACAGAAAGAAGAAGCCAAGAAGGAGCTATTTCTCCATCGCTGATTGGAAGTTCATTGCAACTAAAGGATAAATTGCAGCGAGATGGTACCTGCTCCCAGAAGATGAGGAAAGTAATTGTGTTTGTGTGCAGGATAAAAAGGGGCAGGTGGGGGCAGGGCGGAGGGATACAGAATGATGCATCAAGCGGCGAAGGGCGGAGAACTTGCTAATGTTCCCCAATTGAAATACAAAGCTCGGGCAGCCTGGCTTGACAAATAACCCTGGCGCTTTCCATGGAAATGAGGCGCGGGTGGGCGGGGGTTTGAGGGAGCAGCAGGGGGAAGGTGGGAGGGAGGCAGGCGCCTATCACTTCCACTCAAGGATATTAGGATGTTTGGAACCAGCAGTTCCCGCGCCCCTCCGCCGCGCCGGCTTCGTAACATGAAAGTGAGCGAGGTCCGCGTGTGCGCGACGTGAAGCCATCAATCCCGCCGTCCGCTCCCCTTGTTTAACTTTAGTGGGTGACTGGGAATAATTTGATGTTTTTTTTCCCGTGTAAGAAAGGCAGCGAATAATGCGGACGTGCGTTCTGCATACACAAGCACTTCCAGAGCTGGCTGTGGAGATCCGAGGAGCAAAAAACACTGGGGTTTTGAATGTGATATAAATACACGCAAATCTAGCGCAGGGTGTGGGTAGCATGAGTGCAGCAGGTGCAGTGACACCGAGGAATAAAGATGTAAGGGGCCCACTACATCCGCTTAATTGCAAACAAATGTAACCTTCTCATGGAGCTAAGGGCCCATATTCGTTGTGTACACTTAGCACTTTAGTAGAAACCTGGGCGCTGACCTGGAAAGGGGGGGGGGAGGGGTGGGGGGCACTGACCTCAGGGCGGGCGCTATATTAAGCAACAAGTAAAATGTAAAAGAACCTGCTGCCGAGTTCCCTGAGGGAGAGCAGAGTTTTGTCTAGTGGCAGTTTTGACTCGCCATAAAGTAGCACAGAGGGTTATTATGCCTGCTGCAAAGAGCAGATCTGTATTTTATTTGGATAGCTGAGTGGATTAATAAAGCCAGCCTTTACTAGCGCTTTAAAACAAACAATATGTATTTGAGAGAGGTGCTAGGGAGAGATGAGGGACACTTTTACTGGGTGGTAGTGAGGGAATACGAGGAGGAGATCATATAGCGGGGGGGGGGGGGACAATATTGTCGCACCTGGCGCCACTGCGCTAAAGCTGGCCCTGGTAGAAACTTAGGGCAGCTCATCACGATCTGGACGTGATTGTACTATGTTTACAAGCTATCGGGCAGTTAACGCAGTGGTCGAAGTGGCCGGGATCAGAAGGGCATGCGTGCCCCTACTTCTTAAAATGTAAGCAATCAGTTCCCCTACTTTTCTGTTTTTGGAAATGTGTCCCAGTACTGCAGAAATAGCGAAAGCTTATCAATAAGTCTCGGCCATTCATGGCCGTTCGGGGATGGGTGGGGTGGGCATAGATGGAAAAGGACTCTGTCTCTCTTCTTTCTTGTCCAGGGAAGACAAGGATAGTGCCCGCTAGCGCTCTGCCGCTGGCAGCTGCTCCCATCTCTCTCACTTCTTCCTCTTATTGCCTCTCTTTCTCTGCGGCTCCTTCTCTGTTGCTGAAAACCGTGACTTTAAGAAACAGCTCTCTTACTTTTTCTTCCCTTTATTTGTTAACCTGTGAAATGGATCCAAAAAGAGAAAGAACCCCTTTTCCTTTTCCTATTTTCTCTCTCCCTCTCCTTCTTCCCATCTCTCTCTGTTATTTCTCAACCTTCCTCGTCTCCTGTACTTATCTCTTAGTTACCTTCTTTCCTCATTCCCTCGTCTGACTGAAATGCCTTATCCTATGTTAGTTAAATGCACAATGTTAATTTTGTATCTATGTGTTTACCTACCTGTAAAGCGCTCTGATACTCTTGGGTCCAATAGCGCTATATAAAACCTTTTAAATAAATAAATAAATAATTATAAGCTGCAGGTACCAAGGGCCCAGGAGCACGAAGACCGATAGAGTTCAAACAGGCACAACAGAGTTCCCAACTAGAACATGAAGGGATCCAATAGCCTTACTAATTCCAATTTACATAAAAATAGACCTAACAGAGAAGAAATAGTGACATAGCATGCCACAATGCCTTTTTCTGACATTTTTCTATCCCGAAGGGCAGCCTCAGGGCGGAGAGCAAAATGGTTCAAAATATTAAAATAACTAATAAAGCCAGTCAGAGTGGTCGCAAAGTGGCCAGATTGGTTTTATTCACACCAAAACACATTAGGGCCCCTTTACAGAGTTTGCCAATGAAGTGGCACTTTTGTTTTGTCGTCTTTCTTTAATTCCTTAACTGTGGTGCGAATTCCGCCGCAGTGCAGGAGTTTTAATCAGTGGGCGGGGCTGCGTCGGACAACGGACGTGCGCAGCACTAGCCAGGTAGTGCTCGATACGGCCGTTGGCTGACATGCACATGGAGGGGTTAAACAATGGGGTATATTTACAAAGAAGTGACAGAGCGCAGCGTTAGCCTTCTTGCGTTAGCCTTCTTCCGCCACTTCTGAAATGCAGGGCTGCACCGTATTTACACTAATATGGTGCAGCCCTGGGGTTCTCCCTGCGGCAGTGATCATTTCCGCTGCCTATCGCCAACGCAGGCACCCTTGCACCATAGTGCATGGGTGCCTGTGTTGTGGCGGAATGATTTTTTATGTGCAGGAAGGTGTCCCTTCCTGCACATAAACAATCTTAAACGGCGATTTGTAACTTCTATTTGTGCTGCTAGAAGTTGCAACTCGTCATTTTTTAAATGACTGTGTTTATGTGCAGGAAGGGACACCTTACTGTACATAAACAACCATGCATGGGGTTTTGCTGTTTTTATGTGTGCTGCACAATGCAGCACACATGAAAACAGCGAAATCAAGGAGAAATAACGCATTTCTCCTTGTTGCGCCCTGTTAAGACCACATTGTTCCTGCTTACATTTCACATGATTTACTTAATCTTGCATTTCCTATGAGTAATTGATTTTCCAAAGAGAGGAAGGAAGATGTGGTGTAGTGGCTTATCTATCGAATTTGGTACCTGTGTTTGAATCCTGACCTCGTCACTTCACTAAAAACCATGTGCTTCTTGACAAATTTCTCAATTCTGCTGCCCATAAAAACAGGTATCAATGAATGATTGACTGATTGATTAATGTTATTTATGCAGTAAATTATTCCCCTATGTAGGGCACCAAAACATATTTCTTTCAAGAAGCAAGCTACTGTGCAGAAGTATGTGGTTTTAACATGTTGTCTAAGGTAACAGTACTTTGATGTTGTGCATGAGTTACTGAGAGGTGTTTTTATCTTGTCTTGGGGTACATGTGATAGATGAGTGTTGTAAGAGAAGACACCCGAGTTTGAAGTTGTGTTAGCTGGTGGTGTGGCATTCTTTAGCTCTGCAGATCCCTCAAAGTTGTACATTTCCGTCCGCTGGTTGCAGGAAAGGGGTGTCAATTAGAGGTGTGGAGGTATGAAGTGTATCCCAGTTAAGACAAGGAAGAGGCTGGAGATCTTCCAAGATAACTTGTGTCACTGTCATCTTAGGTACCATTAGAGATTGAAATGGGAGCATTAAGTACTGGTTAATGATATCCGTCGGGGGCAACTAAGGATTAGAGTCCTCCATTTCACCAGTCTAGCGGCAGATCTCAGTCATTATGAATAGCTGGCCATTTAGTCTTCAAGTATTTAATAAACTGGACTGTTAATATATTATGGCAGAAGAAGCTTGTCCTAGAGATTGGAAGTTAAGCCCCAATCCATATGGGCCAAAATCATTATGAAGCAATGATGTGTTGCTATGGCTGCTCGAAGACCAGTGGGATGACAGGTGCCTCTGGCCTAGATGGGATGTACACAAATGGAGTGTCAGCTCATAAAACGCCCTTCTTTCTAAATATGCAAGTAAGAATGTTTAGGTAACACTACAAACTTTAGACACATGCGAAGGGGCAAATTAACTAAAGCCGCTAACACCACACTTAAACGGTGCACGTTTCGTGCATACAGCTCAGCCCAAATGCGGGTTCTCTACAACTAAAGGTAATATTATAATCCCTTTTTCTAGAAAGAAGATGAATGCTTTAAAAAAAAGATCCATACCATGCACCTTGGTCTGAAGATTTACTTGCCATTGAGTTCCATCACAGCTTACCAGTACCTCCGAAAGACAGAAGGTACTGTGTACATTTAAATTAAGCACGATGATTGGAACAAGGTTCCCTGCCATCATTAAAAAACGTTTATTGTTTTCATTTTGCAGTTGTTACTTGCATAGATTCGTACGCCACCGAGTACCATTACAACTCACCAGTACCTCCAGAAGTTAGAAGGTACCTTGTATAAATTGTATATTTTGAATTGAGTATTTCCAATGGAACAGAGCCCTTTGTAATTACAAAAACACACGTTTTCTAAAAGTTTAAAAAGAGAAGTGAAATAAATCACAACGGGCTTTGGAATTAAGCACTAAGGTTCATTCTATTTATTAATTTGTTGTAATTGAGCTATCTGGTTACTTTGTGTGTTTATAACTATTGAAGTGGTCCAATCCAGGTAGTATAGGGACCCAAGCCTCCTTTGCTAGATCATAAATCTGTCTTCTCAGCACAGGTGTCTGGTCATTGGGCCACCCGCTTGCCGTGACCATGCATATATTAACCCTTTAATTCAGAGATATAAACCCCCACTAGACTTGATCATGTGTCATGCTCCAACAATATACGTGCACTCATTTAGATACTTGCGAATCAACAATAGCTGTTATCTATACCAAGTATGCAGAACATTTCTCCATGGCCATTTTTGGTAGGCCGTAACCTTTGCACCTCTTGGCCTCATTAAAAGCCTGGGAAATGAAGCACACTGTTTTGAAAAAATCAGGGGCATATTTACAACAGACGGCGATAAATATTGCAAAGCACGCTTAGCGCTTTTATATTTATCGCCATCTTTCACTTGAATTAATCGCCATGCTTGCGCTGTATTTACAAAGCATAGCGCAATGGCAATATAAATTCCAGCGATAGCGGGGTAATCGGTGTTTTGCATAGAACATTGCTGGTTTTCCAGCGATGTTCCCTGCAAAACGGCGATATGCTAGTTGATACGACCATGTGGTCGTAACACAAGAATCCACCCCCCCTTGTTAGGTGTGGGTTAGTAATGATTTTAGCACACATCAGTTATTGGCGAAAACAGCGTTTTTCGCCCAAAACTAACGTCTGCTAAGAAGTGTGGGCCACCTTGTAAATATCACGATGTGCGATATTTACAAGGTTTTACTGCCCAGTGACGTCCACTTTGCATTCATTAGAGATGCAAAGTGAGGCGTCGGAAAAAAGGGTGCTAATATGCCCAAATGCTCTTTCAACATTACGATTGTTAACGCCTGATGCTGTTGCAATAAAAGACTACATTCCCCACAATCCCATTTGTGGCAACCTGTAAACCCAATATGAAAGTCTTGTAATTATTTCTATAACGTAAACACAAAAGTTCCACTTGATATAATGTCCTTTCCCCTTTCGTTTCAACTCTGTCCATCATGAGTCATAATGTCATTTCCAAGCGAGTGGAATAATGTGTTCTTTTCTTTTTTCTGATGTTGTAATCTTATGGATGCAATCCCGATGCTGGGCATTCTGTGTAGATCAACAAATTTAGAAGCAGGATGCATGCTTTTTCTTTTACGCTTTCAACACTTTCTCCATTATTTTCTGTGTTTATGTTATATTACGAGACTTTCATATTGGATAGAATCTCACAGCCCGACAATGGCAATTATTCAGTAAAATATGAGTTCTTAAAGGCTTTTAAACCAACTTCTGTTATCTCTTGGAAATGCTATGCCTGGAGCTTCTCTGTGTGTGATATCCTAGGTATACATATGCACCTTAACCCGTTTACTGCGCAGTGCGGGTGTTCTAAAGAGTGGGCAGGGCCGCGCCGGCCGTTGAACTTTCGCAGCACCAGCCAGGTAGTGCTCCAAACGTTCAGCGGCCGACGGCAGCACTGATAGGGTTAAATCGTCACTTTACCCATTGCCCTACATTGATTTATTCCTCTATATTTCTTTAGATGATAAGATTCATTTTGCCCTCTTATGTTTTTAAGTATTCTTGCATAGTGGATAGCGAAGTGGCATTAACATTTAATGTAAACGTTTGTTGCACCTTCCCCATCTACTCTACAAGAATACTTTGTTTTTGAATCCAAAGACTTTACCCTATCAACACCCCTCATTCAATTTACTGACTCCTCACTCTGGGTTTTCTGATTATACATGGTATGGTCCGAGCTCAGATATTGCTGATCAGCACCTATTAGAATGGCGTTGAGTGTAGATCTAGCTACAGAAGTCACAGATGAATTGTAGAAGAATTGCCTCACACAACCCATAATGATTTAACTAAACCAGACAAGAAATTCTCCATTGTAAATTCTTAAATCATGCATATACCACTTCAGATTAACAGGCGGTAAGGGGTAGTGGCAGGACCTCCTGACCCGCTAGCTCGCCAGAGGACATAACTTTGAGCCCACGCTCCAACACATGTAAATAGTGATATGCTTGAATGTTTTTAAAACTCTGTGATTGAAACGGAAAATCGTCTTTTTAAAATTACTTGCTGCTCGCATTCTTGCACGCATTATCACCTCACTTTAGATCGGTGTACCTTTGCTGTAGGAGCCGTATCTAGGACCGCTGATTCGTCCCCCCTCTGATTGCAAGGGGGAGGACACCACTTCCTGTCTGGAACTGCTGGGCGGTTAGCGCTCTAGCAGCTGGGTCTATCGGGGCTATTTAGGCTGAGCCTGACTGTTAGACGCTGCGGTAAGGGGTAGTGGCAGGACCTCCTGACCCGCTAGCTCGCCAGAGGACATAACTTTGAGCCCACGCTCCAACACATGTAAATAGTGATATGCTTGAATGTTTTTAAAACTCTGTGATTGAAACGGAAAATCGTCTTTTTAAAATTACTTGCTGCTCGCATTCTTGCATGCATTATCACCTCACTTTAGATCGGTGTACCTTTGCTGTAGGAGCCGTATCTAGGACCGCTGATTCGTCCCCCCTCTGATTGCAAGGGGGAGGACACCACTTCCTGTCTGGAACTGCTGGGCGGTTAGCGCTCTAGCAGCTGGGTCTATCGGGGCTATTTAGCCCTCGCCCCCTAGTGAGCGCGCAGCGATCGCGCGCAGTGGAGCCGAAGAGGAGCCAAAGAGTAGCCCGTCTGCGCCCGTCCGCGACAGGACGGGGCCGGGGGCCTTCCTCCTTGTCTCTCTCCGTGCTACTCTCCTGTTTAGAATGGCTACTCCCGCTGACTCCCTTCTCAGGTACTCCTCACAATTCTTATTAGCCCTTCGTCCCCCAGGTCCTCGTGAATGTGCTCACAACACCTGGCTATGTTCAGAAGGCCCCTTCTCCTGCTCTTTCTGTGGTTTTCAAGCCACCTCTAATACCATCACAACAGGCTCCCTACAGAACATTACGCCAGGAATAAAAGGCTGGAAAAGTTTCCTCCTGAATGTACGATCACTCCCGCGTCATTGTACTGAAATGTGGGACACTATCCTTAGCATTGATCCAGAAATATGCTTTCTCACGGAAACATGGTTAAAGCCACACACTGTTCCAACTGTCACGGTAGGAATCCCTTTAGGGTATAAAATATTGCGACAAGATCGCCCGGTAAAAACAGGTGGCGGTACTGCCATAATATACAAAGACAGCCTTCGCATTACAATATTAGAACAAGCCTTACTCCCCTCTATGGAGATTATGATCTTCAAAATGAATACCGGAACTAAGAACAATTGGAAGGGTGCCTTAGTATATCGACCCCCTGGCCCTAATACCAACTTCTCATTAACCTTGACTGAAACACTTGCCCCACATATGAAGGATGGAGAACGTTTCATCTTACTTGGGGATTTTAATTTCCATGTTGATGAACCAGAGGATCCAGATACCAAGCTTCTCCTAGCTGACCTCGCCCTTCTAGGCCTACATATGCGGAACAGTGGCCCTACCCACAGGGGAGGACACACCCTAGATCTTATTTTGACCAACGCCCCACTCATTCACTGCCACTCTCCCAGATCTGTGCACTGGTCTGACCACAGCATACTGGAATTCTCCATCATGCAACCGGCCAAACTTCCTGATCCGTCTGCTAATCTGAGTACCAAACGAAGACCATGGCATAAGATCACCCCAGAAGCATTCGCTGAAGCGTGGAGTACTCCGATTTTTACTGACTCTGATAACTCCGAGTCGGCCTTAGTCAAACTCAACAACACTTTGCTTGACACTATAAACCTTCTAGCTCCTCAAAAATTAGTCAAACAATCATCGACCAATAAAAAGGAAACCTGGTATACTGAAACGTTAAAACTAGAGAAACAACAATGTAGAAAGCTAGAAAAACAATGGAGAAAGAATCATTCCAGTGAAAGCAAAGAGCTCTACCAACAGGCTGCTTCCTCCTATTACAAAAATATCAAAAAGGCAAGAAAACCAGCCTTCAATCTCAAATCGACGAAGCAGACAACTCGACTAAAGAACTATATAAAGTTCTGCGAAATTTTACTAACCCTCTAGCATGTGAAAGCCCTGACACCTTTTCTCAAGAATTGTGTAATAATATCTCACAATTCTTTGAAGAAAAAATTGATACCATCTATAATAAAATTTTGAACAACCATCCAAACATCATAGAGACTTCTAGTGCCCCTTGCACACAGCCTAACTCTGAGACTTTCACTTACATCCCTGAAACCACGGTGGATGATATAAGATCACTTCTTAACAATATAAAAACTGGATCTCCCCTTGACCTTCTCCCCGCCAGAGTAATGAACACCCTAAGCACAGCTCTCTGCCCTGTTATTCAAAAAGTCTTGAACCTCTCTTTCAAAGAAGGCAAACTCCCCCAGCAATGGAAAGAGGCAGTAGTGAATCCCATCCGAAAAAATTCCACCTACCCGTGGACAGAGCTCTCCAATCTCCGCCCTATCTCTCTTCTGCCCCTCCTTAGTAAACTGGCAGAGAAACATGTTAACACCCACATGTCCAGTTTCATAGAGGCGACAGGGGGCCTGGACCATTCACAATCTGGGTTCAGGCCCAACTACAGCACCGAATCAGCACTCCTCTCCGTGACCGACAACATCAAGATGGCACAGGATAGAGGAGGCTCAATGATTCTGGTGCTGTTGGACCTGTCGGCAGCCTTTGACACTGTGTCCCACAAGATTCTCATGAGCCGTCTAAAGGGAGTGGGCATTGGAGGACAGGCCTTATCTTGGTTGGAGAGTTTTCTGTCCGGGCGCTCACAATCCGTCAGCTTGGGACCCTATCGTTCCTCTTCAAGGGTGCTCACGAAGGGGGTGCCACAGGGCTCATGCCTAAGCCCCACATTGTTTAATGTGTACGTGGCCCCCCTTGCTGAGATTGTGAGGAAATATGGATTCACTCCGGTGTCTTATGCTGACGACACCCAACTCCTCTACCCTTTCCATTCTCTCAGTGCTAATGTGAGGGAAAATTTCGCCGAAGGAATGAGAGCCATCTCTAATTGGATGGCGTCTAACCGTCTCCAATGTAACGTCGGTAAGACGGAAGTAATGCTTTTTGGAAAAGCCTCCATACTGTGGTCTCCTGACTGGTGGCCCCTGGACCTAGGTCCTGTACCCTCCCCGAAATTAACAGTAAAAAACTTGGGAGTTAAGCTAGACCAAAATCTAACTTTAAAAGAGCATGCGAACGCAATCGCGGGGGCATGTTTCCACACCATCGGACTGTTGAGGCGAGTCTTTCCTTATCTCCCGGACAACTACAGAAAGACCCTTGTACAAACTATGGTAATAAGTCGCCTCGACTACTGTAACGGGCTCCTGATACAAGCTAACGAGGATGCCATAAATCGTCTACAGGTGGTACAGAATACGGCGGCAAGACTGATTCTGAATGCCCCTCCGCGAACCCCCTCCAAGCCTTTACTAAGAGAACTCCACTGGCTGCCAATACGGCAACGTGTCAAATTTAAAACCTGTTGCACCGTCCATAAATGCTTGTTTGGAAATGGCCCCAAATATCTGAGTCAAACACTTCACCCATACAAACCTGAAAGATCCTTGCGCTCAAGTAACCAATTGCTGGTGAAAATCCCTCTTGTAAAAAAGACCAGACAAGGTGGACGTGCCTTCTCCTTGGTAGGACCCACCTACTGGAACAACCTGCCCTTCAGCATAAGGCAAATCTCTAACCACCTCGCCTTCAGGAAAAAGTTAAAAACCTTACTATTCCTAGAAGAATAATTGGACCGTTCTACTCACCAGATCACAGCTCATCCATCATACCTCCTCTTCTTATACATCTAAACGAGCAAAGCGCGGAGATACCCCGTAAGGAGTTTATTCCTGCGCTATATAAGAAATTAAATAAATAAATAAATAAGCACGCATAGATGCAAACAGTTCTCACATATGTGCTAGATACCACCAAGAACACATGGGTTTTCTGTATTTCGCATGGTCATCCCCTCCATATCTGTTTTGTGGCAGCAAGTCACTAGAGGGGTGTCTCACATCCATTGGTACTATTGCCTGGATATGTTAGGAATATTCCATTTGGTGTGCGCTGCCCAGCAGCGATAGCCTTTCAAGGGACACCTTCCTGCACAAAAACAATCCCCTGAGTATGTTCCTCTTTCTATGTGTGCTGCAGAATACTCGACCTAAAAACTAGGAGAAATAAAAATATTTCGCCTAATTGCACCTCCCCTGGGGATGCGTAGCAGTTTTGACGCATTCACAGGTCTACCACGTATGTAAATCTGGGAATGTGCCAAAAGTGATGGGTGCTGCATGGGAACATCCATGCACCACCAATGGAATACCTCCCTGGGGCAGAGAAATGCGTTGCAGCGGTTTGCGATACATTGCATTATTTCAGATTTATTGAGCTACAAAGAGCTACACAAGGTGGCCCTGCATGGCTTGATAAATTGCACTTAAGGGTTGCATTGTGCATGCATCCTGTGGCATGGTACAAAAGCAACGACCTCTTGATAAATATGCCTTTAGATACATATAGGACCCATTGCAGATGTACTTGGCTAAAACAAGATATGAAAATAGTGATTTGTCTGGAGAAGCACAAACCCAAAATTGAAAACGGAACACCATAGTTTGGGCTTCTCTTTAATAATAAGAATTGATTTCTACACGAATCAACCTTAGTTGCAACATAAATCTATGCTCTAACTTACACTATGCAGTTTGCATGCAGTTCTTTGATGACAGTTAATAATTCACTGTTCTATATTAAGGTTTTAACTTATTAACTGCAAGTAGCAAAAAGATGTCTCTTAGAAAAGCAGTAACCCTCTGACCTATTTCCATTATTTGCACTTTGTGATCTGCATGGTACACCTTCTATGCAGCAGGCATATTAATCCTCTGTGCTATTTTATGATTAGTCAAAACCTCAACTAGACGGGGCGTAGTTTTGGCGCCGATCAAGATGGCTGCCTGAGGGAGCGGCTCCGCCGCGCCGGCCTTCTCTTCAGTAGTTTTTCCGGTCATTGTCGTCTTTGTGGGTTCCTGCTCCTAGCGTCATGCAGCGGAGTCCCTGGAGCAAAGGGTGAGACCGTTTTGCAGTCGTGCTTCATTTTTTCTCACTCGCGTCTCCTTCAACGTTGTTGCCACCATTTCGCAACTCTCTTCAGTGCGAGTTCTCATGACGGAGTTTGGCAGGTGTTGCGCTCAGCGTTGACGCTGCTGCTGCTGAAGAGCACCTTCACGTGAGACTCATTGCAGGACCTGTACATATGCTGTGCAGTTTTGGTTCTTTTGCTGGTTGTGTCATGTGCTGAGTGTCGGCTCCCATTGTCCTGACAGCGGTATGCTCATGCACTATATGGACAGCATTCCATGGAACTGTGTGCAGCCTAGTAGTGCGCAGGAAGTTATACAAGTCATTTGAAGATTAATTGTGCTACCCCAGGGAAACACCTTGCTGAGATGAATGCGTCAGGGCTATATGTTTGATTGTGGCGCACCCCAGCTGACAAGTGCAGTGCTTTTACGTTAAATGGTGATGTCCGGGGTGTACTTTCAGCGCTATTTGTGAATGCTGTTTGAAGAAACTGTTTTACCACATCGACCTTTAGTTCAACCATTTTTTCATGCTGTTCTCGTTATTTTGGGACTTTGTCATTGACGTTGTGTTGTGGATAGTCTGGAGCAAAGAGGGAGACCGTTTTGACCTTCCAGCACGTAGCGCTTTATGTTATTGCACACGTGTCTCCTCAGTGACATTACCCGCCATTTTGAAGCTCTCACAGCGCCAATGTAAATGTCAAAATGTGATGAAGTTAGCGCATTTTCAGAATAAGCCCTGCATATGCTGACGCTTCTGCTCATGCTGTTTTTTCAACGTCCTCAATATTCTCTGTGCTACCTTTAATGCTTTACAGAATGTGTTGCCTACTTTTGGTCATACTATTAAGTTCTCTTCAACAATGATGCCACTGTACTATCTGTGCACCTGCTGTTCTCCATTCATCGCCTCAGGAGCTTCATGTATGTTTCTTTGACATAATTTGTTTTTTTGATTTGATTTGATTTGATGTGGATTTGTAGAGCGCGAATTGCTGCCCTGAGGCGTCCAAGCGCTAGCAATAACCAGAACCTACCGGAGAGACAGAAGGGAAGAGGGTTGAGGTTAAAAGGGTGAGTTAAAAAGGAAGGTTTTAAGCTGTTTGCGAAACGCGGTGAGATTGGAATTGGCTCTGAGGTGCAGTGGAAGGGCATTTCAAGTTCTGGAGGCGTTGTGGGCAAAGGTCCTGCCGCCGGATCTGGATCTTTTTATTCTAGGAGCCACTGCTTGAAAGGTCTGGCTGGAGCAAAGACTTCTGTTGGGCGTGTAGTGAGTGACTAGGTCGCGGGTAATACTCGGACCAGTGTCCCAGAAGGCTTGATGGGCAATGCATATTGCCTTAAAAAGAATTCTTTGGCGGACCGGTAGCCAGTGGAGGCTAACCAGTCCGGCCCTCACTGATTGTCTGCGAGGGATATCCAGCAGTAAGCGGGCTGCGCCGTTCTGCACTGTTTGCAGCCTGCGCAGAGTGTACTCTGGGCGCTGAGATAGAGCACATTATTAAAATCAAGGTGTGATTGTATAAGCCCTTGTATAGCCCCCTGCTTGGCTTCCATGGGAAGGAGGGAGAAGATTTTCTTTAGCATCCTCATGATGCCAAAACAGGTGGCTGACAGCTTTGTGGCCTGCACGTTGAAAGATAGGGATCTATCCAACCAAACTCCGAGGCTCTTGATATTGTCCTTGGGATTTGGAGGAAGACCCAGACACGGGGGCCACAGGGCGTCGGGGAGGCGGAGATCTGGGGGGCCTAGGAGCATCAGCTCCGTTTTGTCTCCGTTCAACTTGAGGGATGAAGAGGACATCCAGGTCTTCACCTCTTCTAGGCACTCTCTGAGCCCACCTGACGCAGGTCGGTAGTCCTTCTGCGCCAGTGAGACCACCAACTGCGTGTCGTCCGCATACGAGATGATCTTAATCCCGAAAGGACGGATGACCTCAGCCAGTGGCCTTATGTACAGGTTGAAGAGTGCGGGGCTCAGAGAGGAGCCCTGGGGGACTCCACACTTCAGAGGTCTGCTGGAGGAGACGGACTCACCCTCAAAGACTCTGAAGGATCTGTCTTCTAGAAAGGACTTGAACCACGACCAGGCTTTGTCCTTAATCCCGGCACAGGACATACGGGGCAGCAGGGTGTCGTGGCTGACCGTATCGAACGCTGCGCTTAGGTCAAGGAGGATCACTGCCACTGATCCTCCTTGACACAATGTGGATAACAAGGACCCCCTGTTAAGAATAGATGATTCTAATGACAGGGACACAGACTATGTGAATATCAAAGCATAATAATAACTACATATGAGGGAAGGTAAATCATGGAGGAACAACACATTTTAAAAAACTCTAAATCGTTTAATAGTGGTTCATATTAAAAACAGGCATAATACATACTAATAACACATCAATTTAAACAATCTATAAAAAACAATATAAAAAATTTCAATAAAATGCAAACATATAAAATTATATTACAATACAAGAATAAAGGGGGGGTGGCATTAGATGTTTTCCGACGTGCGTTTCGGCGTTACAAAAAGACGCCTTCTTCAGGAGCCACTGTTTCAGTCTGAAACAAAATAATAAAAATGATATCTAGACAATGTCAACAATACAGATATGAGGTATGATTTTTCTAACCATATCCTATTTACAACAAGTCAATTAAAAAACAGTTCATAATATTTCATAATTTTAGTTCCTAGACAAGAGCTCCTTCCCTACTTGTTTGAACACAATAATAGTCGCCCAACAAGGTACAAAACTGGTGATATTATATTTGAGCAGTTATAGATTCTATTAGGTGACCCCATTTATTCCAAAAGCTAGTCAACGTTCTCGTTGATAAATATATAGGTAGAACTTACTCACTATTTTTAATATTTATGTTAGTCCCATCTGGCGGCGTAGTATCCTTAACGCTCTATTGGACAGGTACTCATAAATCCAGGTCACTATCTCCTTTTGTTTTCCCTTTCAGGTATGTTCATTTCAGTCGTCCGTTTGGATATGTACTGTCTCTTCTTCTCCTGTATCTTTTTCTTCCTTGCTCTTTCCCCTTCCTTCGCTTTCCTTTTGCCTTACCTCTCTTCTGATGTCACTTGCATTCCTTCTTTATTTACTCCGACTTTCCTTCCATTTTTCATGCATTGTCTTTTTTTCTTCTTTCCTTTTTCCCTCTTTCCTTTCCTTTTCTTTCCCCTTCTCTTTTATCTTCGGTCTTGCTTTCATTTTTCTAGCGTCTTTTGTTGTTTTTTCTTATCTGCTTTATGATGTTTATAAACTTTTTTGCAAGTTTTGATGTTGTCACATTTATCTTGTTTGCAAATTTAGAGTTATCTCTTGGAATGTAAAAGGTTTTGTTAACCCCATTAAACGGCAGAGAGTACTTTCTCATTTATCCTCCTATGCCCATGACATTGTTCTTTTACAGGAGACTCACCTTAATGATATTGAATCCCTTAAGTTAAAAAGAAATTGGGTGGGTATTGTCTTATTTTCTCCTTCTTTCAATAACAAAAATAGCGTTGTTAATTTAATTCATAAAAAGTTGAAATGTAACGTATTATTAGAAGAAAAGGACTCGGAAGGGAGATGGATTTTGGTTAAATTACTGATTAACTCAATTCCTCTAACTGTTTTTAATATCTATGGTCCTACTCAACCTGATTGTTCTTTTTGGCCTTTAATTACAAGTAAGTGTATACAACATAAGGATGATTTCTTTCTTCTGGGAGGAGATTGTAATCAGATTATAGATCCATTCCTTGATCGTAAATCCACTGTTCGTTTCATCCCCCACACACCTCATAAGCAATTCTTGAACTCTATTCTTCAAACCCATCTCTCCGACTCTTGGCGACTCACGCATCCAGACACTTTAGATTACTCTTTCTTCTCACACCCTCAAGCTTCTACCTCTAGATTAGACTATATTTTTCTCTCTTAGTCTCTCACTCAAAATCTTTTATCTTCCTCTATTCAACCTATTGTTATCTCGGATCATGCTTCCCTTATAACTGATATTGATTTACTTCCTCCTCGTCCCAAACCCTCTCGTTTGCGCTTCAATTCTGCTCTTCTCACTGACCCTATTTTCTCTTCTTTATTTTGAACTTTCACTAAGGATTTCTTTCAAACTAACTCTACTCCCGACATTCCTCCTTATATTCTCTGGGATTCCTTTAAGGCTACTGCAAGAGGATTTATTATTGATTTTGTCTCTAAGAAGAGGAAACAATTTCTTCAAAAACGTAAGTCTTCTCTTGCATATATTAAAAAGTTAGAACATCAGTTTTATACCTCTTCTGATAAATGTATGTCCCCAGAACTTTTGCTTTCAAAGATCTCTTTCAACAAGCTTACCACGGATAATGCCTCATCCATCCTTCTTCGTAGTAGTGCGCGTTATTATGGAGGTCGTAACAAATCTGGAAAACTTTTGGCTAATTACCTTAAATCTCGTCAGGAGCGTACTTCCATTGAATCCATCTTTTCTTCTGATAATGTTCTTCTTCATACAGATCAACATATCCTTGAACAATTTCCACTTTTCTATCAACAACTTTATACCCCAGAATCGCCTCCTACTCCTCCTATGATCCATTCTTAATTTCATAAGTTACCTAAGCCATCTACTTCCCACCTTGATTTTTCAACCCTTGACCTTGATCTTTCCCTTCATTAACTTTTTACGGCTCTGTCTTCCCTTACTAAGGGTAAAACTCCGGGTCCCGAAGGCTTCCCTGTGGAGTTTTATTTGCATTTTTCAGATCTTTTATTACCCAAACTTTTATTATTTTTTCATTCCTTTTTTCCTCTGGTACAGCTGCAGGTACCTTTCAAGATGCCACCATCTGTCTCAAAGAAGGTCGTGATCCCAAATTTTGTAAAAACTATTGTTCCATTTCACTAGTCAATGTTGATTATAAGCTTTTTGCTAAATTACTTGCCCTGCATTTGGATTCCTTCATGCCCCATCTTATTGGAAAGGAACAATGTGGTTTCATTAAAGGGAAACTCACTTCTGATAATTCTCGTCTTTTTCTGAACGTTTTAAATAAAGCCCCCTTTCTTTCCATACCTTTAGCTGCTATTTCTGTCGATGGTGAAAAGGCTTTTGACAGAGTAGATTGGTCTTTTTTATTCGCCTCACTTAAGTGGCATGGTTTCGGCTCCAAATTTATTTCTCTTATTTCTTTATTATATTCTTCACCCAAAGCTTCTGTTCTAGTGAATGACCAACTCTCTCCTTCTTTTACTCTTCAAAGAGGAGTTCGTCAAGGATGCCCTCTTTCTCCACTTCTTTTTGTTTTGGCCCTTGAACCTTTTTTGTCCTCCATTCGGCAGAATACTTCAATTTCCGGTTTTCCCTATGGTGACCATCAATTAAAACTTTCTGCATATGCCGATAACATCCTCTTGTTCATTTCAGATCCGGAATCCTCTATCTCTCCTTTATTATCTGAATTCAAAGCTTTCTCCCTTGTTTCTGGTTATAAGATCAATTCGGATAAAACTGAAATTCTCCCTTTCACTAAGTTTAGTCTCCCTCATCTCTCTTCTTCCACTGGTTTTGCCTGGAATAGCACAGAGATTAAATATCTTTGTATCTGGTTCTCCAATTTTATTTCCTCCTCTGTTAAGTTAAATATGTCTGCTGTTCTCTCTCAAATTAATCAGTTATTTTCTTCTTGGAATCCTCTTTTTCTTTCCTGGTGGGGTCGGCTTGACTCCATTAAAATGATGATCGCTCCTATTCTTATTTACACTCTTTCCAGTTTGCCTGTTCCCATTCCTGCCATATATTTCAAACGCATCGATTCTTCTATCTCAAAATTTCTCAGGAAAAATAAAAAAAACTAGAATTTCACTTTTATCTCTCCATCGACCTAAATTGACTGGTGGTGTTAATTTCCCAGATTTTCGCTTATATCACAAATCCTTTTCTTTCCGACAAGCTTCACGTTGGCTCTCCTTGGAACCTTCCCCTTTCTCTCCTCTTTGGCTCTGTATTGAACAATCCTTTTTATCGCCCTTTTCTTTTGAAGAAATAGTTAGTTTCTCCTCTAAATCCCCCTATGATTCGCTTCCCTTGTTTAGGCATACATCCTCTCTTCTTAAACCTTTATTCTCCACACCAAATATTTCGTGCGAATCTTTCCTACATTTACCCATCTGGTATAACTCACTTATTCTCTTCCACAATAGGCCTATTTGTTGGACTTCATGGAGACTTAAGGGTATCGTATGGATCCGTCAACTCTTCGATGGTGTAGAACCTTGTTCCTTTCCCCATTTTCAACTTCAATTTCATTGTCCTCATTTCTTTCTTCATTAATATACTCTCCTTATGGAAATCCTTCATGATCCTTTTTATTCTCTTCCTTTTTCGACTTCTCTCACTACCCCTTCTCATCTTCTGGTACTGCTCTCTACTCTTCCTAAAGCTTCTCTTATCTATAAATTCTTTTCTTCCCCTAATCCAGACCGTGTCAAGTCCAAATTGGAACTTTCCTGGGAAACAGACCTGGGATGCACTTGGGCCATTACCCTTTGGGATAAACTCTGGTCCAAAGTTTTGAAAATTTCCCGATCTGCATCTCTCACTCAATCTCTGTTTTTTCTATATCACAGACTTTATCTTTCTCCTCTTTCTCTTTCACGTTTTACAGTCTCTTCTGACTCTAACTGTTGGACTTGTATATCTCCTAATGCTGATCTTTTACATATGTTCTTTTTCTGTCCTACAGTTTCTACTTTTTGCAAACAAGTTTGGTCTTGCATTTCTCATGTTTTCTCACTCTCTATTCCATACTCACTCCCTCTTCTTTTTCTTGGTAGTCTCTCAGACTCTCTAACTTTTTCCCCACACTCACAGGGTCTTTTTGATCTTATGCTTGCACTCGCATTTCAACATATTTCTTCTAACTGGAAATCCCTTACAAAGGTTTCCATACAACATTGGTGGAACTCTTTATGTCATTTTCACAGACTTGATGTTTCCGTTGCTTCCTCCTGTAAACCACCTCGTAATGTTGACCTATATTGGTTACCTCTTACCACTTACTTAGATCATTTAGCAACAAAACCAATGGTTCTTATCAGTTCCGAAAATGTTAAACCCCATTGAATGATTTTACTCTCTCCTTCTTGCGTATTTGAATACTATTTAAATTTTTTCTTTATTGCAATGTGTTGCGTACATTATGTAATTTTTTGATTACTGCTTGTACTATTCTTTTTCTTTGCCGTTACCTTTTATAGTATGGTTTTGTTATAGTTTATTATGTCCTGTTCCCTTCCCTTCCCATCCTTCTTCCCTTTTCCCTTTCCTTTCAAAATTTTATAAAATGCTTTTCGTTACTTAGTTTGACATTAGCAAGATATGACTTCATTTGACTTGTATGTTTTATATTCTCCTTTGCTGATGTCAATTTTTATCATTATTATTCTTAATACAGCTTTTCAAACATAAAAAAAAAACTCAACTAGACAAACCTCCGATCTTTCTCCAGGAAGAACATTAATCACCGGAGTTGCCTTGACATTTTTATTGTTGCCTGGAAATTGCTGGAGGCAAGGAACGCAGCAGCAGATTGTTTAAAAACCTAAATAAACCTGCAAACATGGCGGCCCCCTGAAGTCAGCCCCCGGTGCAGTGGCACCAGCCACACTACCCTAAAGCCGGACCAGTATGGTTGTGCTGTGTTTGGGGTTTTTTACAATGCGCTGCTCACCGTGAACTGGGACCTCAGAGCACATGGAAAGAATTTAAAGAGCAAAAGTTGGTAAAGCCTTGGATTTAAATAACCCCAAAAGTGCGGAATCCAGTTTAGGCGTCTCACTGGTAGACTTTGTGAAGATTGAGAAAATTATCCAGATAGTGAAGTTATACAAAAGCCAGGGAGAAGAGGACCATCTTCCTGATTGTGCTGTGATCTTATTCCATTATAAGGTGAGTAGGTAAAATATGCCATGGGAAGATACCTTGGTGAAGGAGAGTTTGGCTTCCATATAGTTTATATCTGAAGTGGTGAGGTGTCATAGCCTTTTATCAGTAGATCTGAGAGACCGGGATGGCTGGTAGGGAGCAAAGAGGCTGGCGATTATTTAAAGCCTTATGGACAAGGCAAAGAGTTTTGAACTTGGTCCTTTCCTGTATTGGGAGCCAATGGAGGGACTTGGGAGCAGGGGTAACATAGGCGTGTCGATTGAGGCTGTAGACCAGTTGAGCAGCGAAGTTCTGGACTTGTTGCAGTTTCTAGGTGGAGGTGAAAGGAAGTTCAGTGTAGAGGTTTCTGCAATTATCCAAGTGGGACATGACCAACGCAAATATCAATTTACCATTACTTTTTCACATCATTTACTATAACGTGAGCAAAATTTGGGCAAATCTGTGAAATTCCACAAAATGTATGTGAATTCATGTAAAATCCCAAAACAGCACTTTGTGCTATATTTAATTCTAAAATGCGCTGTTGTGTCTAAATGCATTTCACATAAAAATATAGCAGACAAAAACACCCTTCCCTCGAAAAAAAACACTCACTTTGTGACCATTCGATTTGTTCCCATTGTACCATGCTAATAGTGCAATACTGTAATTTTGGCAATTTTGCATACGCATCAGAGCACGTAATTCATGACATTACATGAGATAACACAGGTATAACAGCATTTTTAAAATGTGAAATAAATTGGAAGTATGAAGGTGTGTTGTATGCATGTATGTGTAGGACCATGATTGTGAAAAAGAAGCATGATGTAGCAATTAAGAAGATAAACGCAAAAAGAACAATTGATGGACAGAATTCAGAACAATGTCATACATTCGCCCCAGTACAGAGCTGTGGGACTAAATCCGTCGTTTTTTTGCTCACCATGTCATTCCACTTTGGACCCAGCCATATGCAAATCAGTCTTGACCCAGCGGGGAATGGGAACAGTCCAGCCAAAACTGCCAAGCCAGGTCCTCCCTGGACTGGAAACAAACATCCGAGGACCAGTTTTGGGCTTTCAGCCCTCATCAGCCATGATAGCTTGACTCCAGTGGCATGGAGAGCACAGGACCCACGTCTGGGCATACCCGTCCCACTCGGGTGACAAATGCAAAAAGAATAATTAATGGACAGAATGCAGAACAATATCATACATTCACCCCAGTACAGCGATCTGGGCCTAAATCCATCGTTTCTTTGCTCACCATGCCATTCCAGTTTGGACTCAGCCATATGCAAATCAGTCTTGACCCTGCGCCCAATGGGAACGGTCCAGCCCAAACTGAGGAAGGGTGATGCCTTGTAACCGGTCCCAGGATGCTTTTTTCCGGTCGCGGGAGGACCTGGCTTGGCAGTTCGGGCTGGACTGTTCCCACAAGGAACAGGCTCTAGACGGATGTGCATATGGCTGGGGCCAAACTGAGGTGGTGTGGTGAGCAAAAGAATGATGGATTAAACGCAGATCCATGTCACTGGGGGTGAATGTTTGCATTGTCCAGCATTTCATTCATCAATTTTTTCCTTTGCATGTGCCACCCTAAGAGGGAAGGGTATGCCCAGACATGCATCCCCTGATCACTACACCACTGGAGTCAAGCTAGCCTGGCTGAGGAAGGGTGATGACCTGAAACCGGTCCCAGGATGCTTGTTTCCGGTCCAGGGAGGACCTGGCTTGGAAGTTCGGGCTGGACTGTTCCCACAAGGAACAGGGTCAAGTCTGATTTGCATATGGCTGGGTCCAAACTGGAGTGGTGTGGTGAGCAAAAGAATTATGGATTAAACCCAGATCCTTGTGACTGGTGGTGAATGTTTGTATTGTCCAGCATTCCGTCCATCAATTCTTTCTTTTGTATATGTCACCCTAAGTGGGAAGGGTATGCCCAGACATGGGTCTCGTGCTCACTACACCACTGGAGTCAAGCTAGCTTGGCTGAGGAAGGGTGTTGCCCTGAAACCGGTCCCAGGATGCTTGTTTCCGTTCCAGGGAGGACCTGGCTTGGCATTTCGGGCTGGACTGTTCTCACAAGGAACAGGGTCAAGCCTGATTTGCATATGGCTGGGTCCAAACTGTGGTGGTGTGGTGATCAAAAGAATGATGGATTAAACCCAGATCCTTGTGACTGAGGGTGAATGTTTGCATTGTCCAGCATTCCGTCCATCAATTTGTTCTTTTGCAATTAAGATGATCTACGTTGTAACCTTGGCTCCAGCGATTGACCAGACTATGTGATCTCGGTTAGGTGATTGTAGGTCGCTGTGCTCCAGTACCTGCAGTCAATTGGCAGGACTTAGAAACAGACTGTGATTCAGCCCTATAAAAAAATTGCAACTTTTATTTGTATTATTTCTAGGCACACTCAGATGAAAATCCATGGAATGAACATTCAAGGGGCCATATTTACAAGCCCTTAATGCCACCAGAGCGTCACTTTTTATGAAGCTCCGATGGCATAGCGGCATTCCCCATATTTACAAGGTAGCCCTTAGCCACTTAACTTGGTTTAAGGTCACCTTGAAAATATGTTCTTTTCCGCCGCAGTCCGCTGTGGGAAAGAGGCATGCAATGGGTGTTGCAGTAGTCGTTCCATCACAACACCCATTGCTTTTTGACACTGCCCCAGATTTACAAGGCTGGGGTGTTCCAAAAATTAGGGCCTGGAAAAACCTGTTTTTAGAATTGCGATACGAGGAGAAATTATTAATTTCTCCTCTTTTTTTGCATTCTGCAGCACACATTGAAAAAGTAAATCACCATTTGTGATTGTTTATGTGCAGGAAGGAGATCCTTTCTGCACATATACGATCACCCCTGCAGCACAGGCACCCTAGCAACATGGCGGCACGGTCCTTGTGCTAGTGGTAGGCAGCTTTTTTAGTGCCAGTGGAAACACAGGGGTGCACCGTATTCTTGACACGACGCATCCATGCATTTTAAAAATGTCAGAGCACGGCATTGCCAAATTTAGCGTAATACCGTGCTCCGACATTCTTTTGTAATTATGCCCCAAGGAGTCTTAACTCTCTATTTATGTGCTTCTGCACGTGTAATCATGCACATTGCAGTGTGGGAATCTTGCCACATTTCTCAGCACTGCTGCTGTACATTTAATGAAGCAGCACCTGTCCATCTCAAAAGAACTTGTTAATGGAATAGTACCAGTAAATCTCAGCAGGATCATTACACTTTTAATATAACAGTACCACTATTCTCCTGCAGAACTATTATATTTTGTGACAGATGTTTCTCAGAGGAGCTGTAATGCTTTTACCATGGTAGTACCAACATTACTTGGCAGTGCTCTCCAACATTTTTATGTGGCAACAGAAATCTGCTATATTTTCATGGCATCACACCAAAAGTCACCATTAAATAGTTCTCAGAGCCCAACACCCATGACTAGGCACACTATTTGTTTCTCTGTATTTAACCCAGAACAGCACTTCACTGCCTCTTGGAGAGGATCACTCAATACAATTGAGGGGATGTATGACATTACAACGCATGCTTTTACAACGCATGCCTTTACAACGCGGTTTTTACAACGCATGCCTTTACAACGCATAGTGCTTTGGGGCGCTGGATAGTGAATTGTTTAATTTAATATTCCAACTCCAGTCCCCGTGGATAGTAGGGAAGGTGTTGGATAGTAAATTAAACCTATTCCCTATCCTAGGGCGCCCTCCAGCGCAATGCGTTGTAATGGTTTGTATTGTAAAAGTTGCGTCGTAAAGGCACTGCGTGGTAAAAGTTGCGTTGTAAAGGATGTTTACCCAATTGAGGCATACACATACATGCATTCCAGTGCTTAATTTGTGCAGGAGCTTTCAGGTACTAAGCACCTGTACTTTTTTAACAGTGCCGGGGCTATTGAATATTTCTCCCCAGTGAGATGAGCCCATATTTATTTAAAAGAAATGTACCTACCTGTCCTGTGTCATCCTCCTTCCTGCAGGATGGCCCACCCAGGTCCAGACATGATGACTGCATCACGGTAGTGATGTCAGTAGTGCACGCCTCCCTTTCAAGGAGAATTTTCTTTTGCTTTGGTTAATTATTACGGTTGAGGGCAGGCTGATGGGTGAGCTGCGGGCAAGGCAGACTGGGTCCCGGAAAGTTCCGGTCTCAGCAATAATCTTAATACGACATCATCTAAGTAATACAAAAGTGCATAGCTGCTTTCTGTTAACAACTAGCATGCACTGAAATGAAAACCCAGCAGAAGCAGGCCATAAATTATTCCTTTTGACTTGTCATTTGCATTGCATACTGATGCTCTTGGCCTGGGGCCCACCAAAACACATTGTTTGCCAGCGATCTAATGGAGCCAGTGCCAGGGAGACTGCAGGTCACAGGTAAGTGAATAGTAGAAAGTACTACAACAAGTCGCTATTTATTAATCTGGAAGAGATTTACTAATGTGTGTCCTCGTCACCAATTTCTTTGCAGCAAATAAATGTATAAGTTAACTGTCAACTCTGCTTTTTCAAGCTCAGCACCTCGTGACTCAACGGCCCCTTTCCTCTGCCACACCTGACCTTCCAATTTATGGGTTACCAGAGTAAATTGCCAGTGCCAGTGCTTTTATGCATATGAAAACCAGCATGTTCTTCTTTTTGCTGAATCTGCAATTGAAAAAGGGCAGGTTACAGCACTTGTCTGCAGCTGCAGTACAAGTTTTAGGCAGAACCCAGTGACACACGTATGGACAGAAGTTCCTGCAGGTTATCTATGTTTGTGTTTCTAGCGCAAACTGGTCCACTATAGGACCCCAGGCTCTATCATCTCCATTCTTGTAGTAGCCTTGGATGTAAATCAAGCAGTTGAATGATTATCAGACAGGCCTTGTGTATGAACACTCACAGATATTTTAAATTTGCGCATTCATCTCAAGGGCCCGGACTGTGCCACGTTTCATGTGGCAGTTTCTGTCTGCACTGCTTCCCCTCCAACACAAAGCAACATTGTTGGACTTGGTCCTTTTGGCAGGTTCACCCCTGAACTTTTTGTCTGCTAATATGACATAATTATAGAGATTTCTGGCTTCTGCGCACTTTAGCACTGAGGCCCAGTGTAAAGTGCGTTCGCTCTGTGTGTGTGTGTGGTGAGATTGGTCTGCCCTCCCATAGGAATGCATTGGGAATATGTATGTCCATGGTAGTTCCTGATGTGTGGGGAGTGCAGGGGCGAGTTTGGTATGTGCAAACTCGTGAGATTAAATGCTGCGCGATGGTGTGCGCAGATTTAATGTGTCTAGTGGGGAAATTCCACTTTTAAAAGTTGGCATGTCTGTGTAGTGAATGTGAATTGACTGTCTGGCTTGTGATTGGCTGGATTTGGCTAGTGTGCTTGGCTCCAGGACTCAGGATGGGTCTGCCCGGTGGTGAATGGGGAGATCTGCATATTGATGGCAGGGAGGAGTGCACCTGGGACCTGAATAGGGCTAGGCCTTCCCTCCACAATGATGGCTCCACCCCCTGTGGTACGTCTGATGTCCCTGGCCTATCCTGTGAATAGGCAGAGGGGCTGAGCAAAACAAAGTGCTGCAGGACCAGTTGCATCTGGTTGGCCCCTTGCCTGTACTATTGGAGACAAAGGGAATGTCTGTATAAAAAGAGGGGCTGTGACCTCATGAAAATTTTCTTGTTCCTGACTTGAATCTACCAGGGGCGTGCTGCTGCTGGGGCCCAGGGGAAGGCTTGCCTCCCTGGACCCTGCCCCGCCCCTGGATGCCTGAAGGACTTTCCTTTGCTGGGAGCTGCTGTGCTCCATATTTTATACCCAGGACTTCTTGGAACCCTTTTGCTCCAGTTGGTCTGTTAAACTGGGGTTTCTTTCTCCCTTAGCGCCTGGGAAGCGCTTTATTTTAAATTGTCCTGTTATTGAGGGAGCCTACCCCTCATTGCTGCATTTATTACTGCAGCGCGGGTGCCCACCCTGCTTATTTGCTTCTTTAGGTGCACAGGTACCCACCCTGCATATTTGTTTTATTGTCTAATTAACGCGGGTGCCCACCCCGCTTATTTGTGCCTCTTTGCGGGTGCCCACCCCGCTCCTACATTGTTTTTTTATTTCGAGGGAGCCTACCCCTCGTTGTGCTCCGATAAAGTCACCGCCGCGGCCGGGCCGACTACAGAAAGTCAGGCAGCCATCTGCCTGGAGGCAGGCGGGACTTCCGGTTTCACGGAGGAAGTCCCGCACACGCCCCGGCAGCAGAGGAAGTCTTCGAGAGAGGAGGTCGGGAGCCCACCCCGCCTCCTCGAGTGCTGAGTCCCGGGGCTCCCAGGAGGGGGGCCCGGGTGAAGAGAAAGCGCTGCCCCAAAGAAGGAGACTGGCGCCTGCCCGTGCGGGGCTCCCATTGCTGAGGGAGAGCCCCGAGGGCGCCAGCCAGCAGCGGTGCACAGCAGAGGGGGCGTGAGGCACATTGCCGGTGCCTGCTCCCACTACGAGCACAAGAGATGTCCTGCCGCCTACCCAGAGGAGCCTCACAGGAGGAGAGCAGACCGGTAAGTGGAGACGGGCTGGGGGCTCCGGTCGTGTGTAGGTGCCTGAGAAAGGCACAGTGACAGGGGTGCATTTAGGGCAGCCCCGGATGGGAGTGGGCCACCCCAACGTTTTTACTGAGCCAATGCGTGGCTCCAACGAGAGGGCAAGTTCTTCTATTTTGGGCGCAGAGTGTTCTAGGAGTCCGTGTGCTCCAGGGGGGCATTTATTTCTTAAAGGGTTCCAGAGGGGCCCATGTACGTGCCCACACTTTTTCCTCATTATCCCTACAGCCTGAGAGCTCCAAAGAAGCCCCATTTGTTTTCGGAGCCAGGTGACTCCCAGAGGTACCTTATTGAGTTACTGAGCCCCATGTGGCTCCAACCTATGGCGCAGTGTTATTCTAAGGGCCAGTGAGAGCCCATGGCGCAGTTTTGCTGATTTACAGCTGCCCAGCAAGTAGTGGGCAGCTACACCGTTTAGGTATTTCTTTTCAGGGGACATGTTCTTTTGGAATCTAGGAGTGAGTTGCACTCCTTCGCCCTACCTTGGCCTCCACAGCTGCGCAGCACTTAGTGCCAGCTGCAGCGTTTAGGCCTCAGTTAATTGTTCTCACCTGCCCAGCAAGTAATGGGCAGCTGCAATGTTTAGGCTTTGCGCAGTGGCGCAACCTTGACCTTTGCTGCTTAGACAGCAGCCCTGACTCTTTGGACATAGGGCGTTTGAGCCCCCTTATGTGAGATGGCCAGTTGGCCAGGGGGGATTGTTACATTTATAGGGTGCAGGCCCCAATGTGATTTATATGCTAATGTGATTTATGTGATAATGCTTTTGGGTGCTAGGAAATGTATTGTGTATAGTATGTTTTGCGCACCCTGTTTTGATACCTCTAGATATGATTTATGCATAGGAGGTTGTTTTACCTGTTTAGGTTTGTGTTAGGGAGATCATACTTCCCTGTGTGATTTACGCCCCTAGTGTAATGGTTACTTAGGTGGTTAGGGTCTAATGTAGTTAGACTTGTGGGATACTGTGCATGATGGATTTCATGTCACAGACTGTTGCAAAGTACAGTGATTACCAGTGTTTACTGGTTGTACGTTTTATGGCCTATCTTACTTTTACCTATTGTACTATTTCTTTACCAAGTGCTGATGCTGACAGTGGTCCATGTGGCCCTGTCATGTGTAAATAATCCCTTGTAAGTATTGCCCGTGCCAGTTGGCACCATGTATATTGTGTGATTACTATCTGGTGTGTTTTGAGAATACAAAGGCTATTTTTGATATAACCTTGTGTGAAGTTCCTTTTGTGGGGGGCCTGCGATGTTGCTGGTGGGTGCGTGCGCAAATGCTTTACACATTGCCTCCTGGATAAGCCTTACTGCTCGTGTCACGTTGCCAAGGGGGTGAGCAGGGGTTATCTTTGGAGTGTAACTCCCTTGCCCTAACTAGACTGGTGGTTTCTGCCTGGCTTTGGCACAAGCCTCAGCCAACCAGAAATCCCATTTCTAACAAACATCAAATGAATACTACACTCTTCAGGCAAGCTGCTTGGAGAACCTCCAGGCTCCATGGCTCATGGTGACTGATGGAGTTAAAATGAGATTGACTTTTTCCCAAAACAGGGGGTAGTTTCACAGTTGGTTGAAAAATTGTTCTTTTGAGCTTGAAACTAATTAAAACAGCAGAATGTAATCAATGCACGCTATATTATTTGTGTTTTGGCCCAATAAAAAAATACCACTATCACTCTCGCACACACATTTTTCGCACACACTTTCTCGTAATTTACACTAGTGCACCCACAGTTATCTCCTGGCTGCCTGGCCACTTCATCGTTCGGCAAAGGGATGAATTAGCACTGTTTCTG
This sequence comes from Lissotriton helveticus, assembly GCF_964261635.1. Taxonomy (NCBI): domain Eukaryota; kingdom Metazoa; phylum Chordata; class Amphibia; order Caudata; family Salamandridae; genus Lissotriton; species Lissotriton helveticus. The sequence goes on along the minus strand of NC_136070.1, from coordinate 1,014,008,320 downwards.
TTTGAAGTAATTTGTAGCTGCCTAACTTGGGTATTTCTCAGGAAGCTGGAAGGGAGAGGGTTGGTTTGCTGTTGCCTTGAACATTCATCACCACTTTTCCTCACAGTTTACCTGATTTGAAGCTTGGAATGGTTAGAGGAGACTGGAATGTTTTGTTTATGTCCATATGGAGTAATGCTAAAAAAAAACGGACTTTGCGTGGCAATAAACAACTTAGAGGACCTTATTAAGCAGTAAATTAAATATGAGCAGCAGTTGCAAAAAGAGCTCAACTGCAACTTTTGTCTATGAAGTATTGGTGTGGCTCACCAATAAATCATAGATTGTTTTTTTTTTTATCCTCATTGGCCTTATTGCCCCCGTTTACACAACGAAACCACCCTTGGGCTTTTGACCTCATATACTGCTTATACAGGAAAAAGGCTTGTGCAACGCTATTTAGAGACAGAGCCCTCCTCCAAGCGTATACAAAGAGTCTATCTCCCGAGCGTGCCCAACTTATGCTCAAATCTTCACTATGCCTAGGAAGACTTCAACCAGACGAGATAGACGAAGGCTTAATCATTGGATTTTTATATTTTAGCTAAGACAAAAACAAAAATGGGGTCCAAAATCTGTATCTCTTTTTAGTCTGATCCGAAATATCTAACTTAGCAATAGCCTTCATGGCTCGTAGCCAGTCCAGTTCTGTCTGGGGGGCCGGAGAGGCCCATAGTTTACAAATCTCTCTCCATGAAAGCAATATAGCATAAAACAAAAGCTTGGCATTATCATCTGTGCCCTTACCTTGCAGATCCGTTCTTCCTGAAATAACTAGATCGAGGCTTACCTTGATCTGCAAGCCTAGGACTGTTGACATACGGCTATTCACGGCCTCCCAGAATTCTCTTATCCTCGGACATAGCAGAAACATGTGAAGATCATCCTCATTAGGACTTTTGCATTTAGGGCACTCCAACACACCACCAGAGCTGAATTTAGAAAGTCTTCGAGGAGACCAATACACCCTGTGAATTATAAAGAAATGATTCCGCCTTAAATTTGCAGGTTTCACTATTTTATAAAGCATAGACATTGTTATTTGCCATTGGTCTTCTGTTGCGATCCCTGTCAAGCAGTCTCCCAACCGGATAGATTCTATAAATATTATATATAATATCACAATGAATCACTTCTTGTTCTCTGTGGTAGGGCCAAGACTGCTGCTGTATTTAGGGTGCAGCGGTTGCAAGACTTTACATTATGATCGGATATTGCTACTGCAAGCCTGTGTTCCTGCTTTCTTGCAAGTGCATTGCATTGATTGATGCTTCTGTTTTGAAGGGTCAGATCCGGTTGCAGCTAGGGAGAAGGGTGGGGTAGTCAGGTATGAATAAGTGACATTCCAGAATAAGCATTATCAGAAAGGAACAGCAGAGCTTTAATTTCAGAGTTTACCCGGGCCCGCTCGCTGCAGCACTGGACTCTAGACAGGAGTTCTGTCCTTCGCATGGCTCTCTACCCACTGCCGAGCACCTGCAGGGGTTCTGCAAGTCAGATCCTGACAGCCTGTGTATACAGGAGCTAATGGGGCCTTTATGGGATTCCTGTGGGCTAGAGATGTGGAGGTGAGATGTCATGGATGTGTGGTGCTCAGTCTTCCACCTCTCTGGGTAGATGTGTGGTGTTTTTAGACTTACAACCCTGTGGGTAACAGGCACCTCCTCAGGATCTTGCTGTGCCACAGCTTGGCCCATCTGTGCTTCGATGACATGTGGCTACTGACTGACCCTCAGCCACAGGTGAACAGTACAGGGTATAGACTGTCCTGTAGTGCATCCTTATGGCGATGCACATGGCTCATTTCTTGACCTTTCAACCTGTAGATTTTGGTCTAACCCTTGTTATGGCATGTTCAGCAATACTAGTTCTGGGTGTGGGTGGGTGGGGCCAATAGAGGAAGTGGGTGGAGTCAGTGGAGTGAGTGGGTGGAGTCAGGGGTGTGTGGGTGTGGCCTCTTTAAAAAAATTGAGCTCCTACACATAATATTTTACAAATTAAGCACTGATGCATTCATACATACATGGACAAATTTACAAAGAAATTGCAATGCAGTGGAGTAGGTAAAGTTGCTGCATTGAGTTGCATGAACAGGAGAGAGCAGAAGAGTGCCAAATTTACTAAGATATGGTGCTGTTCTGCTCTTTTCCTGCTCAGGTGACTTTTTTGGCTGCCATGCGCCAAAACAGTCACTCTTGCAACATAGTGCAATGGTGTTTGCAGTGTGGTAAATAGTTTTTGTACAGGAAGGGTCACCGCCTGTACAAAAACTATTCTTTAAGGCATTTCTCTCTTTTTAAGTGTGTTGTCTAAAGCACACATGGGAAGCGAGAACAGCAATAGGAAATGAAAACATTTCTCTAGATTATGCCTGCCTTTAGGGAGGAGCAGAATTTAGTTGAAAAGCACTGTCTATAATTCTTTGTAGCTAGGGACCTGCGTCAAAACCCATAGGTGGTTGCATGGGGACACCCATGGAATGCCCCCAAAAGCAAAGTAACGCAAGGCAGCACATTGCACTGGGTTAAATAACTTTGGGCTACAACCCAATGCAAATCTCAATTTGCATTTGTTTGTAAATCCCATAAATAGAATTTGAGTTTGTTTTTCCATTAAAAAAGTAATACAAATCTGTTCCAGTGTCTTGGTAAACCTGTGCAACAATTCTCAGAAAATAAAATTATTCTTTGTAAGGGAAAGAACCAAGGCGCTTCAGCAGACCTCCTTACTTTTAATGGTGTTATACCAACACTCACCACCAGTTCTCTGTCAGAAAATTATTCTTTAGAAGGGACAGTACCAAGACACCTCTGGAGACATCCTTACTTTTATGCCAATGCTCACCAGCCATTCTCTGTAAGAAAACTATTCTTTAAAAGGAAGAGAAGCAACATCTCAGCAGACATCCTTACTTTTACACCAAAGCTCACCAGCCGTTCTCTGTTCAAAACAAGCATTTGCAATGCAATCGGTCTCGTATGTGTGAGAGTTTGAGCTATTGGCATTGTAAATAACAATGCCTTTTATTTATGTGTTTTGAAAACTTGCAAGTGGTGGGTAACTGTTGTCTGGCAGTAACTGCGCCTATTTTACTGCCAGCCTTGCTTCTCGTAAGCAAGGACTAGGGGGCATATTACCAAAAACTAGCGATATTTATCGCTAAATGCCCTTAGCGACTTTTTTTTATCGCTGCCTATCGCTGGATATTTTAGCGGAGAAAACATGCTATTAGCAACGTTTTTCTCCATTGCGCTAAAATATCCAGCTATAGCGGCGTAATGCGAGAATATCGCTGAGAATACAGCAATATTCTCGCATTAGCGACGAAATGCTCTTAGCCATGTTATCCACCTTTCATTGGATAACATGGCTAAGAACTGGTCAGAGCAGGCGTTAGCGGGAATATTTCCATCACTACGCCAGCCTTGTTAATAGGCGATAGCGACGTTATCGACTGCTTTCAGTCGCTAACGGGTTGGGTACGCCCACTTTGCATGTCATTAGCGATAAATATCGCTGACATGCAAAGCGGGCCCCAAACCGCTCGCTATCGCCTTCAAGCTGTCGCTAACTGCTGTTAGCGACAGCTTGATAATAGGGCGATCGAATTTTCGCCGCTAAACCGGCGAAAATTGCATATCGCCCTCTTGATAATATGCCCCTATAAGTACAAAGTACGTGTCTATTCACCACTTGTTTTTTCCCCGGCTTAAAGCGAGTTGCCTGTTTCCCCTGGGCTGCCCCCGTCCTCGCCATTGTGAGACTCTCGCCCTCCTTCCCACTCTTCAGTGGTGGGAGGGGCCTGGACTGTCTTCATGCTCTCTGGCAATGATTCATTTACTTCTACAAGTTGGAGTTGGAAGACATCAACGCGCTGAAAAACCTATTGAGAACATGATGAAGCTCAGTCAGGTCGTCTTTCCCATGAAATTCCTGTTTGCATGAGAATCCGTTTGCTCTCCGAATTGCGTGATTTGTCTCTTGCAGCTGAAGTATTTCCATACTAGCAGAATCGTAGTATAGTGAACTATTTTACTGATCTTTAAAACCTATTTGTAGCAGGCATTGTTGTACAATTTCAACTCAACTGATCAGCAGGTATAATATGTCTTTAATAATGTCGCTCATTGCTTAGTTTAAAAGTTTAACCTGAATCAGCTGCAGTCCCTATTGTTGCCAATCAAAGAGGACGCTGAATAGAAGGCTGCCCCTTTATCAGTGCTTCAGTTCAGACACCTTTGAAATAACGTTGTGTACATTGTCCTGGATCCCATGGGTCATAAAAGTGGATGATTCCATACTGAGGTGTGTAGAGATTCCCATTCACAAAAAAAGATATCGGTACCTTTGAACAAGTTACACACCATCTTCTTACCAGCTGGTGTGGATGAAAAACAAGTTTGCCCGCCTCTCCTGCAAAACTGGATTTTTTTACAGTAGCAAACTTTATTTTGAAGTAAGGTTCAAATGTGACACCTCAACGGCCTCAGAATGCCGAATCACATGTGGGTACTAAGTGGGCTGTCTTTTTCTAATATCATTATATCCTTTGCAGTTTCATAATGTTTCATCTGTCCTACTGCAAATGTTTCATTAGGTAACTCAAGAGTTTTATGAAAAGCATCAAAATAACTATTGGTGCAGGAGTGCTTATGCATGCATTTTCATATAATGCAGGAGCATTCTGGTAACATCATAACTAGCATGTGTGTGTTCAATTTTGCAATCGTGTATACAGTTTTCCCGCTGCAGCCACAGTCAGAAATGCAAGCGGTGCTTATAGTGCGTTGCATTGACATTTAAACTCCAGCAGAAGTTAAAAGTTTTCTTATGAAGCACAGTTGTGTAGAGCGTTGCGCTCTATGCGACGTCACCACTTTTACAAGAAATGCGGTGAGTTTGGGAGAAAATATGTTTTGCCCATTAATAATCTCCGATGACATGCTGCTTCTGCATCGTTGCTTTTGCAGAACCCCTACCTCTCTTAATGATCGCATATTCTTGAATTGCTGTGCCCACCTCATGTTGCCCTCACAACAAAAGCCCCTAAAAACGTGTGTAGCGGAGGGGGTTTTTGCACTCGCATAATATCTTCCAGGGCTGTGATTCCTGGGCGCAGTGACCCTTTAGGGTTGTCAAGGGAAGAGACACTGAAGTACAGGTGCAGCACCGTCTTTTGGTCCCAGCTGATAACTATATATAGCCGCCGCCATCTGAAACATGCACGCAGTTGTTGCAACTTCGTTCCAACGGCACCCCATAATTATGGCATGCTGGCTGGTGGTAGTTATTTGAACAAAATAACCCTTTTTCATCGCAGATGGCCACAAATTAATATTAACACATGACGACACGCTTCCTTAATATTACAGATGTAATACTCCTGTGTATCAACCATCTCTTACCTACTATATGTGCATATAGGTTTAGCACTTTTCAAAGGCCAGCTAATCACTGTGGTGTATAATTGGATATAGTTATAAAAGGCTGGAATGAGTCTACCCAGTGCAACGGTCTGTCAATCAGCTGACTTAAGCATCGGTGTCGCACAAATGCTGATTACTTGTAAAATTAAATTAGCTTGAAGTATAGGCGGTATTGTTGTTTTTAACAAACAGCCTAGCATTGTGGTATGTCTTAGGGGGAATGATGACAGGGTCTGAGGTTATTCGGTACAGTCTCTCGCGCTCGGCTGACTACAAACCTTTTTTATGAGTTAAAGGGTGAACAAGTAAAAATATAAAATTCCTTGGGCCTCATTTATGAGAAATGACGCATCGCTGTGTGAAAGCAGCGTTGCGTCACTTCTCAGTGCGCACTCCTTGCGACATACCTGATGCGTCATATTTAATGTATGACGCATCATGTCGCAGGGAGTTACAGATACGTCAGTATTTCTGACGTATCTGTAGGCGCAAAAGTGACGCATTGCTGGAGTGTGTCACAAAAGTGACGCAACTCAAGCAATGCGTCCTTTCACATGGGGAAAGCCCCATGTGAAAGAGCCTGCGTCAGTCTTACGCCTGCTGTGAGGCAGGCGCAAGATTTTGACACAACAGCATCCTAAAAGTGACGCAGTGAAATCTCATAGATTTCACTGCGTCACTATTATGAGGCTTTTTAAGCGGTATAATGTAGCGCAGGGGTTTACAAAGTGACGCATCTGCTTAGATGCGTCACTTTGTAGATAGTGCGCAACAGGAGGCATGTTTTACGACGCCGATGCATCACAAAACGCATCGGAAGCGCAAAACTGACGCAAGGCCTCATAAATGAGGCCCCCTAGACCTTGTGCATCCTTAGACTTAGTCAGTTAGAGCTGCAAGGCCCACCCATAATCTCATTTCCCATGACATCTGCCCTTAGGTACAGCATGAAATGGGACAGTCTGATTCTAGAGCACCTGCAGACGTTCTCCCCTCGCTCATGCAGGTTCATGTTTCACAACAGCCAAATGACATGTTCAGTTTTCTGATCATACGACAGTGAATTGGGTGCTGTGGACTCTACACACTTATCCTGTTTGAGGCATCTTAAATAGGGTTTTGGTCAGGCATATACAGAATATATGCATAGTACGATTGCTTGAACCATTTATCTAAAATGTGGATTATTTTGGCTTCCAGTAACTATACATTGAAAGGTGAAAGAAGTTGATCTACATGTCTCACAAACCCTTCCCACCATGGGTTATTCTGCACTTTGAAAGAAAGAAGAGTGCTTTTGTTGAAGCATTTCATTTATTGGTGCTTGCACCAGAAGAAGCAGAACTTCCCTCACTTATATGGCTAGCTCCCAATGCTGTTTTTTCATTCGAATATAAAAATTCAAAGCAAGAAAATCTGATGAGTCTAGACACGAAATCAGCATGTTGGAAATGGGATCCCTGGCTGGCCAGGGCTTGCCCCCAAGTCAGTCAGAGACCACCATTCCCACGTCAGGGCAAGGGAGTTACACGCCAAGATAACCCCAGCTCACCTCCTTGCTAACGTGACACGAGCAGTAAGGCTAAACTTGGAGGCAATGTGAGTTAAGTGTTTGCGCACGCATCCCCAGCAACAACACCCAAGGCCCACCACAAAAGAAACTCCAGACAAGGTTATGTACAAAAATATCCTTTGTATTACACCAAAACACATTAGATAAAAACACACACTTTACAATGTGCCAGAGGCACGGGCAGAATTTACAGGGGATATGTACAAGATAGGGCCACCTGGACCACTGTCAAGAATATGCACTTTTAGACTTAGTACTTGGTAGAATTAGCACTTGTAGGAATAATAATTAGCACATAGCACATATAATAATAATCCCTGTAGCACAAAATAGAACATAAAGCACACAACCAGTAACCACAGGTCACAGGTAAGTACCACCTACGCAACCCTAACCACTTTAGGAGAATGTCACGCAGGGAACCAGGACCTCCCTAGCAACACCTGTACTAGGAGAAAAACAACCACCTAAGTATCACCATACATTTAGGGGTATAGGCATAGGAACATTTTACACATGATGCATAAACATACATTCAGCGGTGTAAGAACAAGGCACATGACACATCAAAACACATTCAGAGGTGCAGCACAGGAGAACACATGATGCATAAACAACACATTCAGAGGTGTAAGAACAATTGCGCAGAAATCACATTAGTCACCACCTATGACTATACCTAGGCCAACTGGCCTTGTTGGGGCTAGGACGCCCTGTGTCCCAGAGTCAGGGGGGCCTAAACGTAGCAGCTGCCCACTAAGTGCTGGGCAGCTGTGTCTGACAATGCTGGGGCCAACGCTGGAGCCTTGCAGGCTCTGCCCAACTGACTGTCCCCTGAGCCTCTCTGGCTCAACCAACAAGCTGATTGCCCCCTAGAGCCTCCGTGGCTCTGAGCAACACTGTGGGTCAAGGTGGGAGCGGCCCGCTGCCTTCCGGGGCCGCTCTACCACTGAAAACAAAGGTGCCCCCCTGAGCCTCTCTGGGCTCTAAACCAATGGTTTGACTGAATCATAGTACCGTAGCGTTGGGTGTGTTTTGTATTTACTGCTGCAAGGGTTTTTAAACCAGAATCATTTTAACCTTGTGTATGCTTAAAACAATTGTTGTTACCCTGCCAGTTCACGCGCTGACTCCCCGGTCCACCGCAGCAAATTCATGCTGTTTGTGTGGAGGGAGGAATAGCGCCAGTTACTTCCTGGTTGTCCCTCGGCGGGCGGCCATCTTTCGAGGGTGACGGTCTAGTCTCCCCTCCCTCCCTGACTACATAGGGCTGGGCACCATCCCGCTCGGTTAGACTGAATAATAGCACCGTAGCGTTGGGTGTGTTTTGTATTTACTGCTGCAAGGGTTTTTAAACCAGAATCATTTTAACCTTGTGTATGCTTAAAACAATTGTTGTTACCCTGCCAGTTCACGCGCTGACTCCCCAGTCCACCGCAGCAAATTCATGCTGTTTGTGTGGAGGGAGGAATAGCGCCAGTTACTTCCTGGTTGTCCCTCGGCGGGCGGCCATCTTTCGAGGGTGACGTCTAGTCTCCCCTCCCTCCCTGACTACATAGGGCTGGGCACCATCCCGCTCGGTTGGACTGAATAATAGTACTGTAGCGTTGGGTGTGTTTTGTATTTACTGCTGCAAGGGTTTTTAAACCAGAATCATTTTAACCTTGTGTATGCTTAAAACAATTGTTGTTACCCTGCCAGTTCACGCGCTGACTCCCCGGTCCACCGCAGCAAATTCATGCTGTTTGTGTGGAGGGAGGAATAGCGCCAGTTACTTCCTGGTTGTCCCTCGGCGGGCGGCCATCTTTCGAGGGTGACGGTCTAGTCTCCCCTCCCTCCCTGACTACATAGGGCTGGGCACCATCCCGCTCGGTTAGACTGAATAATAGTACCGTAGCGTTGGGTGTGTTTTGTATTTACTGCTGCAAGGGTTTTTAAACCAGAATCATTTTAACCTTGTGTATGCTTAAAACAATTGTTGTTACCCTGCCAGTTCACGCGCTGACTCCCCGGTCCACCGCAGCAAATTCATGCTGTTTGTGTGGAGGGAGGAATAGCGCCAGTTACTTCCTGGTTGTCCCTCGGCGGGCGGCCATCTTTCGAGGGTGACGGCCTAGTCTCCCCTCACCTCCCAATCTATATATCCCTGGTTTGTTCGTGCAGCGGTTACGCGCAGCGGTAGCGCCACGGAAGCGCCGAAGAGGCGCCAAAGAGAAGCCAGTCTGCGCCAGTCCACGTTCAGACGCTTCCAGCTCCTTGCTTCTCAGTCGGCTTGTCATCATGGTAGGAAATCGCCTCTATTACAGTTCCTCCTCCCTGCATTTGTTACGTCCCCCCTCCAATTTTTCGTGTCTACACTCGATCCCTCCGTCCAATATTAGGGCTCATTGTACATCATGTGACTGGAGCCCTTCTCCCATTCACACCGTGAAACCTCAACTCGCACATATAAGAAGAATGTTTCTCCTTAACTGCCGGTCTTTACCTAAGCACCACACAGAGCTTTCCATGCTGTTAGAAGAGCTCAATCCTGAGGCTCTCTTCCTGACAGAAACATGGCTTCAGCTGGAAAGCGATCCATCTACCGTGTGGGCGACCCCTCAAGGCTACACCATGAAACGCCTTGACCGCCAGACTGGCAGAGGTGGCGGACTTGCCATCATTTATAGAGACACCTATAAATGCCGCATCACCTCTTCTACTACACCAGCGTGCGAGAGCCTACATTTTACTTTAGAGTTTTCTCCTACCACCACATTCTCCGGCATGCTGGCCTATCGTCCCCCTGGCGCCCTCTGCAACTTTATTTCTAATTTGACAGACATTGTCGCTAGCGCCCTGCTTTCCTCAGCAAATTTTACTTTGCTGGGTGATTTTAATTTGCACCTGGACGATCCGTGTGACACCTCAGCCAATAACCTGAGGTCTAACTTTCGGGCTTTTGACCTTTGCCAAAAAGGTTTTCTCGCGGCACATAACAAGGGACACCTTTTAGACCATATCTATAGCAACTTAGATAATCTAGAAGTGGAGACTCCCATTCCACTTCCTTGGACTGACCATTTTTTAATACCTTTCACTTGGTCCTTAAATCTTCCCCCTATCTCTCACAATCTTAATAAACACCGGGGAAGGAAATGGTCCTCACTTCCGTTCTCTGATTGGGGACTGGCCCTCTCTGAACATCCACCGCAGAGGTCCACTAACCCCAACACTGCCACGATCAACTTCGACAACTGGATCTCCAGTACCCTCGACCAAGTTCTCCCCATCTTCCCCCTAAAATCAATAATAAGATCCAAAGTCGCCCCGTGGTACACACCTGCTCTTAGAACTATGAAGCAAACTTGCCGCAAACTTGAGAGAGCGTGGAGGCAGGACCATTCTCAACAGAGGAAGGTTGATTACAGAGCCGCCATAAAGCTTTATAAAAAGGAAATCTATGCCACACAATCCCGCTTCTACGAGGAGAAAACTAAAATGGCTGCTAATGCACCCAAGGAAATTTTTAAAATAGCCAAATCTTTAATTTCCCCTCCCCCTGAGCGTCCATCATCAGGCGGTGCACAAACCCGCTGCAACAATCTTGCCACTTTTTTTCCCCAGAAAATCCAGGCTATCTATTCCTCATTCACCACCGGTGATGATAACATTGAACCCATCTCCCCCCCTGACTCCGGTCACCCTACCCCCTGTATACTCGAAAAATTCCCATTTCTTGACCCCTCCTCACTAGATAGGCTGATCCCTAAGATCACCTCGGGATCTCCGAATGACCAAGCACCCCCCCAGACTCTCATTAAGATCATAGACATCATTCGTCCGGTCATCTTAGATGTCCTTAATGCCTCCATTGCCTCTAAAACCGTTCCGCCTCCATGGAAGTGTGCGATGGTTAAAGCTTTATTGAAAAAGCCAACTTTGGACCAGAACAACTTGGCCAATTACCGCCCCATCTCCTTACTTCCATGGATGAGCAAATTGCTTGAGAGGCACGTTAATAACATCCTAGTGGACTTTTTTGAGTCCAATCGTCTGCTACGTTCCTCTCAGGCTGGGTTCCGCCCTCAGCACGGAACCGAAACCGCTCTTCTAGCGGTGACGGAAGAGGCCAGAGCCGTGCTGGACCAGGGAGGTAAGGCTGCCATCATATTACTTGATCTCAGTGCCGCATTCGACACGGTCAACCACTCCACACTATTACATCGGCTGAGTGGTTTGGGCGTGTCGGGCGCGGCCCTGGAATGGCTTACCTCCTTCCTGGACGATAGATTCTTCCAGGTGTTTGAGGGCGAGTCGGTCTCCCCTAAGCATCCTCTTAGGTGTGGGGTACCCCAGGGCTCCTCCCTGAGCCCCACCCTTTTTAATGCCTATATGGAGCCCCTAGAGAGGATAGTCCATCCCTTCGGAGTGCGTATTGTTACCTACGCAGATGACACCCAACTGGTGGTCTCCCTTGACCACCTAGAGGGATCATCTTCCACCTCATACCTTAAGCTTAATGGGGAGAAAACAGACATTATGCTGCTGGGCAACCCTTCTCCATCTGCCCTAGCATCCATCTGGCCTCCATCTCTTGGCCCGCCTCCCCTTCCCAAACCCCAGATTAAGAGTCTGGGAATTTGGCTGGACAAAGCGCTGGACTTTTCAGCCCAAGCCACTAAAACTTCATCTATGTGCATCGGGATGATGAAAATGCTCCGTAAGGTGCTTCCCCTGCTCCCATTCCAGGCTAGGAGGATCATAGTCCAGGCCCTGGTCCTCTCCCGCCTGGATTATGGGAATGCCCTATATATGGGAGCTCCAGCGGGAGTGACTCACAGGTTTCAAGTCACACAAAACTGTGCCGCCCGTCTGCTGTATAACATCCCTCGCTGGCAGTCAGCGAAGAAAGCCCTGAGAGAACTTCATTGGCTCCCAGTAGTGGCCAGAGTGCAGTTCAAGGCCATGTGCATTGTGCACAAATCTTTCCATCGCACGGGCCCGGCAATTCTGCATCCTATAGTTACTCCCTATGCACCGTCCAGAGCCTTACGCTCTAGTTCTCTTCAGCTTGTAACCACCACCAAAATTAACAAAGCACGTTGGGGTGGCCGCTCCTTTTCTCACACCGCGGCCAGGCTGTGGAACTCCCTCCCGGTCACCTCTCCTTCAGAAAGGCTTTAAAAACGTACTTGTTTGCAAAAATGTGCTGATCTACCCCGAGCCCGCCACTAGCATTCAGTTAAAAGCGCTGCGAGGCCTCCGGGTAGTTACGCGCTATACAAGTGCAATTTCCATTCCATTCCATTCCAATGGGGCCTTCTTGAGCGTCTCGTGGGCTTGGAAAACAAATGTGGCGCATCTGGTAGGTGGAGTCCCCCCTCTGGGGACTCGAGAACAGCGGAGTGCCCTGAAGACCTCGTGGGCTTAGCAACACTGCAGAAGATGGGGGGTGGGCACCGGCAATGTGCCCCGACGCCCCCCCCTCTCCAGTACAACCCTGGGCCCCACTCACCGGTATCTGTGGGCAGGATGGAGACTCCTTCTCCGGTCGTCGGCATCTGCAGGCGGGAGAGCTCCTCCGGGCAGACTCGCTCGCTGGTGACGCGGGCAAGGCTCCTACTTTCTCTCCGGAGCCACGGCTACTCCGTCTGTGCTGCGGCCGGTCCCTTCTTTCGGTGCAGGCCTCTCCTCACGGGAGCCCCGCGAGCGCCGGCAGCCTTCCTCCTTCTGCCAGCACGTCCCAGCGCGGGGTAGGCTCCCGCCTGGGCTTCCTGGTTGTCTGGTCGTTCCGCCCCCGGCCTGCCTGACTTCCGGCCTGAATTACCCAGGTTAAAAAATGCTGGGTGGACACCGGCCAAAGCAAATAAGGTGCTCCCAAACGCCAGAGGGCATTAAACGCGCTCCCAGCGCTAGGCAGAGGATCACAGCGCTCCCAAGCGCTGAAGGGCCAGATAAAGCGCTCTCAAGCGCTATAAGTAAAATAAAGCGCTCCCAGGCGCTATAAGCAAAACAGAGCGCTCCCAAGTGCTAGAGGCAAGGTCCAGATCCAGCAAAGTTCTTTTAGGTGGGCAGGGGGGCAAGGCTGGGCCCAGAGCCAGCTCACTGGGCCTCCAGGCAGGGAGGCAGTCCAAGTGGCGGTCCTCCTGGCGCCCGGCAGCAGCAGCCCCCCCCCCCTCAGATAGGATCCTGGAAGAGAACAGATTGAAAGGGGACACAGCCCCTTTTTATACACAGTATTCCTTTGTCTGGCTTCAGGGTGGATAAACCAGTCGCAGCTGGTTTGTGAGCACTCTTGATGTGCTCAGCCCCTCACTCTATTCACTGGCAGGGCTAGGGACATTAGACGCACCAAAGGGGGCGGAGCCAGCATTGTGTGGGGAAAGCCCAGCCCTATTCAGGACCCAGGTGCACCCCTCCCTCACATCAGCATGCTAATCTCTCCATTCACCACCGGGACAGACCCATCCAGACTCCTGGAGCCAGGCTCACCAGCCAGCTCCAGCCAATCACGTGCCAGCACACCCACTGCACACACACACCTATGTCTAGAAGTGGCACTTCCACACTAGACACATACGCGCCGCATACATCATTGCGCAGCATTCAATCACACGAGTCCGCACATACCAGACACGAGCCTGCACACCTCACGCATCAGGAACTACCAGGGACACATACCTTCCTCATGCATTCCTATCGGAGGGCAGTCCTACCTCATCACATGCACTCAGAGTGCGCACGCACTTTCCACTGGGACACAGTGAAAGTGCGCAGAAACCAAAAATCACCATCACCAGGTCACCATTAAAAGCAAAAAGTTTAGGGGTGAACCCGCCAGAAGGGCCAAGTTCAACACAACCGCCTTCCAGCCAAAACGCAGGGTAGACCAATCACCACCGTGATGTACTTCCCTGCTTGGGGTGATAGAACACGGACGCGGGCCCGCAACTCCAGGGGCACCCTCCGGTTCTACGCCAAGATGAACCCAGCGGATTCCTTCCAAAACCACTGTCTGGAACAACTGGGCTACCCCACTGGTACTCCCAAGCTGTCCGCGGCCATGACCAGGCCCTGGGCCACCCAGGTGCTACTGGTCCTTGCCTATTCGCAGAGCAGGTGCAGTAACCCCTGGCACATAGTAGCCATTCTCCACTCTTCCTGTCTGCAAGACAGGACTAGACTGCCCCTGGTTCTCCAGCCTAGGGTCTACACCCTTAGGCGGACCAGGAGTCTCAGGGAAGGCTCTCCTCCCCCTACCTCTTCTCCTAGGGTTCCAGGGTTTAACCCCTCAGGTTGCACCGGGGTCAGAGGTGGGCTTTCCCACCCTCTGCACCCCCTTTAAGAGTTCCGCACCCTCCAAGCTGGAGTGGTACCCCTGGAAGATGAACCGATCAGGACGCTGGTTACAGACGTCCTACCCTTCATGTCAGGCGGCTCCTGAACCTGGCCTTCCAAACTCTGGTCTAGAACCTTTGGAGGAATAACTGCCTGGCACTCTACGACTTCTGAGGATTCACACGTCATCCCCCTGAGGCGGACACATGACCCATGTGTCGTGTGACTGTCTGTCTGGCGCAGATCTCCCGTCCCCTGTCCATCTGACAGTGCGCGAAGATCCCCCAGAACAGAAGTGGTGTCACCCTGGTCACTACACGGGAACCTAGCCCAACTGGGTAGTCCCTGACCCACTGGTTCTTCCACTGGGGAACTCATCCCCCAATCACTTGTCACTTCGGACTCCTGTGCCCTCCCAACTGGAGTAGCACTGCCGGACTCTGGAACCCCTGGAGCTCTAGTTACAGAGGCTCCAGGTTCCCTAGACACTAGGAGATCCTCCTCAAGTGGACTAACAGGACAGTCTAGGTCCCCAACCTGGTGTTCCCTCATGAAACCACCCAGGTTCTGAGATAGGCCTTCGGGCATCTGGGGACTCTCAGCCACCCACTGACTCCTGCTCCACTGAGCCAGGTAGTAAGCCTCTCCACCCCTCTCACTATCCTGGGACCTAGCTGGGCTACACTCAGCCTCTTCCACCATGCTGGGCTGGAAGATACCTGAACCACTACTTTTGGAATCACTCACTAATGACTCTAAAGAATCTCTAGCACTTTCCAAGCGGTCTGCTTCATCTGCAAGCTCACATGCCTCAGACAATCCACACCCCAACAGGTGTTGGCGCAACCCTGGTGAACAACCAGACTCGAGCCTGCACATCTCACGCATCAGGAACTACCAGGGACACATACATTCCCCATGCATTCCTATGGGAGGGCAGGCCTACCTCACCACATGCCCTCGGATTGCGAACTCACTTTCCACTGGGACACAGTGAAAGTGAGCAGAAACCAAAAATCACCATCACCAGGTCACCATTAAAAGCAAAAAGTTTAGGGGTGAACCTGCCAGAAGGGCCAAGTCCAACACAGCAGTTCACAAAAAGCTGGCCCCAGTCTTTAAACTTTAGCCACAGAGAAAGGTTATGCTGCCATAAAGTACTTTGCAGTGCTTTAAAATGATTGGACCATGGTTTGATAGTATTTACAACATAATGGAGGCATCTGCGATTGCTTGATTCTGAACACGAACATTCCCCACACAATTCTACAACTAACAATTCCAATTCAAAACCACATAATTCCACTACAAACAACACATCCACTCCACTACAAACAAACATAAATAACAAACAGATTGCTTTACAATGCCAAAACGTTTCATAAATGCCAGACCAATTGCATTGCAAATGTTTGTTTTTTACTTATATCTCAGCCAATTCTATTGCGGTGCGCTTATTAAAACACATATCAGCGACGCGGATACAGGAAAACATAACTGGGGGTCACTGAACAGCCCTGTTCACCCTTTCCTGTGTGTTCTGAAAGTGTGACGTGATCTTTTTTCCCACCCAACTCACACAGATATTAAAAAGTTTTACATCACAGTATTTTGTTTTCAATAAAATATCAGCATATTCTGCTGGTTTCTGTCTGAATGAAAGTCAGTACTCTCTTTAAAAAAAATGTATTCCGCAAGGGGAAGCAGTGGGTAACTGCAGCCCTGAAACTTCACACAGTGGAAGAGTTCATTTTACCGTGTCTAGGATGGGCAGTGCACCCTGTCTGCACCATGAATCTGAAAGTTTCTATGACCCAGTCAAAGCCCAGTGTACTATTCAATACTTGCCGGCTTAACCACTGCTTCTACGTGATACCTAATGCATCAGTCAATTTAACAAGGTACTTAAATCACTTTTCCTAGTACTCAATTTACCATAGAAAGCTGAAAGTTCGAGTTGACTTGAGAATAAAAATGTGTAACAGGAGGGCATGGCCAACCATCATGGCCGATCGGACGTAACTCCGATCGGCTCCTCTCCAGGCCCAGCAACATCCACGAATAGCGAGTCACTTTCAGCCCCCAAAACCGAGTCGCCCGATGTCTGGGGTTTCTGTAGAAGCGGGGGCTTTCCAGAGGCGAGCTAGGAGCCTTGGGTGTTATTTACGGAGCAAGGACATTCCTGTCACCGGAGCCCGAGTGCCTTCTAAGATGGCAGCCATTCCCGAGCTCGATCTCCGCCATGAACGCTGTTGCCCCGGGACCTGAGGGGAGCCGTGCAGAGACTACCATACAGGAGGTCATCGGTGATACTATCCATCTGCCCCCCTGAGAACCTCTTTCAGCCAAAAGGGAGGAGTGAGCCTCGCATCGGCACCTGCTACAGAAGGGCTGCTCGCCATGCCAGAACCCCCATTGGTTAGGGGGGAACTCCAGTGGAGCTAAAGCTCTTGAGGACCTGTCTTGGCAGAATGCCAGGTATGGAGGAGGATGGAGGAGCTCACCCGACACGAGGGTGGACTACCGGGAGCGATTACAGCAGTCTGGCGCCTGACCTTAAGATGGCGTCAGTCAGGCGCCATCTCACATCCTTGTGGGGGAGCCCCGACTCATGGCCCCATGTCCCGCATGATACCTCCGCCCCCAAAGCCCTCTTGGCATAGGTGAGGTGCTCAAGCGCTCACTTTCCTCCAGCATGCTAGGTCTCTCCTGGCGTGGCTCTGGTTGCAGCAAGCTTTTTGACACCAGGTCGAGAGGGAGTTGGGTCACGGAATTGAGGGTCCCCATGAAGCCCTGGACCGCGTCACAGTCAAGGTGAAAACGCCCTTTAGTCAATATTTGGGCGCAACGCCGAGGGTGCTAGCAGACAGAGAGGGGCTCTTTTCCTTCGATGAGCAGCAAGGGGTTGCATAGAAGAGTGGATGGTGTCACTTGGCCTCGTTAGACCAGACTTTGGAGCAGGGCACCCTGGGCAGCGGCTTGCCCAATCAGGCAGTGATCCACTGGCTAACAGACCCAAGTGGTTGTGGCACGCTCGGACTGAGAGTCTGCCCCTCCAGTAAGTAATCTGAATCCAGCAAAGCCCTGCTCCAACGCCGCTGAACATCCATCATCCAACCCAGGACAATCTCCCAGCCTACTCAGGGGTGCAGAGTCGGAGTGACGGGGCAGGTCCAAGTCCCATCCCTGATTTTGGTTTACCTGTTGCGGAATGGCCCGACCAAGCGCGGGGGCATAGGTCCCAATGCCACCCAAAAAAGCACAGCCCACAAAGGTCTCCAGCTTCATCACCCACACTACCAAAGGATCGGGCAGTGAAGGGATAGCGCATCCAGACAGCACTATGGCGCCCACACAAGAAGATTTGTTGGCCTCACTACGAGAATTTAAACAAAAGCTCAGAGATTACATCAAGGCTGACATGGGGGCCTCTTTTGATGCGTTTAAGCCCGAAATGGGAGGCCGGCTGGAGTCCCTGCAATCATATGTCGACTCATTAGGGGCCTGCACTCTTGACTTGGAAGCAAAATACTAGGAGCTGGAAAACCGCATGCGTCCCTTAGAGGCCCACTCTAGTGAATAGCGTCTCAGCTGAAAGCCACGGTGCTCTGATGTGAAGACCTCGAAAATCGCTCCTGGAGGGATAACATTTGTGTGAGGGGCCAGGAAGAAGGCCGCGAAGGTCCCGATTTGGAAGCCTTCATGGTGGGGCTTTTCTCTACTGTGCTGGGAGACTCTGAGCCGGAGGTTCCTCTTGAGCAGGTCCACAGGTTGGGGCCCCACGTTACAGGTGATTCCAGGAAACCCAAGGACGTGCTGGCAAAATTCAGCTCTTTCAAAACCAAGGAGTTGGTTCTGCAGAAGTCGCGAGCACTCGACAAGGTGTCCTTCCAGGGTGCGACGTGCTCTCTGTATCAGGATGTAGCCCAAGCCACACTTGTTCGAACCCAGCTGTTCCGCCCAGTCACGGTTGCCCTAAGAGACAGCAAGGTGAAATATAGATGGACCTACCCCTTTGAACTAGCTTTCTCACTTGACAATAAAAACTACCACTGCACTGATTTGGAAGAGGCGATGACTATTCTGGGTATCGAGATGCATGCCCCGGCCCGAATGCTGAATCGAGAGAGGTGGAGGAAGCAGTGGGCTCAAAGAAGCAGGGGGGTCTTTGGCTACAGCAGCGGAGAGCTGGCGAGAACACTACGGGATGATGAGGTATCTGCTCTCTGCCATCCACATGCTGTGTTTCTTGCAAGGACTTTGGTCGGGCTTGCAGTTTGCGGGTCTTGGCAGGGGCCTTGAACTCATGCCTTTCAGACATCGGCCACTCTGACTATTATGGTTGAGGTTGAGGGGGGGAGGGGTTCGAAGCTGTCCTGACTGTCAACAGCACTTATTGCTGTCCCTAGTTAATATCTTACTTGTGCCTACGTAGCAGTTCTATGGGCCTTGGAGGCGGAAATTGGACCAACCCAGATAATGCTCGAATTGCGGTTCTCCTCTGTGATAGAGAACCCCGAGCTTACGGTTATGGTTTATATTGGTTACTGTTAATATTTTGTTGGTGTCACAGTACTTTCTGCTTTTATTTTAGGTTGCTTTGGTATGATGAGAGGGAGGGAAGAATGGTCTGGAGGGACTTGCTCCCCGCAGGGCAGTTGGAGAAACAATCTGGAGGGTTTGATGCTAACTGATGGGGATTATTTGCTTAAAGTGGAACGTAAAAGGCCTTAATTCCCCTAACAAAGGGAACAGGGTCTGGAAATTCCTAAATGACCACCAGATTAAAATAGCTGCCATGCAGGAGACACATCTTCCATGCAAGGAGGAGCAAAAATTGAAGCATAGGGCCTACCCGCAGATTTTTTGCTCCTCAGCACACACTAAACACAATGGGGTGGCACTCCTCTTTCATGCATCGATCCCGTTTTTCCACCATGCCTCTAAAACTGACAAAGGGAGGAGGTTCTTGATGGTTAGGAGGGAGATCCAGGGACGATCATGCACTATAACCACAATTTATGCACCGAACATAGGGCAACATGCTTTCCTAAACTCATTCCTTGCCACACTAGAGGAATTTGCAAGGAGTGACATCCTATTGGTCGGAGACTTCAATTTGATATGGGATTCCGCTCTTGACACTTCACACTCCCACAGGGCATTGGGGCAATCTTTAGTGAACCACTTAAAACTGCTTTACAGGGGTTGGTGTTAGTAAACGCTTGGAGGGAGGCCCATCCCGTGCCTCGGATTACTTCTTCTTCTCACATTCGCATAGGACATACTCCAGGATCGGGCATGCATTCATAAGTCAGTCCCTTCTCCAGACAGTAGCAGGATCCCAGTTCCGTCCGATATGCCTCTCTGGTCATGCTCCACATAGAGCTGGTCCTTGATTGGCCTGCCCCATGCTCAAAACTTGCCAGGTGTTATTTTCCCAACTTCCTTTGTAGAGATCGGCTTCTTAGCAATGAGTTACGAAAGTCAATGACAGATTTTTTTTACCTTAACGACCCGGAGCAAACCTCCCTAGCCAACAATTGGGACGCCGTCAGGGCAGTTATTCGGGGAAGTGTATCGAGCTAGAGGCCACTCTCAAGGCACAATGCAAGGAGGAACACCATCTCCGTGAGGGTGAGCTTCGAACAGCCGAGAATTACCATAAATCTAATCCCTCAGGCCAATCCCTCCGCAAGGTTACACAGGTCAAGGGGAAAATTCAAACTATTTACACTAATAAGGCTGAAAAGACCCTCTTACGCTTACAGGTGCACAGTTATGAGGGAGGGAACAAGGTGGGTTCACTATTAGCACGTCAACTATGAGTGAGGCAGGAGAATGAGTAACATTAAACACATAGTTGATGGGAAGGGGGTCTCCCACCAGGGCGAACTTGAAAAACTCAAACCCTTTGGGGAATTTTATCACTCCCTATATACCGCAGATCAATTAGACCCGCAAGTCTAAGACCAATACCTAGAGGCCCTAGACCTTCCCAAGGTTCCGGACTCTACCAATGGAGAGTTAAGTAGACCTATTTCCGCAGAAGAGGTCCAAAAGGCAATAGATTCTCTTAAGTTTCCAAAGGCGCCCGGCCCTGATGGCCTTATTGCCCACTTCTAGCCTACTTTTGCACCAAAATTAGTCCCCCGTCTGGTGACGCTCTTCAACAATATCGCTGCCACGCACAAGGTGACTCCTTCGATGGGGAGGCGCTGATCTCATCATCCCCAAACAGGGGAAAGAGCCCTCTAGCTGCGCCTCTTATGGACCTATATCGCTCCTGATTCTGAACACCAAGTTATATTCTAAAATCTTGGCCTCGCGTTCGGAGAACGTCATGCCGTTCCTTGTGCAGCCAGACCAAGCAGGCTTCATCAAGGGTACGCAGACCCTTGATAACCTCCGGAGAGTAATTCATATTAGTGAGAAAGCACAGACGAAGGCCATACCTGCGGTCCTTTCCTTCTCTCGCGTGATGCGGAGAAGGCCTTTGACCGGGTTGATTGGCCCTTTATGACCCGTACACCTCGTCAGTTTGGTTTTCCTGGGACCTTCATTGGAATGGTACGGCCAAATTATTGCGCACCGCTGTCCAGGGTCGTGGTAAATGAGATAGCCTCTGAACCTTTTAACCTTTCTAGGGGAATCCAGCAGGGGTGCCCTTTATACCCCCTACTATTTGCGCTCAGCATCGAACCTTTCGCAGAGCGCATTCAGTCCAACTCGGACATAGGGCCGGATTCACAGAACTAACTTAAGACAAAATCCTAAACTTACTATCATTTTGGTATTCACAGAAGGCACTTACTCATTTTGGTATTCACAGAAGGCACTTACTCATTTCGGTATTCACAGAAGTTAGGAGTCCTAACTTTAGGATTCCTAAATGCCTTTTGTGAATACCGAAAGTCTTAAAATTAGGATTTTTCTCAATTTAGTAGTAGTAAAGTTGGGACTCCTAAATTTAGGACTCCTAAATGCCTTCTGTGAATACCGAAAGTCTTAAAATTAGGATTTTTCTCAATTTAGTAGTAGTAAAGTTGGCACTCCTAACTTTAGGACTCCTGAATGCCTTCTGTGAATACCGAAAGTCTTAAAATTAGGATTTTTCTCAATTTAGTAGTAGTAAAGTTGGGAATCCTAACTTTAGGACTCCTAAAGGCCTCCTGTGAATACCGAAAGTCTTAATTACGACTACAAAACTGAGAAAAATCCTAATTTTAAGACTGTCGGTATTCACAGAAGGCATTTAGGAGTCCTAAAGTTAGGAGTCCTAACTTTACTACTACTAAATTGAGAAAAATCCTAATTTTAAGACTTTCGGTATTCACAGAAGGCATTTAGAAGTCCTAAAGTTAGGACTCCTAACTTCTGTGAATACCGAAATGAGTAAGTGTCTTCTGTGAATACCAAAATGAGTAAGTGCCTTATGTGAATACGAAAATGGTAGTTAGTTTAGGATTTTGTCTTAAGGTAGTTCTGTGAATTGGGCCCTAAGTGTTGGTCCCATTTGGCACAGGCGAACACAAGATATCCCTGTTTGCGGATAATGTGCTTCTTCCAGTTACGAGGCTGCAATCTTCTCTCCCAGCGATCCAAGCTGAGCTTGCCTCTTATGAACAGTCCTCGGGCTTTAAGGTGAACCTGTCAAAATCCTTCCTTCTTAACCTAATGGTGCCTAAAGAATACATGCGGGATATTGAAGGTGCAACCCCTTTCCGGAGTGCGCACAAAGACATCACATATCTCGGCATCAAACTCACCCCCAAGCTGGAACACCTTATGCAGCTAACTACCCTCCTCTGCTGTGCCAGCTTCAAGCTGATCTATCAAGATGGAGGACGGCCTACCTCTCCTGGAGAGGACGGGTCAATCCCATAAAAATGAACGTCCTCCCGCATTTATTATATCTCTTTGAGTGCCTTCTGATTCCAGTAGATCGGGCACTTTTCTCTGAACTGAAAACAATGATTACCAAGTTCATTTGGCAGGGGCAGAAGGCACGCTCTCCAACCGCCTGTTAAATAGATCGAAATATGAGGGGGGATTGGCCTTGCCAGACTTCCTGAGATACTATGGGGCCTTTTGGGACCGCTAGCTGATTGAGCTGCTCCTCTGTTGCTCGTGAACCTCGCAACCACTATTTACTTGCTCCCGTGTTAAAACTCGAGCACTCTTTTGATCCCGCGTTCCCGCACCCGATCCATGATACTGTGTCTCATTAAACCCGCTTCATTAAGCCCGCATGACTTACCGGATTTACTATGTCCACACCTTTTGGTCTCACGCTCCCCCAGGTTCCCCCATTCACGCTCCCTAAGCCATCCCCATTTAATTTTCACAGTCTGCTTGCTTCACGTTTGATGTATGTTGAATTATTGCCATACCAACCTTGACACAATGAAGTATATTGCATGTTTTTACATCTTTCAACTTTCAATGATATTGATGTGGCTATATATCCTTTTTGTTTTTAGAGCTCCTTGAGAAAGGACAGCATTGTCCGAAATGCATCGGAGCTATGTACAATTTCAGACGATATGAACTGATGGTCTGCCAATTCATATGAATATAATATGATTTATTGCATATGATAAATCTGGATTAAATACTTATCCGCAACATTCAACTTTGGAACTTTATTGATTACAATTGTTTGGAAACCACTGTGTTGTCTCACCACACACAGCTCCACATAAGTGTGCCCACCACAGGGATGCGCCTACACCCCCGTAGCGCACTCAACTTTTCAACCATTCAGGACGTACCCTGAACAGTTACGCCGCCTGTAGGAGCACCTTTACCTTGATACTCTGTTCACCTTTTTCAAAAAACTTTGATAAACAAGCGGTGCGCCACGCCCATTTCATTTGGTATACTATGGGGCAGCTCAACTTAGGGTGATTACTGAATGGTCCCTCCTAGTGTCGGAAAAACTTTGGCTCCATATGGACTGACAAATAACAGGGAGAACGATCTGGGACCTCCTGTGGAAACAGAAACACAGTTGACCACCCAATGCCTATATCAGCACCCTTACGGTGACCACCTTAAGGGTTTGGGATGAGTTAACTAGAGCCACTCCTCTTACCACCTTTCCTTCCCTCTATACACCCATTCATTTCAACCCTAGTTACCTCGGGCGCTCAGGGAGGGGCCATTTGTGGCTTGGCAGGATAGTGGATGTCTTATGCTCTCTCATCTGTTTGAGCAGGGGAAACTGTTGATCTTTACGAAATGTGTTCAAGCCTTCCAACTCCAGCCATCTGAAAAATGTCACTATGTGCAACATTAAGCATTGGGTCCTACAACTGCAGATACGGCAGGCCGCCAATAGGGATTTACTTCCCATCAAGGAATTTGCACAGTCAGGAGCCTCTACAACGGGGACCAGCTCTTTCCTTTATTCACTCATAGGGTCTTTGGGTTCCCATCATTCCTCTAGACACCAAAGGTTCTGGGATGCACTTTTAGACACCCCATTGCAGAAAAAACAATGGACCTCATTGTATAGGGATATTCCCAAAAATGATGTACGAATGGTACCTACACCCTCATAAGCTACACACCATCTTCCCTAACTTCTCAGATAGGTGCTGGAGGGGCTGTGGGTTGCAAGGTGACTGCAGGCACATCTGGTGGGACTGCCCTCCCATCAAGTCCTTCTGTAAGGAGATACTTTCTCAAATCAAACTGATTCTGGGTTTTCCGATTCTGGACACACTAGAACACACTCTCTTTGGGATCCGGGTTCCTAACTTGAAGCACCAACCGCAGGGGCATCGGTGAGTTATGTGGCTGTGCCTTTGGGTCGCTAAGATGGCTGTAGCGGCTGCGTGGAAGAAAATAGATGCCCCCTCCCTTACCCAATGGCACGCCAGGTTTTAGCGAGCACTGGCGTTGGAAAGAATGGCAAACATCGTAGAAGATTCTCGAAAGGGATTTGACTATGTTTGGACCCCCCTGGTCAAATATCTATCGGAGGGACTGCCCCTGTTTGCATGTTGTCGGAGGCTGCGAGCTCTCCATCTCTTTCATATCTAGAGCTTCCATTGGCTCCCCCGTTTCGCTGAAGAAGCTCCCGAAGTGGAGGAACTCCCCTCTCCCTGGGGTCCCACCATCACCTGCAACTACATTTGAACTTTCTCTGACCGTGTCACCTTAGCTTGAATATTTATGTTTATTGTTATGAGTTATGGAGGGGAGGGAGGGGGGGACGGGAAGGTTGATTGTCAAGGACTTTTCTGACCTCCCACAAGTTCACAATGATGTCTGCAATGTTTGAGATCTGGTGGAGAACTGGGAGGTATACGCTAAGCATATTTTAGAGCTTGCTGAATCCTAGTCCACAAACTATATGTGATACTTTAGCACTCTGTAACTTTTGGCATATATGATGCATTGGGGTCTCCTTCCACACTGTGTTTTTTTGTGTGTACTGTTTTATCTTTGAAATCAATAAAAAGATATTTGAGAAAAAAATGTGTAACAGGTCAGTGGTAGATCTCTAGACATGGAGCTGTGCTAACAGACACATGTGGGGTTTCAATGGTAAAATGTAACAAGTGGGAGACAAACGTATTGGTTAAGAATGCCTTAGTAGTTAATCCACCTACAAAAACATGTTTGTGCAGGGAGCTAAAGTTACAAGTTGGTTAGAGATTGCTGCACTCGGTTATTAATGGATGCTATAAAGGTTGTACAGTGGATGAATTATGGCAGGTTAAACCTTGCAAAACTTCCTTGAGGGAAAAGGCAATTGAATACTAGGGCATACACTTTATGGCCAATTTATAGGCACAAAGGTATGTCGCATTCGTTTAGCTCACTGGTAATTGCGGTCAAAGAAGAAAAACAATATATGCAGTATAAACATTTGAGCAAATTAGCCCAGTCGCTTATTTTTTATGGCATGTTTCTGGATAATAAATCAGCTGCCATTGTCATCTTACCTGAGTCTGCTTAATAAGCTGGTGCAACTCGCCTAGCAACTCCAAATACGCAAATCAGCTGACACCAGAGCTATGGCAGCCTCACTCACAGCTGACACTCTGAAAAGAGGGTATATAGGAAATACGTCAATACAAAGTGTGCCCTTTTATTAGGACGTGGAGTCTCTTCGGACAGAGTTAGGTACAAGATATGCACCTGGCTAAATGGCCGTAGGCTACAAATAAAAATAAATAATAATGAGAACACCATAAAATGGAATTAGGACACTGTAATGATGTGGGGAAAATATGAAAAGAGACAGCTACAGAGTTGAGGTAACCCTACTAGAAGACCAAGATCACTGTAACCCTAAATACAGCACCACTCGCCACACTCCCTGATCAAGGGCCTCCACATACAATACTCCAAACGTATGTAAACGAAAGGAGAAATCAGAGGCAAACGGTTTATTTAAGTGGCGATCAATATACGTAAATAGTGCTGAAAATCAGAGTTGCGCCGTTCTTCATTAAATGAACAACCTCCAAATAAGAAGAGGCCACAATGCTTGTCAAATGAAGTGGTCAGTGGGATACCACTTAACTATCCTTAACTTTTCAGAGGGGCAGGGTTGACATCATTTTAAGGAAGCCTAATATGTACATGCCAAAGAAGTGAGAGGTTCACAGGTCACTTTCATGAAGGCAAATGACTATATACATATGCACGAAGGGAGGGAGGGAAATGGCAAATTAATCCCTACTTTAAAGAAATATAACATCAAGTACATGTTAAAATAATAGATCAAAGGCGAGTGAGCCTTTATTTTGTGTAAAAGACAACCCAAAATGTGCGAATGAGAAAAGGGGATTAATGTGAACCTTTCATTCATAACTAAAGGGAACAGCCAAAAACTTTTAAATGAGGAACGGGCTCATTGGCTGAACTCCTTTAAAAGACTAGCACCCAGGTTGTGAGAGTTGGAATATTCACCTTTTTCTCGAGTTGGCATTCGTTGCTGCTGCTCCTTTTGATTCCATCTCTCCCTTCTCCTCATAGGGGCCACATCAGACGCAGTCACCTACGACCAATCAATCAATCAATACATTTGTAGAGTGCGCTACTCACCCGTAGGGGTCTCAAGGTGCTGGGGGACGGGGGGAGTGCCGCTACTGCTCAAAGAGCCAGGTCTTGAGGTGTTTCCTGAATGTGAAGTGGTCCTGGGTCAGTCGTAGGTGGGTGGGGAGGGAGTTCCACGTCTTGGCCGCCAGGAAGGAGAATGATCTTCCTCTGGCGGTGGGTCTGTGGATTCGTGGGAAGGTGGGGAGGGCGAGGCTGGCGGAGCGGAGTTTGCGTGTTGGAGTGTAGAACGTGAGGCGGGTATTGAGGTATTCGGGACCTATGTTGTGGAGTGCTTTGTGTGCGTGGGTGAGGAGCCTGAACGTGATCCTTATGTTGACGGGGAGCCAGTGCAGGTCTCTCAGGTGGGCTGATATGTGGCTGTGGCGGGGGATGTCGAGGATGAGTCGTGCGGCTGCGTTCTGTATGCGTTGGAGTCTTTTCTGAAGTTTAACTGTGGTTCCTGAATATAGGGCGTTCCCATAGTCTAGTCGGCTGGTGACGAGGGCCTGGGTGACCGTCTCTCTAGTTCCGGTAGGGATCCACCGGAACATCTTACGGAGCATGCGCAGGGTGTAGAAGCATGATGATGAGATGGCGTTGACTTGCTTGGTCATCGTGAGAGAGGAGTCCAGGATGAATCCCAGATTGCGTGCGTGATCAGTGGGTGTCGGTGTGGTGCCCAGTTCTGTGGGCCACCAGGAGTCGTCCCATGCGGATGGGGATGGTCTGAGAATGAGGACCTCCGTCTTGTCTGAGTTCAGTTTCAGACGGCTGAGTTTCATCTATCCAGCGACGTTTTTCATTCCTTCCTGGAGTTTGAGTTTGGCGGTGGCTGGGTCTTTTGTGAGGGAGAGTATCAGATGGGTGTCGTCGGCGTATGAGATGATGTTGAGGTTGTGTTTGCGTGCGATGGTGGCGAGGGGGCTCATGTAGATATTGAAGAGGGTTGGGCTGAGCGATGAGCCTTGGGGTATGCCGCAGATGATCTCGGTGGCTGTGGAGTGGAAGGGAGGGAGGCGGACTCTCTGGGTTCTGTCGGAGCGGAACTAGGTGATCCAATCCAGGGCTTTACATTGGATCCCGGTGTTGTGGAGGAGGGTTATTAGGGTACGATGGCAGACTGTATCGAAGGCAGCTGAGAGGTCTAGGAGGATGAGGGCGGTTGTTTCCCCGTTGTCAAGCTGGGTCCTGATGTCGTCGGTGGCTGCGATGAGGGCGGTCTCGTGCTGTGGTTGGCTCGAAATCCGGATTGGGATGGGTCGAGGGATCCATTGGCCTCGAGGAATGCGGTCAGCTGTTTTTTGACGATCTTCTTGATAACTTTTGCAGGGAAGGGAGGAAGAGAGATGGGGCGGAAGTTTTTGAGGTCTTTAGGGTCTGCTGTGGATTTCTTCAGCAGGGCGTTGATCTCTGCGTGCTTCCAGCTCTCTGGGAAGGTGGCGGATGCGAGGGAGTTGTTTATGAAGTTCCGTAGGTGGGGAGCGATGATGGTGTTAGCTTTGTTGAAGATATGGTGAGGGCATGGGTCGGAAGGAGAGCCAGAGTGGATGGTGTTCATAGCGTGGGCGGTGTCTTCGGTGCTGATGGGAGTCCAAGTGCTGAGGGTGGTTGTAGGGGGCATTGGTTCGGTGGCTGGGGGTGGAGTCTGGGTGCCGAAGCTGTCATGGATATCGGCGATCTTGCGGTGAAAGAACGTGGCACGGGAGTTGCAGAGGTCTTGCGACGGTGTGATGTCGTTGCTGATGGCGCTGGGATTGGAGAGCTCTTTTACGATGCTGAAGAGTACCTTGCTGTTGTGTGTGTTGTTGTCCAGCCATTCTTTGAACGATGTGTTTTTGGTGGTGCGGATCAGCTTGTGGTGTTTGCGGATGGCGTTCTTGAGGGCTGTCATGTTTTCTGTTGTCTGTTCGCGGCGCTGGGTTTTCTCGAGGGTTCGGCAGGATTTCTTCAATTCTTTGAGGTCGTCGGTGAACCATGTTGTTTTCCTGTTGCCGTGTTTCCCTGGAGGGTTCTTCAGTGGAGCAAGGGTGTCGGTGCAGTTGACGATCCACTGTGTGAGGTTGCGGGCTGCGTCGTTGGTGTCAGTAGTGTTGATTGGTGGGTTCTGGCTCAGTGATGTGGTTAGCTGGTCTGCAGTGACTTTGCTCCAGCATCTACGGGGGATCTGTTGCGGGCGGTTGTGGGATGTGTTCTTCTTAAAGGTGAAGTGGATGCAGCTGTGGTCGGTCCAGTGTAGTCTGGTGGAGTGGCTGAAGGCAACGTGGCTGCTGGCAGAGAATATGGGGTCAAGCATGTGGCCGGCATAGTGGGTGGGGGTGTTCACCAGTTGCTTGAGTCCGAGGTTGGCGAGGTTGGCGAGCAGGGTGGTGATGTTGTTGTCATTGTTGTTCTCCAGGTGGAAGTTCAGGTCCCCTAGGAGGATGTAGTCTGACGAGGTAAGGGCATGTGGGCTGATGAAGTCGGCGATGGCTTCACTGAATTGTGTGCGTGGGCCCGGGGGTCAGTAGATGAGGGTTCCTCTGAGGGTGGTCTTGGGGTCAGTGTGGATCTGGAAGTGTAAGTGTTCGGCGGTGGTGAGGGCATCTTCGGAGTTGGTTGTGACGTTGATGGTGTTCCTGTAGATGATGGCGATTCCTCCTCCGGTTTGGTTGACGCGGTCCTTTCGGGTGATCTTGTATCATTGGGTTTCTTCACACACTGGGACCGCAAGGTAGCCAGTTTGGGCTACAACTTCCCCACAGGAAAGAAGCAGGAGTGTTTTAAGCAGCACATTGATGTTTTGATACTTCTTGGGTGAAAGTGAGGGGCACTGTGCAACAAAAAAGTGTTTTAAAACTATCTCAGTAGGAACGACAAACTTTATTCCTATGTCCTAAAGGATAGAGATTAAAAGCATAGTGAATCAGGGTTATGGATGTATACCCTGGGTTGTGGTCAACATCTTTCTGCCCAATATGACATCAAATGCTCGAGGCATTCATCAGGACCATGATATTAAGTCACTCTGCTACAAAAAACGTGCATTAATATTAATGGTTAAAAATAATTACTCAGGCCCATACTCTTGAACAACCTTGAACAGTGGCAGCAATTTGTTGGGTAGGTCAGACCATACACACTATGAACAGTGTGTATGGTCCGACTCTACCATCTACAGACTCTCTCCACATGTAGATTCGTCTTACTTGTGGGTGTCCTTCTCTCACCAGAGTCTATGTTGGAGAAGGACAGTAGGGACAGTACCATGATGCTTCAGGAGACATCCATAATGGTGTTATACTAACACTCAACCCCAGTTCTCTGTAAGAAAACTATTCTTTACAAGGGACAGTACCAATAGGCCTCAGGAGACATCCTTACTCTTAATGGTGTTATACCAACACTCAACACTCTTTGCAAGAAAACTATTCTTTATAAGGGAGAGTATCAAAACTTCTCAGCAGACTGCCTTACTAACACTCAACAGCCGTTCTCTGCAATGAAACTATACTTTTAGAGGAGAGTACCAACAGGTCTCCTATAGGTTGAACAGCAGTAGTACTTATCAATAAGGCTCTTTAATTCTGAGACATTGCAGCACTTGTCAGAGTGTTTGCAATACTTTTAAAGAACCAGGACGATTATTTCCTGGCATGGCTGCAGTGTCTTTTAATGAGAAATGTATTGTGTTATAATTTCATTTATGTTGTAGAGCTTCATACCTCTGTCAAAGTTCCAGAGGCTATTAGTTGACTCTGTATGGAGTACTTGCTCAAAAGAAGGTTACATTTCAAAGCGGCCAATGTGGAAAGTATATTGATCTTGAGCATGGAGATAGGACCATGTGTTGTATAATAAACTATTTTACTGTGTTTGATTAGCAGGGTGTTTTTAATGGGTGTGGCCTATGTGGTTGGCAGTTCGGTGTTGTGCGTGGTGCTGTTCTCGTGACCCTGCGGTTGTGTAGCTGCGCACTAGTGGGATTGAATGTGACTGCACCCCCTTTTCTCCGAACTTGCCTTAGTTGACAGATGCTGCTGAGAACTCAAGGACTAAATGGGAGTTTCCTTAACTACCTTCTCATCCTCCAGGTCCAAGGTCGAAGAGGTCTCTTACTCCATTGGGCCAATCCCCGGTGGGCTGGAGCCCTAGGTGGTAAGGGCCACTCCTGGTGCTTCTGTCACTTTCCCCAGCTCCCTGAGGTTAGAGTCACGAGGAGACTTCAAGGAAGAGAAAAAGAGATGGAGTGAAGGGGAAGGTAGAGTGAAAACAACCAGAGAGGGCGAAGAGAGAAAGGAGGAAAGGAGATAGAAAGAATAGATTTAAAGAGAGAGATTTTTCCAGTGCTGCTTTCTTTCGACCCCAGTCAGCCCCTGTCCAAATTGGGTACAATACACACTTGTAAGCAGTGTCAGAAAATTGAAAGGCTTAAAGAGACCTACAGACATAACCTCCTGCCAGCACCTTTCACAACTCTCCCATACCTGACAATCAAGTGCTTGACACGGCTCAAGCTGTACCTGCTTTTTAGAGTCAACCACCTATGCAGAAATCTGTTTATTAAAACCTTTCCAGCGACCAGTAGGACCGAAGAAATGTCAACCACAAGGCAGATGTGCCTTATATTTACATTGCATGGCTCTGAAACCCTATAATTTCCTTAGGCATCTGCTTCTTGCTAAATTAAAGGGCAAATTAATCAAATATTCGTGCAACACAACTCGGCAAGCTACCTTGGGTGCTGCGTGAAAGAGAAGGAATGCACCATATTTAAGATCATACCACGCATTCTTGTCTTTTCCATGCATTAGCACACTCTTGGCTGCCTAGTGACAAGGCAGACACCCTTGCACAATGGTGCAAGGGGGCCTGCATTGTAAGCAGGATTGTTTTTGTACAGGAAGAAAAACCTTCTTGCACAAAAACAATCCTCTGAGGCATTTTCCTCTGTCTTTGTGTGCTGCAGAATATGTGGATGGTGAAGGTGCCTGCTGCAGAGATCTGTATCTAACTAGCACACTGGAGATATATATTCTAGGTGACACAATGGAATCTTCTGCCTTTCATCAGAGCACAAATAATTTCAATGTGGCTATACTGACACTGCTCAACATTGCTAGTATACTGTTAAAGGGGCAGTACTGCTATGTCTTTGCAGGAGTGATACATTCGAGGCCAGCACCAAAACGAATCAGTATACAGCAATACATGTGAAGGGGCCATTCCAGCAAGCTAGATTACTGTACTTTGAATAGTTCTGTGCAGGATTGTCAATGCAGACGCAGTACTTTCAATTGCACCTTATCATCACTTTTAAGTAGACATAACACGCTTTCAGTGGGAGAGTGCTGAACTTTCCCTGCAAGGCCCATCTACTTTCTATTGTAAAGGGACTAGCACTACTCAGAGACGCATTGTATGAATAGTGGAATTGCATCATCAATTTCCAGCAGGGTTGCCATACCTTCAATAGCATGGTCCTGTAGCTGTTTCTTTATTTGGCAGGATCAGCACTTCTTAGAGTGCCGGATATATTTTTAATGGGACAGTATTGGCACTTCTCAGTAGGGCTGCCATAATTTTAATAACGGTACACTGCATGATTGGACTTGTGCCTGTGCTAAAGCCACTTCCCTCCTGGATAAATAGCACCCCTTGTGGATAGATAGGCACTCTATGTCCTTGACAAACATTAGCCTTTTATTCCATTCAGCATCATTAGCTGTGGCCTCACAGTTCTAAAATCCCTTATTAGCTTGCTAAGCTTGGAAAGGAGAGAGAGAGATAGAGTTGGGAACAGAACAGAGTGAAGGAAAAAAGCAAGTCGGGATGAGGAGGAAAAGGAGAGAGGCGGAAACAGAGAGATGCGGGTAAAAAGAGAGAGACTAAAAAGAGAGGTAAGAGAAAAAGAGGGAGAGTGGTTGTGATTTGCTTGCAGGAAATATTGAAAGAAGTAGACGGAGGATGGGGACAGTCTTTTAGAAAGGCATACAGAATGAAGATCTAGATAGAGAGGGTAAGAGGAGTGGAGGATAGGGTAAAAGTGTGATGAGAGAAGTGGGATTAAATTCATGGAGAAAATATATAGAGATGATGTTATAGAAAGCCCGAATGTAAATCACAGTAAAGTGAACAAAATTGAGATGAAAGAAAGGAAATAGAAAACAACACAGAAGTGAGGGGATAATGATAGGAGCAGTGGCGGCTGGTGACATTTGAAAGTGGTGAGGCGTAAAAGTTCATGATGAGTGCCCTGTGGTGAGCGAGCGTAGTGAGTGAGCCGGACTTTCATAACAAGGGCCTCTGGGGGTTCTCCCTCAGAACTTTTCTGAAAAACAAGCGGGCAAATGGTGCATTTTCAAGCAAATTTGAGAAAGCAAGAAGGATAACAAAAGCAATTGTGAAACTGTAGGAATTACATCAATAAAAATAGTTGATATGATAATGTCACTGGTAACTGCTTATTCAGTATATTCAGAGAATTGCTATGCTAACTCATTGGTCTGTTCACAAGAGCACAGTGCATGCTTTCCTTTGCAATTTGCCACTGGTGAAGCACAGGTTCGTGGAGCACTGGAGAGGGAGAGTAAGCACTCTGGAGCTGGTCATGAGACTAGCTGCAGTGCAACCCTGTGCCTCACCCGCGCCAAGGTCCATTCTACCATCCAGTTTCAAGACTCACTGAACTTAAACTCCACAAAACATCAATACAATCCTGTCAGTACTCAGGTACAGTGCACACATAAATAAACTGAAAAACAGAACTTTCACACAAAAAGATGCACAAAAGTGTAATTAGCTTACCCACTGATGAACCGTGTTGTAGTAATTCATGTGCACATTTTCTTTTCCTGACCTGAGTTTCACTCCAAATAAATTAATTGAGCGATTGTCATGAAATTAGAATTCCGAATCTAAAGTCAGAATACATATTGTTACCAACAGTTCTCACTTCCCAAGTCCCCTGCTTTGCAGTATGTCTAAGGGCTTACTAATAATCGTTACTGTCAAATGAAAACTCACTTTAGTGCTTTTATTTGCTTGCTTTAGGTTTCAAGTGACTCATGGGTGTCTCAAATGAAAGCTGCTGTAAATTACTCCCTTCCTCCCTCCCCAGACAAGTACCAATTTGAAACGTAAAACTCTTAGATACTTGCCCTGTGCAATTCTTGTTTTCACACCTCCTCCTCTAACCAGCTCCACCCAAAATGTACTGGTTGTAGCACTAGCACTGTAAACAGAATATCAATAAAATGATCCTTTTCACCCTGCTCTGTCAAATCAACCAATCAAATGTAAACATGCACAACAAACTCGGTGTTAGTGTCCCCTTCACATGACTAAGGCAACAGAAAGCTTCAATCCCACCTCCTTCTGGGATATCAGACAAGGGAGGATTTTTTCTACTCTGACTGCAACAAACATTCACATATAATTTTTAGCAATACAATTTCAGACTAACAAGAACACAGCAGCTCTTGGTTCCTGGAACGACAAAAAGATTATGCAAAACAAGCAAAAATAAAATGGAGTCGGTCATCTGAGGCCTAGTACATCTTCTGCTATGTTATGGTGAACATACACTAACTACAGCTATTCGAAGGTACAGAAACCATACATTATAGTTAAACCAAATATAAAATATCATGTGTACATATGCAAGCAATAATTATATGTGTTTTAAGTGTTATACATACGCAATACAATTTCAGACTAACAAGAACACAGCAGCTCTTGGTTCCTGGAATGACATAAAGATTATGCACAACAAGCAAAAATAAAATGGAGTCGGTCATCTGAGACCTAGTACATTTTCTGCTAAGTTATGGTTAGCATACACTAACTACAGCTATTCAAAGGTACAGAAACCATACATTATAGTTAAACCAAATATAAAATATCATGTGTACATATGCAAGCAATAATTGTATGTGTTTTAAGTGTTATACACAAGCATGTCATTAGATGCAAATGACAAACAGTGACACTCCACTGTCAGTTTCACCGTGAAGCTATGGAACAGCAAGTTCTACAAATGGGACATCCAGAGTTGAAGGACAGAAGTAAAGTGCAAAAGACAAATCATAATTTGACAACACATATAATTAGTGCAACATTATTTTCAAAACAGACTTCTGCAAAGACATAACACAGGAGTTGCAGCCTCAGTGATATCATTGGCATAGCAAGAATAGGTAGAATAACACATGGTGTGGATGAGCATGTGTTCTGAACACTTTTATGACCCACTGACTGCCCTGTGAGAAACGTGCAAGTTTAAGTGGAACATGTGCAGTGTTCACAGGAACCACATAGGCACACAGAGGGACTCTCTAGTTCTGCCACACTCTGTCCTCTTCTCACTGCCCACCGGGTGTCCATCAAAGGGTCCGAGCTAAGACCACTTCACCTCGCTATAACAAATGCTTGAAGGCGCTATGTACCCTCACCGGAGTTATGCGTACATGCTAAGGGTGAAAAAGTGACAGAGTTTCATGTGCAGCTATGGCTTCAGAATTATCAAAATATCTTCCCCTGGGAACCTAGGTCACAGTCAGACGCAGGACGGTAATTGAAATGTAAAAAATCTTTCCATCTGCAGAGTCACAGGACACCGCCTCAGCGCCTGCTCCTCCTGCGTTTTTCACAGGCAGCTTCGTTCCCCTTCATTAAGCCAATCGTTGTGATTGGTGCGGACGGCACCCAGGTGGGTGCCGGAAGGGAAGCCCTTTTCTCTATGTAGGCTGCATGCAGCCTACATAGAGAAAAAGGGAGAGTGTGCATGACAGCTTTGGTTGGCCCAGAGGGCCGACCAAACAGTTAAGGCCTACAACAGTGGCGCAGCCACTCCCCCCTGCCCTCGAGCAGGACAGCCCACCCACCCACCCCCAACTAGGCACTTCTGCTTTCTCGCAGTGCAAGAAGCCGAAACATAACATGGTAGTTTTATCATTTTATGTTTCTGCTTCTTGCACTGCGAGAAAGCAGTTGGGCGACACCCCCAAGTCCCAATGGAGGAGCTGTCATTGCAAATTTCAGCTTCGCTTCATGGAAGCAAGAGCAGAAAACCTACTCTTGCTTCCATAAAGCGAAGCAGTATTGCTTTTGGACAAGGGGAGTTGCATGTCAGCAGTACCCCTTGTCCAAAAGCAATGCCAGCTCCTGCAGGAGGTGGAGAGCCGGCTGTGACTGCAGGGGCACTGGGGGTCCTCTCGCAGTCCCCAACGTAAGGCCAGGCCCTGGGAGATGGGCTCCTTGGGGCCATAATTGGTCTCAGGAGGGGGGCCACATGGCACCCCTCTAAAATATATATATATTTTTTAAAAGCTGGCCAGGCCCGGGGGATTGGATCCTCAGGACCATAACTGGCCTCAGGATATGGGCAATGCGGCCCCCGCCAAATTAAAAGAAATAAATAAAGGCTGGCCAGGCTCCGGGGAAGGGGGTTCCCAGGGCCAAGAGAGGCCCAGGTAAGGGGGTCACGGGGCCCCCCTTTAATAGAAATTTTATTATTTTTTCAAAAAACAAGGCCAGGACCCGGGGATGGGGTCCCACGGGCCAAAATCGGCCTAGCTAGGGGGGACACAGAGCCCCCTTCCCATTTTTTTTTTTAAGTAAACTAATGAGTCAGGCCATGGGGGATGGGGTCCCCTGGGCCTAAAAAATACAAAAGAAGAGGGGCCACACAGCCCACCTTTTGAAAATACAAAAAGAAAAAAAAAGACAGCATCTCACCAGAGGCCCTGACCCCTCCCTGCACCACTCTGCAAACGCACCTCCTGAACCGTTCTGGCTCAGGGAAGAGGGGCCACACAGCCCCTCTCCCATACAAATTCTTAAAAAAAAAAAGAAAACAAGGCCATGTCCCGGGGGATGGGGTCCCTAGGGCCGAAATCAGCCAAGGGAGGAGGGCTGCGCAGCCCCCTTCCCGTTTTTAATTTTTTGAAAGTAATAAAGGAGTAAAATCCTGGCGGATGGGGTCCCTAGGGCCCAAAAACTGCTAAAAAAGTGTGTGTGTGTGGGGGGGGGGGGGGGCACACAGCCCATCTTCTGAAAATACAAAAAGAAGAAAAAAAATGGCATCTCACTAGAGGCCCGACCCGTCCCTGCACCCCTCTGCAAAAGCACCTCCTGAAGCGTTCTGGGTTGGGGGATTAAGTCCCCTTGTGCTAGTATCTGTTTAAATAAGTGAGGGGGTGTGTGTATAACTGTATAGGTGAGTAAATGGCAGTATGATTGATTATTTGATTGATTCTTTGGGTGACTGACTAAGCTCTAAGGGTGAATGGTGGTGTGTGAGTGTCTGTATGGGTATATGAGTGCATATATCAGTGGCTGTAATGATGAGTGACTGCGTGTCAGAGTGACTATATGGGTCAGTAGGGGTGTGCGTAGACCTATGAATCAGTGAGTGGGTATGTACTAAGTGGTATTGGTGAGTCCATAGTTTTGAGAATGTTAGTCTGTATTTTAGAAGAGGTGTATGAAAGGTTATATTAGGGTGTGAGGAGGTGCATCAGGTATTACGTGGATGATGTCGTCAGTGATGTCACTGACCATGTCATGAGTGATGTAATATGTGACGTCATCAACAGTCCATGCGGGGGCAAAATGTATAGTTAGCTCAGCTAACTATAACGGCAGAATTTCTCTGTCTTTGTACACGTGAAATGTTAGCCTAACTATAATGTCCCTGAAATCTATGGTTTTTTCAGTGAGTATCTAAGCTTTTTAAAATGTTAATTCCTAACTAAAACGACCCTAAAACTTCTGTTTTTTAGTGAAAAAAAAAAAAATATATATATATATATATCCAAACACCTCGTAATAACTCCAACTCCTCAGAAAAAAGAGCGCGGACCCAGATAAGTGCTGCAATTTTTTTATTGTGCCAAAGTCTGCCATTACGCGTTTCAGCCGAACTAGCGGCCTTAATCACATGACAATGCTTAGGTATTCTCACCACTTTTTAAAGTGCAAATGCTTCACATAAACTATGGACATAGACAATAGACTTTACCACTTTAAGTGCTTTTCATGCGTAAATGCTTTGAAAAAACATAACATTTAAGATAACATACATAATAACTGTAAAATACAAAAGTGTTGAACATAAATGTGCGGGACTTAAATGTCTTTCTAGGATATCCCACATGTTTGTTTTTCAACAATGATCGTTTAAATGCTGATTCAGATAAATCTTTTTTTCTAGTCCAGAATTAAGAATAAAAGTGACCATAAAGAGTGCCCCCTCCTAAATGTGGAAATGAAAAGAATAACAATAAAAAGATATAGGGCCAGGTGTAGGTAGTCAAATAGCGAGGGCTAACGCTGAAATTCGCAGCGTTTGCGATCGCTATTTGGCTGAGAGCAATGTAGGTGAGTTTAAACCTACTAGCAAAGTAAGGAATCGCAAAATTGTGATTCCTTATTTTGCTCTTCATTTAAGGAATCACAAATTGCACTTTAGCCTTAAGGAATCGCTAATTACCACCAGCTTCAAGTTGGTGGTAATTAGCGATTTCCTTTAAAAAGCACTTTTTTGCTTTTTTAAAGTACCATGTGGCACACATTCATGCCCTTAGGGCATGTATGTGCTCCACATGTGCACACATGCACATTTCAGGGGTGTAACAGGGTGTCCTTTTGACACCCTGGCACCCTTGAAATAGCGCCCGCTATTTACGATTCTCTAATAGCCAATCGCAAATGGAGAATATCTTCCCATTCATTCCTATGGGCCTCCTAGCCCATATGAATGAATGGGTAGATATTCCTTATTAGCATATCTCAATTTGCGATTCGCTAATAAGGAATATTAAGGATTCGCTAATATTTTAGTGATTCCTACCTACATTCAATTTTGCGAGTCCTTAATAGCGAATCGGTAATATTCGCTATTAAGGATTCACAAATTTGATTTTACCTACATCTGGCCCATAATATTTTTAAAAAATTGTAAAAGACAGGGACATGTTCAATCTGTCACTTAGTGCTTCGGAATAACAAATAGTTGAAATTCTATATATTATGGGTTATAGGATGTTGGAAATAGTCCTATTATTTAAGAACATCCTATTATATTCTGTTGGTCTCCTAAATTTCCGACCCTACAGTAGATAAGCCCCACATATATCACTCACTCAAATAAAGCGACTATGTGCTAGAGTACCTGATTACAAAGTGCCAAAATGCCATAAAGTACATAAGTGCTAGGGGATCGTTTTTTTTTTTTTAAGTGCAAATATTCAGAGGTCTTGGGGTTGTGGAAGTGCACATATTCAGAGACCTCATATGTTTGACTGTCTTATGTCCGTTATGACAAATTACTACAAGATGTTCCAATCAATTGATTTCATAACAGCGTGACTCTTGGATTAATCAATAAATATATTCATAAACTAATTTGCCTATAAGACTGTTCTTTAATGATTAGAAATAGGACACATAAAATATGACAATATGCCGTAGACCAACCATTAAATGTCCTAAATATATAAATATGAATATAAACATTGATAAAAGCCCCATAAAACCTACTAAACCAATATACAGAAAAACCAGTGTTACCAATTCATTAACCAATGCAGAATAAGAATGACCTGAAAAGACATTTAGAAAAATCCGAATTATAGAAATGTGTGCAGGTCTTCTGTGGTGATAAGACCACCTGGATGCTGGAGTCAAACTCTAATATAAAGATAGTTTCCTGGCTTCTCAACGTTACTTCTCTATCACCGCCTCTTTTAGAGATAGGGATGGCTTCAATGACATAATATTTTAAATGTCTTGGATTTCTGTCATAGATGGCTTAAAAATGTTGATCATTGTTTGTTATAGCCCGGATATGCTAAAGGATTCTCTTGTGGATGGCCAACTTTGTGCTTCCTATATATTTAAGTTTACAACTGCACTCGAGGACATAAACAGAAAATACAGTTTTACATGTAAGATGTTGTTTGATCTCTCTAACTTTAGTAGAGAATGCAGTTGTATAGGATTTAACATTACTGCCAAATTGGAAAGCTTTGCAAGAAAGGCATTTAAAAAAAACCTTTCTCGCCGTTAACCACATGTCCCTGTGATGTTCCTCCTGACTGTTGCTCTTCAGCATATTCCCCATACTCATAGTTTTTCTAAACGTAATAGAAGGATTGGAAGTCATAAACCTCTCAATCACTGGGTCATCTTGAATAAAATGTCAATTACGCCTTACTATGGTTCTTAATTGTCTTTCCTGTCTGGTATACGAGAGGATGTCTAGTGGGCTGAAGGACCTGAGTTTCATCCTTAGAATCACCATATGTTGTTTTGACCCTATATGTGAAAAGGTCATCCCTGTCCTTTGTTTTGGACCTTCTTATGGCGGCATCCACAATTTCTGTCCTATACCCCAGGACAGAAACCTGCCCCGACTTTCTGCCTGTTTAATCTCAGCATCCTCATTACTACCACAAATGCGTTGGATGCGTAACATCTCCCCATAAGAGATACTTTTAATTAAATGGGGGAGGGTGAGCACTCGACGCATGCAGTACCGTATTACCAGCAGTGGGCTTTCTAAAAAGAGTGGTTGGTAAAATAAAATTCTCAACTAAGACTTATACATCTAAAAAGGTCACTGTGTGCCTGCTAATAGTGGATGTAAATTTCAAGTTGATATCATTGTGGTTAATCTGATCAATAAATTCCGTAGCTATTTCCTCACTTCCTCTCCACACAATAAATAGATCATCGATAAAACGTAACCAGGAAATAACTTTTGTAACATAAATGTCCTCATATTGCCGCATGAGGACCAGCTCCTCCCACCAGCCCATAAACAAACAGTCATAGCTGGGGGAGAAGCTGGCCCCCATTGCTACTCCTTGAATTTGCTGAAACGTTTGACCATTAAAAACAGAATAGAGTGTTTTCCAAACAAAAGAGCAGCATGCCCAATAACATTTGTGTATGCTGTGCATATATAATAGGTGTAATGCTTAAAAAGTACTCCACAGCTCGCAGCCCATGCTTGTTTCTAATGCATGTATACAAAGGATACGTCCAAAGCTTTGAGCAGATACTCAGAGCTCCAGCTTATATCCCTTATCTTTCTTAGAAAATCACACATATCCTTTACATGTGACTTTAGCTTTCTAACAAACACCTGTAAAAAATAATCAATGTATCTGGATAGATTCTCTAATGGTCCATCACAGGCTGGGATAATGGGCCTGCCCGGTGGTCTGGTGATGCTTTTATGAACTTTTGGTATAAAGTAGTCCTGAGTACTTTTGAATTTTAGTGGAGAACTTTTTTTTATAACACTGTTGATCGTTTAATTGACTGTATGCCACTTTCATGTCTCCATCGGCCAAAGGACGATATTGCAGCCCTTGTCAGAGTTTCTTCTCACCACATTTTCCATTTGTAGCTTGGCAATTATCTGATTGTATTTCCTTTCACTGTTGGTATATTTTCTATTGGATCCATTAATGGCGAAGGTAATTTTTTTTATTTGTTTCACAACATGCTCACTGAAAACATCAAAGCCATCTCGGGCCATGATTGGGCCAAATTTAGATTTCATCTTGAAGGGAGTCATAGGTCTTGCATTGGCTCTCAGAGGGGATGGGGCAGGTCTTGATTGCCCCTCTCGATACCGCTTTCCAAATCACACAGATCCTGATATAAGCCTATATCAGAGACCGTTAGACTATATATATGTATGTAAAGACTAAAACCAGGACTGATTGTTTTTAAAGGTTGGTGGAGTGGATGGAGGGAGTGTTGATGCTGAGCTTGATGAAATTGTGTGTAAGAGCCATAGGAAGTTACAGGGGAGAGATTTTGGAGGAGAGGTAGACAGACAAACTAAAGGAGGATGGGCCATATTATCAAGCAAGGGCAATACATTATCGCCGCTTTTATCGGCAGGAAACTGCCGCTAAAGTGGCGATAATGGGCTTCATAATATGCCCTTGTGAATTCCCATAGAAGCCCAGGTTCTGGTGTTAACCTGGGCTGCTATGGGAATTCACAAGGGCATATAACAAGCCCATTGTCGCCGCTTTAGCGGCAGTTTCCTGCCGATAACAGCAGAGATAATGTATCGCCCTTGCTTGATAATATGCCACAATGTGGTTTTGGAAGAAATTAGGTTTTTTCGAGCATGGGTGGCCAGATAAAAACTGAATCAAGTAGGCAGTGAAAGCATTTGTGATGGTGAGAGACACGCTTAACGTAACTGATGGATTGTTTTTCAGGACTATGTGTCTTATTCTCCCAAACACTCTGAGCGCAGAGTTGGTCAGGATAGTCATGAGGGTCATTTGGGAATAGTGAAGGCTAAGGAAAGAATTTGGTCGGACTTTTGATGGCCAGGTTTGGAGAGAGCTGTGCAGGAATGTGGGCTTTGCATACATGGTGGCAAGATTAGGAAGCCTCAAGGGCCCTCTATGATGAGTCTGGCTAAGCCGGATCGACATTGGGATGTAATTGCTTTGGATATTGTGGGACCTATGAGAGTTGAGAGTAATATTATCTATCCATGTTAGTTGACTTTTTATCTCATTGGCCAGAGGTCGTCTGGGTTAGTGACATATCCTTGTAATCAGTGGTGACGGTTCTACAGGATGTGTTTAGGAGGGAAGGATTTCCGAAATGTCTGCTGACAGAGAGTGGAACACAGCTGTGTTCCTTGGAGGTGGATAGTTTGTTGGAGAAGTGTGGTACTGTGCAGAAGAGGTGTGCCTTTTATTATCCACAAGCCAACTGAGTTGTTGAATGTTCCAACAGGACGCTCAAAAAGAGTATTGAGCTACCCCAGGTAAA
This sequence comes from Lissotriton helveticus, assembly GCF_964261635.1. Taxonomy (NCBI): domain Eukaryota; kingdom Metazoa; phylum Chordata; class Amphibia; order Caudata; family Salamandridae; genus Lissotriton; species Lissotriton helveticus. The sequence continues at coordinate 1,013,966,107 of NC_136070.1, read as the reverse complement.
CAGCTTTAATCAGAACAATGTCTGCAAGAGTTGGTGCTGCTTTCCAGAATATCTCTCCATTCCACTTTGGATAGGTTGCCTTTGGAACTGTTCAGTGGAAGGAAGCCCAATGAAAGTTTGCCTCGTGGGTGAATGTGTTAGATGAAAAGATGGGTGAATGTGCCTGTTGATGGTCAGTGGAGAAAAAAGAAGGTGAGAGGTGATGCTATAGTAAGAACTATTATAATAAAAGTGTTGGGATGGAAAAGTTCTCTGCCTGGTGATGGATCTATATCCCTGCCCTAAGTGTCAAACTGTACTGTCTGGGTCCCCAATGCTGATTTTTGTAGTCATAGGTGAACATGGATCATGCCTGTGCGCCATGACATAGACCTGTCTCATGGCTTGTAGTCTTGTTGGACCCAGAGGGGCCCCCAAAACGCTACCCTTATAGTGGTGGGAGGTTACTGCCTTCACCAAGGTTAAAGTAGCACAAAAATGCTGGTGGAATCATACCATGTAGTGATCAGTAGGAGTGAACAAGTCCTTGTTAACCCGTGACTCTGGAGTGAGGTCTACAGACTCACCTACTTTTTAAAGTTCTGCAGCTTTGTGTATATTCCACCCTTGGCTTACATCTGTTAGATGTGGAGGGATGTGAAAGTGAAGGAGTGGTGAATCTGCACTGGTTGTATGTGTGCCCTGAAGGGGTCCAATATAGGGATACAGCAGTGCTGTGCAGTGCATGCATGATGAGTGCATGTACTGGGAGTATGCATAACTGCAAGGAGCTCAGTGCATGAAAGATGTAATGCTATGCAGTGCTTGCATGGTTAGTGCATGCACTAGGTGTGTGTGTACCTGCAAAGAGTGCAGCACATGAAGGGTGTAGATCTGTGAAAGGCACATATGGTGAACGTGTGTGTTGGCTGTAGGTGTGCCTCCAAGTGACCCAATATAAAAAGGCTATAGGAGTGAGCAATGTGTGCAGAGTGAATGTGTATACTGAGTGTATATGTACCTGTGGTGGCAGAATACATGGAGGTAACTGTGCTGGCCAGTGTGTGTGCTTTGTACATACACCGATTGCAAGTGTTCCTGTAATGATACATTATATAGAAGACCTCCGTTCCATTGTGGAAGGCCCATGCATGCTGGGTAAAGACATGTTGAGGTAGAGGAATCCCCCAAACAGATTTGTGTATTTCTGTATTGCTGTGAACTGGGTGGGATACACTTACAAAGGGAGAGCGATGCGCCCCATGTAGACTTCAAATGGTTCTCTTTGATTCAGTGAGAGATCACGATGGTGGGACCTGGACACAACACATCTCAAAAAGGAGATGGGGCTGAGAAAGATATCAGAAAGAGTGGGACTGGGAGCTTGAGATTAACTAGTTGATGCACATAACACGGTGGATGACATCCAGGTATGAACTCTAGTCACTTCCATGGCCTGTGTTGTTGGACTATCATCTTAGGAGTCTCTTCTTCTGTGAAAGACAGCTTTTCAAGAAGAAGAGGTAGAAGAGAAGTATGTACTTCAAAGAAGCAGAGCCCTAACATAAAACCTCAAAGACCCAGACCCTAAATCACATTTGGTGTCCGGAAATGGACTATAAGAAGGAGACAAACAGCCAGATGGGCTGTGTGAGGAGGGGAAGCTTTGAAATACTTCTACCTGTGACCTGTACTGGGGCAAAGGCCTGCTAGTCTTCCTGCTTGGTAAGGGGAAAAGGCCCCCTCTTTCTGGATGCTGGAGCACCAGAGTCTGCTTGCTTGCAAAAAACCAGTGTACCCTGTGAAGAAAAGGAGAGCGTTAGGGAGAGGGAGGTCCAATGTGGAGCCGTGTTAAGTGGACATCCTGTTTAAGGTGTTGCCATATGCAGGACTGAGTCGGCCACCCCCGTATGCCAGTAAAAAGCTGCTGTGAAGATAGCCATGGTAAAGACTACAATGCGGTATGGGCCAAAGCCTTGCATGGCAGTGGTTAGGCAGCCCTGTTCCCTGTAGTACATAATCTAATGTTTAATTCATCAGTTATTTTTTTCGGCATTCGAAAACTCTGAGTTTAATTTTACTAATGCAATCAGGGCAGAGACTCCACATATAAAAAGATAGGCCTGTCTCAGCATTTTCTGCCAGTCCATGTGTTCTCGGTATGGAAGTGTGCAGTCTGGACTGTTTAAACTCAACCCGAGTCAAATGAAAAGTCAATTTGAATAATGAAATAACAAAGAAATTAAAATAGGGAACGAGAAACAACATAACATTTGACAAATTAAAAACCTTAGGGGCTGACAATGCTTCGAAAAACCACAAAATAATTACTAAACAAACCACATCAAGTATTTTCCTGGCGTAGTATATTAACCCCTTCGATGCTGATGACGGAGCGGTTCCGTCATCAGCATCGGTTGGGCTGTGCTGATGACGGAACAGCTCCGTCATCAGTACAGCCCTCGGGGGGAGCGCTGTCGCTCCCCCCCTGGGGCTGCGATCGTGGTTGTTTTCGGGGGGGTGGCAGCGGAAGACTTCGCGCTGCACCCCCCGGCCCCCCCGCACTTCCTGGTGACGTCAGTTAATGCTGGACGCGCTGGAAGCCATTTCTTTCCAGCGCGTCCAGCTGAAAGGTAGGTTTTTTGGTCTCCGGTGGGGCGGGGGGGCCATTTCTCGGTGCCTTGAGGCATCGGGGGGGAGGAAACACTGTTTCCTCTCCCCTGATGTCCCAATGCAGGGCATTACTGGTTCAGGATCGCGCACAGCGTCGCGATCCTGCACCAGTAATGCCCCCACTAGACACCAGGGATGTTTTTCGGTTGGAAAGGAAGCGACCCCTTCCAAGGGCTAATTTTATGTTTACAGACTTTTCTGCCCCCCCCCTGGGTCGACATCGGTCGCTTTAGCGAGCGATCTCGACCCAGGGGGGGCAGAAAAGCCCACTAGACACCAGGGATTGTTGTTGTTTGAAAAGGAAGCGACCCCTTGGGCAAGGGTCGCTTCCAGGGGCTAATTTTATGTTTACAGACTTTTCTGCCCCCCCTGGGTCGACATCGGTCGCTTTAGCGAGCGATCTCGACCCAGGGGGGGCAGAAAAGCCCACTAGACACCAGGGATTGTTGTTGTTTGAAAAGGAAGCGACCCCTTGGGCAAGGGTCGCTTCCAGGGGCTAATTTTATGTTTACAGACTTTTCTGCCCCCCCTGGGTCGACATCGGTCGCTTTAGCGAGCGATCTCGACCCAGGGGGGGCAGAAAAGCCCACTAGACACCAGGGATTGTTGTTGTTTGAAAAGGAAGCGACCCCTTGGGCAAGGGTCGCTTCCATGGGCAATTTTTTTATAATGCAGACTTTTCTGCCCCCCCTGGGTCGACATCGCTCGTTTTAGCGAGCGATCTCGACCCAGGGGGGGCAGAAAAGCCCACTAGACACCAGGGATTTATTTATAATTGTAAAGGAAGCGATCCCTTGGGGAAGGGTCGCTTCCTAGGGCCATAATTTTTCAATGCAGACTTTTCTGCCCCCCCTGGGGGCAGATCGCCCATGTTAGCGCATTATCTGGACCCAGGGGGGGCAGAAAAGCCCACTAGACACCAGGGATTTATTTCTAATTGTAAAGGAAGCGACCCCTTGGGGAAGGGTCGCTTCCTAGTGGCCCATAATTTTTTTTAGACTTGTCTGCCCCCCCCCTGGGGGCAGATCACCCATTTTTTGGGCCACATCTGGACCCAGGGGGGGTAGAAAAGCCTACTAGACACCAGGGATTTTAGTATATTTATAAAGGAAGCGACCCCTTGGGCAAGGGTCGCTTCCAGGGGGCATTATAAATATTGTAGACTATTCTGCCCCCCCCCCCCTGGGGGCGGAGTGGCTGTTTTTTTTACAGTTTCTGGTCCCAGGGGGGGGGGGATAGAAAAGCCCACTGTACTCCAGGTTTTTGTTTTTTATAGGGAGCGACCCCTTGGCCAAGGGTTGCTTCCTTGGGCCCATTTGTTTTCAGTATGTTCTGCCGTGTCTTTATTTGGCCTCTCTGCCCTCCGTAGGGTTGCTTCCAGGGGGCCCACGTTTATAATGATTTATAATCTTCCCCCCTTGGGGACAGACACCCCATTTGTGACATACCCTGTGACATAGCCTGTTGTAATGTGTGTTGTTTTTGTTTCTTCTAATGTGTATTGTTTTTTTTTCTCTTTAGATTGTTGCAGTGTGCGGTTCTGTTACTGGTGGTTCTGTTGTTCTGCTGTTTCTGTAGTTGCATGTGTTTTTGTAAGAGACCTTTTTTTTGTTCAATTGTAATGTAATTGTTTATTTTGCAAAGTGTGTAGTAATACGAGTATGTGTTGTTGCTGTTTGTTGTGATTGTAAAACATTGTTTGCATTTGTTTTTGATGTATCCTTCTGTAGATGTAAGGTTTTTTTTTTCTACTTTCTAGTGGGATATCGTTGCCTATTTGCTGTGTCTTTGCAGAGTAGGTGCTGGTGAGTGTAGTTGTGTCTTGTAAGTGAATTGTATATTTTTTCTAAATATATTTTTTTGGTGAAAAAGTCTTAAATTTTTATCTTACTTTGCGCAGTGTTGGGGTTGTTGAGTTGTTTGTGCAGACTCCTTTATTTGTAAGGATAATGGCTAGCCGCCGGATTACTGCTCAGCAAGTTGTTGGAATGCTTTTTGATTCTTCCTCTGACCATGGTCCAGAGTCTGACTCTGATTCTGAGCCAGAGGTGGGAGGTGAAGATTCAGGTAGTGAGTTTTCTCTACACATGGCTTCATCTGATGATGAAGACACTTTGAGTGCTGATGAAGCTACTTTTGGTGTGGATGATGTGCCTGTGGTTGGGGAGGACATTGCTGTGTTTACGGTTTTGGAGGACATGCTTGTGCCTGTGGTTGCGGAGGACAGTGATGTGCCAATTGTGCGGCAAGAGACATCTGGGCTGCAGCCTGGGGCTGCTAGACTTCCAGTTGGTGTTGTGAGACAAGGGTTTGCTGGGCGGCGGCCTGCGGCTGCAAGACTTGACGATGAAAGTTCTGACCTCTGGGTTGCACCAGGCATGGTGCAGCCGGCATTGCCTGAATTTACTGGTGTTCCAGGGTGTAGGGTGAACACTGAAAACTTTTTGCCTATTGATTTTTTCAAGTTGTTTATGGATGATGTGTTTTTGGCAGAGATTGTAGAGCAGACTAATTTGTATGCTGAAAATTTTTTGAGGGTGAACAGTGCCAGCCTGAAGCCCCACGCTAGAGCTACCCGGTGGACTCCCACAAATTTGGAGGAGATTAAAAAGTTTTTGGGTTTAACTTTTTTGATGGGCTTGCTTAGGAAACCATCAATGGCTTCATATTGGTCTACTAGTCCCTTGATGGCAACATCTATATTTCCGGCAGTCATGAGTCGTGATAGGTATTTGCTTCTGCTGCGGATGATGCATTTTGTTGGCAATAGTCTTGCTTTGCCACGAGATCACCCTGATTGTGACCGTCTTTTCAAGATTCGGCCTGTCCTTGATCATTTGGTTGATCGATTTTCTGAGATCTTTTATCCTGGGAAAGAAATTGCAGTGGATGAGTCTTTGCTGTTGTTCAAGGGCCGCTTGGTATTTCGGCAATACATTCCTAGTAAGAGGGCACGCTATGGAATCAAACTGTATATGCTGTGTGACAGTGAGACTGGATATGTCTCTAATTTCAGCGTGTACACTGGTAAGGAATCCAGGATTAACCCCCCTGGTTGTCCGTCGACTTTTGGAGTGACTGAGAAAATTGTGTGGGAACTTGGTCGTGGATTTTTTAACAAAGGCCATCATTTGTATGTCGATAACTTCTACACTGGTGTGCGGTTGTTTAGGGAATTGGCCAAAGTGGACACTGTTGCTTGTGGCACAATCCGCTCTAACCGTAAAGGTTTCCCAAAAGAACTTGTTTGTCGAAAGCTTGCTCGGGGACAGTGCAGTGCTTTGCGTTGTGAGGAGCTTCTAGCTGTGAAGTTTACAGACAGGAGAGATGTCTACATGTTGACTACAATACATGATGAAAGCACTGAACCGCGGAATGTTTGGGGTCAGGTTGCAGAAGTGCGCAAACCTGTGTGCATACTGGACTACAAGTACATGGGTGGTGTTGACAGAGTTGATCAGAGGTTGGAACTGTATGCTGCTCTTCGTAAGGCTTACATTTGGTACAAGAAGTTGGCTATCCATCTTTTCCACTTGGCAACCTTTAATGCTTTTATTGTGTTCCAGAAATCTTGTCCCCAGTCAAAGTTGACTTTTGTAAAGTTTCAGGAGTCTGTAATAGGCAGCCTTGTTTTAGTGGAACAGGCAAGTGTTCCTAGAGTTGGAGTGGTGGAGGATGTTGCCAGATTGAAAGATCGCCACTTTGCTGATACAATTCCTCCCACAACCTCAAAAGACTTTCCCAGTCGGAGATGTAGAGTCTGTTGGCGAAGAGGTTTGCGGAAGGAGGTTCGCATGTACTGCCCCGACTGCCCTTCAAACCCCGGGCTGTGTGTACCTGCTTGTTTTAGATTGTACCACACGCAAAAGAATTTTTGGGAGTATCAATGAGTGGTAAAGTGAACTGGTTGGTCTTTATTCTGTAATAGTTATTGTTCAGTTTCAAAGTTTGTATTTGTGTAGTCTTTTTAGATTTAGTTGTCGAGTTAGTAGATTTGTATCAATTTGCAATTTGTTTTTGTTTCTCTTTTATTTTCAAAAAAACTAATGTATGATGTTGGTTTGCGTGTAGTGTCCATTGTCTGACTGTGTGCATGGTTTGGCGCTTGACTGCCGGTGTCTGTGGACTGATGCTTGTCTGGCGGTGTCTGCGGACTGGTGCTTGACTGGCGGTGTGCGTGGTCTGGTGTTTGGTTGGCGGTGTGCGTGCTCTTGCGCTTGCCTGGTGTTGTGTTTGGATTTGTCTTTGGCTGGTGGTGTTCGTGGAGTGGTGCTTGACTGGTGGTGTGTGTGGAGGGGCGCTTGGCTGATGGTGTGCATGGAGTGGAACTTGGCTGTCTGTGCACGGAGTGGTGCTTGGCTGGCGGTGTGTGTGGAGTGGTGCTTGGCTGGGGGTGTGTGTGGAGTGGCGCTTGGCTGGACGGTGTGCGTGGAGTGGTACTTGGCTGTCTGTGCACGGAGTGGTGCTTGGCTGGTGTTGTGTTTGTGGAGTGGCGCTTGGCTGGTGGTGTGTGTGGAGGGGCGCTTGGCTGGTGGTGTGCATAGAGTGGTACTTGGCTGTCTGTGCACGGAGTGGTGCTTGGCTGGCGGTGTGTGTGGAGTGGTGCTTGGCTGGCGGTGTGTGTGGAGTGGCGCTTGGCTGGACGGTGTGCGTGGAGTGGTACTTGGCTGTCTGTGCACGGAGTGGTACTTGGCTGGTGTTGTGTTTGTGGAGTGGCGCTTGGCTGGTGGTGTGTGTGGAGGGGCGCTTGGCTGGTGGTGTGCATGGAGTGGTACTTGGCTGTCTGTGCATGGAGTGGTGCTTGGCTGGCGGTGTGCATGGTCTGGTGCTTGGATGGTGGTGTGGGTGGACTGGCGCTCGGCAGGCGGTGTGTGAGTAGTTACTTTCTGTTGGTCACTACACACACTGCTAGTTGAGTGACACTCCACACAGTCCATCATTTTGTGTAGTTGCAGTGTCCGAAATGTCGGCGTGTGAAAGTGATGGGCCCTTGAATGGCGCTGTTTGCTGGTGTGAGTGTTTGGAATGTAATGGGTCCACGGCTGGCGGTGTGAATGTTTTGTATGTGTCACGCGTACGAAAGGTGTATGAATGGCCTGTAAAGAGGTTGGTGCCTTGACGTGGCTTTACAGCTCACGAGCTGTGAGTCAGTGGTTCAGTTTATCATACTTTCAATTATACACAGTGTATTTCATTTTTGTGAAATTACTTGCGTATACAATTGTATGTACTGAATCATCACTCACCCTCGTGCCAAATCCAACCAGTATGTGTGTGTGCTTGCGGATTAGATGGGTGTGCAGTAATAATTGTTTTTTTTCTCTTTCTGCAGTAGGGTGTACCTTGCCCCTTATTGTGATTGTTGTTATGTGTTGCTTTTCAATTCGGATGGTGTCAATGGTCTGGTTTGTATCAGGTATGAAAGGTGCGTGAATGGCCTGTAAAACGGTTGGTGCCTTGTCGTGGCTTTACAGCTCACGAGTTGCGAGTCACTGGTTCAGTTTTTATGCATTTATTTATTGACAGAGCATTTCATTTTTTTGAAATATCTTGTTAATAAAATTTTATGTACTGAACCATCACTCGCCCTCGTGCCAAATCCAACCTGTATGTGTGTGTCTTTGAGGCATAGATAGCCGTGCTTGAATGTTTGACTTTTGAGTAACTCTGTTAAGGTGTGGTATCCTTTTACTCGGGAGAACAAGGGGAACGCAGGGTGGTAGGTCTTTTTTGCCGGCACGGCGATCCCACGCCAAAATGTTTGGAAAAGTGCTATTTTTACCTATTTTTAAGGTTTGCAAGGAGTTCTGGGTAGGAAAACATTGGTGGACCCACACATGCCATACCTCCCTGGACTCTCCCGGGTGTCTAGTTTTCAGAACTGTTTGGGTTTGCTACTTTCCAAAGAATACCACCCAGCCCCGGGCCAAAAACTCAGGTGCCTCCCCCCCAAAAAATCAAAGTTATATTGCTTCAGGGTATTTTATATTCACCATCGTTAGATTTGGACCTTTTCCTGTTGCAGCCACTATGGCTACCCACGCAAGTGAGGTACCGTTTTTATCAGGAGACCTGGGGGAACGCTGGGTGGGAGGTCATTTGTGTGAGCCCAGTGATGCCACGCTTTCCCAGACTAAAACGTGTGAAAAAACTGATTTTTTTCTGCTAAAATTGAGGTTTGCAAGGGATTCTGGGTAAAGGAACGTTGGAGGATCCACGCAAGCCATACCTCCTTGGAAGCCCCCGGGTGTCTACTTTTCATAAATGTGTGGGTTTGGTAGGTTTCCATAGATGGCTGTCTCGCACGGGGCCAGAAACCCAGGTAACCCCTCTTGCAAAAGCTGGTGAATGTAACAATGGTGAAAATCTTAAATCCACCAGCTTTTGCAATAGGGGTTACCTGGGTTTTTGGCCCCGTGCGAGACAGCCATCTAGGGAAACCTACCAATCCCACATATTTCTGAAAAGTAGACACCTGGGGGCTTCCAAGGAGGTATGGCTTGCGTGGATCCTCCAACGTTCCTTTACCCAGAATCCCTTGCAAACCTCATTTTTTGCATGGAAAAAATCAGTTTTTTCACACGTTTTAGTGTGGGAAAGCGTGGCATCACTGGGCTCACACAAATTACCTCCCACCCAGCGTTCCCCAAGGTCTCCCGATAAAAATGGTACCTCACTTGCGTGGGTAGGCATAGCGGCTGCTTTAGGAAAAGGCCCAATTCATACTGTGGAGACGAAAACATTACCTTTAGCCAAATAATCTTATTTTTTGAGGGGGTCACCTGAGCTTTTGGCCCGGGGCTTGGCAGGCATCTTTGGAAACTACCAAACCCAAACAGTTCTGAGAACTAGACACCCGGGGGAGTCCAGGGTGGTATGGCATGCATGGGTCCCCCAATGTTTTCCTACCCAGAAACCCCTGCAAACCTGAAATTTTGGTCAAAAACCCCACTTTTCCATACTTTTTTGGGTGGGATCTCGCTGCCGGAACAAATGTCCTACCACCCAGCGTTTCCCTTGTTCTCCCGAGTAAAATGATACCTCACTTGTGTGGGTGGGCCAAAGGCATGTGACTTAGGCTGGGGTGCTTAATTTGTAAAACGTAAATATGAGTAAAAACTACTTTTTTCAAAATTCATTTTTGGCGTGTTCTGCTTTGGGGCACCCACACAAGTGAGGTATCCTTTTACTCGGGAGAACAAGGGAAACGCAGGGTGGTACGACTTTTTTGCCGGCACGGCGATCCCACGCCAAAAAGTTTGGAAAAGTGCAATTTTTACCTAATTTTAAGGTTTGCAGGGAGTTCTGGGTAGGAAAACATTGGGGGACCCATGCATGCCATACCTCCCTGGACTCCCCCGGGTGTCTAGTTTTCAGAACTGTTTGGGTTTGCTACTTTGCAAAGAATACCACCGAGCCCCGGGCCACAAATTCAGATGCCCCCCCCCCCCAAAATCAAGGTAGTTTTGCAATAAGGTAATGTAAATTCACCACCGTACGATTTGAACCGTTTCCTGTTGCAGCCACTATGTCTATTCACGCAAGTGAGGTACCATTTTTTTCGGGAGACCTGGGGGCACGCTGGGTGGGTGGAAATGTGTTGATCCACGCAGATTCCAGAACTTTCCACCACAGAAATATGAGGAAAATGTGTTTTTTTGGTCACATTTTTATGTTTGCAAGGGATTCTGGGTAACAAAAACTGGGGGTAGGCAGACGAGTCACCCCATCCTGAATTTCCCTGGGTGTCTAGTTTTCAAAAATGTATAGGTTTGCTAGGTTTCCTTAGGTGCTGGCAGAGCTACGGCGCAAAAACAAAAGTTAGTCTTTTTGTCCGAATCGTGCTAAATTTCACTGGGAAATTGAGGTGCGACCATGCTGCGTTTTGCGCTGTTTCATGTCGCAGCCACTATGCCTACCCACGCAAGTGAGGTACCATTTTTTTCGGGAGTCCTAGGGGCACACTGGGTGGGTGGAAATTTGTTGATCCACGCAGATTCCAGAACTTTCCACCACAGAAATGTGAGGAAAATGTGTTTTTTTGGTCAATTTTTTATGTTTGCAAGGGATTCTGGGTAACAAAACCTGGGGGTAGGCAGACGAGTCACCCCATCCTGAATTTCCCTGGGTGTCTAGTTTTCAAAAATGTATAGGTTTGCTAGGTTTCCCTTGGTGCTGGCAGAGCTACGGTGCAAAAACAAAAGTTAGTCTTTTTGTCCGAATCGTGCTAAATTTCACTGGGAAATTGAGGTGCAACCATGCTGCGTTTTGCGCTGTTTCATGTCGCAGCCACTATGCCTACCCACGCAAGTGAGGTACCATTTTTTTTGGGAGACCTGGGGGCACGCTCGGTGGGTGGAAATTTGCTGATCCACGCAGATTCCAGAACTTTCCACCACAGAAATGTGAGGAAAATTTGTTTTTTGGGTTACATTTTTATGTTTGCAAGGGATTCTGGGTAACAAAACCTGGGGGTAGGCAGACGAGTCACCCCATCCTGAATTGCCCTGGGTGTCTAGTTTTCTAAAATGTATAGGGTTGCTAGATTTACGTAGGTGCTGGCAGAGCTACGGCACAAAAACAAAAGTTAGTCTTTTTGTCTGAATCGTGCTAAATTTCACTGGGAAATTGAGGTGCGACCATGCTGCGTTTTGCGCTGTTTCATGTCGCAGCCACTATGCCTACCCACGCAAGTGAGGTACCATTTTTTTCGGGAGACCTGGGGGCACGCTGGGTGGGTGGAAATTTGTTGATCCACGCAGATTCCAGAACTTTCCACCACAGAAATGTGAGGAAAATGTGTTTTTTTGGTCAAATTTTTATGTTTGCAAGGGATTCTGGGTAACAAAATCTGGGGGTAGGCAGACGAGTCACACCATCCTGAATTGCCCTGGGTGTCTAGTTTTCAAAAATGTATAGGTTTGCTAGGTTTCCCTAGGTGCTGGCAGAGCTATGGCGCAAAAACAAAAGGTAGTCTTTTTGTCCAAAACGTGCTAAATTTCACTGGGAAATTGAGGTGCGACCATGCTGCGTTTTGCGCTGTTTCATGTCGCAACCACTATGCCTACCCACGCAAGTGAGGTACCATTTTTTTCGGGAGACCTGGGGGCACGCTGGGTGTGTGGAAATTTGTTGATCCACGCAGATTCCAGAACTTTCCACCACAGAAATGTCTGGAAAATGTGTTTTTTTGGTCACATTTTTATGTTTGCAAGGGATTCTGGGTAACAAAACCTGGGGGTAGGCAGACGAGTCACCCCATCCTGAATTGCCCTGGGTGTCTAGTTTTCTAAAATGTATAGGTTTGCTAGGTTTCCCTAGGTGCTGGCAGAGCTACGACGCAAAAACAAAAGGTAGTCTTTTTGACCGAATCGTGCTAAATTTCACTGGGAAATTGAGGTGCGACCATGCTGCGTTTTGCGCTGTTTCATGTCGCAGCCACTATGCCTACCCACGCAAGTGAGGTACCAGTTTTTTTGGGGAGACCTGGGGGCATGCTGGGTGGGTGGAAATGTGTTGATCCACGCAGATTCCAGAACTTTCCACCACGGAAATGTGAGGAAAATTTGTTTTTTTGTCAAATTTTTAGATTTGCAAGGGATTCTGGGTAACAAAACCTGGGGTTAGGCAGACGAGTCACCCCATCCTAATTTCCCCTGGGTGTCTACTTTTCAGAAATGTATAGGTTTGCTAGGTTTCCCTAGGTGCCGGCAGAGCTAGGGTGCAAAAACTACAGGTAGGCACTTTGCCAAAAAAGGGTCAATTTGTAACTGCAAAATTTAGGTGTGACCACGTTGCATTTTGCGCCGTTTCCTGTCGCAGGCACAAGGCCGACCCACACAAGTGAGGTACCGTTTTTATCGGGACACTTGGGGTAATTCAGATTTGTAAATCAACTGTTATTACCAATTGAGCTTTCATGCATTTCTCCCTTTCAATGAAAGACATTGCGTAAAAAAAAAATCTTTATGAAAAATGACCAATACTTCTCAAGCTAGTATAGGTATTCCCAACTTTGAAAATGTGCAATTATATACTGTTTCTGAACTCTATAATTTGTACCCAATTCAGAAATACATAGGTGTCTTTCATACAGATTATTCCATGTATACATTTTCCAAGACAAAGTGCACTATACCCAGTAAATGAAAAAATACCATTGCAAGTTGCTGCTCAGTTTTTGGATCTGGGTTCGTTGGGTTCTTGGTGAAACTAAAAGTCCTATATATCCCCACAACCAGGAAGGTCTAACGAATGTAACGGTATATTGCTTTCCAAGAGTTGTCAAAATTAGAAAAAATTATAGGTGAAAACGTTGAGACAAAAGGCTGTTTTTTTCAACACAATTTCAAATATTCCAATATCTAACTGTTAGTTTCTATAACGAAACTTTCATGGATTTAGACAAATGACCCCTTTCTGAATTCAGAATTTTGTCTACTTTTCGAAAATGTAAAGCTTTCCAGGATCCATTATTGCTTTTGAACTCATTTCTACCATTAACTGGAAGGAGGTGGAAAGCTCTAAAAATAGCAAAAATAGGCTATGTCCCAGAAAAATGCCAAAACTGAGTAAAAAACTTCGGTTCTCTGACAAAAGACTGTCATTCTCTGAAAGCTGAAAAAATGGAGATGTCAGCCCCACAAACCCTTTTGTGATACCATTTTCAGGGAAAAACCCAGAGGCTTTCATTTGCAGCCCGTTTTTCCCATTTTTCTGAAAAAAAACTAAAAAATCACTATATTTTGGTTAATTTCTGGGACCCCTCCAAGGGAATCCACAAACCCTGGGCGACTTTAGAATCCCCATGATGTTGGAAGAAAAGGACGCAAATTTGGCACGGATACCTTATGTGGTCAAAAAGTTACAAGGGCCTAAGCGCGCACTACCCCAAAACGCCAAAAAAAGGCTTAGCACAGGAGGGGAAAAGGCCTAGCAGCGAAGGGGTTAATATCCAGGACAGAAACAAATGTGCAGCGTCCAGTTAACTCTTTACCTAAAGTGAAAGCTCAGCATGACAAGAGTAATCCCTTCATGTCACCTCCTACTCGAACCTCTCTGGGCCAAGTGAATACCCAGTTACCAAAACCTGCATACCCATCTCGCTCTTCCCTACACTTCATGCACCTGCTGTAATTGTAGGGGACCAGAACTCTTTTTGTGCCTTCCTGAGGTAAGCAGACGCCATGGTCAGTGACCTGCAGCTGCTGAAACCTCAGTAAAGCTGCCCACAAAGATGGTGGGCAGGAGAAGATGGCTGAGAAGAACCCCCTCAGCCAAATATAGGCACCCGATATAGACGAACAATTGAAGGCTCGAGCCAAGGCCCTGGGACCTTTATGGCAGAGCTGTGGATAAGCCATTAACTTTCCGAGGTATGGCACGAGACAGAAAACAAGGGGAGAGAAACTGTAGACGAAGGGAGAAACTGAATAGAGGGATCCAGCGAAGAGGAGGAAGCAGGAAGGCGACAGGACAGTGGAAGAAGAACACATCAGGAAGTGGAAGGGCAGAGAAGGATGTAGGGGACAGTCTAGATAGGAACATGTGAGCAAGGGAAATAGGGAGCTCTATCTGGCACGAGGAGCAGAGCAGAGGGGGGAAAGAGATTCCATGGAAGAGGGGAGATGCTGTAGCAGGGTAGTATGAAAAGCAGGTAGTGCTGGGCTAGAGTCAGTAGTGTAAGATATGACAAAAGTGTCTGTCTGCACTATAGGCATTTTAACTGCACCAGCTTGTCTTAGCATACCTGTATCCACAAATAGGTCAGTCTACCGTTCCACCCCTTTGCACCCTTCCCACCCCCCAGCCTGTCTAACCCTGATAGGCACTAAGCAGTTAGCTTGATGAGAACCTACCTGCCAACTCGCACGGTCCAACCGGCTCCCAGTGTCAGGCGGTACGTTTTAGGGGAGGGGGCGAACAGGACACACTAACACGCACACATAAAACTCACAGCACTGCATTCACACACACACATGCACACACAAACACATCCATTCACATTCCCACTTCTCCAAACAATCATGCGTGCACGCATACACCAAACATTAATTTAAAAGAAAAGCACACACTTACCTGGAGCCAACTCTGCCTCTGAGGTTCCAGGAGGCTTGGGACTGCTGCCGTCCCTCATTTGCTGACCAAAGGTTAGCCAATGAGGAAAGCCAGTAGTCCCAACATCATCACAGAGTGGGATGGGGTCAGTGAGACTGCTGACCCACCACGCTCTGTGATGAAGTGTCACTGATTGACACTCGACCCTGGGTGCTTCAAGGCTTGAAACTGAAGCACCCAGATGTGAGGCAATCAGTGACACTACCCCTCGTCACTATGGGGAGGGCCTCAGTGACCTTTCCTGAGCTGAAGATGTCACGTCCACAGGAGCTGTGACTCCCTCAGCCCAGCAAAGTTCAGCTCAGGCAATCAGGAGCCTGCACATTAGCGCATGTCTAGCTCCTGGCTGCCTGACCTGAAAATGAACAGTGTCTGTCAGACTGACCTTTGTTCAGCCTGACAGGCACTGTTCATGAGGGGTAAAAGGTGGAGGGGCGTAGCCACTCAGCCCCAAAGGAGCAGCATCGTCTGTCGGCTCCTATCACATGGTCTCCCAGTGAGGAGTCAATATCACACAGTGGCAGGGTAAACGAGCCGAAACCCACTGTAAATTGTGGTTTTCCAGCTCCTTTTCCGAGGCTTTGAACTGCTGACATCTATTAAGGTTTCCATTAAGGGGTGTGAATGGAGGTGTGCCCCCATTCTTACCACTGTCATGGCCCTGATTCTACGTAATTATGGGCCCTAGAACCTTTGTTGTCCTACTCATGTTGTCACTTACAGACCGGCCCTACTCCACTTGTGACTGGTGATTGGTAAGCCTTAGTGTGATACTGAATTATTATTGCAGTCCCTGTCTGGAGGGAATTCACATTCTTTCTTGACTAATGTCACATTCGATGCACCCTGCCATGCACCCCTGGAGCAGATTTCTGCAGCCCGCAGTTGACAACCGTGGCTCTGTGGGTGTTGGCTGAAGAAAAGGGTATAACATTGGCGAAAACTGGGGGCTAGACATTGTTGATAGGCATGTTCCCAAATGGAAAGACTGTGGGCCTGGTTCACAAAGGTGCCTAACCAGAGGGGCTCTCTTTAAGCGGCACAGATTACCTCACGGAGATCAGTTGTTAGGCCTTTGCTAAGATGTGACTAGGGAGGATCCATCAGGCATGCTTTCAAACAGTAGTTAGTACTGCAGATATTTGTAAAATGATTAACCCACATATCAGATGTTATATGCAAACTAAGACTAGATAAATTACTGTCCCTTCCTCCCCTTAAGCTTATAGCCCACTGTGTGCTACGTGCATCACATTGGCCATAGAAGCGGACATGCCCTATAGCTCCTCTGGCTGGTGTTTTCCTCCACTCATACCTGTGACTCTGTGACTCCTGCCGCTTGTGTGCCAGGCTCCCTCTGGCTATTGTTGCTGTTCGCCCATTGTACTGTATGCTTCACTGGTGGTGGACAGTGCCATCTTAAAGCATGGGCATGCTGGGCAGTTGTCCGGGGGCCCGACAAGCATAGGGGCTCCATGCTGATCTATGCACAGACCAGAATTAAATTTTGTTGGAGGTACCAATAAATATGTTTCCTTTATCAATAATTTACATTTTTATTCTTGTGTGGTGGTTGTGTAGGCAGGGCCCAGTGCACTGCTTTGCCCCGGGGCCTATAATGCTGTTAAGACTGCCCTGGTGGTGGTGGCTCCTGGTGAGTGCGGGACAGGTGTCAGTGGTACTGCAACTGTTAGGGAGGGGGTGGTGTAGGATGGGACAGTGTTGTACTAAGAAGGTGGTTTGTGTAAAGGCTGCCCTTGCGTAACTTGGGGCACTCAAGTACAGTTAAGCATGATACTTCATATCTGCCAACTTGAAGAACAATCTCAATCTCACTATGAGAGAAGGGGGTGGGGCTTAGAAAGGGGTAGGTCCTCATACCGAGAGGTACCTATTAGACACTTTTGAACCCAACCCCGCCCCAACCCCCACCTCCCAAAGAGAAATAAGACGTTTGCTGAGGCTGAAGCCCATGTCCTGGGGCAGTTCAAAGGCTCGGAAAATGAGCTGGAAAACCAGTAGTTATAGTCGTTTTCAGTCATTTTCCCTGCCACTGTGTGATAATGGCTCCTCACTGGGTGACCGTGTGATGGGAGTTTATATTGTGTGCCACAGTGGCATCGTGTGAGTTGGCAGGTATGTATTTGATTTGGATAATCGTTCATTTATCATTCCAATCATTCTTGCAATTGAATGGGTCTCTAGAGCCAACATTACAAATATTTCACTGTTCTGTTTGTGAGCTAGTTGGTGATGGTGCTTCCTTAGCAAGGAACTAAACTAACCTACTGCAACACTGTACGAAGCTTGCTAATCTAAGGATTCTGCAGACCTCTTTGCTCATAGAAATAGTTAGACTAGTGAAAAATAGCTATTATGGATTGTGTGGCCACACAAAAGCAAGTCTAAACAATAAAAACTCAAAGACTAAAGCAATTGTCATTAATAACTATTATGACTTGTGATGAAGTTAGATTCTTTGTCTTCTTGGATATTGAAATATAAATACAAACCTTGATCCTGGATGCAGTAGAACGGACTTTTGATTCCAGATTGGATGAATTTGGAATCAAGCCCTATATAGAGTATAAAAAGTGCTTGGTACCCATAGGCCGGGCCTAGTCTGGCCCCTTATTCCGTCACTGTGCATCCCTTCCCACACAGAGTAGCCAGTCACGTAACTAAACTTGAGGGGGCCCCCTGCAAGGTACATGGAGGGGCCCCCCAATCCGGATTTATTCTGGAGTTGTCAGGCCAAAGTACTTCTGCTGAGGGGGCCTCCTGCAATGCGGGGGACCCCCTGCACCGTGCTGGGGGCCTGTGTTACGCCACTGAGAGTGATGGAGGAGCAACCCGTGGGCCAGAGTTAAAGGGACCCTTACTAGTAGGCTCAGTCCTTTGAACAACTATACGCTTTGCGCCATATGCATTTGGATTTGTTAAAATGAGGTTCGGCCACCTTAGAACATCTGTAGACCCATTGACAAAATATTGACAGTAAAGATAGATCACTGATAAATCTGCTGTCCCTTTTGACTTTTATTAAAAGGCTCCAGATGCTAAAGTAAACACAAATTATTGTACTATGGCATCACCGAAATATTTTCTGCAGGTATCAGAAAGTCAAATTAGCAATCATCAACCTAAGACATTTTCTTCAAAACCTACAACTAAAGCTATTAATGAGGAGCTAATAAATCAGTCAACACCCCTGATAAATCAGCAAGGGGAAATGAAATCAGATCTACGAAATATACAACCTGCTTGCTTAGTTGTTCCAGATGAGGTACTTTCTAGTAAGGATGTACATCTGGGAAACAACTTTCTGTTATTTTGTGGTCATGGATCTGTCATTATTAGGAATGGAGAATGAAGCAAACAGAAGTCTGTCTAGTCTCTCCAGTTCAATATTTCATAGCAATTCTACACAAGGCATATCCACTTCCTTTAAAACTAACATTATTGACATTGAAGATCCCTGAAAAATACTGAATTCTTCAACATGAAATTCTTTGCTTGGGTCTCTTGATGCCGCAGTGAAAACACTTCGGGCATGATTTAGATCTTGGCAGATGGGTTACTCCGTCACAATGATGACGGATATCCTATCCACCGAAATACAAATCTCATTATATCCTATGGGATTTATATTTTGACGGGCGGGATAGACCATCCGCCAAGATCTAAATCAGGCCCTTACTTTGCAAGTAGATATTCTTCAGGACTTAGCTACCCATGTTAAATCAATGTTAAGCAAAAACAGTTGAACAAATGAATTAATTGGGTAAATATGGAAATGATCCTCCCAAGCAAAATGTTTATGTGCTCACTAATAATAAATAAATTAGAGCTGTAATAACGAGGGAATAAAGTCTACATTGTCTCAATCCACTGAGCTCAATGTACCTCCAAGTTAATTGGTCAAGTACAAAAGGAGTTGAAGGTGTAAGCCATCAAAAGCACTCAGTTATGCAAAATGTGCATATTTACTTAGCCAACACGTATGTTGTTCAGGTACCTGACCCATTGTATGTTGAGAAAGTACCTGTAATAAAGACTCCAAAGAAATGGGAAGACTTGTGAGGAAAATGGAAATCGAAATACAGTTATAAGTTTATGTCTGAAGGATTCCTAGAAACCAGCGACGAAACAAGAAAGGAAAATATGTCATTAGGCCCACAACAACAAAATAATGTTGCCTTCTATTCGGTGTCTGCCTGCTAAAAGTTGCAAATTGTTTCCAATTTTTAATCCAGCAGCAAATATGAATCGTAAATTGATAATAGAGCCAACTTAAAAAGCAGGAAAACTCACTCCTGGAAATGGCTTTTCTGCAGGGTCACCCCCAAACTTTTTGCCTTCCTCCTCCTTTTGTTCTGACCTTATTTTTGCTGGCTTCAGACTCTGTGCACATTTTCATTGCTGACCAGTGCGAAAGTGCATGCTCTCTGTGTCTAAAATGTAATGGCATTTGTTGGGTTGTTATTTTCTTAGGCTCTGTCTTTTTAAAGTCGACGACGTTTCATGACAGGACCCAGCCCCACCACGCACCACCGCATGTTAAATAACATGTGACGGCCGAATCGAAAGTAATTCAATTACTAATCGCTGCAGCCCCCATCGGATTCCTTATTGGCACCCAAAGTCAATTGATACGCCTAAGCAGTCCTGTGGTTTCCTTAATTGGCACTAGCGGACCAACCAAGACCTCCGTAACGGGCTCCAACTAGTCTAATGTATTTATTACCTTGCTTCTTTACAATGGAATTTGCATACTTGTGCATGCTATAGCGCATCTTACCCAGGTACACACCCTTCCCCTGGACAACATTGGAACTGGTAACTACATCCAGAAGCCCTTAATTCCTGCACACCTCTGTGCCACATATGTCCCCAACACTCCTGTCCTGAAGAGACCCCGTATCGAGAGAGGGTCGAAATGTCGTCGACTTTACAAAGAGAGAGCCTAAGAAAATATCAACTCACAATAATATAACTGTCAAAAACTCTTTTTATTACTACCAATAACCAATTCCTTCGCCTATTTCACCTTTAAAATTCCTTCTACACCACTGCTAGGTTATGGTCACTCCACTGGGGCTCACTAGATCATGTTCAAATTGTACATAATGTACATACTTTAAAAAAGTTCCTTCCTTGAAATATTTTCTGTGGTACTTATGATTGCTGTGATTACAAAATAAATTACACTCACTTCGGCTGAAGTGAGTACGACTGAGATATACTTTCTTGTGGGCTTTTATACCTATGAAATACTACCAGACTGAATCCAATTAAGGTCTCATTGTATATTCCTTGACTAAGTTTTTTGATCAATTCAAGCAAGTCACACTGTCTTGCATATTTCGTACTGTCTTTTCAAAAGAGTTCCTTGTAAACTTTATTTTTTGCCTATTAGCAATACCCAGTTTGCCAGGACATATGGGTAGCTCTTGTTATTTATTTCAGAACCTTTTCGGAAGATGGCATTTTCTTACTTAAACACTTCTGTGCCTTCTGCCTGTCTGTGGAATATATGTCTGGGTTGGGTGACAGCTGTGCTTTGTGTATTCTATGTACATAGTCACACAGAAAGGGAGATGAGGTGTGCCACTCACATCCTGATGGCCCATCACCAGGCTGATGTGTCTTCCTGAGCTAGAGCACCTGAATAGAATTGTGCCTGTCCTCACAAAAGTGATGCATAACCCCTGTAGTGAGTCTGGAGAGAGGGCAGGAAAGGCCAGGGTCTTGTGCACTACAACAACCTTCCTTTGACGTCTCCCTACTTTAAAGGCTAGAATTAGTTTAAATACTGATCCTCTGACAGCATGTACTCAGTATACATTTGGGACCTGAGGAGGATCTGCCAGGAAGTGGTGCTGTGCTGCAGGAGGAACTACCATTTTTCTAACTGCTTTGCTGCGTTGGCCTGCTGTCTGCTGATTGCCATGTTATAAGGGGCTGCCACTTTGCTACTTACTTTGCTGTGTTGGCCTGCTGCCTCTTGCCTGGGCAGTGAGAATGACTGAACCTTATCCCTACAACCTCCATAAGAAGCTTAAGTAACTCCAAGGGCTTGTTGACTTGCTCCCTGTTCACGAAGTCTCAGGGCCATCAAAGACTTCATTTTAATGTACACTGCTACCGAACTCAGGTATATGTGAGTCCGGCAGCTGAGCTCTGCAAAGGTCGGTGCTTGACACTTCCGAACGCAGTGACTCCTACCCAGACTGCCAGTGGAGCTTGGTGCCCCATGTACCATGACCAGTGTTTGCCCCGACCTGCAGTTAAGCTCTTTACTTGAGGCTCTGTGGATCCCAGAAGCTGCGATTCAATCCGAGTGGTATCAGAGCCCAAATAAAGAAACAGAGCACTCACAATTGCTGCATTACTTTCCTTAAGTGTTGCAGCGGCAACGCCTATGCCAGGGGAGTCTGGATCAAAAGCAGCACATCGCGCCCTAGCCCCACCTTTCTTTCTCCACATGTTGTTAGGGGAACGACAACGCAGAGCGGATACCAATACTGGTCCCTGAGACTGATGACCTCGCCAGTGAAAGGTACTGTGTGCACCAGGGATCCGTGATGTTGCTATATCCGACCGGCGCTCTATCACGAGTGTCTGAAATCCATTAATTGCACCGGTCCGAGAGACCTGCCTAGTTCCTCAGTTCTGGTGCTGGTTGGATGCTGCGTTACATGGGAACTTTGAGGAGACTTATCTATCGATCCCCCCAAGGATCTGTGCCAGTGAAACCTACTACTTACATTTGATTTAAACACTGTGGTTTTCTTTAGATTCCTAAGTGGAATTGTTTTCTTTTTTGTCTTGTTTTAAAGAGTAAAGAAAATACTATTTTCTGCAACAGTGTGGAGTCTTTTTGTGGCGTTTTCACTGTGTTACTGTGTGTGCGCAAATACTTTCAACATTGGTAACAGGTAAACTTTTAGTGTGTACTTCACTTACCCTGACTAAAGTTTTGTTTCCTACCTGGCCTGGGTGTATACCTCAGATAACCAGGAACCCCATTTCTAACACTCACCAAGACAACAGCAACAGGAGATCATCATCATGTGCAAAAAGAGCCTGCAAAATTGCTACCCCCTACTGAGGATCCTATAAAAAAGTGTAAGTCACTGAACATTGTATTTGGCACAAACCAACCGGATGAGGAAAAAAACAATATACTCATGATGTAAGAAAAGGCAGCTGTTTATTATATGAAATATTAGAAGTAGACAGTGGATCCTGCCCAAACTCAGCGAAAACACATCCGCAACCTGGTAAGAATTCAGAAGCACAAAGCTGTGTTGCAAACCCACACTGTTTACCCAAAAGAGACACTATGTACTAAACTTTTAGCTGTTCAAATAAATTACTATTACTGACAGTTCATAAATCTAAAGGTAACTTTAATATTTTCAACATGGGCAATATTTGAAAACACTTGTAATCAATTAATGCTTTGACCCAAGTGAAGGTATGTCATGTAGAATTTGTGGAATTTTTGCAACATAATAATCTTAACAAAATTACCTTAGTTACAAGAAGAACAAGTGTCATGGCAAAAGAAGTATATACACATAAATCTCAATTTGGTAATTGGGGCATTGAGCTCTTGTTAGAGATGAAACCTGACTTCCTTCACATTGTCTTACTTGTGAAAGACATTGTACAGAAGCCATCTAGATGATGAGATGCAGTGAGCTCATCTACACCACTTATTCTTGCACCCGGCAGTAGGCCCCGAAAATCAAAAACTCACAGAATATATAAGTATAACATCTCACTTTGAAAAAACCCATAAACGCTATGCAAGATTGACCTAGACAAGTTGCAGGAAGAATTAGCCAGGACTGACTTCCCCCAATATTAGGTAGTAAGAAAACATTATTGGCAAAGTGTTTCCTCGAACTTGTTCTGATGTTTTGAAAATATGCTCGTGGTACATAGGGATTTCGACAGGATTATTGTTAGATGAGGATGCAATAAAGTGGTGATGAAAATTTGAGATATTGCTTCTACAAGAAACGTGATCTGAATCTTCACACTCCTTAAGAGGATACATTGAATATCAACTTCCTGCAATAAGAACGCATAATAAAAGCCGGTCAAAAGGTGACTTAGGCATATATATTGTAGTAACATTAAATGTGCCTATGCTTTTTAGGATCATGATTGAAAATTGGACTTCCTCACAAAGTGAGGCTCTATTAATCTTTAGAAATATTTACATTAATCCTCGGACAGCAATAAAAAGGAAGGAGTTAAATAATCTTGAAGAGATAATCTGTGATCTATTGGTTTATAAATTGCGATTTTCATCTATGCTTAACACCTACTGCAGAGGAATCATAATTTATAATAGTTCAAATAAATAATGGAATATTACCCCTGTCGAATACCCTTTAATGAATAAAAAAAGAGAGATAAATGAGGTACATTGTTTCTTGACCTGTTACATTTTTCTGATAGGAAAACTGTAATTGGACAGTTAAAAGATGTACCACCTGCTGCTCCTACGTGTACCTCCACCTGGATAAGATCCCTTAGAGACTACTATTTAACAAG
Organism: Lissotriton helveticus; assembly: GCF_964261635.1. Taxonomy (NCBI): domain Eukaryota; kingdom Metazoa; phylum Chordata; class Amphibia; order Caudata; family Salamandridae; genus Lissotriton; species Lissotriton helveticus. The sequence continues at coordinate 1,013,942,764 of NC_136070.1, read as the reverse complement.
TGTTAACATGTTTAATAAAGTACAATATTTTAAAATTGATGCCTAAATGGAGAGCGATCACTTACACCAGCTAATTACCATTAAAAAAGAGAGTGCTACACAATTAATTGGCATGGCCTGGTTTGAGATCAAATAATGAAATACTCAATTGAGTTTTAAAACCCTTGATGCACAACCAAAGAAGAAATGAATATAACTTTAGTAAGACAATAAGCATTGAAAATTGGACCCAGTTTGTAACCATTCTGCTGGAAAAATTAATCATGTTACACACTGTGAAGGCTTCAATTATAACACCCAACTCACTGCAAATTCATTGGTACACTGCAACCTTGGCACTTCAAAAATAGAACTGTAACTCAGAGAAAAGAAAATTAGATAAGTAGCGTTTAACCAGGAGACTGGTTCAATGACAGCGAGTGCAAGGGTTAAGGTCCTCGTAGAAAAAATCTGGGAGGTGAAACTCTCAGCTAAAAAAAGTGGTCTCGTTTGCATTATTATTGTAGTACTAACAATGTTAAGCGATTTTGGGGCTTTGTGTATAATATAAATACCGGAAGTAAGTAACTAAATAATTTGAATATTAGCAAGGAAGATTGGATTAACCTTGTCAATAAACTGTATAGTAATGGCAAGTCAGAGGTCACCATTGTAAAATCTGATTCTTATATGATAGAAAAATCTCTTTCAACAATAAGCAATTATTCATGGTCATTACTAAATCAAAACAAGGGGCCAGATGTATGAAGCATTTTACTGCTCACAAATGCCCATCGGGCAGTTTACGAGCAGTAAAATGCTTTTTGGCATGCACCAACACTATTTTACGAGTCTATAACATATTACTGACAAAATAGGGTTTGTGAGTCACTATTAGGAAGGGGAATGTTAAGGGTGTCCCTTCCTAATAGCGAGTAGCACTGGTATATATGAATGTTTTGTGACCGTGAATGAAAAGGTAACCCATTCGAAAATGGGAAGGGAGTCACCCGGGGACCCCTTATTCTTTGTAAATGTATGCAAAAAGGTTTATTAAGAGCTGGCAGTGGTCCTGCAGACCACTGCTTGCTTTTAAAAAATGAAAGGAAAACTTTTAATTTTTCTATTTTTGTAAAGTATACTGTTTTCTTTTAAGGAAAACAGACTGATTTACAGAAAAAAAGATTTCTTTATTTAAAAGCAATCACAGAGATTGTGGTCTGCTAACCTCAGCAGGCCAATTTACTTGTGATTTTTGTGATTCCTAATGGGTCGCAAATTGCCACCTACTTCATTAATATTCATGAGGTAGGTCATTTGCGACCCACTGGGAATCGCAGAGAGTGTTCAACAGACTTTCATACATGTTAATATTGCCATTTCATAATTGCAAAATGCAAGGATTCGCAATTAGGGAATCGCAAAATCGTTTCTTAAAACATCTGGCTCAAGATTTTGCCCCATGTCTGAAAGGCTTGCCCATTGCCCTTTTAAAAAAAGATGTAGGATTCTGGGCAAACGTTCTGATGCCTCTGTTCAATCAATGTCCGCTTTTGAATTCTCTACCAGAGTCCTGGAGAGTCACTATTCTCCACCCAAATTTTAGAATGGGCATCCAGGTAATCCATCCAAAGAGAGGATAATTGCCTTATTAGACTTAGGGCCATATGTATCAAGATACCCATTTGCGAATCCCAAATAGCGATTTTTAAGAAATCACTATTTGAGAAGCGCAATTGGTATGTATAGGCAAAATCGCTTTTTTTTTGCGATTACTTAAAATTCCTTAATTGCGATTAGCAAATTGCGAATCGCAATTAAGGAATACTTTCCCATTCATTTCTATGGGCCAGGAGGCCCTTAGGAATGAATGGGAAGTTATTCTCAATTTGCGATTCGCAATTTGCTAATCGCAAATTGAGAATAATTTCAAGGGTGCAGGGGTGTCCAAAGGACACCCTGTTGCACCCCTGAAATATGCATGGGTGCACATGTGGCACACATACATGCCCTAAGGGCATGTATGTGCGTCACATGGCGCTTTGAAAAATGCCAAAAATTTGCATTTTTCAAGGAATTCGCAACTTACCACCAACTAGAAGTTGGTGGTAATTTGCGATTCCTTAAGGGCATTTTGATAATTTTTTTTGCTACATACATTGCATTTAAGGAATCACAAAATGTGCGATTCCTTAAATAAAATTGCAAAATAAGGAATCACAAATTTTGCGATTCCTTATTTTGCACCACATTTTGCTTAATACATTACATTTAGCAAATTCGCATTCGCAAAGGCCGAAATTCTGCGAATTTTGGCCTTTGCGAATGCGAATCTGCTTGATACATATGGCCCATAGAGGGTAAATTCATCACATCACTACTACTGACTTCTTGCATATGTGGGCGGAGCAGCTTGATATGATTCTCATGAATCAGACAGGTATCCATCCAGGATGTAGGATTCTGGGCAACAGTTCTGATGCCTCTGTTCAATTAATGTCTGCTTTTGAATTCTATACTAGAGTCCTAGAGAGGCACTATTCTCCAACCAAATTTAAGAATGGGCATCCAGGTAATCTATCCAAAGATGGGCTAATTGTCTTGATAGACTAACCCCCAGATGCATCAAGCATCCATTTTGTGATTCCTTATTAGCGAAAAATAAGGAATCGCTAATACGGAATAGCAAAATGCTATGAAAGAAGAAATCACTTTAAAAATATCGATTTCTTATAATTCCTTAATTGCGAGTCGCAAATTGCGAGTCGCAATCAAGGAATACCTTCCATTCATTCCTATGGGCCTAGAGGCCCGTAGGAATGAATGGGAAGACATTCTCAATTTGCGAATCGCAATTAGCGAATCGCAAAATGAGAATGCGTTTTCAAGGGTGCAGGGGTGTCCAAAGGACACCCTGTTCCACCCCTGAAATTGATCTGTGCACATATGTTGCGCATACACATACCCTTAGGGCAGGTGTATGCGCAACATGAAACTTTGAAAAATGCACTTCAGTGCATTTTCCAAGGTTTTTGCAAATTACCATGAAGTTGAACTTCATGGTAATTTGCGAGCCCTATTAGGGAAATGGCTATTTTTTAAACTTTAATGCATTGCATTTAAGGAATCTCAATTTGAGATTCCTTAAATGCAAGTAATCGCAATTTAGCAAATTCTTAATTTGCGACTTTTGCATTTGGGATGATGCATCCCAAATGCAAAAATACCGGTCACAAAGGGACAGATTCTGAGAATCTGCCCCTTTATGAGCGGTTTTTAGCTTCGTGCATCTGGGCCATAGAGGCTAATTCTTCATATCACTACTACTGAATTCTTGCATATGTTGGTTGAGCAGCTTAATATGATTTCCGTGAATCAGACAGGTTTCCATCCAGGACATGGTACTAATTCGAACTTGATGGCTTTGACATTTTAGATTGAGAAGTCCTGTTCTCAAACACAACTTTTCCACACCTGTTTTTGTAGATTTAAATATTGCCTTTGATAAGGTTCCAGAGCAGCGACTTTGTGCGAAATTTAAAGGATGAAATACTCCAATGCCACTTCTCCATGCAATTAAGATGTTATACACGGATACCTGGTTTGCTATCAAGAAGGGTGATGGAGCCACTAAGGTTAACAAAATTGTGACTGATGCTTGCCTTAGACAGGGATGCGTGTTGGCTACTTTGTCACTTTATCTTGTACATTGCTAACTTGTATCTTTTGCTTGTGGACTCTAACTTTAAACCGTCTCAACTAAATTTTAACCCAGTTGCAAGCCTTCAATACCCAGATGATACTGTGCTGTTTAGTATGGCCTCGGTTGGCTTACAGAAATGAATTAGTTACTTGCTGCTTTCATTAAAAGAACTGGCATAGTTGACATAATCTTGACATTCGGAACTTGCTAAACAAACATGCAACATGTTATTTAGATGTGAAGGTTTACACTGTTACTCAATATACATATTTAGGTAGTGCCTTCGATAACCAGGGCAACTTTAAGACACAACTGTAAGCAGTAAAATCGAAGTCTAAACCACTGTATTTACATTTACAGCTCTTAAAAAAAACGTAGGTTGCTCCTGTTTGGATCAAATTCTCAAACGAGTTGGATACTATACAAGCTTCTACTGATAAACAGGTATTTAGAGTCTCTAAAAATACTACACATGCTCAGGTACACCTGGAGTTTGGCCCAGTGTCCCAACAGTTAGCTTGACAAGGTGTTCTTATCAAAACCTGTTAAAAAGATGAAAGATGCCTCAAGAAACAAATTAAATTATCAGATATAGTGAGAAATTACGCACCTTAGAAGTAATAATCATTGGGTGACCTATTTAGATACTTCTTATCTGCATTAAGCCTTAAAGATATTTGGGAGCAATCAACTTTGTTTTTGATTTTTAAGTCCGTGGTCAACAGAAGTTTAAAAAGTATTTTACAATTGCGCAATAAAGAAACCATTGTTAAAAAGTTGCATAGTTGGTTAGTGCTAAACTTGTATGTCCTTCTCTCTTCCTCAGAAATTGAAGTTTCTTTCATGCAGGATGGGCAACTTTCCTATAAAAGATTTGGGGGCTAATTACGATGGCGGGCGAACCTGAGTCCGCCTGCACTCGCTGCGGTGTTTGGGACCCCCCGCCAGACATGCGGAGGTCCCACCTCTGAAATTAGGATGCGCCCGCCAGCATGGCGGGCGCATCCAGGGCATTTAACATTGCGGGCGGTGCTGCTAGTTGCAGCACCGTATGCAATGTTAAAATGTGATGCTGTGTATTTCCCTGCACTACGTGGCTGGCTCGCGCAGTGCCTGCCACCCAGTGCAGGGAAATGCAGGGGGGTAGCCCTGAGTGCAGCCACGCCTTCCCAAAAACAATATGGGCCTGCAACGGGCCCCCAAACCCAATCCCCGCCAGCCTTTCCATGGCGGCAACACCGCCATCGAAAGGCTGTTTCTCAACAACATTATTCTCTGTGTGATGGCGGAAGGACCGCCACCGCCAGCCTTCCGCCATCCTAATCTGCCCCTTTGTCCCTAAATGGAAAATAACAGAGTCTGATGCAAGTTGTAGAGTTTGTGGCCACAGCGAAGAGTCTCTGGGGCATAGTTGCAAGCCCTCAGTGCCACTGGAGAAACATTTTTTTTACACTCTGGTGGCGCAGCTCCATTTTCCATATGGACAAGGTGCCGCTAAGTCCTTTGCGTGGCTTAACACCACCTTGTATATATATGCCCCTTTCTGCTGCAGTCTTCTGCGGCAAAGGGGAGTGAAATGGGAGTTGGTGTGACAGGTCCACCAGAAGGCCCATTGCTTTTTGACCCTGCCTCAAATTTACAAGGCTGAGGCTGCGCCAAAACCTAACCACATAGTATACCGGACATTAGAATGGCGCGAGGAAAAATTATTAATTTCATCTCATTATTTGCTCTTTCCACACATAGAAGATGCAAATCGCCGTTATTGATTGTTTATGTGCCGGAAACAACACCTTCCTGCACATAAACAATCCTCCCTGCAACGCAGGAACCCTTGCCACATGGAGGCAGGGTGCCTGCTCTGGCTTTCGTCAGATGTTTTTACACCAGCGCTAGGGTAAACACAGGGGTCCGTCATATTCTTGTGAATTCAGTGCATCCCTGCATTTTGAAAATGTCGGAGCTCGGCGCTGCCAAATTTGGTGCAGCTCCGACCTCCAACATTTTCTTGTGAATATGCCCATCTGTTGATTTTCTGATGTACATGTTCAGCTCTGTTGAATGCTCGCAGAAAGTTACTACGGAATTGTTTTAACCAGTTTCCTATAAGAACTTGCAGGCAGGCTTTGATACAGCGCCTAAATGAACAATATACCAGTTTAAATTGTAATTTTGGTAAATTTATGGACCATTATTAAAGCTGTTGTAAATTTCCCTTTTCTCTTGTGAGCTGCACAAAATCTTTTTACGATGTGTAATAGATGTAAAATCATTTTTATGATTGATGTTGCGAATTCTATCAATCAATTTTTGCTCTATTGACATTGTTACGGTTTTTGTTAACCATATACAATAAAGCATATTACAAAAGCTACAATCGCAGATTGCCGCAGTTGGAAGGATTTCTGCTTTAAAACTGAGTTTTTCATATTTTTAATAGATACTTTATACAACGCCAACGCACCACATGGCATAATCTCCCCTGCATCTATAGGCTTCGATTTCAAGACACCTCCCAGCAGCAGAATAAGCAGCGTCAAACCACCTGGGGGATAGGGTTCGTGGATTTGCGCTCCGGTTTATGCAGCAAAGAAGGAATTTCCTTAGCCAGATCGATAAAGCTGCATACTATTGAATCATCCATATCCGTATCCGTTTGATACAAACAGGAGTTGACCAGACTTCGCATGTGTGAATTAATGATTTAAAAAATCCGCAAGGGTCAGCCAATTTCCAGACCAATTTAAGGCCATCGGTAGTTGCTGCGAGTAAATAAGCAGCCATCGGTAGACAACGAACCTTTGACATGGGAAGAGGAATCGTGCCAGTGAGGCGGTTGTGATCACTATAGGGTTTTCAATAGTGCCACAAGTGAATAAGTAATTTAAAAAGTCTTGAGAAAAGAAATATAATCAATTGGAGAATGACACCGACATCCAAAATAGGTGAGGATAGAGCTACCACGTCTATGGTCCTGTGTGTCAACAAAGTCCATCTCAATAACACAATTATATAATTTCTGTGCTCTTGAATTACAGAGGTTCATGAGCGAACCATTTATGTGATGAGGGTCAGCCTGGCTAAGTATCCACAAATGACCAAATCACACTTGCCAAAATCCAGCTGATTAGGATTAAGCAGGTTATCTACAAATTGAACAAAGTTTGAAAATGACAAATATTTAACCATGCAAAATCGTAATTATAAGAAAATTGAGTAAATAAAAACAATACCCCTCTTTACATTTTACCAAAAGCTTTGTATAAAATGACAATGCATGTCTTAAGCTAGCTTGAACCAAGTTGATAAACCACCCTTTGCACGGCCAGAGCGTGAGGCAACTGCCCAAATGGAATAGCAATTAAATCCATTACATAAAGGAGTATTAAGGCACAGGTTTCTTGAAATAAGAATATATTGAACAAATCATTAGAAGATAGCCACTCACTGGAATTCATTTTAACTTGCGAACCCACAATGTTTTAGCTCAAGAGGGACAAAGTAGAGTACTTAGAAGTGGGTTCACAAGACACTTTTACTTGAACACTCCCCAATGTTGGTCAATCCATGTTACCGAAGATCTGCAGAGGGAGAAATCTACCATGGGTTCAAATAACAAATTCATCAGCACATGCCAACTCCCTTTGATTGAATCCATCCTTCACATTTAACCAATAATCAAATAAAAATAACAGAGTGTTAAGATATCAATATACAAATGTAACTTTCTTAAGCAGTTACACTGTGCTAGACGGTTGCGTACAAAGATGGGCCTCCCTAGACTTTTTTGAAGAGCCCAACCAGGAAATTCTTCTTGTTAGCAAACACTGACTAGAACCGTAAATGTTGAATTTCAAGTTCCTTGACAACCAGTTTGCAACTGTGTGCTTTAACTGTTCCCGTTCTCAACTGAATCACCATCTAAAACAGGTACATTAGCCATGAGCGTCAAATACAGGCACGCTTCTGGCGGGAGATCCAATATCAGTAAATTGATTGAAAAGGTGCCCTACCACGGCGCCGAGGTGTGCTTAGACTGAGAATCATAGTTAGAGTTATCCCTGTGTGAGGATGAACCATCCTATGGAATTAAGGAAACTCCCATTTTTTGTTAATGTTAATATTTATGTAAGCCAGTGGGCCGGTTTTTCAAGACAGAAACATTTACTTTTGAATTGGAATTGGCATGATAAGGAACAAAACCAAATGGGAACGAGTAGAAGGCAGTGGAGACCCCACAATAACATCACATGCAGAATCTTCCAGTTGAGCATTCAACAGTGATAGTTTTTGGGAGGAGCCAAGATGGCGATCGGAACAGTCGCATAAACGCCTCGCTCCGAGATCCCTTCCTCCCCGCCGCCTATCCTGTCTTTAATCCTGATCGGGGTGTTCCGAATTTGGTTACCTGGGAAGAGCCTTCACTTACCGTCTTTTTCCGAGGCTCTGGCGTGCAGTGGTTTCTGCGTTCTGCCCTTGTAACCTTGCTGGCCTTCCCGGCCCTGACGCCGGGGCCTCGAGTGCTGTGTCTGCCCGGAGGTGTTCGGAGTGCCGACGACCCGGAACCGCTGAAGAGACCCGATGGTGGGAGCCTGAGAGCCGCGAGCCGGAAGCGCCGGAGCGGACCCACCCCCGATGGTGGGCCACCCCGCATGCCTGATTGCCTGCCGGCCCGAAGAAGAGAAGCCGCGTTGTCCGGCACCCCTCGGGTGAGAAGCCCACTCCTGTTGATTGTCCCGCCTGGATTCCGGTGCAGGGCTCCCCCGAGTGTTGTGGGGAGCACGCCCGTTCTTCTGGTGACCCTCCTTTCTCCGCCGAGCGCCATCCGCCGCGGATCGGCTGTGTATCCTGGGGTCTCCGGCACTCCTGGTGGGCTTGGCGGCGGATGCGACAATGGCGGCGGACGATATGCACAAGATGGCGGATGGCCCCTCGGAGTGTCTTCCTCCTGGAGACAGGGACGTTGCTGCATTTGCTCTCCCCATACCTCGTTTGATTCGGGCGGCCCCTACACGGAGTACTGTCTTGTTCGCCCTGGGTGCTCTGCGGATCGACCTGTCCTTGCACTGCCGGGACTTGGAGTTGCGGATCGCCGCCATGGTTGTTCGGCCATTTTGTGAAGCGGTGTCGTCTCCCCGAGTTGGTATTGTTGAGACTTCTCCAGCTGCTGTGCTGGGATATCCGGCTGGGTGTTCGATTCCGTGGGATCAAGTGGACCCGGTGCCGATGCAGCAGTCTTTCCTACATCCTGATTTCTTTGCTTTGTGCTGGACAGCCCGGACTTTGTGCTTGGCCACGTGGATCTTTGGGTTACTTCTGCATTCTGACTGTTGCCGAGTTTTCCTGGCTGCTTTTTGTTCGCCGAGACGGTGTTCCGTGAAGATCCCACTTGCTTTCCTTGACTGGTATGGACCCACTGTATCATGCTGTTTCCTGGCCGTGGCGGGGTCTGGCAGCTCTGCTTTTCATAGAAGTGGACAGGGGTGATCGTGCCTGGGTGCCTGCGGGACTTTTGTTTTGTTAATTGGCATCTCCGTGCCTCATCATTTGGACAGTTCCTGTCTTCATCCTTTATGTAGGCTTTTCTCAGTGTCCCTTTTTGACCTCGACTAGTGATCCGTTATTGCGGGTGGGGTGGTGTTCTGTATTTCGATCGCTGGCTCCCCTCCTCTCTTCTCTCCTCTCCTTCTCTCCCTCTTTTTCCTCTCCTTTTATCCCTTTCTCTTTTTTCCCTTCGTTATTATTCCCTTTCTCTCTCTTCTATATTTCGGGTGACTCTGGGCGACAGGCACGCTGTTTAGTGGGATAGGCCATAGCCATTACAGTGATGTAGGGTGGGGGGGGGTGTTTGTTATTTTAGTTTGTTTTCTTCTATGGTCCCTTTTTTGCTTTCTTTCTAGGGGGTGGGCTATGTCCCTTTGTTCTTTCTCCTTCGTTTCGTAAGTGTCTGCACTTTCTCCTTTTTCGGGGCGGGAGGGCGGTCTATGCGGTGACCCATTTACTTGTTTGCTACGATTTGTCCTTTATTTTTGAACCTTTGATGGGCATTGGATGTATCTGGGCTTTGCTCTACTGTGGTTATTTGATTGCGTAGGGGGCTGCATCCCTCTCGTCCCCCCCCTCTTTTTCTGAGTATGTTGCATGACACATGGGTAGATATGGCTTCTGCCTCCTCTATACATCATAAAATGAAACCTTTCTTATCCTGGCGCTTACTGTGTGACGATTTCGTTACTCGTCTATCCTGTATTCATCCTACCGTACACATTGATGTTGTTCTCTTTTGACTCTCCTGATTTTGCGGCCGGCCCTTGTGGTTGTAGGCCTGCGCTTGTACTTATACCTGTTTCTCAATAAAGGTTTAAAAAAAAAAAAAAAAAAAAACAGTGATAGTTTTCACACCCATTTCAATCTCGCTCAATTTAGGATCAATTTTATCCAGTTTGTCTCCAAGGGGAATCAGGAGATCTTTGAGAACAGAACTGATCTTGGAAAAGAACTAATTCAACAAGGGAACCACTGATGTAGGAAAGTATGTGGTTCAATAGACGGGGGAAACAAAATTGTCCTTTATAACTGGCATAGAACCACCCTGCCCAGTGATATCGACACGCCTGTTTAAATTGGCTGTTGTATGATGTGGTGATGATGTTTTAAGAGAACTATTGCTCTGAAATGAGAGTAATTTTTCCGCTAGTTCAGTTTCTTCAGACATTACTCCTACTGCACGAGCAAGAAAGTTATCGATAGTGGTCTCCTTGACCGAAATGCACATATTGCATGTGGACTTACACTTGCTCATGTTGGGAGTCAGAGACAATCAGGTGGTGGGAATGAAAGAGAGAGGGCCCAGCCGTGTCCAGGCTTGGACGGACCCACTCTTGGCCTGGTCTTTGCTGGGGCACACATCTCGCACTGAAGAAATCAATGTGCACTCATAAGCGAGATGTGGGCCTGCCCCGCCCTCTCCAATTCCTGGTGGGAATGGGTAGCACAATAGAATTATAGGTGATAGAGTCCTGCCTAATGTCCATCTCCAGAAACAGCCCCACGCTGCGGGACTCAAGTTGCGCTTAATAGCGTGATGTCAGACCTGCCCACCCTCTCCAATTACTGGCAGGCACAGTTAGCGCAATAGAATTATGAGCGACAGAGTCTTGCTCAATGATCACCTCCAGTAATAGCCCCTATATGTTGCATATGAGTGTGCCCTATGAGTTAGTCATATGTAAAGTTCACATGCAACTGACTACCCTATCCAGCACACCATGTGTGCTGTAGGAGACTGCAGCATGCAAAACAGTTTGCAACCTCAATACCTGGACTCAGTTGAGATGGCTCAGTTAGCACCGTACTTGCACTGACGCAAATTCTTGGGTAGGTAGATTTGGCACACTTGCACTGTTGGAAATGCTCTTTCTGCACATGCTCTATCATTTCTCTTCTATTTGCATCTTTCTTTCTTTGCCCGTTCTTTTGCCTTTGCTTGTCTCTCCCTTTTTCACCTATTACCTATAACACATTTCTCGCTCTCTTTCATTGCCACCTCGTTCACTCCTTACCTGACACTCCCTCTCTTCCTACACCTGTTCCGTCTCTTAGGGGAGGGGATGTGTATTGGACATGGGGTAGGACACAAGATGAAATGATGGTGGGATTAAGAAAGTTAGGAGGGAGGAAGGAGTATTACTTGTATGAGCGAGAGACAGCTCAGTCAGTTTGGAGTCCTGTCAGTTACACGTTCAAATCTCAGCTGAGATGAAACTGACTTTCCCTTTTTGGAGCATGATAAAATGAGTACTTTACAGAGTAGATGAGAGAAACTGGCTTGAGCAGAACAAGGATTGGTAGAGGCGGGCTTTCAGATGGTGAGCCAGGATGGCATTCGTCCTGGGCCCAAGGCTCAACCCAGGCATCTTATTTGGCCATGTCACTCCTAAAGCAGTAATTTATTGCTAGTGCTGGAGTTAAAACCTGGAAGTAGCCTGGTCCTCATAGTAAATTTTAGAAGTTCTAGAAGCGTTCAAAGAACAGTGGGAGTGTGTAGGAAAGTTGAAAAATATGTTGTGTAGGTGAGTACCCCTACCATGCAATATTATCACAAGTCGTCAAAGATGATCATTGGATTTACAACAATAAACCTTAGTTCAGTCCTGGTAGTGCGACAAAGAGCAGCCAGGGTTTACTGGAGGAACATGTGTTAAGGATTTTACAGTATCATAAGGGTTCATAAGTAATTGACAAGACTCAACAAAAATCCAACACCAATTACAAAATAGAGTATATTTGTGTGCAAATTTAGACACCAAATCTAACTAAATAGCATACAAACGGAGTTATGGTTTTTCAAAACACTAGAAAATATATGTATTAAAATAGTGCAGACATTTAACATTGCAGTCAATGGGGAAACCTGCTAGTGACTATGAGTCACTTAGCGGTCGAGGTACTTTGGACCCTTGCAGGGTGTAAGTCTTTGTGGTGCCAGGGCCCAACAGTCAGTTACATTTTACCTGGCTTGTGGAGTCTGGGTGCAGGGGTTGTCCTGGATGTCAGTGGTCTTTAAGCGGGAGTCACATCCAACCTGCTTTTACCATATGAACGAAGTCACCAAATTGCCAATGAAAATACACAAGAGAGGGGCTGTTGTTTATGTTGGTTGAAGGAGTTGCGAAGTGCTCTCTTAATGCAGTGTTGAGTTAAGGGATCAGTTACGCGACTGGTAACCAACAAACCTTGGTAGCGGTAAAAGTAGCAAAAAGGAACTTCAACGTCTTGTGGTCCAGGGGCTTGAAACTTCAGGGAAATCCAGACTACAAGTCGCAGAATGCAATTCACCATTTACCTTTGTCGACCCCTCAGAGGACATGGAGGCCAGTGATTCTTATGATGTAGAGCGTCATTTTACCTGCACTCTGCAGGGGACTGATCCCACCAATCAAGGGTAGTCTGAAGGTGCTTCTGACTTCTATAGGGGTCCCTCTGCTTGGGAGTGTTGAGTTTTGGCCAAGAACGAAAATCAATCACACAGTTCCAAGCAGTGTTACCACAGGTCCAGGGTATCCTTCCCTTTGTTCAAGCCTTGTTGTCGGTAAAAATGGTCTTCTTGGTGTCCTTCTTTGAAGTAAGTCGATAAGAACTGACATTCTGGTATCAAGTAGCGTCCGTTAAATCCTAGATTATGGGAGTTAGGAGTTGCGAGCTAGTAGCCAGTGTGCAGCTAGTCCCTGCAGCTAGTCCAATCCTGTGCTAACCACATCCGGTGGTGTAGGTCACCTTTTCTATTCAGATCCTAAAGAGGACAGAAATTAACTTTATGTGTACAAATCAGGCTGCCGACCCTAGAGGTGTGGCCAGCCTTCCTGGAGGTGTACACCTTCTGCCTACATACTTTCTCACCTTGCCAGGTTCCAAGCGGGCCTGGGGCAAGGGGGAGGGATGTGTCCTCTTCTGGGGCACAATCCAAATGTATATCAGAGGCAGTGCAGCTTTCGAAGCTCCCCGCCCTGATGTGTCATTCCACTAGCCCACTTGGGAGGAGACAGGTATGGCCACCTTCCTGCCCAAGTCTTTTGTTCGGAATCCTGGTAGTGCTGACACAGCTTGACAGGAGGTCAAAAGCCTGTTGTGGTGGCAGCTGGGGAAGGAAAACCCAGTCCTGCCATCTACAGCACGTCAGCTAGGGTAGCCAGGTGGCCAACCACTAGCTAGCCACCTGGGTGCATGCCACCCTTCCCTTGGCACCAGATTCATGTCAGTGGATAGAAGGCATGTTGTTTGACAACAAATTCAACATATTTAGGTGGTATCATAATGGAGCTAGCAACCTGGGTGTCCCTGGGTGCAAGTCCCATATTATCCTATGGATCGCCTATCATTTAGTATACTTTAATGGTAAAGCCACTATAGAGTTTGCACGTACATGCCTACACTCTTAATATACTGCACCCTGTCTGCTGGGCACAAGAGACCTTCTCTAGTGGTGACTGACATACCTAAGAGCAGTGCCATGATCCTATGACACATGGGGGCATATTTACAAGAAACTGGCAGAGCGCAGGGTTACGCCAAAAATGGTAATGCAGCGCTCCGACAGTTACAAAATTCAGGGATGCGCCATATTCACAAGAATGCAGCGCACCCCTGCGTTACCCCTAGTGCTGCCACTAAAAAAACACCTAGCACCAGTGCAGGCACACTAGCGTCAATTTGCTAGGATGCCTGCGCAGCAGCAGCAATTGTTTATGTCCTTCCTGCGCATAAACAATCTTTACAGGCAATATGCTCTATGGTGCTGCAGAATGCAGCATACGTGGAAAGAGTAAAACATGAGGAAAAATATCACCTGCTTATGACCAAGTATTCCCAGGCGGTATTTTTGACACATCCACATACCTTGTAAATATGGGGAAGCATCAAAAAGCAATGGGTGTTGTGGTGGAACCCTCACTGTAACACCCATTGCATGCGCCCTTTCAAGCTACGTTTTGCATGAAGAGAGGTATTATTTTCATGGTGGCGTGACGCTTTGGTGGCATTAACTTCTTATAAGTATGCCCCATGGTGAGGACAAAGTTGAATTCACTGTTCACTGGCAGGCCTGCTGTTATCTGTTTACCTGGGTCACTCAGGTTGGCACAGTCAGTGCTGCAAGCCCTGAGTACCCCTTTACCACCCATGACCTGGGTCCTACAGTACCACTTACCAGGGACTCACAAGGGAGATATGGGCTCTGTCAATTGGTAATGCCAATTACACATGTTGCTTTTATGGAGAGAGCACTGACACTGGAGCCTGCTTAGCCGGCTTCAGTGCACTGTCAGAGTTGAAAAACAGCATGCAGTAGTCCAAATGGGAGCTAAGAGTGAAGGGAACATATGCACAAATCCCAGTTTTCTCACAGAGACCAAAGGGGTAGATGGGATGGATAGGAGGGGAGAGAACAAAAGAACATGGCTATGGCCAATGCCCATGTTATGGTTAGTGAAGGACTGCTTAGACAAAGTTAGGCATCCGTAGTTCTTTATTGTTTTACACATTAAGCATTGTCTACAGCATTCTGTTGTTATGTAGCCTAGTTTGTGTTATATATTCCAATATATGCATATATCCCTTGAAATGCAGACCAATTGTGGCTTGCCAGCTTCTTTTCTGTTCATTCAGTTCGAAATGATCTCGAAACATGTCTTGGTTCAGGTAAAGTATGTTTCATGAGCACAAAAATATATATTTTTAAATGTTCTATATCAGACTAAATTAGGTCCAATCAACTGTATTGTTTTCCCTGTACACAAATGTTTAAATTACCATATCTCAGCTTAGTTCTTATATCTGTCTACAGTTCCATAACTAGCTCTAATGAAAAAAAATACCGATACTGTATAGTGCAGTCATACCACTAAGAGGTAATAATACTGTTATGTGTATTTGTAAAGCAAGCTATCACCCATGAGGGTATCCTGGTGCTGACCAGGTGTGTATGCCTAAGCCTGCATTTGGTATGTTGGTTGATTGAAAAGCCAGGTCTTCAGCCTCTTGCAGAATTCTTGTAGCGAGGAGGGGGCTCTGAGGGAGGTATTTCCATACTTTATTTGAAATGTAAGAGAATGTCTTTCCACCCAATCTGGTTTTGTGTACTCATGGGATGTATTCGAGTAGGATTCTTGCAGAGTGGAAGTCTCTGGGTGGTACTGGAAGTAAATGTGACTCTTCAAGAGGTGTTATCTAAGTTGTGTAGTGCCTTGAATATGGAGCACCATGAGGTGTGGTGTGATGTGAGTTCTGTGTAGAAGGTTAAGGATGAATCTGGTTGCTAAGTTCAAGATGATGTGCAGTCTTGTGGTGAGTTGCTTGTTGATCCCGGTGTAGAGGATGATCTTGTAATCCAACTTGCTAATGACTAAGATGTAAGTGACGGTTTTTCTGGTGTTACTTGGAAGTCACATGAAAATCGTCCTCTTTCAACTTCAGGGTGTGGAAGTCGGATGCAGTGACATTGGTGATTTGTAAGGTCATGTCCAGTTTGCTGTTAATGATGATTCTGAGGTTTCTGGCATGGGTGCTGGGTGTGGGTCTGAGTTCTGCCCACCATCAATTGGAGCCCCATGGTGAGGTGTTCTTGCAGAATAGCACTACTTCTGTCTTGTTGGCGATGAGTTTGAAACAGTTGGCTTTCATTCAGTTAGCATAGCAACTTCGGTCAGGCAGGAGGTGAACTTGTTTCTTGTGTGTGGGGGGTCTTGTCTGAGAGAGAGAGTATGAGTTGCATGCCATCTGGAAAATAAATACAAAAAATGTGAAATACAAGTTTGAAGGTACAATACCAAATGCCAATTGATTTTTCTCACATCTGAGAAGAAAACGCTGTTATTCTACCTAATCACTTCTGTTGTCTGACCTATTTTCTACACATAGAAGTCTGTATATGAACAATTAAGTATCTCTTTCGATCAGTTTTCCATCTGTTGTTTGTGAAAAGCATTTCCCATATCAGACAGAGTTATTGCCAATGGTATCAGGGCCTCCTTAGGGTCAATTACAATATAGACCAGATTCACAAAGATAAACGGGGCTTGCTCCTGAGATCTCAGGAGTAAGTCAGAACTAAGCCCCTCATTATGAGACTGGAGAAAATATTGGCTGCAGAAGATATTTTGGGCAAACACTATTTTCTTATGTGCAGTATTACTATCCTCTCTGGACGTTTTTGCACCCTATTTCAAATAAAACCACAGAGTTTTACACTTTAAGCTCTGTTTTTCCCGCACAAATTTCTCTGGGCCTTTCATGGAGGGAAACGGGCTGAAAAATGCTTAATTGCAGTCGCAATTTGTGCAAAACTTGAAATATAAATGCAGCTCAGAAATGATTTGTTCCCGATTTCACTACTAATGCAGAACTCCAGTGCTTAATTTGAGTGGGTAGTTTCTGATGCTCAGCACCAGCACCTAATTGTCGACACCAGCACTCATGATAGCCTGCCTCATGGTGACACTGTCTAATTTAGAGATGAGCACAATAACAGTTGTTTTTCAATTCAATCTACATTATAAACCGTTCTTATAGCTTTGGGGCATGAAATTGTCTAAATTGTCACACTTGTTGGAGTGTGATGGTTAGTAGTTATGTCGATACTGTTGTTGGCAGTGCTGCAGGGGCAATAGGTGGTGCAAGCTACAGTAGCCTGCTGACTAGGAACCTGGCACTTATTTTGTTACAAATTAAACACTGCAGAACTCATGAACATAACACAACTCAAAGACGGGGTAAGGCTGAACTACTCTCAGAGCAATCTTTGAAAATCATACCTATTTACCTTGCAACTCCATAACCCTTAGTTGATGTAATAGTTAGCATTATTCGGTTAATTCCATAATTCAGTGTTTGAGTGCAGTAATGCCAGGGAACTTGAACAGATACATTTTTCAAAATGCAACTGAAAGAACAGCAGGTCTTTTTTTTTTATGAGAGAGCATGAAATGGGCAGGTAGGATGGATAGGCAAATTCAAAGCACTCCACAAAGGAGGGCCAGAATATCTGAACCACTTCCTCGGCTTCCCCAAACCCACTAGACATATCCACTCCACCCAACCCACTCTGACCTCCATCTAACGGAACCGCAATACCACAACCGGAGGAAGATTCTTCTCCTATCTTGCTGCCATGACCTGAAACACCCTGCCCTTACGCCTCAGGCAATCCACGGTGTTGACACAGTTCAGAGAGGACCTCAATACCTGGCTTTTCAACTAAATCTCCACACCCAGATGGATCAGCAGCCCTTCCCCACCCCCTCAGCACCTTGAGACCCTCAAGGGTGAGTAGCTGCGCTATACAAACCCCTGATTGATTGATGATCTAGGAATCCTGCTTTGATGGTTAACCACTTCAATATCACTGAATATATTTCAAGGTCTATAGCAGATCTGGCAACAGCATTCGCAGTAACACCTTAACATCAGCAGGTTTTAATCTTGTACATTTAAATTGCTAACAGATGTGCATCCAGCTTCTCCACTGTGAGCTTGCTGTATGACTTTTATAGGTGCACGCTCCCCCCTCCCCTCATCCCCCAAAAATGGATCCATTCTGCAGAATCAATGTAATCAGGCACTGGTATTTTTTCCTCTAATTGATATTTGATTACAGCATTGCTGGAGAAAAATTCAACTAACATCTTTTCAGAAGGGCAAACAAAATGAACCCTTGCAAAAAATCAGTCGCCTTTTTGTAAGAGGAAATAAAAACAGTGATGAAAAAGACGAAAAGCCTAATATTCTTTCTCAACTCATGTATCAAAGTGAAGCTGCACAAGCAGCGGCTCCTGCGGTATGGCAGAGGAGCGTCGCCTCACCTGCCAGCAGCCAATAAGATGAAGAATAAAACGATAATAAGCTCTTGTTTATTATTGTTTTATTTTTCTCTAGGAGCCAAGGCTTGGGGGTGTGGCCAGGGTGGTGAGAGGTTGAAGGGGGAGTGTTGGGCACTGCCTTCACTGTGCATCCCAGTCTGTGTGGGAGCGCAAATTATGGGCGCTGAGGCCAATCCTGACGAAGCTTTCAGCAGCATGAAAGCAGCATCAGCATTGGTCGCAGTGTACTCTGGGAGCACGTGCCTGTAGAAGCGAGGAGCATGATGCGGCACGCAGATAAGTGTTTTATTGTTCATTTTTTTATATGTCTCACCCGTTCCCCACACCATCCCCATTCCCCACCTCCCTCCCCTGCGCCGCCACTCTGTCAACTCGCCGGCTGCTACTGATAAATATTTGTGCTCTTCTAAACTATAGTGATAATTAGTGTTCCACACCTTTGACCTTCTGCTACAACTAGAAGTAAAAGAGTTATTCATAAATATTTTTAATTTCCCTACCCATACACAAAGGGGATGAAAGCCAATCAGAGGAGACCGTTCAAATTTACATACACATGTGAGAAAATCAGCAGAAATATGTTGAAATATCTGCAGCAAAAATAAAGTTAAATGTGTATGGCAAGGCCTGAGAAATTTGCAGAGAGCATTGTGAAACAATATATGTTAAGCTTTCTACATTTATTGCAATAGCACATTAGCTCTTTGTGCAAGGATCATCGCCCCACATGGAAAAGCCCCAGGCCGGAGCTGAAAAATAAAATGGTAATACATTTTATTTATTAACATTTTTTATTTCAGCAACCGTCCCGCCCTGAACTGTGTGACAGGACAAGATGGGGCCAGTGCTGCCAAGTAGCAAAAGGAAGCTGTTCTCCTTAAAATGCGCACATCTCTAATGACAGCCAGACATGCGCATTTTAAAATTCTCTAAACTAGCTGTCTTAGACTCCAGTGTTTTTGAGAACGTTGAGTGAGGCAGATCCCAAAAATCCTGGCTGCTCTCATGCTGGTGAGAGCTGCACCAGGATAGGTTAGGGGAGTTGGTTAGGTCAAGTCAAGTCAAGTCAAAAGATCTTTATTCGGATTATAGAACATCCATAAAAGTACATGTCAGACACAACAAAGATAATAACACAGTCATAAAAGATAAAATATAGATGATTAACATCCTGCATAGTTGCAAATTAATAGCAATAAAATAGCTTTTCCATGTGCAAAAGGCAACCACTAGTGCAAAATGTACAATGTGCAAAGAGCATGATGCAAGTTACTCGGTCACAAAGTTGATAGCACAAATTATAACAAGAAATATGGACAAATAACAGCCTGTTAAGTTACAAGTTCATAGCAATAGATAGCTTATTCATGTGCAAAAAAGCAACCGATAGTGCAAATATACAATGTGCAAAAAGTGCATAGTGCGAATTTTCTCAATCAATTAACAGAGAGGCACGGGACCGGACAGCAGCTTTGAGAAAGCAACTCACTCTAAAAGCTGCTTCGTCCGTCTTTAGCCTCAATAAATCTTTAAAAGCTAATTTAAAATCCATCAGAGCATTTTTTCTACAATACGGTATTAAAAAGTGCTTAGTGTGCATTTCATAAAAACCACAGAAAAAGGTAAAATGGAGCAAGCTTTGTTTTCCACCAAGGTTACAGGGGCAGCTTAGATTTTCCACATGTTTATTGAAGCCTAACGGGAAGCAAAGTAGATTTATAATGCTTCCATCCCTGAACCGAAATAGCAAGCTCCTATTCCACCTACCTAGCTTTATGCGGAGATAGCCCTGAGGCAGGGCATGCGGCTTGTCACATGACTCCATAAGGGAGGTGTACCTTATTGTGGATGGCTTTGCAATATCACCCCTTTCCCTCTCTTTGCAATAAGTATCGTACAAAGCTCTTTTTATTAGATTCTTATGCGAGCAATCAATTAGTTGGGGGGAGGTAAAAAGATGCCCCTGCCCCACCCTTGATAGGCTACTTTCCACGGCCTTAAGCCATGGTATTGAATTAGCCCTCTCACATTTTAAGCAGTCCGAGATGATGTCACGGGACAAATAGGCAGCGGAATTCCTCCAGGTTTTTATCCAGAAAAGGGCAGGTCTGGATCTTATAAAGTCCTCTATATAATGGAGGTTTAATTCCCTATGACACACGTAAGTTGGGGCTGTTATAACCCCCCAAAAACCTTCCGACAGAATCTATTTTCTTCGATCTGTAATTGAGTACAATTCGAATAACCCCACACCTCGGCACCATAGGTTCCTACGGGTAAACATTGTGTTCTATAAATTTTTAAGAATGATATGATCACGTCTGCCTGGGTGGGTTGACGGAGGGAAATTAAAGAGTTTATGGCTTTACTCAGTTTGTTCCTTCCCTGGGCAACATGAGGCTGCCAAGATCCGGTATTGGAGAATAACAAGCCAAGATAGGGAAAAGTGCAAGCGATTTTTAAAATATTATCCCCTGACAGAATCTGTGTTACTTTATAACTTTTTGGGCCACATGTCATTATAAATGATTTCTTAAAATTAGTACATAGGCCCAAATCTGCCATATATGTGACAAAACCAGAAATTAAAATACGCAATGCATTGGGTGTGCGGCCCATAAGGACCGCATCATCCGCGTAGAGAAGTGCGGGAATAGGTTTGCCATTTACTTGTGGGACATCGTTAGTAAGGTGGCTCAAAGAATTACTCAATTCATTTATGTACAGAATAAAAAGCAGGGGGGCCAGGACACAACCCTGTCTGACCCCCCTGCCGATTAAAATGTCATTAGAGACTTCGCCATCATTGTTAATGCGAACGCGGGCTTTCAAATTGCTATGAAGGTGGGCCAAAAAGTAAACTAAAGATTCATCTAGACCATAATTCAACAGAACTGACCATAAACGGGAACGATTTACAAAATCAAAAGCAGAACTTAAATCCATAAACCCAAAATATAAAGGGGATTTTTTGGCAATTGTGTATTTGGCCATAAGCAGGTTTAGGTTTAAACATTGCTCCACCGTATCCACTTCACTTCTGAAACCTAGCTGGCACGAGTGTAAAATGGTGTTTTCTTCTGCCCAGGTTCTGATTCTATTAAAAAGGACCCTGCCTAGAACCTTTAACGTATTATAAATTAAAGATATGGGGCGGTAACACCCAGGATCAAGTCTCTCACCTTTTTTAAAAATTAGCACAATGGTGCTGCTAGACCATGTTACCGGAACGGAGGTGTGAGATAAGTTATTGAAAACATTGCATAACATAGGTGCCCAAAAATCAGGTTCAGATTTGATTTGGTCGATGGATAAGCCATCAGGTCCG
The DNA here is from genome assembly GCF_964261635.1 of Lissotriton helveticus. Taxonomy (NCBI): domain Eukaryota; kingdom Metazoa; phylum Chordata; class Amphibia; order Caudata; family Salamandridae; genus Lissotriton; species Lissotriton helveticus. The sequence continues at coordinate 1,013,921,382 of NC_136070.1, read as the reverse complement.
GGGGCTTTGTTCCCAGCACTTTCAATAATAGCATCCTCCACCTCCAACAACGTGATGTTCAAGGGCTTAACTGGAAAAACAGTTTCTGGCGGGTAACCAGAGGCATCATAGATCTTTGAAAAATGGTCAACCCACACATCCCCTGTTATGTTGCAATTTATAGGGGTAATGTTTGAGCCCAATGATCTCAGGTCTTTAACCGCCCTCCAGAACCCGGCTACATCTCAACCACTTGGATGCTAATGACAAGGGTAACTCGTCATGGAGTTTCCATTGATTTCAATGGAAATTACATGGAAGATCATCAGGTACCTTAGCATCCAAGTGGTTAAAGCTGCTGTGCGAACAAGTGAGTCCCAGTGGTCTTTTAGTAGCTCTTCAGATCTAATTCTTAAGGTGTGCTTATATATAGATCTCAGAGTCCTTACCAGGGCCAAATCACGCGGCTCAGCTGACAGAGCGGCCCTAAGTTCCCGATTGGCTTTGGAGCATGAGGTGTCGAACCACCTTGGGTTACTATTATTATGGGCTAGGACAGGTTTAGAAATTTCCTTTTTTATGGCCTTACAGAGTTCACAAAATGATTTAACAATTTCAGACCCAGGGCTGTCAGTTGAGAGGCAAACCGGGACTAATATAGGGTGTTTTTAATGACACGAGCCAAAATGCCCTGGTTGTCTATCCCCTTCCAAGTCACCCTTAGCCTATCTGTCGATGCCGTTAGATTTTTTTGCCCCAATTTCCCCTATCTTCCCATGTTTTTTAATAGATTTGAAACAAATTAAAATTGGGTAATGGTCACTATATATGGTTTTAACGACCTCTGACTTTAATAAGAGATCCCCGAGAAGAGAAGAAATGAATACATAGTCAATGGTGGTTGAACTCCCACGGCCAATAAAGGTAGGAACTGGTACATTATCCACGCCAGTGGCTATGTTCTCCATTACATTAACTAGATCACGTGTAGCTAGCAGATTTATTAATCCATCTCCTCTTTTACAGGGTGGGGTTCTGGGGTGGATATGCGCATTAAAATCACCTCCTATACAGATGCCATCAAACCTGCGATATTTTTGTCCATCCACAACTTCGTCAATGAATTCAAAAAATCTTAGGAAGTTGATGTTAGGATGAGTTACGAAATCGTTATTGTAGAAGTTAATAAAACATACCTTTATCCTACCAGTGTATCTCAACGCCATGAAATTATTGTTGTTTGTCTGTAGTAATTCGGTTTTGGCTGCAGCACTGATTGTAACCCAAATAGATAAGCCCCCGCTAGGGCGGCCCATAGGCGGGGAAGGTACAATTAAGTTATGACAACTGTATCGTGAAGCAGAGAACTCGTACACCAAGTTTCCTGCATCATTAGAACATCAAAATTGGATACCCAAGCAGTCCAGGCCTTAATTTTCATTTTCGCTTTGAGACCTGCAATATTCCAGCTCAAAATAGAAAGTTCGTCAGACAATATGGGGGAGATGTGACCCTGTGCACCTATTGGAGGGTCAAGTGTCACACGGGGCCAACTGGGTGGATTGGGCACTGTTACGATAGGACAAATTGACGGATTCCCTGCAGTAACATGTATATTGAAGTGATCACTAATTACAGTATCAGTTGAGATGACTGATGGTCAGTCCAGGCTGCCTGTTTCAGCTAATGCAGTAAATCTATTATAAAGTAAAAAAGGCGGTGGAGTTTGGCGGAATGATCTTGGTGGAGGCCTATAGAAGTAGCTCAGGGGTAGTGGAGTAACAACAGTAGATGGGCCCGGGAAAATATTGTTATTGTTGAGTATAAATTTAGCAGTACAAGGGCATCTAAAATTAACAACAATACAGTCCCCATCGAAGTTTTTACATAGGGGACCAACCCAGCTCACTCGGCGGGCAGCCAGAATTTCATTTGAGATGTCATGGCCTACCCCCCTGTGTTTTGTCAGCCAGTCAATGCACTTATTGTGCAGCTGGACCCAGGACTCGCCTTGTCCATCCCTGAGTGGTGGGACGCCTGCCAATACTAAAACATATGGGCAGGCGTCAGGAGGTAGATGGAGGGCAGGTTCCTGATGTTTTATGGGTCTGCTGACAGCCGGCTGTCCCTTGCCACCATTGCTGCTACTAGAGGTCACCGGTTTCACAGTAGTAATGATGGTGGTAGGACCCTCCTTCCGTATATTACTAACGGTAGTAGCAGTGTGGGAAGGGCCAGCAGCTACGGGAGGAGTGGGCTTTGCTTTTGGGGCGGATTGAGTTTGCTCTACAGTGTCACAACTAGATATAATGTTGGGTGTAGGTGTGCTGCCAGTAGTTTTTGACCCACCCTTAGATGTTATGCTGCGGCTGATAGTAGGCCCACCACACGAAATAGCCTTACTAGCAGACTCTAGATCTTTCAAAAGGCGATCACCCCTCATTTGATCAAGACTGATCACCCCTTTCCTTTTAGCATCCTCCTTTTTTACAAGATTTTTTAATTTATCAAGTCTTTTAAAAACAATATTAAATTGTTTGATCAGTTGACTTTCCAATTGTTTAAAAATAGTATCAACAATTGTCTCGATAAGGTTCCCATTGGGCTTAGATTGAATGATACTTACAGTTAAAAACTCAGTCTGTATACCCACTGAGTTATGGTCTTCAGTAGAGGTGGTTGGGGGGGCGGCCACCTCCACAAATTGCGAACTTTCTGTATTAGCTGTATCGCCCCCAGATTTATTGCTGCTTCCCTCTGGTCCACATACTCTGGGGGGTTGGTTGATTCTTGCTACGGGCAGGTTGCTTCCTCTTATTTACTGTAGATTTCGAGGGGCCCCTTTTCCTTTTCCCATCAACAGTCTTGTTGCTTGGGGAAGGAGAGGCGATAACAGTCTGTACAATGGGATCAGGCTGGGAGTCAATAACTATAACTGGGCTGCTGCCCCCAGATAACACTTCCAGCGGGGTAGCCTCCGTAGTGGGCTTCAAGATGGTAATTACTGGTGAGAGCGGTAGAGTATTAATAGGGCTTACTTGTGATGACTGCAGGTGGCTTGTACTACTGCTGCCCAATGACATCCTCCTTTCAGTGTTGGCAATTTCATTGGTGACCATGTTAAGGGCGTTCTCCAATAAGCTATCAAAGGAGGGGTGCGAGGCAGTAGGGTCAACAGAAGCAAGCATTGTGGAATTGGTGTTGCGTTTCCCCATGGTAACTTTTCCCAGACTCACCTGTTATAACACGTCTTAGAGAGGTGGCCCGCCCGACCTCTGATGTCCTCTGAGGGCCACAGAGGGCCCGCCCTTTGCCCGGGCTTCGCTCGGGCTCTCCTGCGCGCGACTCGCGGCTGAGTGTGTGCCCGGGATCTGTCTCATCCTGGGCTGCCACACACAACGGGGTGGCTGAAGCCCGGTGAGTCCAATGGGTGTTACGCGCCTGCTCACTACCCATGGTACATGGCAGCAGCCACTGTCATTCCGCCCACCTCCACCCAGTGTTAAGTCCGTATTTAACAGCGTGTACTGTCCAGACTTCATATTTTGTTTCCCACAAAAGATATTCAGGCGAAACTTGCTATTTTTCCCCCATTTTAGTGATTATAAATATACCCAGGGTTTGCGACATACCCTGGAGGTTCTTGAGAAAATAGCCGAAATATGGCAGAATTTTATATTTTCACAGAAAATGGAGGAAACTTGATGTGGCAGCTAATATGTTTGTTTTTCCTAAAATGGCATGAACAAAAGTTTTGGTATGCTGAGAATCTCAGCAGAGTGGTGAAAAACATATCTTTTACAATTTCATATTTGGTGACAAATATTTTCGATTTTACGGTTTCTTTTAACTTGCCAATAGAACAGCACAAAGGTATGCAACCCATGGGTCAACCCAGAAAGCTACACACATCTGAAGACTACACAACATTTTGAATTCAGCAAATGGTAATTTGTTTAGGTTACTGAAGCATTTCCTAATGATACTAATCATTAAATTACATATTGTGAAATACAGAGGAAAAAGAGAAAGCAAGTTGAAAGGTTATTATCTATATGTTGCACTGCAGGCCAAACACCAGAAGTAATATACCATTGTGGCTGTCCGACTATTCCAGTTGCAGAGATATACAGGGGCATATTTATCATTGAGTTGTGACGCCCTTGCACCAAGGAAGGGGGCGCAAGGGTAACACAACTACTAAGTCAGATTTCTCAAGCCACACAAGGCCACCGTGCATGGCCCTGTGTGGCTTGATAAATCTAGATTAACGCAGCACGGTGGAAATCACTGCAATTTGTTTCTCTGCCCCAGGAAGGTGTTCCATGTGTGGAGTATGGGTGTTCCCATGTATCCACCCATGGATTTTTACGCATTCACAGATTTACCATTGCTGGTAGACCTGTGAATGTATCAAAATGCTATTCCTTCCCTGGGTGAGACTTAACGAGGAGAAATATATTTATCCTAGTTTCTTCCTCTTTCTATGTGTGCTGCATTCACACACAGAAAGAGGAAAATGCCTCAGAGGATTGTTTTTGTGACAAAAGGTGTTCCTTCCTGCACTAAAAGATTCCTTGTTACAAGCAGGCACCCTTGAACCATAGTGCAAGGATACCTGGGTTGGCGCTAGGCATCCCGGAGTACGTAAGTAGAAGGAAAGGACCGAACTGAGGCCTGGGTTGGTGTTAGGTAGCCAGGAGTGTGCAAATGCAAAGAAAGGAAAAGAATGCACCAGATGATGTTAATTGTTTTAGGTTTGTATTTATTTTGAAAGTTTTATAGAGCGCGAACAAGATTCTTACGGATATCAGAGAGCTTTACACACAAATGGGATAAAAAGACAAAGGAGTAATAATTAAAGAAGTCATTTTTGTGCAAAGATGAGCAAATGGTTAACAATAGAAAAAAGGTCAAGTAGAACGGTATATAGGTGGTCTGGCTGTACATAGTCATGGGAGGAAAAATAATGAGGTACAAGATTTCTTTAGTCTATATTCAGGTGAATTTAGCTAAGAGGAGCGATTTTACTTCTTTTTTGAAGGATGCCTTTTTCCTTTCAGGCAATGCAACAAGGTGGCTTGCTTCATTGCGCTGTGTGAAATAATGATAAATGTGCCCCATAGTGTTTTTCGGTTATTTTGAAGCCTACGATAACCAGAGCCTTGAACTGACTCTTAACGTAGAATGATTTTTCATTGTGCACGTACAAAGAATCACTTCATAAGGACAATACCTAATAAATAAAAAATGGCATGAGGGAAAGTTAAACCTTTTTTTAATATACCCAAGAATCTATGTTTAGAGAGCGGGGTTATTCGCACCCCTCCAAACCCGTAATGCCAGGCAATTATCAGAAACTTTTTTTCAAATTGTTTTGTGAACATTACAATTACAATTGGAAGTCAAAAGTATGTAGAAATTCAATAGACACTAACAAACATCTTATCATTCTGCATTACCACTCTTCTCTTGAAAAAAACTGGTCCCAGTACATGTGGGGCACAAGACAAGAAAAGCGCCAAAATGCAAACCTGTGAAGAAAGAATATGATGTTTGGATAAGATAAACCTTTGTCATGTTATTGCCTGCCATATTCTGACCCAGCCAGCCCGCATCTAGAGAAACCTACCATCCCAGACAGTTCTGTAAACTAGAGGCATGATGGAGTGTAGGGTGGCAACATTTGAGTGAATATCAACACTTTTTCTTACCGAGAAGGCCTTTCAAATGTCAAACTATGCTCCTATTTCTATGATGGCAAGCTGAGCGGAATAGTTAAAGACTTCCATCTAGGATTCCCAAACTTTCTACATTATAAAAGGACCCCACCTGTGTGTGGAACTATTGCTCGGGACAGATAAGGCAAACATAAGAGGCTTCACTCATTCTTTCTGAAATATATTTTTTGAGATGTGGGTAGATTGTGTGTTAGGCCTGGAGTCAGCCAGTCCCCAAGGAACCCTTCAACACTAGACACTTTGGGGAGTCCAGGGTGGTGTCGCTGTAAGGATCCCACTAATCATTCTTATACAGAATACTCTACATATATCAAACGCTGGGTGCAAATTCCTCATATTTCTGAGACTGAAAGTTCTAGGATCTGTAGCGAATTAATAAAGGCTTTTCATTCCAACAAACAGTGGGATCACATTAATAAGGGGGAGGCTTTCACATAGGACAAGAAAGTCCCAAAAACGTACAAGGGATGTCAAGAATCGTACTTTGAATTTCCACTGATTGGATGTGGTTTGGTGCGGTATTTGGGCTGGGTGGCATCTGGCACCCAGGGAAACCTACCTATCCCAAACATATGTGAAAACTAGACACCTATGGAAGTCCAGGGTTAGGTAACTTGCCTGGGTTCCACAATGTTGGTGAAATATCAGAGTTACCTCACTTTTCCATGAGAGAGAGGTTCAGAATCTGCAGGGTATGACAAAAGTGCAACCAACCAGCATTCCTACACTTCTCCCAATAAAAATGGTACTCAACGTGTCTAGGTGTACCTATTACTGATAACAGGAAAGGCCCAAACATATGCAGTGGGAACATCAAGATATTTGCTTTGAATTTACATTCATTTGTGGGATTTGGTATACTGCAATGTTCAGGCGACCTTTCAGGCAGCATCGATTGACTTCCCTCCCTGAGCCTCAAGAGGCCCCGGGAACCCTACTGCTTGGGCAGATTACTTGAAGGAAGGAGGCACATGCAGAACCTCTCCCAAAGCCATTAACTAGGTCCTTGGGCCGGCTCTGATGTTATGTTTTATATAGCTCTAGCTATCTGTCTATCTATCTATCTATCTATCTATCTATCTATCTATATATATATATATATATATATATATATATATATATTCATTCATTCATTCATTCATTATTCTTTATTTCAGCATTATTTTGCCATAAAAGATTTGAGCTACAGACATTTCATTTAAAACAATCCAACATCCGTTTTACACACTATAATATAATTAATAGTTAACATGTTTAAAATTAATGAATTTAAAAATCATAAAATACTACAACGTGGCTGTCTAACTCAACCAACGCGATCAGTCCTTAACATACATGCAAACATCCCATAGCTTTACAACTTTAGGCCTTTTTTCTTACGAACAAAATAGATGGAGTGGAGGTATCTGCTGGCACTGAATACAATGATCTGTGATGTATTGGATTTGATTATTCTAAGTGCCGTCATACATGACCTAGTTCCTAAAAGATTGCACAAGGGTTTGATCCACTTTCTTCTGGCCAGAGTATATGCTGGGCAGAAGAAAAGGATATGCATGTCGTCCTCCTTATGATTGCCCTCACACAAAGTACATAAATCTCCTGCAGTTGGAGTATCGCTAGCATTTTTCCTAGACCAGCGTGCAAGAGTTGAATTAGTCATAAGGTTGCCATACCTGAATTTCATAAGAAGGGTTTTTGCAAGTGGGGGCTCAATTTCATCAAGGAAATTCTCAAAAATGGGTGCATCCTTAAAGGTTAGAAAGGTGCTAACCAATGACCCACTATTGTTGCTGTTAAATATTTGATTATTTATAAAGCCCCAGAAGGCCTTTTTTACCACATTTTTACAATTCGGTTGCAACCTTTCAGGGCTTTTCCAAAAATGGGGAAGGCCTATTTTAGTAAACCACATTCTGATATGTTTTAGCCAGATGTTGGAATTTGATACGTCTAAGCACAGTAACTCTTTTAACCCATTCCTATATTCAAGCAGTTCTGGAGTCTGCCATAGTCTGACCCAGAACATCAGCGGCCGTACGATAGTATAATGATCGGTCCTCCTGAAGTCCAAATCTAGTTGGAGGGGAACCAACGGCGTACCTTTCGGGGCCCTTACTATGCTACGCATGAATTTATTGTCCAAAATGTCAAAAGCATCCTTTGACATTGGCCCCCAAATTTCGGCGCCATAAAGGGCTGCTGGTTGTACTTTGTGTTTAAAAAGCTCAACAGCTGCTGGTGATACCGCTTTACTAGTACTTGAATTGTGCTTAAGGAGAATGGGTTTTGTATTCTGTGCAAATATTACCTTGCTTTTGTCAATCTGTGGGTTCCACGTGAATTTAGAGTCAAGCGAGACCCCCAGATAGGAAAACGATTCAACCAATTCCAACCCTTGGCTATTTAAAAATAAAGATCCTTTATCAGATTTAATAGGATTCAGAGTCATGCATTTTGTTTTTGTTGTATTAATTTCTAACCCTTTCTTGCTACAGTAGTCACCGAATGAATGGAGTAGTGCCTGGAGACCTTCCTTAGTTTGCGAAATAAGGATGGTATCGTCCGCAAAGAGTAACGCAGGCACCCTCTCTCCATTCAATTTCGGAGAGTCATTCGAGCAGCCATCTAAGTATTCAGGAATATCGTTCACAAAGAGCGAAAATAGGGTTGGGGCCAAGACGCAGCCTTGGCGCACGCCGCGCTCAATTGGTATGTTCTTAGTAAGTTCACCATTCGGGCCCCACCTAACTTTGGCAAAGTTCCTAGCATGCAACTCGACTATCTGGGTTAGCAGACAATCAGGTAGTCCAGCATTATGAAGGGACCCCCAAAGAAGTTCTCGCGGTACTAAGTCGAATGCTGCCTTAAGGTCTACAAAGGCGACATACAGATGGCCCTTTTTAATGTGAACGTATTTCCAGTAAAGGCAGGAGAACCTAAAGACCTGATCGATGATACTCACTTTGGTCCTGAACCCAGCCTGGAACTTAGTGAGGACCATCTTGTCATCTAGCCACTCGTTACGAGGGTTAAAATATGCCTTGAATAGATTTTCTGGAGAACGTCGATTAGGCTGATAGGTCGATAGTTCGAAGGGTTCGACCTGTCACCTTTTTTAAAAATTAGGACAATCTTGGCTCCACGCCAGCTATTGGGAAAATCTTTGCTACGTGACAGCATGTTGCATAATAAATTTATATAGGGTGCCCATATCTTTGCGTCGTGTTTGTAAAGATCCCCAGGTATTTTATCTAACCCTGGCGCCTTACCCCTCTTCACAGAGTTTATTGCTGCCTCTGTTTCTTCAATTGTAAAATCAAGTGGGTCAGTAAGGGCTGTATGCCAAGGTGCTTCAGCGTTAATCTCGCTGGGATTCCCATCATATTTTTTGTATAAGGTTGAGAAGTGGTTGACCCACTTCATCTTATCGAGATAGACGTCCTTAACAACTCTTCCTACATGATTCCCGTTCGCGACTAGCCGCCAAAACCCTGTTATAACCTTTTTTTTTACAGCATCTCGCATGTCGGCCCAGCTGCCCTCCTCCCACAGCTTCTTTGATGCAGCCTGTACTCTCTTGTAATCTTCCCTTGCAATTCTAACATCTGCTGGTGTTTTGGTTTTGATCGCCAGCAGAAGTTTCCGCTTGGATACCCTACAAAACGAGTCATACCAGGGTTTACTGTGTGACATATTGCTCAGATTTTGGTGGCTCTTTTTTGGCATTTTTGTCACCAATACTTTTAATGCCTTAAAAAATTCATTATGAAGAGCAATAAACTGTTCAGGGGTATTTAACGCGAGGGGGAATCTATGAAGGCTTCAAAATGCCCAGCAAGCTGTGAATATATTGCTGCAAGAATGTCGCCGTGCTCTAATATACAAGACCACTTCACTATGCGCCTGTTGTTACTAGCCAGGACCTCCTCACTGGGACTATAAGACTCTTGTGATTTTGCAGTGCCGTCCTCCAAAACCAAACATTCTTCAATCAATAGATCCAGAGGGTAGTGATCACTCTCTGTCCTATCCTTCACCTCAAGGTCTACCATGTGGTGCCAAATGGACAACGAGATAATTATAAAGTCTAAGTTACTTTTGCTGTTGTTCCTACAGAAGGTCGGTTTTTTTGAGGCGTCCGACGGGAGGCGACCATTACAGGCCCTAAGACCATGTTCCGCAGTCAATTTTACTAATTGTACTGCCAGGGTTGTACAATTTACAGAAACGATGTTTTCCAGCGGAGGGATATTGTTTGCTTGATCTTCCTCCTCAAAGATCCCACTCAGCCCTTTAACTGGTTCGAAGTTACAGTTTAAGTCACCAGCTATGATAGTCGCTTCCTTACCGGCTAATCTTCCCAAGAAGCAATCTAGCTTTGTTGGGGTAAGCGATTCCTTAGATGTGGATGCGGGTCTGCTATAGACATTAATTAAGTAAAATATTTTCCCCGCATCATTAGCAATTTTTAAGGCTAGTAGGTCTAAAGAGCCAGTGTCCATAACTTCGACCTGGATCCTCAGTGTTACTTTTACCCAAGTAATAAGGCCACCTGATGGCCTACCCCTTGTCGATGGCACTGCTCCAATCCCATAAGTTTTGAAGCCCACCCTGTGGGGTACATCAACCACCCATGATTCTTGTAGTAGGCAAAAGTCGCTAGAGTCGATATACTCTGACCAATCTGGGTCCCTCAAATTTTTGGCTACACCAGCTATATTCCATGATATTAATCTCAGTGTTGCCTTGCTGCGACTTTTTACTGGAACTATTTCTAAATTTGGTCACCTTGGATGGGGAACAATCGCCTCCGTTGAGTACACCGTCTGTAAGTTCTCTGCATTAAACAATGTGTCTTGCTCACCATGTATATTGTCTATGTGTGTGCGATTAGTCCCATTTTTTACAACAATGTTGGGATCATTTCTCCCTCCCTGCTTATTCCCTTCAGCCATCACATTTTTTCCCTCTTTTAGGAGACATTCCCTGGAATTATACACAGGATTAGGACTACATATGCATGGTGAACCAATGGTGCCAATTTTACAACCCATCATAGGCCTCAGTCAATCCACTGCTTCCAAACAGCTGAATCTGTTATGTGTTGGGGCACCTATCCAACGTCTTTTATTACCCTGTCTCTCACCACTAGACCCTCCCTGAGTGTAATGATTAACCAGAGTCCACCCACCTCCCCCATCGATTCGCTTATTTGGCGGATAAAAGAAGGAGAGTGATCTGGTGTCAATCTCAAGGGGTCCACTAAAGGAGTTCGACGCACAGATATGATTCACAGTACGTGGATCTTCAAATGTTACAATAACGCAATCACCCGCAATAGATTTATTTGTGGGGCCTATCCATGGTGTCCTACGAACCATTAGGATTTTGCTCTTAGCGTGGTGGGGTATAGGTCTTTTTTCATTTAGCCAGTAAGAAACTTTATTTTTGAGTGACCAGAAGGTTTCCTCATGATTATTATTATTTACTTCAGGAACCCCCGTCAGCACTACAACAAAGGGACTAGCATCCGGTGGTAAATTAATATATCCTTCCCTCACTTTTTCCCCTTTCTGGATCCCATTTTGATTCTGTTGGACGCGCTTAGTAGCATTTGTACCCTGGTGTGAGATTCCTTGATCTATTTGGACAGTGACTGCATGATTCGCGGTCCTTTGGTCTGTTTGGACAGTGGCTACATGATTCGAGGTCGTTGCTTTTGGGTTATTAGCACTCTTACCCTTTGCCGGGGAATTAGGTTTGGTCACATGGGGGGGCCAACGTGGTCATTGAAATCTGGGCAGCACCGGTGGTGCGATTAGGCGTTGGTCCTGCTATACTAAGGCGTATTAAGGCTATAATACTTTTTTCCACCTCGAGTAACTGGTTTTCTATAGATGTCAATCTTGTTTCAAGAGGGGTTAAAAGTTTTTTTATGATATCGCCTATTTTCTTCAATAGGATGTTATTCCCACCTTCCACATTCCTAGTTCCGAAACCTCCCAAATTACCCAACTTTTCCAAGTTTTGCGGGCTCTCAGATATGTCTAAGTTTACAACATTTTGGACCTCTTTGTCCCTACTTAATGAATTAAGAGATGCCAAACCAGTCCTATTTCCCTCATTGTTCACCATACACCTTGACACCTGTTCTTTTACTATTTTAGATTTTTTCCTAGCGTAGGCTGAGGCATTGGGGCGTTTCCTTTTTGGTATTGCGCCTTCCTGTCTACCAGGCAGTTGCCTCAAGCTGGTGTCATCACCCTGAACATCTGTCTCATTTTGTTTTACTAAAGTGTCACCCGTGACGGCTAGCCTATCACAACTTATGTTATCTGTATTAGATTGCATGGTTGCTTGTGGCAAGGTTGATGTTGTTGGATGGGGAGCCGGAATGTTGTGTATATCGGCGTGTGTGACAAGTGAAACAGGACTAGTCACACATTCAGTGGTTCTAACTGATGCTATGTGGCCCAATGAAGACTTTTTCGACATTGCAATGTCCTGGGACAATCTCCTTGCATCTGCTAGATCCAGCGAAACTTTATGTTCCATTAATTGAATACCCATATCTATTACAGAATTCGATCTAGTAATGAAATCATCAAGGGTGCCTGTAAGCAATTTCCCCCCTTTGGCAGCCCTACTTCTACTTTCCCTAGTGGCCATCCTTTGTTGTCCTTTCTATATTTTAATGGACTCACTACAGACAATGTTTATATATAATGTAATACAAAGTAAGAGAATAATAAAATAAAAACCAAGGGGGTAGCCCGGTCCGGTCTCGCTCGGTCAGGAACGGTCTAGAACGGGCCCGCCTTTGACCCGGGCTCGTCCCGCGCGCGTACCGCGAGGCGCGTACGTTGGGCGTGCTTTTATAAACCTGGAGGGGTGGCGGTAAGAGTCCCAGGTGCGCTCGATCTCCTGTGCGCACTGCCGCCTGGGACTCGCAGTCCCGCACCCACGACGGAACAAGGTTCTATCTGGCCGAATCAAGGGTCCACAATCCCAGTGTCTCTGGACGGGCTCCGTTGGTCTTAATCACCACATTCGCTGCAATAAAAAATCCAAGGTTACGGCTTGCGAGCGGCTCCCGTGGAGCGGGGGCCGCGAGCCGTGATAAGGAGCCGGGAGGAGGGGGGCGGGAAGAGTCCCAGGTGCGCTCGATCTCCTGTGCGCACTGCCGCCTGGGACTCGTAGTCCCGCACCCACCTCGGAACAAGGTTCTATCTGGCCGAATCAAGGGTCCACAATCCCAGTGTCTCTGGACGAGCTCCGTTGGTCTTAATCACCACATTCGTCGCTGACTTTGCATTCGTTGTCTCGCGTGCCACTTTCTTGATCTGCAGTTTGGGCGACGCACTTGCTGTCTCCGATTTATAAAGCGGAAATTCAAACTACAAGGACCAGAAATCAGTGGGAGTAGAGGATCTGGAAACAACAAAGTCATTTTAACGAATTTTAACGAAAAAAATGAATGAGCCGCAACTCCAGCCACTTTCTGTTCAGACAAATTTGTTTATTCCATATTCAGCACAGACTTAAACAGCACAGACTTAAACCAACGCGTTTCGGTAGCACCGTCTACCTTGCTCACCGTTAATTTGTACTGTGATTACACACTGTTTAAAAAGACCCGTGGCCCCCTGGAAGCATGTGATCTATTCCTTCCTGTTTGTCACGATACGAGCACAGGAATTCTGGACCCTGTAGTCCTCATTCATGAACCCATTCCATCGTTATTTTGAATCTGCAAACATAGTCACAATTTGATTGGTAATCAGTTTACAGTGCTTTGCGCTTCATATCTAAATGTCAGTAAAATTATTTTGTAATACTAACCTAGCTTCTACCCACCAGTGGGTTAACACCTTTACATTTTGTATTGTGTATTCAAATTCATACATTTGCGCTGAGCATTCATTTGTTATCAGTGTCGCCCTCCAGTGGGCCTATGTTACCATTTCTTGACATGACGATGTTTGTATCTGTCCCATTTCTTAGTCACATTGCTGGGGGTGATGGGGTGGGATGGGGTATGACCTCTTGGGGGCTTCACAGGGACCCCACCTGTGGCACAAAAGCTTTATTTGTGTGATTGTTTGGTAGAAGTCATGCTGGATTTGCTGCTCCTAAGAAAAAAAAGTGCAGGATCCCATGTTTCTCTATTCTTTAGCCCTCGGGTGGGCCAGGTCCCGGGGGCATGCAGGCTTAATATAAGGAGGAGGGTTCACGGGCAACCCTCCTGAGGTTCTTTTAAGCCCCGTGGACCACCACCTCCCAGGGCTTTTCTAATATAATCAAGGGGGGCCATGTGGAACCTCCTCCCGTGCCCTTTTGACCCCCAGGGACCACCACCTCCTTGAGGCTTGGTTTTCAATTTGGAGGAGGGCTGTATGGACCCCTCTCCTGTGGTTAGTTCAAGACCTGGGGACCACCACCTCCTTGAGGCCAGCCTGTGGTCACAGAAGGAGGGGACCACACTGCGCCCTTCCTGGATCCAACAATGGCACTGAGGACCACCCACCACCCGGGCCAGCTCCTCCTATGTCCAGGGGTGTCCACCCCTGAACATAGATGTTTGCTGTGACTTGGCAGGAGATTTGACACGTTCCACAAAGTCAGAACAAACACTCCGCTTCCAGCAAGTGAGAGCTATTAAATGCTCTCGCTTGCTGGAAGCGGGCATTTCATCTGTTTCCCTGCCCACTATCAAGCAGGCAGAGAAATAGATATAAGGATTGCTCCCACAGACAGGGGGCTGCATGTTTAGCAGCTCTCTGTCTCTGAGATGAATGCCGGCTCATGGAGGAGGTGTGGAGCTGGATGGGACCACAGCAACCTTGTGGCTCCTTCCGCAGTCCCAGGGGGAAAAGCAGAGAAAGAGGCAAAATACAGATCAGAAACTAGCAGAAAGAGGCAGAATAAAGGTCAGACAAAAGCAGAAAGATACAGAATAGGGGTCTGCAACAAGCAAAAAGAGGCAAGATAAAGGTGAGAAACGAGCAGAAAGAGATAGAATAAAGGCCAGAAACTAGCAAGAAGAGGCAGAACAAAGGTCAGCAGAGAGCAGAAAGAGGCAAGATAAAGGTGATAAACGAGCAGAAAGAGGCAGAATAAAGGTGAGAAACTAGCAGAAAAGGCAGAATAAAGGTTAGCAATGAGCAGAAAGAGGCAAACTAAAGGTCAGAAATTAGCAGAAAGTGGAAAAATAGAGATCAGAAACAAATGGAAAGAGACAAAATAAAGGTCAGAAACAGACAGAAAAAGGCAAAATAGAGTGGAGAAACGAGCAGAAAGAGGCAAAATAGAGATCAGAAACTAACCGAAAGAGGCAAAATAAATGTCAGAAACCAGAAGAAAGACCCCAAAGAATGATCAGAGGCCCCCAATGACCCTCAGCAGCCAAGGGAACTTCATCCCCCATCCAGTAGTGCACCAGGAGGCACGTTTACAGAGTGGTTGAGAAATGGGGTGGGGCCTCCGACAAGGTCTCAGCAATCCCACTGTGGGGGATTTACTGGTGACAACAGTGGGGGTTCTTGGCCTCAGAGGAACCTCAGCAGCCAATGGGACTGCATCCCTCAACCCAGTGGTTCTCAAACTTTTTGCAAACTGGGTCTCTCTTTGAACAATTGGCAATTGACCATGGCTCCCAATTATGTTACTTTTTTTGGTGGGTGGGGGGATGTAAGCCCGGCCTCATGAGTACTTCGATATTTCTCCCTGAAAATAATTGGGATGAAGTTGATGAAGGTATTATGATTAATAGATGTAATCCTGTCCAATCCCTGTAGAGCTCCAGGTAGTGTCAACAACTGATTGAAGAGACACAGAGTTCTTGGAAAAGTGAACCTTTACTACACTGTGCAGTAGTGTGCTTTAAAGATGTGTGTCTTTAGATCATTCCTCAGTAGGTTTTGTGAGGGCCTGATAGATAGAGGAATGTTGTTTCAGATCCTGGGTGCATTGATAGAGAAGGTCTCCCTCTTTTCCGTTTTGCACATTATTGCTTCCTGTCTGATGGTAACAGGCTGTCCTTGTTCCCTTGGCGGTGTGGTCCTTAAGAGAAAGGTTGCTATCCAGAGTGAATCCAAGTAACTTCATGTTGTTTGAAATTTGGGGTCTGAATAGGTCAATGTTCATGCTACTGACTCAGGTTTGAACTAGTTACTGCTTCAGATTGGTGCTGTACACAAGGGACACATGCATCAATATTGCATTTTGCGATTCCTTAATTGCGAAAAGTAAGAAATTGCAATTAAGGAATTGCAAACTGCAATGCATCAAGAAACTGCTAAAAAAAATAGTGATTTCTTAAAATTCCTTAATTGCGATTCTCTAATTGAGAATCGCAATTAAGGAATACCTCCCCATCCATTCCTATGGGCCTATAGGAATGAATGGGAAGACATCCTTAATTTGCGATTCACCATTAGAAATTTGCAAATTAAGAATGCTATTTCAAGGGTGCAGGGGTGTCCAAAGGACACCCTGTTGCACCCCTGAAATCTGCCTATAAGTACATTTTGCACACACACATGCCCCAAGGGCATGTGTGTGTGTAAAATGGAACTTTGAAAAATGCACTTTAGTGCATTTTTCAAAGTTTTCGCAAATTACCATGAAGGTCAACTTCATGGTAATTTGCTCCCCTTATTTGCGAATTCGCAAATTTTTAAAGTTTTTAAAGTTTGATGCATTTCATTTAAGGAATCTCAATTTGAGATTCCTTAAATGCAATCGCAATTTAAGAAATCGCAATTTTGCAATTTCTTAAATTGCGAAATTACAAAAATGTTAATGCATCCCAAATATTGGAATTGCATTCGCAAACGGCCGAATTTTGCGATTCGCACCATTTGCGAATGCAATTCCCTTTGATGCATGTGCCCCTTAGTTCTGAATGAGGGGAGGTATTGCTTGTGGTGTAGAATGCCTGGAGCAGAGGACACATTTAAGTAATGAGTCCTCCCACCAGCAGTGCCCTGTGAGTACTAAGTCTGTAGCAGTGACCTCTCCCTGAGGTATACCCTATAGGACTCCAGGACATACATGAACACACACTCCCTCCCACCACTAATGATCACACTCCTATTAATCGCCCTTGAAGAAACTGGAGTAAATGCGAGTAATGTCTTTATTGAGGGCTGAAGATAAACTTGTATCCATACAAACTGTGCTCCTTATGGTACACACATAAATAAGCTATATACACATCAGTGCATAGATATCTGTGCAGTGAACTATATACCATGGTGTACAAATGTGCTTGCAATAAGATGAGCTGTGCATTGGGCTTCTTGGACTAAAAAGACAAAGGTGCACATTCCGTCGTGACCAGTGCCTCTGTGGGGTTAGACTATTTCATTAAAAAAACACATGTGTGTCTTTTTACCACTCCTTAAAACCTGTATCCAGCAGGTAACAACCAAAAGCTTACTCTACATATCAGGTTCTCTACCAAACCCTAACAACTGCTCAGGCTAAAAGTAGAGATTACATATCAGTAAAAAAGACATGCCTAATAGGTAAAGCTCCATACCTCAAGCAATGTTATATATGACAAGTGCATTAAGGAAAAATCAGATTTCCTTCAAAGTAACAGCATAGCTCTTAACAACCTCACATCATCTTATTTGAGCATGTTTGGTAAACCACTAATTGTACAAAGACACACGCGCGTGCACAGGCTTAAAATTCAAAAGCTTGCAAAAGTTCACATTGAAACACTTGAACTGGGCAGAGGCACCATGAAAGAAATGCATATTATACAATGACAATAGCCCTGGCGCTTCAGGACATTTGTAAAATAAAAAGCTTCCTGCATGCAAAACAAAGGACACCTTTTTAACCAGGTTTTCATCTGTAAAACTGGGCATTTTTAAGCCATACCAAAGGAAACATATATCTGACCCAAGCTGTTTCAAAGAATAAATTGGATTACAAACTTAACCAGCATTTTCATAAGAAGCATCGGTGCAGTTTTGATAAAGTTCAGAATCAAAGTTTTGCTAAGGAAAATCTGCTCTCAGATATAAACAACTTATGGTGAATCGAGTCTCCCAGGCCACAAATATATTACCCCACTGCACTAAGATAATGACATTTTCATATTTGTCTTGCCTCGACTACCCGAAGAAAACAAAACAGGTGATGAATGTGGCCAGTGGTTTTTAAATTGTGTGCATGGTGTGCGGCGCACCTGGCTAGTTTTGATGGCGCACTTATTGGGAACCACTGCCCCAACCAGTAGTGCACCAGGAGGCGGTGTTTGCAGAGTGGTTGAGAAAGGTGGCGGGACCTCCTCTGAGGTCTCACCTATCCCACATTGGGGACGTTACTGGTGGTAACATTAGGGGTTCTTGGCCTCCAAGCACTCTCAGCAGTCAAGTTGACTTAACCCCCAACCAGTAGTGCGCCAGGAGGCTCGTTTGCAGAGTGGTTGAGAAATGGGCATTCCTACGACAAGATCTCAGCAGTCCCACTTTGGGGGACTTACTGATGGCTACAATAGGGGTTCTTGACCCCCAAGGTCCCTCAGCAACCAAGAGGACATCACCCTCAACCAGAAGTGCGGCAGGAAGTGTAATTGCAGAGTGATTAAGAAAGGGTGCGGGCCTCTGATGGGGTTTCAGGAACCCACTGTTAGGGGCTTACTGCTGGTAACAGAAGGGGTTCTTGGCCCCTGCCTACTTTCAACAGCCAAAGGGGACTTGATTTGGTGTGGCAGAGCAATACTTTGCCCGCTCATGGAACTTCGCTGAATTTGGCAGAGTGAAACTGCATGATCTCTGCCCAGGTCTAACAGAAAGAGGGAAAATAAAGATCAGCAAGAAGCTGAAAGTGGCAAAATAAAGATCATAAATGAGCAGAAAATATTAAGAAAATGAGCAGACCCAACTCAGGCACACATGCACCCACTCACAGAACAAGTCAGACACTGAGACACTTAGACACCCACTTAGACAATCACACACCCACTCACACACCCATTCAGACACTCACGTACTCACGCGCACTCCCAATGAGACACTCACGCACTCATTCACATTCACACTGAGACACTCATATACTCACTCGTGCATTCACTTTCAAAGGTTACAGTTTACAGTTAGGTAATAACATTAAAAAAACAGAAATTCGCTGAAAAATTGAAAGATTACAGGCATGTTATAGTTAGGACATATAAAAAAACTTTGAAATTCACTGAAAACAACCAAGGTTACAAAGTCATTATAGTTAGGAAATATAATTTTAAAAAACGTAGGAATTCACGGAAACAAATCGAAGGTTACAGGGACGTTATAGTTAGGCTCAGATTTCATTGCACAAAACCATAGAAATTCAGCAGTTATAGTTACCTGAGCTAAGTATAACTTATGCCCTGAAATGCACTGCTTATGACATCACATATTACATTGCTCATGGCATGGTCAGTGACATCTCTGATGGCATCACTGATGACATCTCAAATGACATCACTGATGGCGTCATCCACAAAGGAACTCACACAACAACTCCCACCCCTATAGAACCTGTCATATACCCACTCACACACCCACTCACATACCCATTCCCAGACCCATACCTGTACTCAGCAACCAATCACTCATTCATAGATCCACTCACATACCTACTCACTTGCTCATACAGGTACTCACACAGCCACTCACTCATGGATAAAGCTACTCATACAACCGGTCACTTGCCCAAACAGCCACTCACAGAGCCACACACTTACCCAAACAGCTACTCACACACCCACTTATTCACTTATACTCTAATTCACATACCCACTCACTAACCTATACAGCCACTCACTCACCCATAAAATCACTCACACATGCATTCATACGCCCACACAACCACTTACATACCCATTCACACATCCATACAAGCACTCACACATCCACTCACTGGCCATTACATCCATTCACATACACTACAATACAGCCACTCACACACCAACTCACTTAACCAAACAGCCACTTAAATAGCCACTCACTCACCCATACATCCACTTTCACAGCCAATCAGTCACTCATACAGCCATTCAGATGCCCACTCACTCATACAATCACTTACACACTCACCCATACAGCAACTCCCACAGCTAGTCACACACCCATACAGCCACTGACACATCCACTCATTCACTTTTATAGTCACTCACACAGCCACTCACTCACCCATACAGATACTCACTTACTTTCTTATATACCCATACAGCCACTCTCACAAACATACATACTGGTACTCAGACACCAACTCACACACGGATACACAGTCACACAGCCACTCACATAATATATGTTAGAAATAGTATCACTCATTAGTAGTACAGAAAGTATACTATTCTAACTTTTGTAGTACCTTGGTACATATGCTTAACACTCATAAACATTTGAAAAACACTGGCACTCACCGGATTATGTCATCAGTGATGTCAGTTGAGATGTCATCAGTGATGTCACTGACCATGTAGTGAGTGATGGAATATGTGAGGTCATAAGCAGTGCATTGTGGGGGAATAAGTTATAGTTAGCTCAGGAAACTAAAACTGCTGAATTTCAATGGTTTTATATGACTGAAATCTGAGCCGAACTATAACGTCCCTGTAACCTTCGTTTTTTCAGTGAAGTCTGAGTATCTGTATGGGTGCCTGAGTGTCTGTGTGGGTGGGTGGGGGCTATGCCTCTGTGCATCGATGTGTGAGTGGTTGATTCACTGGGTGTATGGGTTCAAGAGTGCATCAGTGAAGGGCTGTATCGAAGGGTTAGTGTGTGTATAGCTGTGTTGGTGAGTTAATGGATGTCTTAGTTGTACATGTGTGAGTAACTACATATGTGAAAGGCAGTATATTTGAGTGTTGGAGTATATACATGATTATATGTGAGAGTGAGTGATTGTGAGAGTATCTGTATGGATCAGTGTGTGCTTGTGTCACTGATTGTATATGAGAGTTAGTATGTGTTAGTATCAGTATAAATAAGTGAGGTGGTGTGTGTATAACTGAGTTGGTGAATAAATGGGAGTGTGATTAATTCTTTCCATTACTGACTAGCTGTGTGAGTAACTCTATGGGTGAGTGGCGCTGTGTGAGTGTTTGTATGGGTGTATGAGTGCATATGTAAGTGGCTGTATTGATGAGTGACTGCATTTATGATTGACTATATAGGTGAGTGAGTGGATGTGTGTTGACCTAGGAATCGGTGAGTGGGTATGTAGTAATTGGTATTGGTGTGTCTATGGTTTCGAGAATGGTAGTCTGTATTTTAGAGATGGTGTCTCAAAGGTTATATTAGGGTGTGAGGAGGTGCATCAGATTATCATGTGGATCATGTCATCAGTGATGTCATCAGTGATGTCATTTGAGATGTCAGCAGTGATGTCATCAGTGATGTCACTGACCATGTCATGAATGATGTAATATGTGGCCTCATCAGCAGTGCATTGCGGGGGCGCAAGTTATAGTTAGCTGAACTTACTATAACGCCAGAATTTCTATGGTTATGTATGAGTGAAATGTCCAACTAACTATAAGGTGCCTGAAACCTATGGTTTTTTCAGTGAATTTCTAAGGTTTTGTAAATGCTAATTTCTAACTATAACGTACCTGAAACCTATGTTTTTGTTAGTACATTTCAATGTTTTTTTAAATGCTAATGTCTAACTATAATGTCCCTGAAACCTATGGTTTTTTCAGTGAATTTCAAAGGTTTTTAAAATGCTCATTTCTATCTATAACATACCAGTCGCGTTTGCAGAGTGGTGGAGAAAGGTGAGCGTGGCCTTCAAACACCTCTTAGCATTCCCATTGTGTGGGATTTACTGGAGGTAACAGAAGGAGTAGTTAGCCCCCAACGTCTACCTTGGGAGCCAACTACCCCTTTTATTACCACCAGTAAGTCCCATACAGCAGGATTGCTAACTTCTTATATCAGGCCCACCCCCTCCTTACACCACTGTGCAAACGCACCCCCTAGCACATTGCAAGTTGGGGGATTAAGTCTCCTTGAATCCTGAGGGCCCCTGTGTCCAACTAGCTCACCAAGTACCTCCAGTAAGCGTCACAGAGCTCCTTTCCAGAGAGGTGGTTCAAGGTCACGCCCCATTTTACACCTCTCTGCAACGCAACTCTGTGGCGCTCACTGGAGGTACCTGGTGGGATAGTAGGAGCCCAGGGACCCTCAGGATTCAAGGGAAGTTAATCCTCCAACTTACAACGCACCAGAGGGCCTGTTTGCACAGTGGTGAAGGGAGAGGGGGGGACCTGATGTGACAAGTGTGTAAACGCGCCCAGGGTCCCTGGGGTCCAACTAGCTCATCAGGTACCTCCAGGGAGCACCACACAGCTGCGTTGCAGAGAGGTGTAAAAAGGGGCGTGGCCTTGGACCACCTCTCAGCGACGCAGCCCTGTGGTGCTTACTGGTGGAGATTGGGGGGGCCTTGGAGGCCCCCCACACATTTTAAAAATTAGCCCCGGGGAGGTTCTTTAACGGAACAAAAATTGAGTCCCATATTTTTCAATTGAATCCACTAGTAAGTTACAGTGTTTATGGAAGAAGAGTCTAGGGCTATGATATGCCCCTGTAGTGAGCATGTCACCCTCATGGCATGGGCATTCCATTCTAATACATTTGGGACTCTTCGTCCATTAATACAGTAACTTACTAGTGGATTCAATTGAAAAATATGGGACGCGATTTTTGTTCCGCTAAAGAACTTTAACGCATTTAGGTATACTCATCATTTTAAATCCACTAATTTATATGAGAAACTAATATTCCATCCTTAAACTAGAACTTTCTTTTTTTTTTTTTCCTTTTTTCATTGACAATCTATCAGGGATAGACGACTCCCAACTACAAGCTTTGGACATTCCTATACAACTTTTCGGTTTTAAACTGACTAGTTATTGAAGCCTTAAAAAAGTTTCTATGAAACGAAACACATGTCGGCTGCCAGTACAACGCTTCAAAGGAGGATATTCTTCTGAGGTCAATAAAAGGAATACCATTGAGTTGGTTAGCTATAAACATCTCTTTTTCATTGCAAAGATACCCTTTGGGGTCAACATGCACTTTAAAAATACATGTTATGTTTGAAATCTCTGCATGCTGAGTGACCACAACACCAAGGGCTGCGATGCACGTGCCAAATTCAAACTGAATACACTAAGGGGCTTATTTACAAGCCCCTTGTGCTGCCTATACGTCACTTTTTATATGGGGAAAAAGTCTCACACTGGCGGCGCAAGGGGCTTGTAATTGTAAATAAGCCCCTAAGTGTCAGAGGGATGCAGAGCCATACTCAAAAGAGCAACTTGTCACTGAGGGACTTCTTTCTGTCAAACAAGGAAGAGGATAATGTCACCAAAGGGGATGAAGGAGAAGGCACCAAGGTGGAGACCATCAACATCAACCATAACAGATCCAGAAAAAACACAAGGACAAACTGGTAAAAAAAATAGGAGTTACCAAAGCTGAGGCCTTTGAACCCAAAACCCTGAAAGACTGTCTTGGACCTAAAGCACTTGTCGACCAAAGACAAGTCAAAGTAGAAAGAATGCCTCAAGACCCAAAACCAGGACACCACATAAGGGTGCTCCTCAAAAAAACCATTGGTGTTGGCAGAGGACCTAGAGCGGGAGAGGACGAAGTAGTCAGCAGCTGAAACATTGCAGAAAAGACCGCACAGTAGGCTCAATGCTGAAGACATGCCGCTTAAAGTTTTTTTTTAATGGTATGTCATATCACTTTTTTTTAATAAACCTTATTTATCCAAATAATCACAGACCCATGGTACAAAAAAAGAAAAAGAAAACAATGTATTGGCAGCAATAAATAGTGGTCACGCAGTAATAATTCATTGATACATTAAACATCCTTATCACAGGAACATACAATATTATAAGGTAAAAAGTTACAAAAGACGATTTCCCATATCTTGTTTCATTTATTCTAGTGCTCCTAGAAGCAACAGTAACCCTGACGGAAAATTTCTACAGTTGGATCTTCATAGCTAATGGTCAGCGTATGTGTCCCTGTTGCTCCCCATCTTCACCATTATTTTTAGACTTTTTAATCTTCCCCTCAGATTTGTATGAATTTATGGGCAGCTCGCAGCTTAAGGGAATAAAGTTCTTTCTTATTTTTGACTTGCCTCATTTTAGCCACCCATTGATGAAATCTGGGTGGATCCAGCATTCTCCAATTTTGAAGAATCAGAGACTTGGCTACCAAAAAAAGCAATAAAGACTACCTGTTTTTGACGAACAGTTAGATTTAAATTGGGAATTCCAAATAAGGTAAGTAGAAGATGGGGGACTAGACTTGTAAAACAGATATGAGTCCAGTTCAGTTCAGTTCAGTTAGACTTTATTCGATATATTTCAATCATAAAAGACACAACAACGAATGTCAGTAAAACAATAAATAACATCATAAGAGTCACCCACTCACAAAAGATAATATCACAATATCGAATATTCCTAACAGTTAAATATAATAATAAAGTATTATTATAAAATAGATAATTAAGAAAACAATTTGCAGTACATTAGAATATTCATCCCATCTCCAACTAGGCTTCAGGTTTTTCCGTCTCAGAGCCCAGAACCAGCTTAAAAATGTTGCCATAGCAATACCTATGTCTGGGCGAGTGTTTGAAATCAATATACGAAACGCTGTCATGCATGATCTAGTACTAAAATTAGAACACAAAGGCTTTAGCCACCTACGGCGAGGACCCTTGTATGCAGGACAGACAAAAAGTGCATGAAAAATCGACTCCTCCTTGAAATTACACGAAGGACGTACAGTGTCTGAGAGATTATTCCATTTTGCAGTAAAGGATCTTATGGGGAGAGTGCCGACTCTAAATTGGTGATAGAGTTTCCTATCACCAGAAATAGTAATCAGATTCCAATAATCCTCCCATTCCGTCATAAGCTTATGTTTCATAAACAAGCCTGTAAGCGAAGTACTCTCTACCAACGACAGGGTCTTCCTAGTAATCATAGCCCAGTAAAGTTCTTTATACTTTTTTTTACTGGGAAATGGATTCCCTGTCGGATCTTCCCACAAGGAGCGAAGCCCCATATCAGTCAAGTTACTCTTAACCCTCTGTAACCATTTGATTTTGGAGGGCTGAGCAGTCTGTCTGATATGCGTAAGGGCATTGGCGTATGATGCTAGTTCTGGTGTAGTCCATAACCGCCTCCAATAGGCTAGAGGTCTAAATCCCGCCACTTCATCAATGGATACACAACCTAAATCTAGCAATAAAGGCGTGATAGGAGTAGACTGG
This sequence comes from Lissotriton helveticus, assembly GCF_964261635.1. Lineage (NCBI taxonomy): Eukaryota > Metazoa > Chordata > Amphibia > Caudata > Salamandridae > Lissotriton > Lissotriton helveticus. Next base: position 1,013,896,345 of record NC_136070.1, on the reverse strand, counting down.
GGCAGAGAGGTCAGTAGTCTCAGGAATTTGTTTTGTGCAGCTACAAGGGGAGTTAAGTTCTCATACCCCCATCATTTTGCGCCATAAATAATGGAGGTTCTAACCTTCCCATTATAAATCGATAAAGCAGGCCCTACCGGTTTAGTACTAGAGAATCTATATTCTTTGAGTGGGGCTCCTGCTAACTAGTTATGCCTGAGTACTAGGACATCCAGCTGTGGGGTCTGGTTCATCCACCTTCCCATAGTCACGCCTACATTCATTACAACTCTGCTTCTAAAGTGTTTATAATTATGCAACACCATGTACTTGGTTTTATCAACATTTACTAAAAGATCATGGTCTTTGCAAAACTCTGTAAATCTATCAAGGGCACGTTGCAGACCAGATTGAGTTTTAGATAAAATTAAAGTATCATCTGCAAACATTAGCAGAGGAACTTTTGAACCAGCAAGAGTTGGTGCATCCGTGGGAAAGTTAGAATAATATGTAACGACATTATTAATATTCAGGGAGAATAGGGTAGGTGCAAGGACACATCCTTGCCGCACCCCTTTGTTAACGGGAAAGCGATCTGTAAGTTGGCCCTGCTCTCCCCATCTAACTTGAGCGTAATTCTCCTCTTGCAGCCTGATAAGAAAGCTTAAAATTTCTACAGGCATCCCGGCCTCCTTTAAAACATCCCACAGATTCTGGCGAGGGACCAAGTCGAATGCTGATTTCAAATCAATAAACGCTGCTTAGAGAGTACCCCCCGCAATGACAACTGTACTCCAGTATATCAGCATAAATCTGAATACTTGGTCGATAGTACTGCCGTGGAGACAAAACGCACTTGATAGGGTGAGAGTACATCTTGATCCAAAATCCAATCATTTATTGTACCTAGAATCAATCTAGCAACTATTTTCTGAAGAGTCTCAATTAGACTTATAGGTCTATAGTTGCAAGGATTGGCACGGTCACCCTTTTGATATATGGGGATTATTTCCGCCCCACCCCAGGTATATGGTAGCTGCACACCCCTAGCTAAGGCATTTATTTGGAAGTAAATATAGTCATTCCAATTCCTCTTATCATGTTTAAAAATATCAGCCGGGATGCAATCCGGGCCTTAAAGCCCGCCCCGAAGGAACCCGATCCAGGACTCGTTCTATCTCCCCTTTATCAAATGTTAAAACTCTCTCGGTGAACACCTCTGGATAGGAGGCTTGACCGCACTTAGAGGAGGCAAATTGGGCCTGGAAGTATTCCACCCACAATTCAGGAGATACATTATTCGCTGGAACACAGCTTTGCGCTCCACTACCCCATTTTACCAGTTGCTAAAAGGTAATCCAATTTTTCCTATTACTGGCAATTATCAAAGATTTCCACCTATCCTCCTCAAACTCCTTCTTTCCCTCGGATTGAACTTTTTTATAATTGGTCCTTGCTATTTTCACTTCTTGGGAGGTTCCTTCCCTAATAGTCTTCTTTAGGTGCTCAAATGCAACTTTACATGACTCATTGTACCAATTTGCCGTTTTTTTTTATAGTATGTCCCTGACCTTTGATGTTTCTTATAAATAACATTTTTAATTTACCAAACAGGTCTTCATGGACTTTCTTAAGGGCAGTAGAACCAATATCTGATGGATCTAGCATACCCATTAGAGGTATGGCTTCCTCTGCCATGATCTTAATCTGTGCAACCGAGGCTTCATCTTCAGAGACTTTTGCCCATTTCAGACGGTGGTAATCTTGGGACAGGAACACTTCACCTACCGCTGTGTCCATTACTGGCCCTACATTAGCTAAATCGTTCCTATCAATAGACAGTATCAGCGGATCATGGTCACTATCAGGTCATTTGTGGATCCGCATGTCGCCCAGTCTAGGCCATAACTCTAAACTAATAAGGATATAATCAATCCTACTGCCTCTGGTGCCATTGGAGAAAGTATCAATACCTTCCATGTCAGACGGAGTTCTCCCATTTACCGCCCTTAACCACCTCCCAAGGGACATACTTTTTAATTGTAAGGCCGCTTCTGTCCATTTAATGACCGGCGGCAGCATTAGGGAAGGTATCCCCCAGCTCTGATCTTCCTCCGCAGAGAGGCTATAATCGTCAGGACCCAACGGCTCAAATGCGCAATTAAAATCACCAGCAATAACCATAGACTTGGGAGTACCCATTACATTGAGGATAGTCTCCAGGTGGGCAATAATTGGTGAAGCTTTCGCTACTGGGATTCCTCTCGCGTATATGTTAAAAAGAATGAAATCAAGCTCTCCCTCAACTAGCTCTTTAATAGCAAGGATGTCTGGGCTATCAATTTGTAATTCTTTTACCTGAAACACAGTCTGTTGCTTAACCCAGGTTATCAGTCCGCCACTAGCTCTCCCTTTCCTATTAAGAATTGCCGTTTTGGCAAAGGCTAGGTAACCTGGATGGTGAATCGTCTCGACGGACCATGTCTCTTGAAGGGTAATAAAATCATGCCCCTCAGTGAAGTCTACCCAGTCAGGAGACAGAGTCTTTGTCAAGAGCCCGGCTATATTCCAGCATATCATGGAGAGTTGAGGCGGAATAGTACCCGAAGGTAAGGCTATAGATAACACTGGATTTGAGCCCACCGGTGTCATTGTTCCAGAATGCTGAAAGCCCATTTCCATGGTTGGAGAAGGGGTAGAAGGGCTATCATGGCATATATCAAGGTTGGTGGGGGTCAGAGGGAGTCAATCACACTGATCAAGACCAGAAAGTAGAGTATATCTATTGGACATAGGGACCTCTAAATGTCTAGATACATGACTTTGAGAAACCGTTGAGAAAGCAGGAAGTGCCTGCCCTCCCTGTTAGAACTCCAACCAGACAGAGGGTAGGGCCCTGGTTTATAAAAAAAACTCCAGTGGTAGCACAAATACCTTTTCCATATTTCTACCATCAGCCCCGCCCAAGTTATCCAGTTGTTAAAATTAACAATTACACAGTCACCTCCACCTTCTTTCATCAAGTGACCAATCCAGGGGGTACGTCTAACCATGATCATGTGCCTGTTCAGACCTCCCTCCCAAATCCCAGCGTCCTTTAGGCTATTAGTAAGCGAATGCAGAGATTTTGGCATCAATTGTTCGGTGGTTTCAGTCTGCATAGCCCGTAGTGGTGGCACATTCACTAAAGCAACCACTAATGGCGCAGCTACCGGGGGTAGATAGAGAGTCACTGGTCCAGAGTGCACAACATTATGCCCCCTGTCTCGTGAACGTTGGAATTCTGTAGGTGGATTTAGATCCTTTGGTCGAAGACAAGTATCGCCATTTAAAGCCTTAGGTGATTCTGATATCTACCCTTGCATCAGCAAGGGGGCTCATAGTCATTTGGGCAAACTCACTCGACAGATTTCCTGTTGGTGCGTTACCAGACTTCTTAGGAATTAAGTCCCGCTGGGCTGCTGCTTCTGAACTTAGAGGAGGGTCTAGGGCAGATAAATGCGGAGTTTGCCGATTTAGACACTTAGGTTTAGCTGCAACCTTGGGTTTGGCTGCAACCTGGACTAGCATTGGCACTGGATTCGCTGGGTTAATAGACGAGGTCCCTGATTTTGGGCAAAGATTAGCAGAAAGGCCCTCAAGGACAGAGGAATTTTATTTCACTTGATTTACAAGAATACCTAGGCGATCTTCTATCCGGGACAATCTATACGTTATAGGGGAAATTAGAGTAGACAAGAGATTTTGAAGCCTTCTCCACATATCCCCATTGGCATTCGAGCTATGATTACCCAGTGCTACAAGGTCAAAATCTGGGGGAATCACTGCCTGTGAACTTGTCGTGCTTGATGGAACTGGTTGTATGTGTCCAACATTTTTATGAGTCCTGGGCGCTTTAGCTGTAGATGGCCTCTGAGGGCCGTCTCCTCTTTTCCTTTTAGTTGATGGATCCGGCATACTTTTGTTGACAATTTTTGTATTCCTTTCCAGCGATCTAGTTGATGATTGTACAGGGACAGAGGAAACAGTAGTTAGATCCAAAGTTGGATTAGACATAATTCCCTGAATGCTTGATAAAGAGATCACAGAGATACTATCCTCGTTGATGGATGAAACCATATTTGCATTTACCTGGGGGTTAACCGTGGAAAGTGCTGCAGCAATTGTACCTAAAGATGATCTATTTGTCGCATGCGGATCCAAAGACAGGCGGCGTTCAGTCAGCGCTATTTCTTTTTCAAGGACAGATGTTGCCCTACTTATGAATTGGTCTAGAGTCCCCGTTATACTGCCTCCACTGGGGGCTTCTAACCTTCTTCCATCCCGCTTACTAATTTTTTTTAGAGATGAAGTAAATTGAACCTTGAGCCCAACAAAGTTATAATACACAGGTAAAGTAGTAGAACGTGAGAAGAACTAGCCTTTAAATGCTTAGAAGTTAGAGGGGGGGCCCGACCCGGCCTCCTCTGGTCTCTGACAGGCTCAGACGGGCCCGCCCTTGGCCCGGGTTTCGCCCGGCGCGCGCCTGTGCGCGTCCCGTGAAGCGGGGGACGAGATAGGCTAAGTAGTTGCCAGGAGATGTCTCGAGCAGGCTCAGGTGCGGGCTCTCCACTCTGCCCCCTGGGACCTGTAGTGTGCTGCAAAAACGTCCTCCTCTGTGTTGCTGTCCCTGCGGCTCCCGCGGAGCGGGAGAGGCGGAGCGCTAAGTAGGCGCCAGGAGATGTCTCGAGCAGGCTCAGGTGCGGGCTCTCCACGTCCTCCTCTGTGTTGCTGGCACTGCGGCTCCCAGTCCAGTCCACTATCAGATATTGGCATCTAAAACAGTATGATGACACCGCTGGGAAAAAAATTCGGAGCTTATCCGGAGTGTAATATAACTGCCATTTAGAGGAAAACGCCATACATTTAAAGTTTGTGCAGCGTATGACCTTATTGGACCATTTGTTATGAGCTTTCCATCCGGCTGCGTCTATCCGACACTGCGTAATCTCCTGCATTTTTTATAGTTCGATAGGGACTATTTGCTCCTAGAATTGTCGCTGCAGGATGAGATACCAGTTCCCTTTAGATATAATGAATAGCTAATAGCCTCAGAGAGTGAACAATCAGGAAGTTGTAGTTTTCTTACTAGGTTGAAAATCTGTATATATGAAAAAACTAGGACCAAAAATTCTTCTATTCTTCCCCCTTTAACTTGTTCCCAGGACTTCCACTTCCCCTCGATCACAAGTTCTTTTATTTGGTGAACTCCTACTTTTTCCCAATTGCTAATGTTCTGCGGATCTACCATGAACCATAGATTCTCTCAGTGTCTTATCTTACTATCTAGATCAATTAAAGTGAATTGAAACTCATTCTTCATTTGAGTAAATCTATCTAGGATTACGTGCAGAGTGTTATATCTATTGTTTTTGGGAAGTCTGAGGATCTTAATTAAGGGTTTTAACTGGATATTATTTTCTAATAGCATTTGCTGGAGATAAAAATTAAACCCATAATTGTGAGACGAAGCTACACACCCACACAGTCCATAAAAGCGGCCTGAAAATATTTTTAGGTATTGGGGAGCCCTAACCCACCTTTTTCTGGACTCAACTGTAAGGTTTCTAGTTAGGTATGTGCTTTTTTCCCTGACCAGATAAACTTGCGTAGCATTTGTTCAATTTTCAGGAAATAACTTTGAGGTACTTTGATGACAACATTCGAAAAACTGAAGATGAATAGCGGGAGTATCATAATTTTTATCACAGCGATTCTCCCAATTATAGAAAGTGATAGAGTTTGACAATTATTTAAGATATTCTTGACTTTGTTAAAGGTGGAATTGAATGAAGTGAAAATAGTTGTGCAAAATCGTGAGAAACCCAAATACCGAAATAACGTATTGGATTAGCCTTAGCAACCTGGATCTGGAAATCACGAGCTAAGGCCTGGTTGGGGAATTAAATAATACAATTTCTGACTTACTGTAGTTGATCTTGTACCCCTCTAGATCAGAGAAGGTCTAATTATATCAAAGGTTCATTTGATGTTTACAGATTCTGCTTCCAGACAGAGAATTAGGTTGTAAAAACGTAAGTTTTGGTGCCCCAGATACCGGTGCTTTAATTAAAGGGTTCTGACATATCAAAGAGGCTAGTGGTTCGATAAATAAAGTAAATAAAACTGGGGACATCAGACACCCTTGTCGAGTTCCTCTTTGGATCTTAACTGAGCCTGCAACATGCGCATTCGTTATAACTTTTGCCTCAGTTCTCTCGTATAGTTTCTGTAGCAAATTAACAAAACCTAAGGAAACTCAAATTTTGTTAAAATGTCAAACAACATACTCCAATTAACCAAGTTGAAAGTTTTTTCTGCATCAATCATGATGATTGCCTCTTTGATATAAATAATTGTTTGAAAATAATCGATTGCCTGGACTAAAAAAATTGTATTGTTAACAAGGAGCCTACCAGGCAAAAAGCCACATTGATCTTTGTTCACCAGCTTTTGCACCATTGGGGTAATTCTACTCCCCATTATCTTAGTAAATAGTTTATCATTGTTATTTAATAAACTAATAGGGTGATCTGACCCAGGATTATAGGATGCCTTGCCCTTTTTTTTAGAAAACTGACTATAACTGCTTCAGAAAATATCTGGCAACCTTCCAAGATAGCGTTAAATAAAGATACCAATAGATTAATTATCTGTGACAAAGATTTTATAGATTTCGATGGGTAATCCATCACTACTGCTTGCTTTGCTGCTAGGTGTATTTTTAATGGCCACCTGAACCTCAGTTTTGGAAATTGGCTTCAGAATCTGGGCTTTTTGGGAACAAGTTAGTATGGGCAACTCCATTGTATCGAGAAATTTATGGACCCCGTCAGCCGTGCGCCCACACAACGTTGACGAGAAACAAAATCACACTACGACTCCCCAGTCTCTAAAACAGTGATCCATGCGGTGAAAACTGCAGAGGCACGAATCCCTGAACCGCGTCCATGCCTTGCCAATGAACAAAAACCCAGCCGCAGGTATTTTTTTAATCAAAATGCTAGAGTAGACACTCGTCATAATTTCCAGCACGCTGTTCTGCGTTGCTGTTGTACACCTCCTCTGGAAGAGGGCTCAACAACAGAGCATGACGGAATCTCTACGTGTTCGCCAGACAGAGTTCAAAGTTGAGTGGAAAAAGAGACCTCTTGTGGCTTAGATGGTAGCTATCTTCCTAATAGATAGAAGTATTTTGATACCGCCCTTCAGGAATTTAGAATTCTGTCAAAACCTATGATGGAAAAGAGCCACAAAGAGTCGGAGACGGATGATAAAACACAAAATGGTGTTTGATGAAGAAGACCCTGAGGCCCAGAGGCTATTCCATGATACTGAAGAAATGGAAGATCAGTGGCAGGATCTCACCACCGACTCGCAGGAAGAGGGAGTCAACACATATCTGTTGAGGCCTTCACTTCTGGATGACAGTGCCATGTATGACATGATGGTCAAGAGAACACTAGACAAGTATGGGGTCCAGATAGGTGAGGAAAATACACAACCATATGTTCTTCTTGAGACCCTCCTCCCCTCACAAAGCAAGTGCCAATACCTACGAATCCTACCTTTTGGACCAGAAAAAAGAGATGAATTTTGGACCAGGGAAAAGAGGCGTTCAGGTAACTTTCAACCTGAAAACTGCTATTACCAAGAGCAGAAATGAAATAAAAACACTCTTTAAGGAACGCTGGCTACATATGAGGTAATACTACAGCGACCTAAGAAATCGATTTACGACACTTGTTAAATGGATGAGACAAAACAATGATATGTTTACCTACTGAGAAAAATGTAATCTGCAAAATCATGTTTCAGATACTGCATTGTACAAGCATGCAGAATGTTAGAACAATGCTTATATGGCAATGAAAAGCTATGTTACGAAACAACAAAACTTCATGCAAAAGCCTGAACGTGTTTATGGGAAAAGATGAAAAACAAACCGTAAACTAGAGAGTTTATAATGACAATATTTTAACGTGCATTAAAATGCATGTATCTCATTTAACTTAAATTGAACATGCGTATTAACATTAACCAAGTATAGAGAATACATTTAACAGAGAATTGACATTAATTCTTAGAGGATTTCCTGTAACAGACATAATGAATATATGCATTGAAAAGTAACCTGCTGAAATAAGCTCACATGGCAAAATACAACAAAAATACTGATATATCATTTAAAAGAAGACAAAAGTTTTAGTAGTGCTTAATTCTGACTTAAATTACATGAGAGTAAGGCATTTGATTAACTCAAAAAGCTAAAGCATTTAGAAATGTGTGATATTTAATAACATTAATATTGTTGTGATTCAGCTGTTTCCCATTTAGGCCTCAAAAGCTTTCTTTCCTTAGCCAAAGCTATATCTTGTGAAAGCTGTCACCCAAGCACTATGGGAACTTTCTGTAAAGTTTCCAATTGTGTTCTAGTCTTCAATGGACTGACTTCTCACTTGTAGCCCACTTGATTGAATTTGCAACAAATCTTATTACATCCCAGAGAAATAGGCTTGACGACTGGTGATTAGAATTACTGCCTACTTCCCAGGATGTTGCAAAACACTAACCAAATGGAGTATTTCCTGACCTTTTTTTGCATTCGCTGACTAGCATGCTGTTTGTTCCTCCATCGATCCACGCATGTTTGCTTTGTCGCAAGTTTTCTTTTTCCTTGCCCTTTTCCACTCGTTCTGGGTGGAGTCCGTTGGCATAAACGCCCGACGCTGGTGCTGGAAATTAGGGTTCGAGCCTCAAGGTCGTGTCCACATCCTGTGATTCTGGGCAACTCACCTGGGGCCAGATGTAGGTAGGCTTTTACCGGTCGGTAATGACCGAATTCGGCCGTTACCGACCGGTAAAAGCCTTTTGAGATGTAGGAGGCATTTTACCGATTCGGTAATTACCGAATCGGTATTTACCGATTCGGTAATTGACATTCATTCCTATGGGCCTTAAGGCCCATAGGAATGAATGGCAAATTACCGATTCGGTAAATACGGAATCTTACCGATTCGGTATTTTTTACCGAATTTTTTCCTACATACCATTTACAGATTCTGAAATACCGATTCGGTATTTAAGAATCGGTAAATGGAACTTACCTACATCTGGCCCTTAATCTCCCCGTGCCTGAATGTGTAATGTAAATACAGTGCTCGTGTAAAGCGCTCCAATACCTTCGAGTGTAGTTTGCGCTTTATATAAAAAAAAAAGAAACTGAACCCTAAGAAAACTGTGACCTTATCCTGTGCTATTGCCTGCTGGCAAACGTGCGCAGGTAAACAACCTTTTGGCTGAAAGGGGACCTGATTCCAGCTGTGGCAATCAGTGCTGCAAAACGGCCATGAACTGTTTTACCTGAGGACAGAATTCGAACGAACTACATTAATTTGGTTTGTAACAATTTATTATTTAACCGCTTTCTTGAGACACTATATAAATGTTTTTGCTAAATGATCTTTACCGATTCTGTCTCATTCGTTTGGTGATTTTCTTTGTCTCAAGGAATCTGTAATCATGGCTGGAAATAGTAATAAGTTATGTGGAACATTAATTTGTGTATAGCTCAATGCAAGATCAATTGGAGGACCTTAGAAATGGAAATTGTAGTAGCAATTAGAGTGTTCTAGTGATCTCGATCTGAGAAATAATATGATTAGGGCAACATGGGCCTGGTGATTTGAGTTTATGTTGATGAAGTAAGGGTTTTATTTTATCTCTTCCATTTGCAGAAAGGGCCACCTCCTGAAAAGGAGAGCAAAAGGATTCAGGTGGCAGGGCGAACATTTGAAAGAGGATCTGCAATGCAAAGGTGTATTGCCAGCTCCAATACCCTAGTAAATAGGTTGCCCACCAACACTGGGATGGAGGGAGAGTTGCTCAAACACCAGCCAGAGCAGTTCCAAAAAAAGAGTAAACTCACTTGTAGAAGAGGAAAAGACTAAATGCAACAGGTGCTAAAAATCTGCACTAGATGCAGCAGATAAAGCAAGCAGGCAGCTAGTGACAGAAATTAGTATGGGGTCCAGCTAGCGGAGGATAATACATAAACATGCTTCCAACTTGAAACCCTCCTTCCCTCACAAAGAAAGGGCCAATATCTACTAATGTGACCAAGTAATTTGGACCAGGGAAAAGAGGCGTTCAAGGAGCTGGCAACCTCAAACCTGCTATCGCCAAGAGTGGAAAAGTAATATAAACACTCTTCAAGACACAGCACATACAGATACTGATTTTTTTTTTCCTCCTAGCCCTAAAAGAGGAATATTGATATCATCTGTTAATCAACAAGAGTGTTTCCTGAAGAAGTTGCAAGTCTGAGGAGCATTGGAAATCTGAGTATAAGTCAACGACACTGAGAGTTATTTTTTCATTTTTTCTTTTTTGTATGTGTCTTTGTCCTGACGAAAGCTCCGTAGACCCGGCTGGGCTTGGAGAGCTGAAACATGTTGACATATTTTTTAAGACATGCGGTAATCCAGTAACATGATTACCATCATATCGCAATTCCTTTTACTGATAGTGCCTAGACCCCTTCTCTTTTCCAATAAATAAACTTTTGGGCTAGACACTGTTTTTTACCTCCTTTTTCATTATTTCTGGACACTTCTACCTGTACCGGAGGTAGCCTCGGGTGAGGCTGGCACCCAGCACGTTAATCGACTACCCTATGAATACGCCACGACTCCTGATGGGGCGGAAAAAAGATACACCGCAACGATAAAATCAGGATGCCTATGAGGGTTTTCGAATACAAACCAATGGTTTTGTAGATACTAGTGTCCATTCTATTTTTGATTATTGCGTACATGAACACTGTCAATGAGTTACAGTTCTCCTGGCTTGTGATCTGGTTGTAGTCAACGGTTCGTCCCCTATAAAGTTAACTAGGTGAGTCCAGCCTTAGGGTGGGGTCTTCATCGAACTAGGAAACAGCACGTAATTGAGCATCCTCCGTGTTTCTATCGTCTGGGCAATCATGTGGAAATATGACTCCCCAGAGGTCTCAGAAAGATAGTTGATGGACCAGTCTCCGTATTGGTTTGGGTTGCTTGCCTTCTTTTTTTAGTGCTTTCTTTCGGCACACAGAGGCGAAATGGTTTGCAATCCCTCAGTTGGTGCATGTCTTCCCTTGTGCTGGGCATGAATGGGGGATGTTCCTCATAATCACAGTACCCGCATTGACCTTTCAGGGTTGGCGTTGGGCGATATCTTAGTTTGTGGGTCTTGTCCTGCATCCTGACGGCATCAGCCCGTTCAGTCTTGATGGCGCCGCCCTTTTCTGTGTTGCACATGAGCGCCAGGTTCATTCTCTCTGCACGTACGGCTGAAAGATCATGGGACTGTGCCAGCACCAGTATGTCATTCTGTTTGGTTTTCTTAGGATGAGGCCTGGCAAGACTTTACTGCAGATCCCCAGAATCAGTTGTGCCCTGATTTCTTCTGCGGCTGTGTTCCCTACGAGGTGAGTGCTAGTGAGCTTCCTCAGTCTTGCATGAAGGGAGTCCACTGATTCTCCTTCCCTTTGCCTCGCTTGCCTCAAATTGAAAGGCTCGAAATCAGGATTCAGCTGAGTGTCAAAGTGCGTGCTCAATGCAGCCACTGCTGCTGCGTAGTCCTTGGGGGGTCCGGGGGTGGGAAGATGTTTGAAGAGCAGATATATTTCCTCTCCCACGTAGTGGCGAAGTAGTGAGCGTTTGACAGCACCATCCGTCTCCCTGGTAGCGATGAAATAATTCTCCAGGCGACTTGCCACCTCGGCGAGGTTGTAGAGGGGTCCGCCGACTAAATAGAGGCAGAACACCTGAGGGAGGTTATTGTGTTGTGGATCATACTGGTGGTTGCGCCCCTTCTCCCTGATCTCCCATGACGCCAGCTACTGAAGAGCTTGTATGTACCAGCGAGAATGCAGTGCCCTATGGAGTGGGTCTGATGTATTGACCAGTGGGACCGGGCCTAGTGGGGGTCCTGCGTGGTCAGTGTCTGTGAGCACAGCCTTGTGGCATGTGGGTACTCTCTGCTGAGCGGGGAAAATGCCTGGGCGCCTCCACTGCGCATCATGCGCAACTCACCAGTGTTGGTGTGGGCGTGTCCTGCTATGCCACTGTCCGTTACCGGTGGGTACAACCTGCTGATTATACAGCTGCCTGGTACTTCTGAGGACAGGAGAGAAGCCTCCTGCCTCGTGGTGCCGCTCGTGATGGTCAACTGGCTGCACAGGCGGTCCTCTGTGTGGCCTGTACACTGTAGGGGTGTGTTGCAACTACCCCCTGTTGGATGTCCTAGAGCATGGGCCGTTCCGGTCCTCGTCACCAGTGTGAAGTGTGAAGCGCTGGGGCTCGTGAGTCTTTGCGCGCTGTGCCGAGGCCCAGCAGCAATAAACAGATGCTCACACTTCGACTTGTGTTAGCGGCGGACTGCATAATCCGGTCCTGCCCTCCTGTATTAAACTACGCACTACACCTTCCGGCGCGAGTGCTGGGGCCAAAATTTCCTGCGCGAGCACCAGCCCTCGTGGTGTGCTGACTCATCACAATTAGTAAAAATGACAAAATAACCAAGTAATATTATCAGAAAATGTGCCGCATTATACTGCTTAATTTGTCTTTTCTTGATGCATAATTTAGTCCACCATGCAGCACATGTTCCTGCTGCACAATTGCTGATCGTAGGTCACCTTGTGCAGCAAGGCCAGCAATGACAATCCCAAAGTAGACGCCTGGCATTACTGAATCATCAGAGCGTGGCACACAAAAAACATGTTTCAGAACATTTGCTCAATGCCAAGCAAGCTAAAATGTTGGCAGCTGCTCCGATGCCCTTTTCTTTCTTTAGAAAAACTGATGGCTTACTCAGTTCCCTCTTGGCAGATTTTAAGTCGCTGCTATTTTGCTCGAAAGGCCATGTCAGCTTGTACCAGCAAATAATTTGTGCCGGAGGGAGGGCGTTGAACTGTTCAGAGGTGAAGAAAGTCCTTGCTTTCAGGTGGTTCTGTCCTCTGCTTCTTAAACATCATAACAGAGGCGAGGGAGAGGATGTAGATCGACCTCGGATCTGGGGAACCAGGTTCGAACCTCGGCAATGACCCTCAACATCCTGTGATTCTGGGCAAATCACTTTGGGCCATATGTAGGTAAACTACATTTACCGATTCTAAAATACCGAATTTTACCGATTCGGTACTTTAGAATCGGTAAATGCTATGTAGGTAAAAATTCGGTAAGTATTACCGAATCGGTACGATTCGGTATTTACCGAATCGGTATTTACCAATTCGGTAATTCCCATTCATTCCTATGGGTCTGGAGGCCCATAGGAATGAATGGGAATTACCGAATCAGTAAATACCGATTCGGTAAAAGGGGGAACATATTGAAGGGTGGCAGGGTGTCACTTTGACACCCTGTTGCACCCCTAAATAGTGCATGGGTGCACATGTGCCACACATACATGCCCTAAGGGCATGTATGTCTGCCACATTGGACTGTTATGAATTGCAAAAATTTGCTTCTTTTAGGGTTTTGATATTTACCACCAACTTGTAGTTGGTGGTAAATAACGAATCCTGAAATGGGAAAAACACTCATTTGAGTGCTCCCCTCAATAAGCATTCAGTAATTTACCGAATCCTTCAATCTGGCCTCCTCCATCTGAAAAGTCTGATACTGGTCGGTAACTGCAGAAATTCGGTAATTTTGGCCGTTACCGACCAGTATTAGGCTACCTACATATGGCCCTTTGTCTCTTTATTTCTACCTACTGTGGGCTTATTCATCCATGCTTTCTCAGCTTATCACTGTTTTCCCATCTATTTCTGTCTCTTCATCTTCCTTTCTCCCCTTCTCTCATTTGCTGTTTGGGACTGGGAAAAAATAATTCCCAGTCCCAAAACATGAGTGCTGATGCCCACCACCTGCAACCACAGACGACTTGCTTTGTAGGGCTTTGAGTTGGTTCATTTATGTTCTCATGAAAAACGCGGAAGCATGGTTAAAGTGTTGCAGAGAATTGTGCTAAAGCACGGGGTGACATGTTTTTGGACATTCTACCACTTTTGAGACAATTGCCCATTGCCACGTGTCTGGTGTTTCATTTATTTCTGTGTGTGCGGTTTACAGATTAGAAAGTGCAGTGTTCAGGGGGTCATGTAAAATGTGGCGTAAGTGCATTTAAGATTCAGTGTTCAGTTGTCTTTTTTAGGTCGAGCCTAGAGCAGCGCATGCACTGCTCTAGTTAAATGACCTCTTAGAATCGCTCTGGACTTTTCACATGCTCCTGCGTGTGAAAAGGCCTGCCGCTTGCGGTTACGAGCAGCAGCGCGCTGTGTGACATTTGTTTTGTGTCAGAATTCACATGCGCGCGCAACTGCTTTCACTTCAAGGTCGCTTTAGCTTTTCTACAATTCGCATTCGGTTGTAAGTTTCAGTGAATCCAATGCTTACCAGCCATATCTTGTGTCAGTTTTTAGCTCTTGCTTCCTAGTACTACATGCAGATCTAAGGGGATATATATATATATAAAATTATGAGACTCGTATACTCTCTTTTTTTGCTTTTTTCCACCAACGCTTCTGGGAATTGTGGTGAGTATTTAAAAGCTTTTATTGACGAGATGGACTTTTTGTATTCAAATTGACGCGAAAAAGGGACTCCACTTCTGTGAGCAATACCGTTTTGTTGAAACGCGCGAGTGGTTTAAGGTTCTGTTGGAATAAAACTGCCACAACTAAGTTCAGCGACTTTTTTTTGTTTTGGAAGAAATATTGGGGAATTGCTGTCCTCTTCCCATTTCTGCACTAGATGTTAGACGCGCCCCTATCTAACCATCTATCAATCTACCTATCACTATATAGATGTATAAGTGTGTGTACTTAAACCTCGACCTAAAACTGACCCCTTAATATCACTTTCCTTAACCCTTAAACCTCATTTTCTAGATGACATAAATATTGAAAGAAAAAGCTCTTAAAAAGGACTTGGTGTACCTAATGGCGATGTAAGACTTGTGTTGTAATCACCATCATGTAAAACGCCAGGGTGTAAAAGTTACATACCCCGTTGGGCCAGTGTCAGTTTACCCCGGGTGTTGCCATTTCTTGCTTTCCCCGTGAGCTGCCACTTCTCATTTTCACATTGTGAGGCTAGTACTTGAATAGGCTTTCTCTGTGCCCTGTCATCGATAGCTTTTGCCGTGTGGTTCCGGCCCTGTGTGTGGTGATGTTTATTGCCGTCCCGTGAAGTGCCAGTTCCCACCTTGAAATGTGGTGCCAGTCGTAACTATATCGCCACGTGGTGCACATGGCTGCTGTCTCTGTGTGCAGTGGTCCTGTCCCTGTGTGCTGCCAGTGGTTCTGTCCCCGTGTGCTGCCAGTGGTTCTGTCCCCATGTGGTGCCAGTGGTTCTCTCCCTGTTTGGTTCCAGTTCTTGCCTTCTTGTGTTATGCCAGTGGTTGCTGTCCCCCCGTGGTGCCAGAGATAACTTTATTGTGTGATGCCAGTGGTAGCTGCCCACATGCACTCTACTCAATGCAACATAAATACATTCCACATAATACCACTCAGTGCCACATAATTATATGCCACATAATTACACTGCACACAAAGCAACATGTATGCCACATAATACCAATCAGTGCCACATAATTAAATGCCACATAATTACACCACACTCAATGCAACATGCACTCAACATAATACCAATCAGTGCCACATAATTACAAGCCACATAATTACACTCTACTAAATGCAACAGAAATACCTTCCACATAGTACCACTATGTGCTACATAATTACACGCCACTTAATTACACCCTACTCAATGCAACATAAATACACTCCACATAATACCACTAAGTGCCACATAATTATATGCCACATAATTAGACTGCACTCAATGCAACATGCACTCCACATCATACCACTGAGTGCCACATAATTACACGCCATATATTACGCGCTATTGAATGCAACATACAATCCACATAATACGACTCAGTGCCACATAATTATACGGCACATAATTGCACTCTATTCAATGCAACATAAATACACTCCACATAATACCACTCAGTACCACATAATCACGTCACAATTACACTATATTCAATGCAACATAAACACACTCCACATAATACTACTCAGTGCCACATAGGTACACACCACATAATTACACTCTACTCAATGCAATATAAATACACTCCACATAATGACACTCAGTACCACATAATTACACGTCACATAATTACACTCTATTCAATGCAACATAAAAACACTCCACACTGTCCCACATAATTACACACCACGTAATTACACTCTATTCAATGGAACAGAAATACACTCCACATAATACCACTCAGTGTGACATAGTTACACGCCACATAATTACACTCTACTCAATGCAACATAAATACAACCACATACCACTCAGTACCACATAATTACAAGCCACATCATTACACTCTACTCAATGCAACATAAAAACACTCAGAATAATTCCACGCAGTGCCACATAATTACACGCCACATAATCACACTCTACTCAATGCAACATAAATACACTCCCTATAATACCACTCAGTGCCATATAATTACATGCCACATATTTATACTGTACTCAATGCAACATAAATACACTCAACATAATACCAATCAATACTACATAATTACACGTCACATAATTACATTCTATTCGATGCAACATAAATAAAGTCCACATAAAACCCCTGTGCCACATAATTACACGCCACATCATTACACTCTACTCAATGTAACATAAACACACTCAACAAAAGTCCACTCAGTACAACATAGTTTAATATAGTGCGTATAATCTTGTGTAATTTTGCTGTATTGTTGCATAATTATGCTACAGCAAAATAAACAAGTTCTACCCAACCTAGTGAGGAGCAGTACAGGACCCTGAAAGTGAAAACAAAAATTATATATATGCATATTCACTAGAAAAACCAAAGGTTATATATAGGGACATTCTAGTTAGGTGAATATCTTATCCACACAATACCATAGAAATGTACGAATTCATTTTTATAGTTATACTTAAGATAGGAAACTATAACTCCTGGCCTAAAGCAACTTAAGGGCACAAGTTATAGTTTCTTCAGAAAAGTACAAGTATAACTATAACTGCTGAATTGCCATGGTTTTGTGTGGGTACAACCTCAAGCTAACAATAACGCCTCTGTAACCTTTGTATTATTCAGCAAATTTCTATTATTTTTTTAGATTCAATTAATATACAATTACCATACGTTAATACTTCCACTGTAGTGGGTTGGCCACAGGGCTTGACCTGTGGCCAGGCCCAGCGGCTAACTCTTCTGTGTATTTAGCCAACCCCACATCCTGCACGAACCTTGGATGTGCCCCGAAGGGATTTGGTGTATCAGTGGGTGTATTTTTTATTCCCCTCGTGTTTTGAATATGTGGATCCATAGGAGATTTAAACTGGGGGCCACACTGAGCATCACAGTGGATCGGCAGCTCGGCCCCCCAAAACATTGGGCAATTTTTTGCCCTAATGGGGTCCAACAGAGACCGGTTCAAGTGTCTGATGGGATCTGGATAACTCTATCCTGACCCTTTATAGTATTTTTCACTTTCTCCCCCCACGCCCAAAGCTGCTGGGTAAAAAAGCATTTTGGTCCCCTTTTTCTCAGCTCCCATTTGACAATCATTTTGAAATTTCCCACAGTCTGTGGGATAAGCCGATCCTAACTAAAATACTTACTGACGAACGCCGGTAGGTAGTTATAGTTGAGACCTAGCTTCCATAGGAAAAACATTTTTTTTTTTACCTGGCACGATATTGGCGACGACGCTGCAATCGCCAGCGCAACCCACGTGCACTGTTTTGGGGACGTTGCAACAATCATGGTGACACCCCGAATATTGGTGGAAATATAATAAAATATATAATTGAATCATTAATACACATTGCATTATATCCAGATTCTGATAAATGTTTTTATAGAATTATTTTTATAGTGATTTATCTAGTGTGATGGTTAGAAAGAATTATATAGATATATTAGAACATTAGCATGTTGGGAGCTCCATTAAAAACAATGGAGTGCTCTGGGCTTATAATGGCTGGTATAAGCCTGGAGCTCCAACATTCCAATATTTCTTTGTTCACAGCTCTGGCTGTGAACAAAGGCTTCAAGAAGCCAGAGGGGATTCCAATCCCCACACGCTCCCATAAGGCTTTGTTTTTATTTGTTAGAACATTCTGCCCTCTAGTGGCAGAATGTTCTAATAGCCTTATAGCCCTTCATAGCTGGGCTATACCGGCTATTAAAGTCCCTCTCCCTTGTTGAAGGCCCGAGCCGAATGGAGTGGGCCTTTATTAGAAGGTATAGCCCTCTACGGCGGGCTATAAGGCTATAATATTTGAATCTTGTGGTGCCTATTAAAATCCTGCTTTCTGCTTTCACGAGGTATCTGCGGAGATTGCGAGTCTGTCATCAAAATCACTGGCCTCACCACAAAAGCAGGAAATAGGTTTTAGCGATGGTTGATCTAGAAATACACTAGACAAAAATGCATAGTAATAAACCCCTAGTGTGTAAAATGCTGTAATATGTGTGCATACATGTCTTTTTTACTTTATGATAAAAGGCGCTATCGTTATGGTTAACAGCGTCGTCGCAACTCCCCGAATAACGGTGAAAATGGAATATAGGTCTTAAAGATGGATTTTAAAGAAACTTAGTAGAAAAACATGAGTTTACACATGCTTTTAAAGAAGCATGTATATAGTAATATGTGTAGCACAATGTTTACGATGGATTGTTTTAGTTAATATTTTTGGATGCTCAACCTATGCCCACCTGACTAAAATACCCAACATCAAAAAAACACGTTTTGGTGGTCGACAGTTCTCATTTCAGGCGTCCAAGATGTGGAATACTCTTCCACCTGACCTTCGGGCCCAACCTAACCTCCTATCATTCCGCAAATCCCTAAAGACATGGCTGTTCCCCTGATCTCTTCTTTTCCCGCCGGCCCCCTCCTCTGGAGTTGATAGTGGATTTCAATTAGCGCTGGGACGCTCTCGGGCAGCCATGCGCTCTATAAATCTCCAAAATAAAAAAAAAATAAAAAAAACATGTGCTGGTGGCCATTGAATGTCTGCTTTTGTTTTGCGATTTTGGCACAAATTTTTAAAAATCCTAAGAAAAATAATATTTAACAAGAAAATGAACAGAATTGTGGACTATTGGTTGGCCCTAAGTGTATTTTTCAGTATGTCAAAAAGATTTGCTGATCACAGATTCTCCACAGAAAATGAAACAATGTTGTACCGACTTCAAATTTTTTTTTTAACCCAGTTATTAATGTACTTTCTGATAAACACATAGCAAACCATAAAATGTGTGGTATATGGTACAAGCTGTATGTATGGTCACACTCCCGCGCTTCATATACACATTGGGCATGCTTTCCCTAGAGGTACCTCTGGTCACACTGTGTTTAATCGACTCCAGGATAAAATCCTTCCTGTGGGGCCCCGTCTGGGTGCGCTGAAACTGAAGCCCTCGCACTGCAGCTCTCTCAAATGGCATACATGCTGCCAGGTACCCCTGATGTACCGCAATGGGTGCAAATAGAGGGGCACCTGCTAATTACCGGGTTAGGCCTCTCCGCTCTATATGGACAGGGGGCAAGCTGCCAAGACCCCTCATACCCGGCACTTTTGGCCACGCACAAGGCCTGGCGATGGGCGCATCGGCTGTTGGGCTCACCCCATGATTCCACGAGAAAGCCCCACTATGAGGGAATGCAGGAATATGCATCAATGGGCAGCCGCTGTCCTGGCCCCCATGGGAGACAGTGGGTATCCACACTCTGAACCAGCTCCTCCATGAAGGAAACCTTAAGACATTTGTGCAACTCCAAGAGGAATTTGGCCTTGGCATGTCGCTGTCCTGGAAACACATGCAGCTCCGACACAGTCTACAGAAATATCTGGGGCCACGCCATTGGTCGATACCAGCCTCACCAGTGCTATCGTACCTCCACACGAGGGGGACACAAAAAGGAGTTACATCTGACCATTACGGAGAACCCACCTCCCATCTTTTCTCACAACCTGTAACATAAGCCCTTCGTACCGATGGCAAGCCTGGCTCTCATTCTCGTATGAGGAGGAAGATTGGGCAGAGCTCTTGGACGACCTGGACAGGGGAGCCCGGGTGGCAATGCTGAAATTTTGTCTGTTTAAACCCTACATGAGTGGCACTGGTCACCGAAGAAACTACAATGCTCTGCATGCAAACTGTTGGAGATGCGCGAACACGTATTGCGTTGCGATACGGCCCATATCATATGCGAATGTCCATCAGTGCAGCCCTTTTGGGCCTACTTGGGGAAGATCCTGAGCACCACTATGCCCCTGCGCCTGTCGCTTACTTCCGCTGCTATCCTTTTACATGACCTGCGGCGCTCCCCAGAGTTGTTGAAGCCTTAACGTCAACTCTACCACACAGCACTTGCCCCAGCTAAGTTATGTATCCTGCACCAAAGTAGATTGCCGACCCCACCGTCCCAGGAGGCCTGGTTATGGCCATGATCCACACGGTCTCCCACAAACGAGTCATCTACAGCTTCAGGACCAATCTGACCTCTTCCTCCAAGTGTGGGTGCCTTTCCTACGCACAGAGAGCGGCAGCAAGGGATTCCCCATGACAGAAAGCCTGCCTCAGATATCAGCATGGCAACATCAAGGTGACGCAGCACCTTACTCCACTCTACTTTACTCTACGCCCCTCACCTACATTCCCCCGTACCCCACACTGGGAGGTGTTTCCTTACATCACCTGCCACACCCCCTATGGATTCGTACACTCTGGGGATGGTCCCCCGCTGCACCTGGGAACCGGCACAGCCCCAACGAGACCAGCCCTGGCACGGCCCCCTATACTATGCTATCGCCAACACTTCAATCCTCCCCCTCTCACCCACACTTGGACATGGCACGATTAACACCTGATATGCTGAAATAGGCACTTCGAGCCCCCTCTCTCTCTATCTCTTCCCCCGCCCTAGCACCTTCTTTTTGAATACTTTCTTCAGTGTCCAAGAGGCATGCATCACACACAATTTTTTGCTGTAATATCAAATGTGGCCTTTGTACCTGTGTGGCTGATAGTGATGTTCCCACAATGTTACCTTTTAAATTGCTGATAAAGAATTACAACTCAAAAATAAAATGTGGGGTATATATTATAAATATAATATACAACAACTTATAATATTAAGAAAATACAAATATCTTAGAGGCTCACTTCAAAATAAAATAAGATGTTACAATTAAGATATAAGTAAAGGTTACAGGGACGTTATAGTTAGGAATTAGCATTTAAAAAACCTTAGAAATTCACTTGAAAAAAGGTCACAGGGGCGTGTTTGTATGTTACATGCGTGTGAATGAAAGTGAGTGCGAGTGAGTGGCTGGGAAAGTGAATGAGAATAAGTGAGAGTGAGTGACAATATTTGAAACTGAGTGAGAATGAGAGAGTGAGAGTAAGATTGTGAGAGTATGTGAGTGACAGTGGCAATGAGATTGAGTGTACACGAGAATGTGAGAGAGTGAATTTAAATGAGTGTAAGTGAGTAAAAGTGAAATGTGTGTGTATGTGTGCGTGTGCATGTGTGTGTCTGTGGGTGTGTGTGTTTGTGTGTGTGAGTGTGTTACGATTGTGAGTCTCCGGCTGGCCTTTGCATATTAAGGTCATTCCCCACTTATGGAGGCATCCACAGGAAAATGGTGGCATACTTGAAATAATCTGTCGAGTAACAGGCACCCATAGAAAAATACATTCAGTGGCAGATGAGAGGTAATTCTTGACATATGGACACATATGTGAAAATGCTAGTGCTTACATACTGAAGGTACTTTTTGACATATGGGGTACCCATAGAAAAATGCTAACACACTACAGCAGTGCTTCCCAAGCATTTTAGAACCACTGCCTAATTTTTAGAACAATTACATTTTGTGACCCACCAAGCTTTATTGGACATGAGGTGGGCGATTTTTAATGTAACTAAAGCATCGTATGGTAGCACACTGTCATTTACAGCAGCACATTTTTCATTGAAATGGCCACTAGTAAGTAAGTAAAATTTTTATTGTGTATGGTTAATTAAAACCTTTACAATTTTGTTACAAAAAAGGAAAAGAAAAATGTTCAAACTAGCATTAGTTAAAATACATCCACATTCGGTGATGTCCTTTTTCTTTAAAAAGACTACTTTACATTGTCAATGTTCTGAAACTTTTGGTGCGCTTCAGGCCTTTGGTATTATGCCGTTAGTCGCCATTTTTTCAGTTTTCAAAATTAGGAGGCTCGCCTTCTGAAGGAATATGGTGGCTCTGCAAGCTGTCTGCAGCTGTTGACTATTCAATGCTAACATGACAGCAGGCCGACATGTTCTGATTTGAAGTGAGCGAAATATGTGTAATAGATAATATCGTCTCAGGTTGGACAGGGATGGGCAAATACACAATATATGGATCAAAGTTTCTTCTGTTTGGCCGCAGAGTCTGCAAAGGGATGACGGCCATGTTTGCTTTCATGTGGGGATCTGATCTTTTGAAATGTAAGTTCCCAGCCGTATTCGTAGAAGCATTTGTTGGACGGATGGTGTTATGTGGTTGACTAGGTATGGTTGTGGGGCACATCTCTCGTATGCGGCCAGTACCATCCAGCCGTGTTTTTTCTTTGCTAGTGCGGCTTTATCTGCTATCCAGAAATTGTGTTTTGCCGCGCCATTGGCTGCTTTTTTGAAGGCCGCGATGGTGTAGTTGGTGTTCCATGTCTCTTGCATGTTGAGCTTTGCCACTGCTTCTTCGAGTACAGTTTTCCATGCATTTTTTAATTTTGATTGCTTATTTGTTTCGATCCAACAGAGACTCATCAACGTGTCCTCTTGTGCTGCTCTTAGTTTTCAGCACATTTTTAATATGGCCGCTTGTCTAACTGGGTGCTGATTTAATAGCCTGAATTCCAGTCGTACTTGCGCTTGTGAAACAAAGTTCGGAATCTGAAAGATGTATTTAAGCAGCTCTGACTGTAGTAAATTCAGGAAATGTGCATCTTTGCCTCTGAATAAATCGGAACCGTACGTTAGGGATGGGAGAAACTTTGCCGCAATTACCTTCAGCAGGTGTGTATTAGATGGGCATTTCAATTGTGTTTTTTAATAAGTTTAGAGCAAACCGTAATTTGTTGGACTGAGCTTTTCTGTGTACTAAGTGATATTTTAGTGACCACCTTGAGTCGACCACTTCTCCCAAGTACTTGTAGGAGGGGATTTGCTCTATAAAGTTGCCAGCGATATGACACTTAAATGGTTGCAGTCCTACCCTTGATGCAAAACAGACGATCTTCGTTTTTTTGTAATTAAATAGTAACCCGTGCACACTGATGTATTCGTGTAACCTTGTGATGGAACGTTGCAGACCCAGAGTGGTCTGGCTACAAAGTACGATGTCGTCTGCATACTGCATGCTCCTTATTTTACGATTGGCTAACTTTGGGGGGTCGCTTTGTATCTCCGAGATGCATTTGTCGAGGTCCGCCGTGAAGATGTTGAAAAGGGTCAGGGCCAATACGCATCCCTGCTTGAGGCCGATTTGAGTGGGGATTTTCGCTGTTGTTCTGTCACCATTACCTAGTTTTATCATGACCCAAGTGGAAGTGTATAGATTGATGATGGCCCTCAACAATTTCGATGGTATGCCCCAGTTAGCCATCTTCTGCCATAGGATCTCCCTTGGGGCTGTGTCGAACGCCGCTTTTAGATCAACAAAGCAGGTGTACAATTTTGTCGACTTTTCCTTGGCTCTGTCGACAAGAAGATTAAGGGCGAGCAAATTACATGATGTGTTGGTTCCAGGCCTAAACCCTGTCTGGGTGATAGGAAGGATCTTACTCGAGGTCACCCAGTCTTCCAGTGCTCTCTGGAGGTTTGCTGCGTATATTTTGGCCTCTACATCGATGAGAGCGATCATCCTATTGTTCGCTGGGTCTAATCGAACACCTGCCTTGAAAATTGGATGCAAAATGCTCCCTCTCCATGATGGAGGAATGCTCCCTGTTTGAAAAGCGTTGTTAAATAAGGGGGTGAGGTATTCAGCCCAGAAAGGTTGATCGTGCTTGAAGAGCCCATTTGGTAAACCGTTTGGGCCTGGCGCGCCTTTGGTCTTCAATTTCTTTAGGATCATCTGTACTTGAGGCGGCGTGATCCAGTCATCGCCAAAGTTTTGGTCTGCTTCTGCGTTTTCGCTTTGTTGGTAAAAGGGAGAATCTAAAATACCAACTTGGGATTTGTTCCTTTGGCATTGCTCTAAGTGCTGGGCCCAGTCTTCTTGTAGTATGTTTGCGTTCAGGGCATGAGCCGCACCGTTTGCTACTTTATTGATTTCTGCCCAAAATTTCCTGTTGTTATTGGATTTGCTGGATTCTAATAGCTGTTGCCAAATTTCTGTAAGGTGTTTAGATTTTTCCAACCAAATATCTTTTTTATATTTTTTCCTTAGGATGTGGATTATTCGCCTGGAGTCTTCGCCCTTTAACATGTCTCTGGCTTGTAACTTTCTGATTTCCCGGTTTAAAGTCCTTTTTTTGGACCCTATTGAACCCAAGGGGGCCGGGTGTTCTTTGCTTGATTTACTCTCATTGGTGTGAGATTGATGACCAAATCTGCCGGTTAGGCTTGAGGTCATCTTTTCCCAGTTGGCCTGATATGCTGATTGATTTTTCTCAGTGAGTACTTCCTGCAGCATTTTCACATGTAACATGATTTCTTCAGCATTTTTTCCATTCCATATTAATCGCTTGAGATTGAAGGGACTCAAGATTTCAATCAAGTCTTTGCATGCTGGGGCCCTTGAGTGGTGATAACTAAGCTCTATTGATTGTAGGCTGTGGTCGCTCTCCAATTTGTGGATTATTCTGTAGGTAACGATAGTATGAAAAACCTCCAGGTTCACTACGGTATAGTCTAGAACTGCTTGAGCCTATTTGGCGACTCTAGTCGGAGCTGCTGGCTGGTCTTGCAGAAAGCGGCCATTCAGGGTGATCATTCCGAGTTCGGCGAACATTTGAGCACACTGCTGGCCATGCTTGTCCTTTTTCCGGTGGTTTGTTAGCATTGGAGGGATGGTTTTACCGTTCAGCTTGTTGTGTTGGATATCTTGAGTGAGATCACTTTCTAATAGGAACATGTTCAGGTCGCCTGACACGACTAGTCCCGCCTCGGGATACGTGGTTTGCATAGATTTTGCGAGTGCTTTCAGGGTCAGGATTTTCTCTGGTTTCATCTTGGCTTCCGGGTGTAAGTAAACGTTACAAATAACCAGTGACTGAAACTCTGGGGCCCCCTTCGATCCTAAGCTAAGGTCAGGCGGTAGCGTAACGTAGGACCAAGGGATGCTTGTGGTTAGTTAGATCGATAGTCCTCCAGCCGCCCTGCCTAATGTGCCTCGTTTGATGGCGATTTGTTGGATTTCTTTGAAGCCATTTAAATGGACAGGTGTTGTTGACCAGGTCTCTTGGAACAAAATGATGTCGAATTGTTTTAAGAATGCTAGCAATTCTGCATCATTTGTTTTGCCCCCCAGTCCGTTAATGTTCCATGAGCATATTCTCAGATGCGGTTTTCATGCTTCGTTCATCAAGTTGTCCACGGGGTTTGGTGTTGATGGAAAAACTTTCCGGATTGTGCTGGATCCTCCTGATGAGCCTTGATGAATAATGCGCAGGTTGGTCCAGCCTCCCTTAATACTATCCGTGCTGCCAACTGCCCCTCGAAGTGTCCCACTGTCGGGCTGTGATCTTGCCTCAGCCAACATTAGTAACGGGCCCGGGTATCTTTCAATTTCTAATGGTCTTATTTCGATTCCCCATTTTGCAAACTCTTCCCTATATTGCCAAAATTCTTTTGCTTTCATGGGATCCTTCCATGTTGCCACTGTCATTTCTCTCCCGTTTGTGTTAGGTATTAGTCTAAATTTGATGCTTTCTATATGATTTGTGTTGAGATGTCTCAAGGTTTGTATCGAATTCGTGAGTTTTAAGATAGCGCTCCGATTGAGGATATCATGCTTCCCCCTGGAACTGTAATGCGGGATAATTTTGTGAGTTAATGCTCCTACTGGGTAGAAAGAATCTCCTACTCTTTCTTCTATTTGGTCCACGTACCTACTTTGAATGTTTTTTTTTAAATGATTTACTTGGTGACCTTGGTTTAGGGCAGTGGGCTGAGCTACTGGCTCCATTTCAAAAAATAGTTGGTGGGGTCTTGGGCGTTCTGGGCTTTGTGTGGGCCCTCTTTGCTCCGGGTCGGTGGGCAAAGGTTTTTCTGTTTTACCCTTTTCCTTTTTTGGAAAGTAATGCAATATGCTTTTTTGATCTACTTGGGTCTTCAGCGTGGATGCACAGGCCACAAGCTGCATTTTTATGTTATCGTTTGTTGGGTTGTGAACTCTTTGACTACTGAGATGTTCTATTGAGGTCACTGCCTGGCACTGGGTTGGTGTTGGGGGGTCCTGCCAAATTTCACCTTGCTCTTCCTGGTCCTTTTTACTTGGCTCTTTGCCCTTCGGTTCTTTCGATGTTGTTACTGAGGGCGAGTTTGTGGTTTGAGTGCTGGCCGTCGGGGGCTCTTTGTCCTTATGCCTGTTAGGCAGTGCTGTAACTTTTTTACCTTGGTTCTTGTTTTGTCTGGATTTCCTCAGTCTCTTACATTTACGTTTTGTTAATGGATAATTTTGATTTTCTTGCCCTTTGGTTGGTAACCCAGGATCTTCACTCCCTTGGTTAACGAGTTCGTCTATACCTTTGTTCTGAAATGGCATGATTTTGGTGGTTGCGGAATGGACGATTGCTGGATAATTTGTTGGACTGCCTTCAGTTGGGTCCACAATTGTGTATTCACTAGTTGTTGCGTCACAGCTGGTTGAACTTGTCGAGTGATCAAGAACATATGCTGTACCTTGGGTTTCAAACGTCTTATGGTGCTCGTTTGTTTTGTTTTTTACTTCTAACAAGATGTCTGTTAGGATAGTCGGTAGGACTAAGTTGGTTCATCGCTTCTGAACATTGGCATTCGTGGTACGTTGTGTACGGGCCACTAAATTTGCACAGACATAAAACTATTTGCACAAAACGATAATTTATGGAAATTAGATTTCAGTTAATATTTATCATTTTTGCATCACGAGTAAGTGTCTTGTTTTGTTTTGATCCTATTAAAATCTTTGCGTCTATCACACAGTTCAGAATTACACCAAAAATGGGCTTCACTTTCGCTTCCCTAACTGTTGAATGTGTACAGTTCAATTAAAAGTATTCATATTTTGTTGTGTGTTACAAAAAAATGATATCCTACATACAGTCTTTCCATTCACACTCCTGTACCCCAGCATGACTGTCACATAATTCACTTTACTTTTCTTTCTATGACTGCAGAGTGAGAAGAGTTTGCAAACACCAATCCCCACACAGCCGTGTATTAGAAGACATAGCCTGACATTTGACCTCTTGTCTTTGAAGTGCTGAAAATGTGACAAGATAAATGCAGAGTTTAAAGGCATCTTTATTTATTACTTGAACATTCATGGCCCACCAAAGATTGGCTCAGGACCCACCTGTGGATCGCTCGAGACCCACAGTTTGGGAAATGCTGCACTAGAGGTAATTCATGTTATTCTGGGCACGCATTTCAAAATTCTGGCATATTGGAGGTGATCCTTGAAATAGGGGGCAGCCATGGGAAAATGCTTGGACTGGCATATTGTCAGTAATGTATGGCAAAAGGGGCATCCATGACAAAATACAGGTACTGGCATATCAGAGCTAATTCGTTGCATACAGGACACTCATGACAAAATACTGACACTGACATACTAGAAGTACATTTTGGCATATGCCACATGTCTGGCAAAGTGCGCAGAATGTAGACACTGGCATAGTGGTTGTAATTATTGGCATTGCTGAGGGCAACCATGGCAAAGGGTGCCACCAAAACGTCCATGACAAAAAACTGGCCCTGACATACCAGAGGTAAAATTTGACATATGGATCACCTATGGTATTTGAATGGCATCAAGGACAACATTCTGGTACTCACAAATTGTATGCAATTCTTGGCATAAGCATCTTTGAATTCATATGGAGGACATCTATGACACTATGCTGGCCCCGTCACAGAGGAGGCAATTATTGGACATTCACTTGTATATTGTTAAAAAAAATTTGGTCAAGTCCTGGGTAGTATCAGGCTTCATTGCCATGGTCCCTAAGAAACTTTTTTCAAATGAGCATGTGACAATTGTGCTTCAAAATACACAATTTGACACCATTTGCTTGCAAACGTTTCTTGGTGAAAGAACCCACTCACTTCAAGGTTGTATGATACAACCATACATGCTTAAACCATGCATGCCTTAACAACGTAGTCTGAACTATGACCGAAACTTTACCATGCATGATGTTACCATGCATGCCTTTACAACGAATTTCGTTGAAAGGGCATGTTTGCTGGAGGGATATGCATAGTAAATTTCATGACCTAGCCCGCCTGCCCTCTGCCCTAACACCAGATACCCCCAGCCCTGTAATACACCCCACATCATCCTTAAAACTGTCCTGACCCTAAGCCCTAACACTCAGTGCCTGTCCCAAAAATCTACAACAACCCCCCCCGCCCTCAGCCCTAAAACCGACCCCATCCGGCCCTTAAAAAGACCCATTCCCCTCCCCCGCTCTGAGGCCTAAAACTCTGCCCCCTGTCAAAAACGCTCCAACCCCAGCCTCCCCACCCTGAGCCCTAAAAATTATCTACACCCTGCCCTTAAAAATACCCCTTTCCTTTCCCCTTGCTCTGATGCCTAAAACCCTTCCCCGGCTGAAAATTATCCCAACCCCAGCACCCCCCACAGTGAGCCCTAAACTGACCCCCACCCTGCCCTTGAAACTGCCTCTTTCCCTTCCCCCCTGGCCCTGAGGCCTACAACCCTGCCCCGGTCCTAAAACGACACTGACCCCCCTCCCTGAGCCCTAAAACCCTATCCCCCTAAATAATTACACTGCCCCCTGCCCTGAGCCATAAAACTTCCCCCCACTCCTAAAAACCACCCCCCAAAAC
The DNA here is from genome assembly GCF_964261635.1 of Lissotriton helveticus. Lineage (NCBI taxonomy): Eukaryota > Metazoa > Chordata > Amphibia > Caudata > Salamandridae > Lissotriton > Lissotriton helveticus. The sequence continues at coordinate 1,013,867,148 of NC_136070.1, read as the reverse complement.
CAGGCCCTGCCCCGCTTACCTGGTCGTATCCAGAGCTTCCTGTTCCTCTCTCCACCTATCCGGACATCTGGACCGATGTCTACCTTAACCACGTACATGTGTGGCTAAGGCAGATGTGTGGTTCAAGCAAGCGTTGTTTCGCTTTCAGGGAAATGTCACGCGTGGCTTAACCCTCATTGTAAAGGCTGTTTCTCGCCACAAACCCTGCCTAGAAGAAATTGGGCTTTCTCAATTTGCTAACTGGAATTCAGGGCAAGTATTACACTCCACCACTTTGTAAGATTACCAGCCTCCCATGGGGAAAGCATTGTTACAGGGAATCTTACCCCACTACTGTTGGTTTATCCTGGTTAGCATCAGTTTCCGGGTTTTGAAGAGGATTGATGTTAACTTTAGAAGATTTGAAAGATTTAAAACTGGCTTAACACCTCTTTGTCAGTCTCTATAGGCTATCCATCGTGAAATAGATATGTGCTATCAGATTACTGCATGTGTCCCTCAAATTGGCCTTTGCTGGCATTCCTAATTAATCTCTGGTAGTTAATACCAGGTGGGTGAACTATCAAATCCATTTACTTGTGAAAAGTTGCTTTCCTCCATATTCTCGCCTCTAGGCAAAATGTTTTACTTCAGATTCCTTGGCTACATAGAGTAAGGGGTAGGGGTAGTGATTTCTATGCCGGCCCCAAAGCTACAACTCATCTTTACCTTGTCACTAAGGACCATCTCGCTCTTTGATTGACACATTTACGCACGCAAATGGTGACCAAAATTCACTATGAGTTTAGATGGTGCAACCTTAGGCTAATACTGTTCTGTTGAATCCTACAAAGGAAAGGTGCTTACTGCTGCGCCAGATTGCAAGTCATGTAAGGCTATTGATAAGAGGTTCCGGATCCATGATGCTCTAGGGGCAAGAGAACCAGTATCCAACCATACTGGTAAGAGGAGCAGCATCCCCACAAGCATGCAGCCCTAGTGATCAGATGCTCAGTATTCCTGTAGCCATGCTGCCCAAGTGATGAGGATCAATATCCCTGTACTGATGCTGCCCTAGTGATAAGAGGGTCAGAATCAGTGTAACTAAGCTGCCCTAGTGATCAGATGCTGTCTATCTCTGTAATCATGCTGCCCTAAACACCAGAGGGCCAGTATCCTTGTAACCACGCTGTCCTAGCGATGAGAGGGCCAGTATGTCTGCAACCATGCTGCCCTATTGATATGAGAATCAGTATCCATATAACGATGCTAACCGAGTTATGAGGATCAGTCCCTTGCAACCATTCTGCCCTGGTGACTAAAGGGTCAATATCCATGTAACCATACTGCCCTAGTGAAGATAAGGACAGGTTTAGTGTAACCATGCTGCCCTAGTAATATGAGAATGAGTTTCCCTATAACCATGCTACCTTAGTGTTGAGGATCAGCCGCCTGTAACCATGCTGCCCTAGTGATATGAGCTGTTCTAGTGATGAGATGCTCACTATCGCTGTAATCATGCTTCCCCTTGTGTTAAAAGGGCCAGTCTCAGTGTAACCATACTTCTCTAGTGATATGATGATCAGTATCCCTATACCCATACTTAATATACTATTCCCAATCCAGGCTGTGCAACAGTAGGGAGAGTGCGTGTGCATACCATATTGTTATGCATTTATTAATTGAACTAAACATATATATACATATATATATATATATATATATATATATATATATATATATATACATATATATATATATATATATATATATATATATATATATATATATATATATACCAGCCTTGAGGGCAAGGGGAAACACATCGGGAACGGCATTGTTTATAAAATAAAGCCGCCTTAAAACTCCAAGAAGTACGAGTGAGTGCGCTTTCTTTTAAACTTTTGGATCTGTCGCGAGGCAGAGGATTGGTTTTCCTTTTCAATACAAACCGGCATGGCCCCGCCGGAGAAAAGCGCACCGCCTTGAAGCTGAGCGCCGGCGCCAACCTTGGGCTACAATGTGGCAAAATATACATATATTCCTCGGAGCCAAAACGTCATGCGACGTGCTTGCACTGATTAAATAATTTGCACGAACCTGGTCCGTGTCTGCGTGAATCTGTGGTGAGAGGGGGATCCCTGGCCTATGGAACCAAAACGCTGTTCTACGGATATATATATATATATATATATATATATATATATATATATATATATATATATATAGATATATACACATTTAAAATACTAATAAACAATGTACATAATTAATATTTTTTTAATTATTAATATCAAATAAAAAAGACTATTAACTGTATATATCGAATCAAATTCCCACACTATACTACCATACACCTAGCTGCCAGCCTACATTTAAAATATAACTAAAATAAAAAACTATAACACAATTAGCACGTTAAGTAATACATTAAGTCAATAATATTCAGTGAATAGTTAATTGCTTATTATTGATCACTTAAATAACTTCCAACCCTATCCCCTAAAAAAACACAACACACACCTAATATATAAAATTAATATATAATTTAAATTTAATATTTACTTAATTAACTTCCAAACCTATACCCCTACAAACCCAAGAACCCACACTTAAAATAAAAAAAAATTGCGTCCATCAAAGCCAGTATCCCTAAACTTCCTAACACGAACTCCCCCGCGACCCCCAAAAATAATGGCACAATCAACAGTTCCCCCCCATCAGCCCGGAGACATTTCAAGAGCTCCTTGTTAAGGTCAAATCGGGTGCCCCCTCGAACAGCTGTCCCCCTCACATACTGAAATACTGCCTCTCTGCTGTCCCAGATCCTGCCCTTACCCTCCTGAATAACTCCTTATCATCTGGCCAAGTCCCTTCAGCGTTTAAGGAGGCAACAGTAGTGCCTCTCCTGAAAAAACCAGGGGCTCACCCCACCTGCATGTCGAACTATCACCCAATCTCCTTACTCCCTTGCCTAGCAAAGGTGATGGAGTCACACGTAGCCAGATGCCTATCCGATTTCCTGGAGGAGTCCAGCTACCTCGAGTCCCATCAGGCAGGTTTCCGGCCTGCGCACTCGACGTAAGCCGTGGTACTCGCTGTACTGGACACCCTCCGTGACTGCGCAGACAACGGTTCCCCTCAGGCCCTAGTACTCTTGGATCTTTCGGCCGCGTTCGACATGGTCGATCATACCATCCTGATCGACCGTGTCGGCCAGGCCGGCATCCAGGGCACTGCGGCCAGCTGGCTGAGCTCCTTCTTGGAGAATAGATCTCAGGCCGTCCGTCAGAACAATCTGGTTTTCCCCCAAACAGCGAATCACCTGCGACATCCCACAGAGCTCCTCCCTGTCCCCCCACTTGTTCAACCTCTACATCTTTCCTCTAATTCAGTCCCTTAGAGACAGGAAGGTGACGGTCTTCAACTACGCAGACGACCTACAACTGCTCTTCATGATAAACAACACTGAGGAATCTATCGCCAACTTCCAGTCTACCATGAGGTTCATCCAACTTTGGATGGACCAAAACCACCTCAAGTTGAACCCTGGTAAGACTGAGCTGGTACTTACAGGGGACAGCCACAAGCACTGGGTCCCACATTACTGGCCTCAAGAGTTGGGCTCCTCTCCTTGTCCCTCATTGTCGGCAAAAACACTTGGAGTCACACTAAACACCGATCTATCACTGAAAACGCAAGTGGGTCTTGTAGTCTCTTAGGAAAATTAGAAAGGTCCGTCGCCTCCTCACGGCAGAGGCCCTCACCCAGGTGGTGATAGCCACTGTCCTGTCCCACCTCGACTACGCCAACTCCCTTTACCTTGGTATGCCACTCTACCTGTTAAAGCGACTGCAGATGGTTCAGAACCACGCAGCCAGACTGATCCTAAATCAACCCAGAAGGCCATCAGCCACTCCATTACTTAGAAAGCTTCACTGGCTCCCCATGTCTCAACGCTGCACTTTCAAAACGGGATGTCTGATTTTTAAATCTTTACACGGCAAAAGTCCTAAATTCATAAACAACCTGATAGTCAGACATAACCCCACCCGCAACCTATGCTCAGCCCACCTCTCACTTCTTCACACCCCTTCCTTCAGGCGGAAGCGCACAGGAGGCTGCAGATTTGCCATACTCGCCCCTAGACTATGGAATTCCTTCCCCTTGGAAATCCGAGCCTGCCCGGACCTCATGAAATTCAGAAGAGCACGTAAAACCTGGCTCTATAAGCAAGCCTACAACTAGTGTCCTGTTGAGTAGCGAATTCTAGCTTTTTACTTTAGCGCCATGAAACCAATCGTTGTAAGCGCGCTCTACAAATCATTCTTAACATTAACATTAAAATATAACTTACAAAATATAATAATTACACACTCTACATAATTATTGTCACTAAATGAATTTGTTATTAATTGAAAATTACTTTTTTATTAATTATTCCTAATTAACTTCCCACCCTCTTCCCCTGAAACCTCACAACCCACTATGACAGTATAATTTACTATATTTACAATTAAATTAAAATTATAAATAATTAAAAAGTACAAACTATATTAAACATTTTTAACAGCAATTACACAAACAATTTATAACATACGCAAATAAATTATTATTTAAACTACATAAAGATAATTAAAAGTGATATTTACAACTATATTATTGAAAACGATATTAACAACAACAATATTCTTGAAAATGGCACTACTACCATAGAAAATCAATATTCTTGGCAATAATATTTCTGCATCACGATATTTAATTGGCACAATATTTAAAACTCAATATTTGTGTCACTTGATATTTATGACTCAATATTATGTCCAAATACCAGCCATGCTGCCCTAGTGATGAGAGGGCCAGTATCTTTCCATCCATGCTGCCCTAGTGATATGAGAATCAGTTCCCTGTAACCACTCTGCCCTAGTGATATGAGAATCCTTATCCCAACACCCATGCTACCCTAGTGATGAGGACCTCTCTCCTTTAACCCCACACCCTCAGTATCCATATAACCATGCTACCCTAGTGATTAGGACCACTCTGTAACAATGCTGCCCTAGTGACTAGAGGGTCATAATCCCTGTAACCACACTACCCTAGTGATAAGAGGGTCTGTATCAGTGTAACTAAGCTGCCCTTGAGAGGAGATGCCCAATATCCCTGTATTCATGCTGCCCTTGTGATGAGAGGATCAGTTTTCAGTGTAACCACTCTACCCTATTGATACGAGAATCTGTATCTCTGTACCCATGCTACCCTAGTGATGAGGATTAGTCCCTGGTAACCACACTGCCCTAGTAATAAGCCAATCAGTATCTCTGCACCCGCCCTGCCCTTGTGATAAGACATTCAGTATCTCTGCACCCAAGCTGCCCTATTGATATGACATTCAGTATCTCTGCACCCACGCTGCCCTAGTGGTATGATAATCAGTATCCCCATAACCATGCTACTCTAGTGATGTTTATCAGTCTCTTGTATCCATGCCGCCCTGGTGACTAGAAGGCCAGTATCCCTGTACCAATGTTGACCTAGTGATTTGAAGATCAATATCATTGTAGCCATGCTGCCCTGTGATATGACTATCTAGTCCTATGTGTCAGTTCGTGAAGCAAATGCAAACTTCGAAGTGAAATGCTACGGGTCCCAGAAACAATCACTGCAGTCATCCAGGTTAATGGGTTGAAGGCCTTTTTCTTTTTGTCACCGACCTACAGAGGTAAACATCTGTGTCTCTCTCAGATATCAATCCATCCAAAACGACACCAGTATTTTTACTGGGCCATTCTCTGGAGTATATCCCCTCATAGTCAGGTGGAACTTTCAGAGCTGCCCGAGTGGGGTACAAGAGTTGAGGGATTCATTCTGGCAAAAGGAAAACACTGACCAGATGAAGTCATGTTAACTGGCCAACACTTAACAATTGGTCCCCTATGAAACTCAAAAAGATCACAACTTACCTTATTGACAAGGACGGGAGATTGTCTGTTCATAAGTGTCTCCATATTGGTTTATGATAACACCGTACATCGGGGTCTTAAGTAGGGCCCTTGTCGGTTTCATGAGAACCCACACTAGGCATTACACTCCTTCACAATCGTCACAATCTTCTAGCTTGGGTCTTCTGGTTGCGTGTAACTTCCTCTATTTCTGTGCGGGTTTCAACTCTAGGGCATTCTCCTTTACATCTTGAAGAGATATGTTTTTTTTATAAGACCTTAAAAATAGGCTTTCCCCAAGTTATTGTTTACTCTTGTTAGTTGTGCGTAGGCCTGTTGGTTTGAGCACTTGTGGTGTACAAGCTTTTTGATAAAATTCGGCGAAATAACGTAACTACTGCACCTTAGATTGTAATACTGCCCACGATTCAAGGGTGGCAAATGTTAATTGCTTCCTTTCAGTCATTTCCTAAATGTCCTTTCTCCCTGTGCTGAGCATACTCATATTCAAATGCTTCTATTACCATATGCCACCGACTTGTGAGTTCAAACACTTTTAGAAAGCTTTGAAAAAGGGCGAAGAAAGGAATAAAGTAATAAGAAATAAAGTAAGCGGCAAAAAAATCCCTATTTTATATATGTATACACAAGTGAGCCTTTTACTTTAAAAATTCTAAAACTCTAATTACTGATAAGTTGTCATGCATGGAATTTTCAGCCTGAAGCAATAAGATGTTACAATTCTTGTGGGTATGCATGCCTTTCTCCTCAAACAACAGCAACGCTTTCAAAACAGCGATTTTACATTGTAAATTTGTAACGCAGGTTTTCTATCCGAGTAGTAAGCAGAGATCTATAAGGCTTCATGTCCCTTATGCTTCTTCATTCCATTGTCAACACTGCAGTAGAGCAGTCGTGCAAACTGCTAAATATGCTGATTTAAGGCACTTTCCGTTTATGTCATTTATTCGCCATCTCTTTTATTTCCCAGTCCCACAAAACTGGTTAAAGCTCTAAGTTTGCAGAACAGGGGACTCTTGCCAGCTAAACTACTTTTATTTTCAATTTTATTTAACACATTTATGACTGATGCACAGGCAGATACATTGATTTGGCCAAGATAACATTATTTGCTTGAGTGGGGAGCGGAATTATGAATCGGGTTTCCTAATTTCACAGCCAATAACTCAGCCTCTAGATAATATCTCCACACTCACAAAATCTTGTTTCTCATTTGCCATTCCACAGTTTGCTCAGCATTATTTTAAGAGCTCCTTTTATCCTCCAGGAAATCACATTTACGAGCTTTGACTTGAAATATGCAGCATGCTGTTGTGGCCCATTCAATACAGGAGAGCTGCGCTTACATCTTTAACAGGAATAAACGCCGACGTCGTCAATTTTTCCTCCCACCGAAATCCAATAAAGCGCTAATTAACAGGACCACATTCATGACACCCTCGCCAATACCGGATCTCGCGGGAGCTGAAGAAAGGCCGGGAAAATGTCTCACTGTTTTCCATTCTGAAAGGTTGCGATGTAAAATGGCGGGCGCGGATTGCCTGTGTGAACTTTTACAGCCAGGCCCTCTGGGGCAGAAGCTGCAACACTGTGATATACGTTCGCTGGCACTGAGTATTTAGTACTGCTGAAGCTGACAGGACTGAAATGAAAGAAAGCCTAAATGAAAAAACTGGCTAAAGAACCTGATTATTATTGTTATGACTGCTTCATGCCTCTTCCTATATGACCAGAAGGGCTAGACCACTGACCAAACGGCACATTGCATTATTCTGAGTCACCTTCCCTTGCTTCTATTCATTGCGACATTGAGGCAAACCTGCCTCATTGGAAACCCATACCACGTGGTTTTTCCATGAAATAAAAATGCCTTCCCTTTCCAAACCTCCTGTGTATACCACGGAACCCGACACAACCACAAATTGGCTGGCCTGGATCACCTGGAGGGATGTAATGAATCGAAGTGAGGGAATACGACTCAGAGTAATGCAATTACAGGTAAGTAATTGAAGCTTTACCTCATCGTCACTACCCTCACTTTCCTTCATTACGACATTGGGATGTGCAAAGCCAAAGAGGACAACCAACAAGGCAACGCTCAAACTCAAGCATATGACACACAAAAGACAAAGCAATGAATCACCAAAAGGAGGACATAGTGGCCAACACCTGCGACCCAAACACCTCAGACAGTCAGAGTGCTAGAACAAGCCGAAACGGAGAGGCAAAAGACAGGGGTAATACCCAGGTGGTTGCTATGCACACCCAGTATAGGAAGACACCTGCATCGCAGCCCATGAGGTAGACAAAGTTATCAAAGATCAATCCAGAACTTCAAAAGGAAAAACGTGACATGAAGCTCAGTAGACCAGAGAAAGCAATAGCCAAACTCACCAACTCTTTGAGGAAGCGGAAGTCTTCAACCCCTCAGACACCGGGCCAAAAATCACAAGCAGGGAATCGGAAAGTCTGAAAGAGCTTCTCCTATCCAAGGAAGTAAGAAGAGACCTCCTGACATCCAGACAATGCAGCCGCATTCTGTTCACAGAATAAGGAGTCTTGAAAAAGGAGGGCAAAACAACTCCTGGTCCATATGAAACTGGGATGCAACCTAAGGACGAAAAGAGGGAAGAGGCCAGTAAACATCCCAGCATCAAAAACTCGGCATAAATGAGGCTCGAAAGAAAAAGCTACCACTCACACAAACGTCGAGCCGAAGAAACAGCCAACAAAAAGAACACTGAAAGGGCCAACATCCTGATTTCAACGGAGACCAGGGGATCAGACGGAGGATCCATCAATGCCCCCAAACCCAAAGGCAGACCCCAAGAAGGGAAAGTGACCTAGGAGAAAGAAGAACAGTCTACAAGCCCGACATCTGACAGAGTGCACCAAGAACCTCTAAAAGCAGCCCACTGAAGGCTAAGGGTGGCAATTTTCAACCCACAACGATGCACCGGCTCGCATAAACACCATCACATGAAAGAATGCAGCAGAAGGAGAGTTCAAACCATCACCCTGACACCACTAGCCAAAGGAACTCGAGGGCCACAAAAAAAATCCATCAGTAGACAAGCGTTCAGAAGTGTACACCCCCTTATGCAGCAAGCCGAGCTCTTACAGCGAGGGAAACAATTGGCAAGCAGAGGAGCCTGGTCATCCCCCAATTGCTGCCAGAGTCAGTATGCCAACTCTAAAGAAGACCATGCCCCACAGCTGATGAGAAAAGTGAAGGAGGCCCAGCCGAATCATCTCCAGCTGACAACTCCCAGGCCACTCAACCGGAGAACCCCCGACTAGGCCCTCAACCACAAATGCAGGTGACCTGAATTGAGCAACACTGGGACTGGTAAGAACCCCCACAGAAAGTAGGAAGGCAGCAGCTACCAGCCCAGTACCCTCCGGACCACCCCTGCCACTGGCAGAAGGCAAGACCAATCCTGTGGAAAAGGAACCCAGCGAGTCAGAAAGACCAGATGAGGACAGTGAGGAGCCACCAAACCACGGGTCACCAAGGACACTGTGGCAGCTGGAACACCCGCACAACCAAGCAGAGAGACACCACCGGAACAGGTACCGACAACAGGTCTCAGATGCGACCGACCCTGAAACAGCCACGGGTCTGGAAATGTAAAATGCCTAGAACCGGTGCCACAAAGAAAACATGAGCCAGAAGAACACATGCAGCCATGAAGACTCCTGGTGACACCAGCAGAACGGGCCTGCCGCGACCACAGGCAGTCTCAAAGAAGCCATGGAATGAGATCCAAATACTTAGGAACACCTGGGAGGAAGGCATCAGACACGGCTAGGGCACCGGAGTCCACATCCCAAAAGGAAGGAAGGAAGGCACCAAAGACTGATAGGCTGGACAGCACAACAGGCCATGGTAAACCCTACCAAAGTCCCCCGGTGAAAACAATGGATAAAAACCGCAGCACTGGCTGCAACCTGAAAAGCAAGGATGCTACTGAGTATATGAGGCGCTGCAGAACCAACACCAGCTGAAAGCACTCAAATGCAATCCGAACCATGGGAGGCCACAAAGCACAGGAATCATGTAGACAACAGACAACAGCATAAAGCAGTAGGGCATAAGAGGATCCCCTGAACAACAAACAGGGGAACCAAAGAGACCTCAGTGCAGGTAGGTATGAACCTACAACCACCATATCCCTTGGAGTTAGTGAGCAAGGTCAAAAACACTTAGAAAGCAGGACTCAAACCATAAACCATTAGAGCGAGAATCCAAGAACTAATCCACTAGGCCAGAAGGGACTCTTACCAGGCCCAAAGGAACACATCAACACCAAACATAGAAACGATAGAGAAGAAAGACACTTGGCCAACATCCCAGAGGCATGACCAGAATCACAAAGGCAATGCAGGCACGAATAGGCTGATAAAAAAACGCAGCACTGCAGAAAAGCCGGAGGAAAGCATTGGCCCCACCACATCCATCAGCAACAAGCAATAGAGAAGCCTCAAACTCGACATCCCGTTCAACAGCTGGAAAAACAAGAGGATACAATCCATAATAGGAGCAAGGAATCGCAAGTAGGGCAATCCATAATCCAACAAGAGAAACGCTGATAAAGAGCAACAAGTACAGTACCTCTGTAATCTCCTATGCGAAGTGAAGGGAAGTAGTAAAATACCAAAACAACTCCCAGCTCACATATAGGCTGCCGCCCCGCATGTCGAACAATCAGACAGCAACAAACTGAGCTATCCCTGACCTTAGAGGCACAGTACGCCTAACACAAACACAGAAAACATAGCATTATCCCTCTGTGCACTGCGCAAAAAAGCACAAGCAAGAGAGAAGCCATAATACAGGGCCAGGGCTAAGACTCTCCAGTGATGCGAAGCAGTCGATGTTGCAGGAAATAAGCTAAAGGAACACCGACAACTTCAAGCAATCCAGCAATAAGTAGCCAGCTGGTGTCTCCGGGCACTGAAATACGAGACCACAACCTATGACCTGCTATATGTGTGCCTTCTCACAACAAAAAAGATAACATCAGCAAACATAACCGGGTAGTCTATGCCCCAGACAAGCAGCCAGAAGCAGGACACCCACATCATGGAAGGCATCACAAATTTGCATGTCATCCATGCATAGGGGCCATGCCAACCCCCTCCGAATAGTCCCAAATATAGCATATGCACTGCCGATGCGTGCACCACTGGCCTACATTGAGTGCATCGCAGGCCGATCAGCTGGGCAGGGAGAAGACACTGTAAACCCGGCAACCCAGACACGCTCAACCCTGCCTGATGAAGGCAGCACATCCGAACCCCCCGCTCACGGCTAGTCTGCCGCACCGCAAGAAGATGCCAAAAAACACGCGAGCCCCCAGGGTAACAAACAACACTCACCCCAGCAGGCTGCAGCTCTCAGAAGCCCTGGAGCCTGCGATATGATTCAGTGAACCTTCTAACACTTTTCGGCCAATGGTGAGACCATTGCATTGGAGGTGCCTATGAGACCAATGTCACAAGAGCTGGCCTCAGAGCTACAGCTCCTGGCATCCAATGGGGGAGCACTGGAGACATCTTTCAGAAGCAGCAGTACAGCCTGCCACTAGTAGCCGAGGGGCCTCCAACATGGCTCCCTCCAGCTGGCCAAAGGCCAGAACCTCAGACCCTGGGCTGGAAGCACAAGAAAGGGGAAGGGAGGAGGCTCAGATGCAGCAAACAAAACCTGCAGGTAGACACCTACTCCCTCAAGCACTCACCCCACTCTCCTCTGGTTTACATAAATGTCCGCAATCCGCCCGCACTCCCAACATGGCAGCACTACTCAATACAGCCGCAATGCAGGCCACAAGGATCCAGGGAGCCCAAAAGGGCCAACACCCAGAAGGACAGCCCGAATCACCACGAGCTGGTAAACACTGTCTCACCGGCAGGCATTGAAAATGCCGCAAGGCATCACCTGCAGCAGAGTATCACACCTAACAAGCCGATCCGCCGGCACCGCAGTGCCCGACCAGCACTAAAACAAAAACTCAACTCCATGACCAAAAAAGAAAACAGCCACAGCCCACATGGCTGACGGGGCATCGTGCTGTATGGTAAGACAAATTGAAAACAGGAGGATTGGAGGGGGAAAAGTCTTTTTATTTCATGGAAAAAACATTTGGTATGGGTGTCTGATGAGGCAGGATTAACTCAATGTGAGAATGAATAGAAGCGAGGGGAGCGACGATGAGGTTTTATTTGTTTCACCAGGAAAGCCAAGTACCCTCCAGATAGATGGGGAGGCCAGAACCCCAAAGGTAGGCCATTATACCGCTGCATTCAATATGGAATTTGACACAAAAGTGCTAGAAATAGACAAACTGGCCTCCAAACATAACACAGCCAAAGACACACCAATACATTCCTGAATGTTAAATGTTCATATACTTAGATATCAAGAGTGTGAATGCGTGGATGACCCTAGTGCAAGACTGGTCCCAGGGAACAGAGCACAAATACCTGATTTTAGTTGAAAAAAGAATTTGCCTTGCCTCTTTATGGAGGAAAGAATGGCACAGATGGAGATTTGAGCAAGAACCACAAGTAAGACCACATTCCATTAAATAATCGTCTTGCAGAACTAATAGCAACCACTGAGATTTTAAAAGGGATGTCCTCCAAAGTGAGGCTTTGACGAGGGCTTTAAGGAGCAAAGGCAGGTTCTATAGAGGAAACAAGTAGCAAACCATTTTAGAGGCCTTGGTTCTCCACAGCTTCTATTCATGACCACTGTTTAAGGTCTTATAAATACAGTAGAGACCCAATTGTGACCACTGAATATCAATGCTTGTTGGACAAGGGTGAACTCTACTGTCATGAAATGCAGAATCATTAAAAAAAAAGAATTTTTATTGTATTTCTTTGGGCCCAATGTGCTTAATGCTTAACTGGTTGCAAAGCCTGCAATTCGCAAAATCACATGCTTTACTGTAAGATAACAATGGTCCTATGCCTACTTATTAAGACAAAAATAGCAATAATAAGCACTCAGACAGTGCTTCACCTCCTGAAAAATTGAGCATGTAATGCTGTCTCCTCCCAAAGTTCACTACTTTTATGGACTTTCACCCCATACGCAGCAATTGAAAAGATGCATGTGACAGAAAATGAAACTTAGTGGGAGTTTTGGCTGGTGCTTGGCTTTCCCATGAGAAGAATTGAGAGGACCTTGAAAAGATACATATAAAATACATTTGCCCCTTTTAGCTTTATTCCAGAAGCAACAGCAATACAGTTTCCTGTAAATGGGAACGCTTTGCGCTTCATTTTGTTCTTCAAATATGGCAGAGGTTACGCGCTCCTCAAATAGAGATAAGTTGTTCAAATCAAGACCCTTGCAATGTCCAGATCAGACCTGGTCTTGCACACTGAAGCACCCCAGGAACCCCCTCAGATATTTAGGCCTGCATCAATATTAAACACTAGGGGCATCATAACGATCCCACTGAAAAGATTATCAACCATCAACATAGCTCCATGATTACCGATGACAGGACATGAGTAAGTTGGTTTTAACTGAAAGAATCACAGGATCAAGCCCCCAGGATTTGTAAAAAACGAAGGCTTTTTAGTGTCTTAACTTTCCGTCAAAGGTCCCTGACTGTCTGTGAAGCAGATCTATTCCCTCCATTCTGTTCTAGACTTCTACCTGTATTTTTCCCTTTTTGAATGAGTTAATGTGACCTAAAATCCTAATTTCTACCTTAAATGGCAGGTGTGGTGCCTCTTTGTGACTTCCTTTTTGATCCCTAAGATCAGGGGGTTGTAAACAGGTGTACCCAGTCTGTAGTTTCAAGTGGGCTCCCATTCCCCCATTCCTTATTGTTCAGGTCTCAAAGTCTGCTTTGGCCTCAATGGCCATGTCGTCAACTGGTTCACCTCCTTTCTCCAACACAGAACCCAACAAATCAAGATCTTGAACTGCCTTTCCAACCCCACTCCAATCTCCCTCCGTGTCCCCCAGGGATCCATTCTCTCCCCTGTCCTCTTCAACCTCTTCATGGAACCCCTCACCCTCATTCTCAAACAAGCAGGAATCAACTATCACCTCTATGCTGACGACACTCAACTCTACTATAAGATTAAATCCCACTCTGATTTCCTACACCTCAATGACACCCTGACCAAGATCCAATCTTGGTTCCACCAAATTCAGCTCAAACTCAATCCTAAAAAAAAAGAAATCCTTCTCTTCTCCCCTAAATGTCATGTCAAATGTGTTTATAGAGCGCAACTTATCACCGTGAGGTCTCAAGGCGTTTGCTAAAAACAACCCACTTCCCATACATAACTGGATATCTGACCTTAATGCTCTCAACTGCTCTCTCACCATCTTTAATTCAGTTAAATCTCTAGATATCACCATTGACAATAGCCTTGCCCTCACCTCCCACATAAAAATCACGGCCAAAGTAGCACTCTTCACTTTCCGTCAACTCAAGAAAATTAAAACCTTCATACCGACCGATGACTTCAAAACTGTTGTCCAATCGCTGGTCTTGTCGAGACTAGACTATGGTAACGCTATCCTCGCTAGAACACCCAAAGCCCATCTTGCACCCCTCAAATCTGTGCTCAACCTAGCTGCTAGACTTCTCTCCGACTATAAACATTTCGACCACATCTGCCCCACACTTAAAACCCTCAAATGGCTTCCCTTCGAAGACAGATCCACCTATAAGATTGCATGTATCACACACAAAGCCCTTCCCCAAAACACCCCACGTTACTGCTCAGACAAACTCCATAAAGGGGGCTGCACTTCACCGACAAGGAGCACCAACACCTGCATTCTTATCCCCCCTATACACAAGCTCGATCCTTCTCTGGAAACGCTCCTTCCATCAGGAACTCTCTGCCTAAAGACCTACACTGTAACCCTTCCTACATCAACTTAAAAAAAGACCTCAAATTGTATCTCCTCAACAAATATTGGGGTCAATAATACCTACCTCTGACACCGTGTCCCACTCTGAGCACCACCAGGCTCCACCCCTTTGCCATCCAACGCTCTCACCCCCTCTCTCTTCCTCCTAACTCCCCTCCCTCACGTCACTCCCTTTCCATCCCACCAACACCCGCCTAACTTTAATTATGACAACTAGCCTCCCGCACGGCCTCCCACTGATCTACTATTCCCCTAATTCCCACTCTCCTTATCCCCCTTCTTTATCTCCTCTTGTTCACCTCCCCTCACCCACCCTAACCTAATTACTCTCTACCTATGTGAGCTTATTATTTGACTTTTGTAAATAACATTCATATTTATCTGCTTTTCTAATATTTGTTCTTATTGCAATGTTTTTGTCAAATGTATCGATTACTGTACCGCCTCAACTCCTGTTAAACGCTCTAATATCCCTGGGTCTAGCAAGGGCTATATAAAACCTTTAAAACAAAAAAATTAAAAAATAAGGTCCTGCCAAATGACGCTGGTTAAACTTGTTGGGGGAGCGGTACATGCATTTAGAGTTGATGGTTCATGTTCTTCCTGTGTAATTTAGGCTCAATGAGACGGGTTAACAGGCAGCCATGGTCCGTGCAGGTAAGAGCCGTGGGGCGGTGGGGCCATGCAAGGGGGGATTTCGAGGGACGCCGCAGAGGGGATATTAAATAAATAATGACATTTCCTTTGGCATCGTCCCACAAAATCCCTCCTTGCCCGGCCCCACCACGGTTTCCTGCATGGACCGCAGCTGCTAACAGGCCTCCTTTATGTTTATTTTCCTTTAATGAAAGTTGATAACCTCAAGCATTATGTGCATTTGTCCTCCAGTAATGATTGTGAAGATCAGAATGTGTGGAGAGAAGAATATTTGTGATCACCTTTAGTGCTGTTGTTGTTAGGCTTGCCCCTGGATGTTAACAACCATCTTTTTAGTGTGGCACAGTAAGTGCAAAACTAAAGATGACTTAAAAACAACATGGACAGCCCCATCCCCTTTATTGCCTTTTTGCACAGGTTCTCTTTAAGGGGAAATCAAAAGCTTTGAAGATTGCATCTGCATGGTGTTGAGACCCTAGGTGAAAGAAATGCTGTCCTGGCATTTGTAGAACTTGGTGCCATTGTGGTGATAACAGACTAATATGATAGGTGGTATAGAGATTCCTGGTAGTGGTGATAATCCTGTGTCCCGCCCTGGTAGAGATGACAGTCTATAGTGGGAAATCCAGAGATGAAGGAAGGAATGGTTTGACTGAGAGGTTTAGCAGACGAAGCAGGGGGATATTCAACAAGGAACAGTTGTTAAAATATGTATCCATTTTTTTTCTCATTACAAAAGCAGCAATTGAACAGTTTCAGGATTATTCTCAGTGTGTATGCCCATTCCCTCTGTGGTGATGAGAAGTTCCCAAAAGGCTCAATCTGAGTGTTAGAAGGAAAATAGCATAGCCTTACAGTCTCTCGTGATCTGCACTAGAAGTATGCATTGCTTAAATGGCAGCCATCACTGGGCCAAACACTTGGCTGCAGTATTTTAAATATATTTCTTTCTCCAAGTTTATTTCTGAAGCACAACGCTGGTCCCAACAGAAGTTAGACATTCATGTCCAGCAGGGTTGGCAGCAACACTAAAGGTATCCGTTCAATGACTGGAGGGTTCTGGATTGTTCTGGTGAGGATATAAGAGAATTCTCCTGTTAGCGCCAACTCAAATCAGGCACAAAGTCACAAGCCTAATTTGGTAGACATCTGACCAACAAAGCTGGCATCCAACTACTGTTTGTGCTTCTTTTCATTTACCCACATTCAATATAGTATCCATCATATCCCTCATCTCTACAAGACCTGATCAAAACAGGATTGTTACATTTGTTTCTCTTTAATATTGTGGTCTTCAATAATTCTATTACGTTATTGTACTGAATAGCAATGAATTGAATTGGTTCCTTATTGCTTGACTAACAAAAACCATTGTAATTAAAACATTAAAGTCCTGAATAAATAAATAATCCTGTTACTGCGAACAATGTACACCTGTACAAAAAGATTGTTTCTATTGTGGTAAATAAATAATTAAATACCGGTTCTATTTTTCAGAATAATCAATAAACAGATAGCTCAATAAATAAGAGTCAGGATTCGAGGTATCTTGAGTTTTGCAGGTTTTAATAAAGCATAAGGGACAGGAACAGGACAACCTGCACGGGAATAGGATGGCACGGCAGCTGCCAGGGACAGGAATGGGAATGGCTAGCAAACTTTAATATCGGTGCACAATATATATAGTTAAACAAAATACATTGCATTCAATACAGTAGGCGTAGCAGTGGGCGGGGTTCGTAGCAGTCGCGAAAGATAAGGCAGAAAGTAGGTGTAACAAGAGGCGTGTACAGGGCGTATACATAGACATGTGATGTGAACGTAACAGAAGTGTCATGAATGGGGCGGAAACATGGAGGGGGCTACCTAAGGAGCCGGGACCTCTAACCTAGTGGTGCGCGCAAACGGGCAATGACGTGTTACTAGGGAGAAACTGGGGGCTATGACTTCTGCGCTAGAAGAGGAGACTAAAGTCTGCGGAGTCAGAGCGACATGTACCTAAAGCCTATCTGGTATCTGGTGTTTAGAGAACATGTTGATAGAATCCAAAAGTTATCAGGGTAAAGGCTACTTGACACTAAGGCTGGTGCATGCATTATTCTACATGTAGTGCGTATGCGAGGAATATTCCATGACCATTAATACAGTATTTCTCTTACATGGAGACATAAAGGCTAGACTATGACTGGAACTATTGATGCGATTCAGTAGCTTAGGAATGCAGAGAAGGGGAGCTGGACTGATAACTAGAAGCATAACATACTCTTGGCAGACAGGCAGGCAGAGCCAGGCCGAGCCGGGCACTGTGAGGCAGGAAGTAAGTGAAGGGTCAGGGATGTAGGTGGGGGCTGTATCGCTCCTCGGAGAGGGTTCAGGAGACAGGAGCTAAATCTGGTGTCCGGGCCCTTTTGAGGCCTAGAAATGGGGACTTTATTCTGAATTAACGTGCACACTGTGAAACGTGGCAACATAGGTTTACATAGGCCTAATACTCGTAGCTTTCACGAGAACTGGAAACTGGCATACTAGAGTTGGACACAACTGGAATTGCGTCTTTACTCGATCATAAGGGAATACATATGCATATTAATCATGCACATATAACATAGGATGGGGAACACGTAGGGACACAGAACATGGCAAAATTTACTTTTCCACATTCCCTCCTTGTCACTACGTTTCCTCAGGAAACATCAATATTCATGATACCATCTATCATTTCATACAGTATCATTTGCTCGTCTCGAATTGGCTTGGAACGGGACTTAGGACTAGGACTTGGAATACAGGATGTAGCACAAATGCCGCAAATCGCAGGGCCACATTGTAAACAGAGGCAGCAACTGAAAATGATCATTACTGCTATACCTAGGAATGACAATACTTTCCATCCCCAGGCAGAAATTATACTCCAGAGCCAACCGGACCATGTCCAGGTGCCTGGATTCTGGTGTATCTGATGGGCAATTTTATGAAGTCTGGTTATAGCTGAATAAACAGACGGTGCGTTATTAGGAATGAAAATGCAGCAACTAGATCCGATGACTCTACATGCTCCTCCTCTATCGGCCAGTATGACGTCAAGAACGAGACGATTTTGGAGCACTACAAATCGCATAGCAGATTGCTCTTCGGTTAAGTTACCTAGAGCAGAAGTAGTCTCATTCACTACTGCTTCAAGGGTTCTGGTTAACCTACGGATTAACTTGCTATTCTGGATAGGTCCTATAAAGAAGAAGAAACCTTTATTGAAGTCTGTATACTGTTCTAGAGTAGTTTCAGTTTGATCGACAATCGGGGACTCGATCTCCCTTCTATGTCTAATGTGTACTAGATGTGTGTTTCTATGATAATCAGATGGGGCTAGAAAAACTGGTGGCAGTAGGAAGGCAATGTAACATGTTCCATCCCAATCGAGGGGCAGACGAACATATGCGGTCTGACCACAAACAAAATAAAAATGACGTGAGGCTTTGAAAATAGATTTCCCACTGTCACTATACTCGACAATAGTAGTACAATCACTATGTCCTACATGTGCGGAACCATTCTTTCTGACACATAATTCGCCTTTGACTGGTAGTACTGAAATAGCAGGTAAATCTGGAGTAGTATCGGATTGAACATTCAGGACCATGAAATTCGAAGAACAATTACCTAAATCATATACTTCATTTTCTAGATCTAACCCGGTTCTATGGGAAAGACCTTGCTTGTCTGGGAAACATGTACTATTCAGAAGGGACATATCAGTTGAGGATGACGTTAACGTGGACCATGCTCCACACGAACCATTATGTGAAAACGGATAAGGAAAGAGTGGCAGAACTCCCTTCGGTGTCTGGAAAGGGGGGAGTCGACCACACACCCAACAATTAGTGGCATTGCTGGTCTGGTGTGAATAGTGTAACATTCTAATAAACGTGTTATTACGCATAGCAAGACGATAGGATAGCTCGTGAGGAGGCAGATCACTAAATGTGTGCTCTACTGTAGCATTAGAAAACTTATTTACATGAGAAATTGGAAAACATAAATGTAATGCATAACTTGTGCAGGTAACCATTAAACTCAAAAACATAAGAAAACATAGAATAACGATACATTTGATAGAGCTTTGACTAACTCTCTCACTATGGGGGTCTATCTCATACATGTCAGAAACCTGTCTAACCGTTTCACCCGAGAGGGACTTAGACAATTAAACTGGCTGACTTATTTTACTAGACCTGAGTTTCTTTTTATACTCCTGCTGCGGAGTTTCCTCTAACAGGGGAGGCTTGAATTCAGAGTCAATTTTTAGGCAGTCTTTCGGAAAAAGGTAGTCCTTAGAAATGTCCTTTGCAAATGTTTTTCCACGCAATCCATGGAATTTCTTGATGTGGGACAGATGGACCCATCCTTTGCGGCCCTCCAACTTGGCCGCGGTCCTTGTGGTAAGTAAGACTAGACGGGGCTCCTTCCAGCGGGGCTCCAGCGGACTTGAACGATCAAAGTTCCGGACAAGTACAAGGTTTCCTGGAACGATTTCATGCGGTTTCACCTCGGTATTGTCTGGAAATGCGGCGGCAACCTGTGAACGACAAGAGTGTAGGGCAGACATCAAGGAAGCTAGGTAATCTGTCAGCATATTACTGGAAACATCTGTAATACTTCGGGGTCTAGGTGTACCCCACATGTTTGGGGGGCGGCCGAATACGACCTCTTACGGGGACAGACCTGATCTGGAATGTGCAACCATGCGCATATAAAATAGGGCAACTGGCAGGGCAACTCGCCAGTCTACACCTTTCTCTTTACAAACTTTGGCAATGCGGATTTTTAATGTCTGGTTATGTCTCTCTACGAGACCGGCTGCTTCAGGATGGCGTACACAATGGAAATTCCACTGGTACCCTAACAGAAGGGACACATGTTTCATAAGTTCAGATGAGAATGGCTGGCCGTTATCTGAATACACGACCCTAGGGAGTCCGTAACGGGGAAAGAATTCACGAACCAACTGCCTGGCAGTGGTCGCAGCTGTGTAATCTGGAACTGGATATGCTTCTGTCCACCTGGACAAAGCGCATACAACTACGAGGACATACTTGAAACCTCGACATCGCTCCATCTGAATATAATCCATCTGGAGGACTTCAAAAGGGTGGTCAGGAGGTTGGAATCCCCCTTGTTCCACGGGGACACTTTTACCTGGATTGAACTGGCAACATATCATACAGGTACGGACTTTCTGCTTGGCTGCAGCTCGTAAATGCTTGTTGAACCAAATGTTCTGGATACTGTCTAACATGGCTTTTTCTCCTAAATGTGCAGGACTATGTGCGGTATTAATAATGACTTGAACCATAGAGTCGGGGAGAAACCATGTGGCTTTTCCCTTCGTCAACCATCCTTGATCTGTCTGGACCCCTCCTTGTTCGGACCATTTCTTGATTTCATCGGGAGTAGCATGTGACTGTATGTCTATGACATCTTGTGTAGGGTCCTTAACTGTCATACAAGTAGTCTGTTCTGGAATGGGTGTCTGTATGTTAACTGGAATGTCTGGAGTCTGAGCTGTGAGCTTGGCTGTTCGGTCTGCTAGATCGTTACCTTGGGAAATGATGTCAGTGACTTTCGTATGTGCTTTGCACTTCATGATAGCGATAGCTGTCGGTAAATGTATTGCATCTAACAGAGCTTGAATAAGAAGACCATGCTGAATCTTGGTTCCATGAGAAGTCATAAAACCTCTTTCTTGCCAGAGCACTCCGAAGTCGTGTACGACTCCGAATGCATAACGTGAATCTGTATATATGTTTACTTTCAGGTTCTTGGCACGTATGCAGGCTTGGGTCAGAGCGACTAGCTCTGCTGCTTGAGCGGACAGGGTATCAATACGGTGTGTCTCTATAACTTCAGTTTCAGTAGTCACTGCATACGCGGCTACTAGTTCTCCTGTACTTGTTCTCATACATGAACCATCCACATAAAGTGTCAGGTCGGGATCAGGTAATGGAATATCTGTCAAGTCTTGTCTTGGCTTTGTCATGGTGTTAACTACTTCCACACAGTCATGTGTGGCAGGATCTGAAGTAACTGACGGTAACAGTGTAGCAGGATTCAGAATGTTGCAGCGTCTGATTTCTATGTGTGGCTGGAATAGTGTCAATTCATAACCTGTTAAACGTGCAATTGTCAAGTGCTGAGTCTGGGTTCGGTTTAAAAGAACTTCCACGGAGTGTGGAACTTGTACTGTCAGGGAGTGTCCTAACACTATGGAATCACTTTGTCTGATAGCTAGTGCTGTGGCCGCAACTGACTTGAGGCACGCAGGCAAAGCCTGGGCTACTGGATCTAATGTGCTCGAAAAATAAGCACAAGGCTTGTACTGTCCTGCTTGATCTTGTGTGAGAACAGATAATGCTGTACCTTCACGTTCAGTAACAAAAAGTGTGAAAGGCTTACTGTAGTTCGGTGTTGCTAGAACAGGTGCTTGGCATAAGGCTTTCTTTAACTCATTAAAAACAAGTGTATGTTCGGATGTCCAAGGGAGGACAGTCGATGCGGCTGCCTCCTGTGTCGTTAACTGTATCAGTGGCTTGGCTAGAAATGCATACTGAGGAATCCATTGTCTGCAATAGGAAGTGAGGCCGATAAAAGCTCGTACCTCTTTCTGGGTCTTGGGCTGTGGAAGACTCGCTATTAACTGGATACGGTCAGGTGTCAACTGCCTACCCCTCTTGGACAGTAAGTGTCCTAAGTAGACCACTTGCTGGACACAGAATTGGAGCTTCGAAGGGGACACCTTGTGCCCCATCTCGGCTAGGAAATACAGAACTGTAAGTGACGCACGTTCGCAGTCACGTTCAGAACGGGCTGTGATCAGTAGATCATCGACATACTGGAGCAGGGCAGTGTCAGTTGGCATGTGAATATTGTCTAGTTGTCTCTTAAGTGCTTGACTGTAAATACTAGGACTTTCTGTGAAACCTTGAGGAGCTCGGGTAAATTTATAGCTCCTTCCATTTAAACAGAATCCAAAAAGGAACTGGCTGTCTGGATGAATAGGGACACTGAAAAATGCATTCTTGAGGTCGATGACAGTAAAGAACGTGGCTTCAGAATCAATGGCTGTCAATAGGGAAGAGATATCTGGGACAACTGGATACTGAGGTATGATACATTTATTAAGTTCTCGAAGGTCAATCACTAATCGATATACTGGAGGTGCATTTGGATCAGTACGTTTCATGACTGGAATGATAGGAGAATTACATACATTGGAGTCAGTTTCTACAACCACTCCTTGAGCAATAAGCTCGTCAATAATTTTGGATAAGGCTGCTACAGCCTCAGGTGGCAATTTGTACTGTCTGATTCGTGGTAACACTACACCTGGTTTCAGAGTCACACGATGGGGTGTGATTTTCATACAACCAACATCAGTTGGACCTTGTGCCCATAGATGCTGCGGGACATTCCGTAATCTTGGATCAAAATCACGTAATACATAATGACCTTTAAAGTCGCGTAAAAACAATCGTACTCCTGGGGAGCAGCAAATAATCGCACCTAATTCTTTTAATGTCTTGATGCCTAACAAATTTTCTGGACAGGACTTCGTAAGTAACAAATCAGTAGTTCGGGACAATGGACCAACTTCTAGGGAAACTGGTTTCGAAATCTCGTTAACAATTGGCTTTCCTGAAAATCCAAGGGAAACATTTCTTGAGCCTGAGAGCGGAGCCCCTGGAACCTCGTCGTGACTGATAGTAGTCCTACTTGCCCCTGTATCAATCAGAAACTTTCTGTCTTTCCCTAATACTTGACTGTGAACATAGGGACCCTCTTGATCTACAGGTATCTCGATGAGAGGCAAGCCTACCTCCCTCTCTAGGCTGTTTCATGAATACTGCTGGTACTCTGGATACTCGGACTGTGCGTACTGGTACATTTGCTGTGTAACATGCTGTGTTGCAGCTATAGGCTGCGGTACTGTAACTGTCTGTTGTGCATTCTGTGGTAACTGGGAAGTCTGTGAGACTTGTTCTTGTCTAGGCGGACGTGGTCTTTCTTTAGTCTTACCGGTAGCTATGTTGTGTTTCAGAACTGCACACTCGTTTATAAAATGACCTGGCTGTTTACAATAATTGCAGGTCCCTTTAACAGGAATTGCAGGATGACTGGCTTGATTCGTACCCCTCTTCTGACTGTCTTGTGGAACAGATTGTGCAACTAATACTTTCATTTTCGTGTCTTTCATACGTCTCCTTTCATGATCTTGCTCTTCCCTGATTCTGTTCTGGTGATACTGGAGCATTTGAAGCATTTGTGACGGGGTATTAGCTTGCCAGGTACTTTCGACTTTCAAAACTCGATTTTTAACTTGTGGACTTGAATTCTCGACTAGTTTAGTAACAAAAAGATGAGGGTATGACTCGCTACTCGTTTTCAGACCACTGTTAATAATAAAACATTTCTCGAATCTAGAATAAAAATCACTAGTATCTTCGTCTGGTTTCTGTTTACAGGCTGAGATGGCATCCCAGTCTTCCTTTTTCGTGGCTAGTAATCTTGGCAAAACTTGTATCAATAACTCGGGCAATTCTTTACATTTATCTCCAAGACCGGTACCTGGTACACGTGTATTATCTTCAGCTTCTAGAGCTGTCCAATCTATCTTTTTCTCTCCCACCTCCCATTCTTTTTCCTTGAGTTTTTCATATATGCCCGCAGGCTACAGGACTTTTAACATTTTAATTATATCTGGATACGTGTATTCTCCCATACGGAGCATGTCTTTTAATTCACGGTGGAACCCTGCTGGATCTTTGTCGTGACAGGGAATTAACTTCTTCATCTCTAAGAGTTCCATCTTGGTAATCGGGGTGTAAACAAATACTCGTTCTAGATCACCACCCGCTGTCCTAACTGGGTGTACTTCTCGTAACGGATGCTGTCTATCTATGTAGAATGGTTTACTTTCGGGGGGTGAGACATGAACAAAATGCGGATTCAGGAACGTTCGGTATTTGTGGCGCTGTTCTAGAATGACACTAATTAAATCGGTACCTAGACCTTTCCATCTATACTGTAGTAACTCGTTTAATACATCATGTAACGGACCTGGATCAGAATGCTGTCCCTCATACAGAGTGATGAGGTGCTGAATCATATACATACCCACCAGTCGCTGCTCGGCTGGGGGCAGTTTCAGAAACGATTGTGCCACTATTTCATCTGGAAAAGTGGTAGAATCAGTAGTCCACCGGACCGCTGATCGGGCTAGTTCTTGTTCATGCATGGTACTGGGTTCACTATAACCTATTCGTGATTTCAGAATTTTATCTGTAGTCTGGAATACTTGTTCTAGAGAACACTGTTCTGGTACTAGAGAAGGAACTGTTGTCTTGTAATCTCGACGTGAATGTCGGTCGGAAAGTCTAGTTCTACCTACATACGCTATTCTGGAAGGATTCTCGCTGTCTACCTCTTCAGTAGAAGAGTCATTTTCTTTCTCGGTTGCTTGTGTTGCTTCTCGTTTCTCGTGTAACTTTATTATTTCTTTACGGATTTTCTTGTACATACTCTCTATACTGTTCTGTGTCTTGTGTCTTCCCTCGGCTATATGGTCACTCCACCTGGTCAGGACTTTCATTTCTTCTGGGTCTTTTCCGGGATAATCTTGTTCTCTTATTAAACAGTTAATTAGAAACTTTAAAATCATGAGCTGAATCTCGACTTTTCTTTGGACCATGGTGTCGCCAATACTTTCTGGATCTCTTCCTGTACGGATGAAATGATATATTCTGTCTAGATAACTTTTCATATTCGGCAGGGTGTCCAAATACTCGGTCACCCGTCTTACACGCAATGAATACAAGACCATATCATCATCGCCTGGGACTGGATCATAACGGCATTCGGTAAGGGCTCGCTTGATATCTGCAACGGACTGAAGTTTGGGTGAACGCTGTAACGCTCGTTCATGTAACTCGAGTAACGTCATACGTCTGTGTTGAGGCGGGGTACGAGGAGAACCTCCCCCCGCGGCTCCTAGACTGGAATCGTCGGTGTGTACTGTACGGGCTGGGAGAGTGACTGATGTAGCGGGTACTTGTACTGTAGGCTGGACCGGGGGTACCGTAACAGGTGCTGTAACGGGTGCCCCGGTGACTGTAGGAACAGGAATTACATTATTTACGGGAGCAGGCGGAACAGAATTTGCATATTCTGGGACTGTGTCGTCCAAATAGGACGAGAGAAAAATATCAGCTGCGGTCGGTTTATGACGTAGCTTAGTCGGAACTAATGGTGGCGGGAAATTACTGGATGCCTCCGGGGTTGCCTTTGGCAAGCCCTCGGCAAGAAGAGGATACATACCCTTAATAAGGGCATTCCTCTGTCTGTCTGACTGTTCGGTTTTAACTCGTTCACCTATTTCGATTAATTCCCTTTCTTGGGCTCTTTCTGAGGATTCTCTACTTAATTCTGCTTTTCTGATTTCTTTTTCGGTTCTTTTATGAGATTCTTTGCGCCTAACTCGATGGCATCTTTCTGTGACTGTCTGGCTTTCTTTTTCCATAATGCTTCTTCTACTCGCATGATGCACTCGGCATCCCATGTGCCTGATACAGGCCACCTATATTTCTCTTCGAGATGTCTGGTATAATCAGACCATAAATCTAGATATATTATGGCACTTAAGCCATGCTTATGATACATAAAATGACCTGGACTGTCCCTAGGCGGGACAGGGACTGCTTCCTCGAGCAGCCCTTTTCTAGTTTTTAACTGACGTAACTTAGAGAACAGAGGCATACTTTAGGCTGAATCTGAACACAATACAATACACTATAAACACAATAATAACTTGAAAAAAACAAATCACTCATACCACGACATTGAATACACATTGAAATAACATTTAAAATAACAGTTCGGACAAAACATTACCTGGAATACTGAGAACAGAAACACATGAATTTCTCGAGAACGGAACTTACTAGAATTACTAGATGCACTGCTGAAACAGTACGAAACATACCGGTCCCATAAAGAGACACGTCAGGACCCGCATCCACCTAGGTGGACACTTCGTGTTGGATTTGCGTACCCAAACCCACGGACCAGAGACAAATTAATTGACCCTGTCTAGATACTACCCCAGCAACGGTACTCACCGGGCAGCAAGAACGGAAGGCCTCGGACTGGACTGGACTGCTACGACGACGGACTACGAACTTCGGACTTCAGTTACGGGTGGGCCTCCGGATACCTCGGACCTTGAACTCTCGGCTTGGGCTCTGGTCGGGACTCGCCGCGTTCCACACCGCCTCGTCTGGATGCTGGACCGCAACCTCCGTCTCCTCCGTGGACCTGAGGGATACTTGAAGCAGAAATATCTGCCGGTGCGCAGGATGGTTCCGTCACGGCTGCAGAGGGTCAGGGGGCTTGCGTGGCTTCGCCGGCGCGTGGGGAAAGGGCAAGTCCCTGTTCGGGCGCCATTATGTGGTAAATAAATAATTAAATACCGGTTCTATTTTTCAGAATAATCAATAAACAGATAGCTCAATAAATAAGAGTCAGGATTCGAGGTATCTTGAGTTTTGCAGGTTTTAATAAAGCATAAGGGACAGGAACAGGACAACCTGCACGGGAATAGGATGGCACGGCAGCTGCCAGGGACAGGAATGGGAATGGCTAGCAAACTTTAATATCGGTGCACAATATATATAGTTAAACAAAATACATTGCATTCAATACAGTAGGCGTAGCAGTGGGCGGGGTTCGTAGCAGTCGCGAAAGATAAGGCAGAAAGTAGGTGTAACAAGAGGCGTGTACAGGGCGTATACATAGACATGTGATGTGAACGTAACAGAAGTGTCATGAATGGGGCGGAAACATGGAGGGGGCTACCTAAGTAGCCGGGACCTCTAACCTAGTGGTGCGCGCAAACGGGCAATGACGTTTTACTAGGGAGAAACTGGGGGCTATGACTTCTGCGCTAGAAGAGGAGACTAAAGTCTGCGGAGTCAGAGCGACATGTACCTAAAGCCTATCTGGTATCTGGTGTTTAGAGAACATGTTGATAGAATCCAAAAGTTATCAGGGTAAAGGCTACTTGACACTAAGGCTGGTGCATGCATTATTCTACATGTAGTGCGTATGCGAGGAATATTCCATGACCATTAATACAGTATTTCTCTTACATGGAGACATAAAGGCTAGACTATGACTGGAACTATTGATGCGATTCAGTAGCTTAGGAATGCAGAGAAGGGGAGCTGGACTGATAACTAGAAGCATAACATACTCTTGGCAGACAGGCAGGCAGAGCCAGGCCGAGCCGGGCACTGTGAGGCAGGAAGTAAGTGAAGGGTCAGGGATGTAGGTGGGGGCTGTATCGCTCCTCGGAGAGGGTTCAGGAGACAGGAGCTGAATCTGGTGTCCGGGCCCTTTTGAGGCCTAGAAACGGGGACTTTATTCTGAATTAACGTGCACACTGTGAAACGTGGCAACATAGGTTTACATAGGCCTAATACTCGTAGCTTTCACGAGAACTGGAAACTGGCATACTAGAGTTGGACACAACTGGAATTGCGTCTTTACTCGATCATAAGGGAATACATATGCATATTAATCATGCACATATAACATAGGATGGGGAACACGTAGGGACACAGAACATGGCAAAATTTACTTTTCCACACTATGGTTACATGCTGTACCAGACCATTGAAGACAAATATAAACATCTTTTATCACAGTCATACTGTGATCATAAAACAAATAAAATATTATGGTTACATTCCCAAGAACATACAATATAAAATGTAAACATTATGTAACATTGTGCACATTTACTACAAAGTGCCTAGGTACAAGAGCTGTAAACATTATGAACCATTGGGCAAATGAGCAAAAAAGTGTATCTATTTGTTTTGAGGCCTGTTGTCTGAAATTACCTGAGAGAGAAAGTTTAAACAATGTATGCCATTGTGCAAAAACAGCCATACAAATGCTACAGCGTCTTCATATATTCTTTAAAACCTGATTACAATTTTAATTTCTAATCCATTAAAACGACCCTTCGACCCTTAGGTTTCAGACACCAGCAATTTTCCAGCATTTGCAAAAAAATGTATCGTTTGACATACCAATGATATTGAATCGCCTGATGAGCATAAAATAAGACTAAATGAGCATGCCAGTCTTCTAAAAAATGGACTTGTTCTAAGATATACAAACCTGAAAAACATCTGCAAGATGAGTTTTAAAGTTTACTGTCTCGGCTTGCTAAGGTTAATTACATTATGGGCTTTAGTATGAGACCCGGTTGTAGGAGATTGCACAAAGTGGCTCAAGTCTTTCGGAAGACAGTCAACATTCTCTCAATTGGCGATGAAATAACGGCAGACCACCAGCTGGTATTTGTATATTGGCTCGTCTTTCGAGAGGTTTTCACTTTGCCACTCTCTACAACAGCAGTTAGATGTGGTCCTCGCCTCCTTGCTTTTTCCGTTGTGCCACATAGTGGGTGTTTCTTTTGAAAGTATTGTGCCACAGGAGCGGCCTGTGCAGGTAAGTGCGGTGAGGCAGTGGGGCTGGGTGGGGATGGGGGGCGGGCAGGGGTTCAACAGACGACAACAAGGGGAAAATATTTATTTATTTCATTTTCCCTCAAGATCGTCTTTCGAATCCTCCCCCAAACCGGACCGACCGCTCTTACCTGCACGGGCTGCTCCTGTTTGCCATCCACCTTCCCTAGAAGTATTCTTTTGCACCTTACCTGTGGCTCTTTGTCTGTGCATTCAATTGCCCGCGTGTACACAAATATTGGTGAAACATTGATTTCTGATCTTCAAACTGTGTGAAAAGTTCCAAACGAATTTCTTTTTTTCATGCATGTAAGTCATATAACCAAGTCAGGGGATGCTATTGTAGGATCATTGTATTCACTGCAATTAGTAAAACAGCACACCCTTTTAACTGTTGTACATTCATGTGACCTTTCTCAACATTGCAGCTATTGTGACCTTGGCCTGTTTCTTCCAACTAATCTCATAACACATTTATGAGGCCTTTCCTATGGTTCCTGGAACAGTCGATGGTCAGTATCCATGGTGAAATTTGTCATTTACCATAATATGCATGTGACTCTCCAATGATAGTAAGTTCTGTAAGGCAAACATCCATTACAACGCAGTTATTACAACGCACTACCTTTACAATGCGGTTGTTACGAAACAACTGACTTTACATCGCATGCCATTACAACGCAGCCTTTACAACGCATGCCACTACAATGCATGCCATTACAACTAACCCTGGGCGTAGTTCGCGAAGTAGCCCTACGCGTAGTTACGCGAAGTGCACTTCGCACAACGCGAGCTACGTGTAGCACTACGCGAACTGCGTAGTACCCTGTTTGCATTGTGCAAGATGCTGTTTTTGAATGATTGCACAGTGCGGACAAGCATCCGGCACTGTGCAATCATTGAAAACGG
Organism: Lissotriton helveticus; assembly: GCF_964261635.1. Classification (NCBI taxonomy): domain Eukaryota; kingdom Metazoa; phylum Chordata; class Amphibia; order Caudata; family Salamandridae; genus Lissotriton; species Lissotriton helveticus. The sequence continues at coordinate 1,013,837,140 of NC_136070.1, read as the reverse complement.
CATCTTGCACAGTGTGAGCTGTAGTTTTCTGCCGCTTGAGTAGATTTTTACTCGAGCGGCTGCTTTCTCAACGCGGACTGGTAGTTTCTCATCGCGAGCGATCGCGAGCATACGTGACCACTCGCAATGTGAAACCTGACCTCCCTGCGTTGAGAATCTCACCGGGAGGTGTATTTTCCACGCTCACGATCGGCAACTTGATGTTGCTGATCGCGATTGAGGGAAAAGTCTCGCCAGGATGTCATTTTGCTTGCTTGCGATGGCCAATTTGACGTTGAGGACCGAGAGCCAGCAAAAAATTACCACTGAACCATGCTACGCGTGTTTGCACTGTGCTACGTGCAGTTCACGTAGTGCGAAGTTGCGCAAGCTTCGCAAACTACGCGAGCGTAGAGTAGTGCTTTGCCCAGGGTTAGGCATGTCACTACAGAGCCTGCCATTACAATGCATTATAAGGTAAGTAATAGGGATATTTTAAGTTTTAGGGTGGGTTTGGGTTTTGGGGTACATGGGAATCATTATTTTTACCCCTACAATATCCAACACTTACCCTACCGTTGCACTCACTGGAGGGGGAATAGTAAGTTTTACCCCTACACTATCCAACACTTACCCTACTGTTGCACTCACTGGAGTGGGAATAGTAATTTTTACCCCTACACTAACCAACACTTACCCTACTGTTGCACTCACTGGAGCGGGAATAGTAATTTTTACCCCTACACTATCCAACACTTACCCTACTGTTGCCCTAAAAGTTTTATGCATTGTAATGGAATGTATTGTAGTGGAATGCGTTGTAAATGTATTTTCTAAAAATGTGCTGTGATGGCATTCGTTGTAAAATCATGCATTGTAATGGATGTTGTGATGTAAAAACCCTGTTGTAAAAGCATGCGTTGTAAATGTTTGCGTTGTAACATCATATATTTGTTCAGTAATCACCTGGTCATAGTTTTGTTGATTCACTCTGACCAATACCAGACAACCTCAGTCACGGTATTTATGTATTTATGGTTGCTAGGTAACAGAGAGAGCAATTATATACAAGCAGAAATGTTCACATTGCAGAAAGAAAGTCTGGAGAAGGGCAACAGAGGCTCGACATTTTACTAACTCGGCTCTAGGCTGGCTGGCTTAAGTAGACAGACGTTGAAATCGAGAAAATTAAATAAATAAATAATTGCTATTCCCTCATCTGTCGACACCCCCGTCCCGCCTTGCTCCGCTCCACCCCACAGCACTTACCTGCATGTACTGCTGCTGCTTTTTAATATGGCCTTAGGTGTGATATGTGACTGACAGTCATAGTCCTATTGACCTGTTTTTTAAGGGATTGGGATTGACATGTTGAGGTATACAAAGAAATTGTGGTTAAAATGATTGGATTATTCTCAGCCACTGATGATTACTTGAGATGCATCAGGGCTGCATCCTAGTCCATCGTCATTTTCGCCCATCATGCCACCTCAGTATAGACCCAGCTATATGCAAATCTTTCTTGACACCACTCCAATTGGAACAGACCAGCTCAAATTGCCAGGCCAGGTCCTACCTGAACTGGCTCACATACCTAGAGTTTCCAAGGGTCTACAACAGTATTCTGAGCACTATAAATTCTAGAGTCAAACACAACAAAGAGAAAAACACGGAAAAAGAAGGTAAAAATATTCAATAAATTTCTGGATTCCCATCACTCACCAACCTGGTGACATGCTTCATCATCTGGGTCTCCTCTTGAACTCACTCTAGTGACGCTAAGGGCTACAACCCTTTCATAGTGATTGGGGAGCCCGAGGATATTGTATAAAGTTGGTAAAACTCACTAGACCACCAGATGAGAGTAGTTGAATGTTTGGGAACTAAGTGCAGGAGTTTTACCAACTGAAGCATGTCACCAAATCATGACATGTATCTGATCCAACCCTTGCAGTATTGACCACCGGCCACCCTATTGACCTTTTGCCACGCTGGATGTCTTGCAACCTGAAAACCCTCTTGCATTCCCATATACAGACGTGAAACGTCGTTGGCCGACTGGAGCACTCCCTCCCTGGTGCTGCGAACGACTGTTGGCCACTTGGCCCGCCCACCCTTTAGAACACCTGCACCGCTTGTAGGACTTGTAGCAGAACTGAGGAGTGCTCAGACAGATGCGCCAGCAGGTGATCCACCTTCTGTGTGCTCTTACTCAAACCCCTATCTATCAGGAAAAAGTGTGTTCTGGAGGCGTGCCCGTGCTTTTTATATTGAAATGTGTAACAATGGCCTTTGACACCCTTCTCCTTCCAGATGTCGGCTAACCCCAGGTCCTTGATGCAGAATTTTAGCCATTTCCTCATTCTAGATAGATCGGTTGTCTTTCTGATAGGGAGTCTGTCCTGTCTGGGGTTTATAATTATTTTGAAATCTTCCCTCATAATTATAGGGGCAGAGACTTCTAATAGATATGTATACACCTTCTGTAGTGGTGTAGGATCATCTGCGTTGGGGCCATAGTACCCCACTATGATAAATTGTTTATTATGTATTCTGGCTTTCACTATTGCCCATCTCCCTTTCGTGTCTGTGTCTATTGCTTCTATCCTTACTCTAAGTGATTTCTTAAAAAGAATCACCACCCCCCTTAATACAACAGTCTTGGTTCGTACACACATAAGTATCCCCCAACTTTATTTTTTGATTATGTTGACCCATTATCCTTTAAAAGGTGTGTTTCCTGTAGTATTATTATTTCACTGTCTATTGTTTTCAGATATTAAATCATTTTCTGTCCACAACTCTTGATTCTAAGGCCGTACAAGTTCTATGAGCGAATATTAACTAGCATTAGACTCTTTTGGCATAGGCCACGGCATTTCCTGCGACTCCTTGGATCCCCGCCTCCTCAATTTTGTGCAACTTGGACTATTTTTTTTCCCCTTTATGCTTCCCGACCTAGTGCATATTTTTTTGCGATTTTATTTGTAGACTGCAACCTCTTCTTCCTTTCCACCCCGCTCCTGGGAGAAGCCTCCCTTTTTCCTTTTCTGGGCGGTACATTCTGTCTTTTTGAACGATTTGCTTCCCAGGCTATAGCTGTGTTCACTATGTTGAGATGTAATTTGCGCGATGAAGCACTCAACTTCTTTGGGTTCCTTTATGTTGTACATTTTGTTCTTCCACATGATTTTTAGAGATGCTGGAAAGCGCATCTGGACAGTTGCTCCAAGGGATCCTAGTTGCTGCATCAATTGGCATAGCTCCCACTGCCTATCATGAGTTGCCTTGGAGGTTTCTGACCGGATTCTAATTACCAATTCATCCTTGGTATAGGTCCTAGTCTTGGGGGCTTCATTCAGGATTTTTTCCTTAACAACATAGGTCTTGAAGTTTATCAAGATCTTCTTAGGTTTCTTCCCCACTTTCTCCTTCCCAAATGGGTCTCTATATATCCTTTGTATGTCCTCAGCTAAGGCTACTCACTTCAGCTAGGGGAAGCTTTCTTCCAGTAAGGTAATAATACATATTCTGCTGTCATCACCTTCCAAGCCTTCGTGTACATTCAGGACTCTTAAGTTGTTTCTTTTTGCTTGGTTTTCAAGGGATTCAATCTTATCCCTGAGGTCTCCTTCACTTGACCTTAGCAGTTTGATTTCTCACTGATTTGCCTTTACTTCCTTAATTAGAGCTACTACAGAGGTTTCTACTGTAGTTACTCGTTCCATCAATGCGTTTATTTTGGTGTCCAAGGCTTCACAGATCCCTTGTATTTTTAATTGGTTCTTTTCAGAAGTAGCACAGTTTGTCCTCATTTCCAGTATCATGGATTCCCTTAGTTTCTCCATACTGGCTTCTGTTGCCTGGGGAATTTGCCCTTCTCGTTGTGGGCTGCAAGGCGTTAATGTTTGTCCTTGTTGCAGAGGACTCTCAACATTTCTCTCCTCCTCAGTCGCCTCTGTACTAAGGACCTTAAACCTATTGTTATCCATTGTTTCCCTTCTCCTGAGCTTTCCTCCACTTTTTCTATGCTGTTTTCTACGCACAGGATTGGGGGTGTCCTGTTTTTCCTGCACCTTAAAAAAGGACCTTAAGGACGGGGTAATCTTTACTTTGATTCCTGTTAATTTAACTTGTTGTGTTCTGAACAAGGGGCTAGGTTGTGTGCTGAGGTGAGAGCTTTCCCCTTTTTTCTTGTGCGTACTGGGGCTATACTACTTTTCCCTTTTCGTGGTTCCTGTGGGGTGTGACCGCTAGGTGCCTGTTCCTTAGGCAGTAGCTAGTAGCTCTCCTTGGTGCTCGATCCGGCTCATTTACCTTAGCAGAGCAAGTTGCGGGGTTTATCTTTCCTGTTTCCCCACTCCCCTTCCTCTGCTAGCGACTGGTGCGCTTGGGTCTGTAGAGATTGAATTTACGCCGTGCCCCCCTCAACAGCACTTACCCCATTCATGCAGTCATTCCACTTTCTTCCTACCCACTATGCCGTCTGCTGAGCCGTCCTTGCACGCTCCAGGGAGCCTTGGAATCTCCCTGACTACTGCGCTTGCAGCTGTTGTCCTGCCCCAGAAGGTGACACTCACCGTGGCGGTCCTCAGGTTGCTGGGGCAAGCCGCAGCTTCTTCTGCCCACACTCCAGGCGGTTCGTTTGATCGATGTGGAATCCCGCTGCAGCTGCATCCATCCTGTTCACCATAGCTGCTCTGGTCTCTGCGTCTTGTCCCCACTAGGTAAGCACACGGCTGCCTTCAGCCTCATCGCAGTCTTCCAAAATCTTCCGAATTTACTTCTCATTAAGTGGGTGCTTGCGATAATTTAATTAGTTTTGTTGTTATTGTAGTTTTGCCTGGGGAGCTCAGGGCGCCCAAATGGGCTTATCGGCCAACCGCCATCTTCTCCGGTGCCATTCGTCTACACAATGCGTTCTTGTAAATAGCAGAGTCACTACAGTTTGTCACCCAATGCTATATAACACGTTAATCATTACCTCATTCATTAGTACTCAGTTTATCAAATTCTCGAGCATGAAAGGCTGAAAGGACCCCTCAGAATTTAAACCATTAACCACTGGGTTGGGTGTCAGCTACCACCAATCCTCAATCTCCTCATCTGGTATGATGAGTCTGTCACACCTTTTATTTGTGGTTTGGGGTGCCGTTTCAATGGTCACCCTGGACGATAGTACAATATGCTCTGCACTGGGAGTATCGCATAAATCACGAGCTACCTGAAGTCAACTAAGATACGCCTCTTTGATGGAGAAAAAAGACCGGGAAGACTAGAAAAGGTTCAACAGATTCGGAGAGGTACATCTTTCACAGCCAAGCAAGGTCCTTTGCCCGTACTGCCATCAGCAGTGTTTATGATGGACTGACAATGCAACAGGGATGTTTGATGTTGGTAAGGTTTGGCACTGTTGCAACCACCTAAGAGCTACTCTTTGACCAGGTTTATTGATATGTAAACTTTTGGTAAATTTGCTTTACTGTGCTTTCTTCTTCTGAATGGTACCACCGTGTGGACATACTGAGTGCTAACCTTGAACTAATACTAGTTTGTATCACGTCATACAGTGATCAATAACATCCAGTTGCTGCCCTTAATGTCTCAAACACTACCTTCTTTTTTACAACTAGACCCTCGAAGACCTCATTTAAATGGGTACTGTTACTATCTATGTAGTAAAATAATGCTGCCTGAGGTTTTTGAGTTTATTTACCGGGAATCAACAGTGGAATTGGCCATTTGAGCAACCAGGCATTTGCCTATTGGAACTCCAAATTTGGGGCTGGCTTGGATGTCCCACAATATCACTTAAGGGAGTAGAAGGAGCCTAGGAGCTGCTCAGATGTTCCTGGTGTGGGTGGGAGTTTTGTTGTGGGTAAAAGTTCATGTTGTGCATTGGGACCTTCTTTGTGACACAGAGAGACAGCATCACAAAACAAAAGTGTTTTATTTCTTTCTATGTGTCAAATATTTATTTGTTGGGCCCCAGTGTCCCTACATTGATTGAGTTATCAGCAAATTTGGGTCAACCCTGAAGCATGCTTAGGTTTCATACTGGATGCAGTGACTATAAAAAACGAATATTAGTTATTCAAAACCCCACCTCCAACACTCCCACTTCACTTCTAAACTTTGCAATAACTGATATATTATTTTTGATAATCTAATTTAAAAATATGCATAGCTACCTACTCCTGCTTTTTTAACACATTAAGACAGGCAGACATTCTTATCTCAGGATCTAAACATGCCAGGGAGTCCCATGACATATGTAATGGGAGCTCACAAATAAACATACTTAATTAATAGGGTCTTATGATAATATCGGGTTGTTTAGTAGCATATATTGTTATGGAGTTTGGTCAGGTAACCTAGGTCTGCTCTTTTGTCTCCCAGACTACATTAATTCTGGAGGCACCGTGTAGTCACCGATTAACTCATCAGGGTTCCTACACACAGTGGGATGAAATTATTAGACAGGCGATCATGTGAAAGCACCTCCATTACATTTTAATCAAAGAGGGCTGCGACTTTGAACAACAGCATGCAAGACCCAGAAGCTGGAATCTTTTACACTGTTCTGTTAGGTTTTATAACATTTCACTTAATTGAAAACAGTACTTACAAGATGTAAATTATGCAGATAAGCATATTCCTTTAGAGGGCATCTTGGGAAAGTCCCGCTCTAAGCGGATCAGGCCTGTTCAGTCTTAGTTCAGTCACAATGTGTTTTCTCAAATTGGGCCCTGACAAAGAGAAAGATTTCAGTAGGGCCTCCATGCTAAAGGATGACTGAGGAATGAAGTGTGGGATTTTTATAATGAGATGTAAATATGAATCCAGTCCAAGTACAACTGCCTTCAATTATTACCTTCCTCATTTATTATACAATTGTTACCTTCCACTTCTATTATACAATGTTTTTAACCTGAGTGCTGATGCACCCAAGCCATCATCAGTTAATGCAGCACGTATGCGCTACCAGTAGCCAGTTTCAAGGCGCTAGAAATCCTTTAGGCTATCTCCGCAAAGCTGTCACTCGCATGTATGTCAGTCCGCCACATCAGACAAATTTTCCCAACAGTGTGAGTTTCTGCAATTTCATTTTTTTTTTATGGCTTGCTTTGGCGAGGAGCGCAGCAAAATAATTCTGATTAGCTAAAGGAAGGATACAGGAAAGAGTGAAAAGTAGGATGGAAGCACGAATGGTGGAAGGAAGAGTAAAATGAAATAGGAAGCAGTGGCAGAGCAAGGGTGCCGCTGACTGTAATGCAAGCGAGGTAAGTTGGCACCCCATATCTTGATCTGGTAGTAAAAAAAACTACTATAATTAGTATATTGTGGGTCCGGGTGCCACTTCACCTTCTATACTTTTGATAGCTGTGGCCCTGGAATGGAAGGTAAAGGGAAAGCAGGAAGGAATGATGGCGAAAGGAAGAAGTAAAGCATGGTAGAAATAAGGAAGTATAAAAGGAAAGGTGTGAGGGTGCATGGAACGGTGAAGGGTGAAGACTACATATACGAAATGGGGAAAGGAGAGATGAAAAGTGAAATAATCTTCTCTAAAGAGGTTCAATATTTGCATGTAAAGAGCCAATAAAGGTGAAGGTCAAAGTTGGACCTGTGTGTAATTTTCTGGCTATTCCCTAATGGGCGTCTTCTTCGGCTCTACAGACAAAACAATATTTCACTTTTTGTGCTCACTGAATCCTTGGTCTCTCTATAGAGGTGTAACCTGTACCGTACAGGTGAGAGTGGAAGTCATTCTCTGTGCCCATCGCTTCCTTGGCCTCTCCTTTCTGAGATTGGATACAGCTGTGACCACAAATGTAACTACAATACACATTCAATAGTCAGCCTCTCTGTGGAGAGTCAGTGCTTAATTAGTGAAAGAAAGAGGGCTGGAGGTGCTCCTAGCAACATCCACGGCTTTTTGACACTGCCCCAGATTTACGAGAAATCGTAAGCCGACAGCAGTGTCAAAAACGTTTGCCTCCCCAAGGGAGGCGTAAGGGAGGCACAACATGAAGAAATATCTTTATTTTGCCTCGCTTTTCCTCTGTCCGTGTGTGCTGCATTCTGCAGCACACATAGAAAGAGGAAAAAGCCTCTTGTGATTGGTTTTGTGCAGGAAGGTGTTCCTTCCTGCACAAAAATAATCGTCCCTGCAACGCAGGCACCCCTGCACTATGGTGCGAAGGTGCCTCCTATGGCGCGCAGCAGCCCATTGCGCTCCGGAGCAGGGGAAAAGGACAAGAATGCGCTGTATCTAATAGATATGGTGCATTCCTGCCCTTTTCTTTTGCCGTAGGGCAGCGCAGCAGCAAAGCATATGGCGCTGCCCTATGACAAAAAAAAACATAAATGATGTGTGTTTTTCCTTGTCTTGCACTCGCAAATCTCTGGTGCGAAAAATAAGTGCCGGTCCCCAAAAATTTGTGACGGTGTTTCCCACTAGCAACCACAAGCTCAAATTAAGCTCTGGGAAAGGGTCACATAAAATGGTTGAAATGTGGGTTCCACATTCAAAAACACTATATTCCTAATGTTTCTAAGTAGGGATGTGTAGTGAAGTAAAAGATGATGATGTCCAACGTAAGTTCTTGTAGAATACGTATTTATTTAGAAAATGGTACAAGATGGTAAAAGTTGGTAATAAGATATTAAGAAGGATTAAAACCCCACCAGGAGCTGTCTCCTTACAGCTCATCCCCAAGCTCCCAACTGAATTCACAGAGCTAGGAACCCAACATTCTAATGTGTCATCATGAATATTAACATTCCACATGGTGACAGCAGAGGATGAGCAAGACGGGATGAGTAGCAATCACTACAGGATGGTCTCCAGAGAAGAGTTAAAAGTTATTGCTTTGGGCTCATTCAGTCCTTGTGCCTCTCTTGAAGATTTACCTTTAGTGGCAAAATTAAAGTTTCTTAATTGGCACTATTAACCCGTTTACTGCGGCCGTTATTTCGGTGCAGTGTGGGCGTTCTAAAGAGTGGGCGGGGCCGTGTCGGCCGTTGAACGTTCGCAGCACCAGCCAGGTAGTGCTCCGAACGTTCAGCGGCCGACGGCAGCACTGATAGGGTAAAAGAATAACTGGGGGTGATGTGGAGGGGTTCTTTGTTGGTGCCTGGATCAAGGTTTTAATCAACAATTGGTTCAGTGACCTACCAGGGTTGTGGGTTTAAAACTTGACTGTCATAAGATTCTATCAGGAAATAAGATTTTGTGCGACAAAAATGTCCAATGATTTCATATAAATGTTAAAAGAAATGTTTATGAGCATGTTTCAGCCCCCACATCTCAAGAGCTCACACTTTGATTTCACCTTGCTGCCCGCTGTCCCCCATCCTTTCCTGTCGTACCAGAGCCCGGACCTGAGGGTTCACAAAGTCCACCATGTGGCATGGCACTTGAACAGCTTGTGCGAGGCCGCAGAAGCCGCCTGCACACCCCTATGAGCTATTATTGGTCACGTCAACAAACAGAACCAGTTGCTCCCGGCCAGACTTAAAACATACTGTGAATGTGACAGCAGCCGTCCGTGTGCACGCTGACCCAAATGTGCAGGAAAACAAAAATACGAAAATACACCAAATATGTCATGCTGCCTCGGTTCTCCGAGCCTACAATGAGATGACGGCCCGGCAAATAGACCACAGAATAGATTAAAAAGCTTCTCGAGGTAACTTCTGCAGCCTCAGAGGCTGAACCCTACACATTTATCATTTTTTTCTTCAATTTGCCGGCTATATCCAATTACGATCAAAAATTGCTCCTTTCCAACTCATGCTTTCAGATGCCAGAGCTGAGTCCGAGCCAGGAGCAAAGGAAAAAGAAGATTGTTTCACAAACATATAATTTTGTTAAAATAGAAGAATGAGCTTATTTAGCGAGGTGCGTTGTGGCAGTCAGTCAGAGCACGACTAGAGGTAGGCGAGCCAATAAATTACCAGGAAGGACCAAGCTAAGGGTTGATTGTGGGTCTAAGAGCCCGTACCTGAGCAGAGCCCCCCTGAAAATATTTGTCATGAAAATCATGCAGCAAAGATCATGTTAGAATTTGATCAGGTGTTTTCAAAATTCAAAAAAGCAGGGGCCTCATTTATGAGGCCTTGCGTCAGTTTTGCGCTTCCGATGCGTCACTTTTTGTGACGCATCGGCGGCGTAAAACATGCCACCTGTTGCGCACTATTTACAAAGTGACGCATCTAAGCAGATGCGTCACTTTGCAAACCTTTGCGGTCCATTATACCTGCGTCAGGTATAATGTATGCAGAGGGGGCGTTCCCCTGCAAAAAGCCTCGTAATAGTGACGCAGTGAAATCTATGAGATTTCACTGCGTCACTTTTAGGACGCTGTTGTGTCAAAATCTTGCGCCTGCCTCACAGCAGGCGTAAGACTGACGCAAGCCCTTTCACATGGGACTTCCCCCATGTGAAAGGACGCATTGCTGGAGTTGCGTCACTTTTGTGACACACCCCAGCAATGCGTGACTTTTGCGCTTACAGATACGTCAGAAATACTGACGTATCTGTAACTCCTTGCGACATGATGCGTCATACTGTAAATATGACGCATCAATCATGTCACAAGGAGTGCGCACTGAGAAGTGACGCATCGCTGCTTTCACGCAGCGTTGCGTCATTTCTCATAAATGAGGCCCCATATTTCTGTAACACGTGAGAGTGTTCTATTTAAGTAAATTAGATAGTTCTCTGCATCTAGAAGTATTTGCTAAAAGTGATCATATTTAAACAGAAACTGAGCCACATTTCGCCCTCACCCTCCACCACCCCCGCCTCCCCGTCATGGTAATGCTATTAGTGAAGAAAGAGGCAAGCCAGGTGTCATTTTTACTCTGCATGTTGCCTAGATTAATGTATTACAGAGAGCAACATTATACTTTAATAAATCACACACAAAAAAAGGTTTTTGTACCGCGCACATCCTCAACTCACGCTTTTGAAAGTGTCCTTATGTGTGATAAAGAACAGTAAGCATTGGCAAAGCCAATAGGTTTCACCCATGACAATGTTTTTTAGACATGTTGCACTGCAGCACAGGCTGCTGGACAACATGGGTTTAAAAGCGCTATGGCACTGCCAGCATTGAAAGCATTGTAGCGCTTTTAGGTTTACTTTAATCCATGAAGACACTAGCCCCAAAATGGAAACGGTAGTTGGTGAAATGCCTCAGAGCAGGGACATAAACTCAAAGCCTAGGAGGAAGCAGGGATCTGCTGACTAATAAGAAGCAAGGAAACGAGATCAATGTGCAAGCCACTCAATGGTAAGTAATTGGAGTGCTCTAAGCCCTTCTTCACCTTTCAGTCTACAAAACGTTACCCCTATGGACAATGAAAAAGTTGACTCCAGGTGAAACCTAAAAGGGAGGCTTGGTTGCAAAGTATTTGCCTGGGATCACTTAATTTTGTCAAACTGGGAAGCCAGGATTGATCCCAGATTTGCAGCTTTCGAACTGTGCAATCCAGTCACTACATGGTTATCTCTTACATCAAAGGTAAGCTTTGTCTTTAATATTTGGATGATGAGATTAAGGTGTGGGTGACCAGCAGAATCTACATTCTATTTTTAGCTCTTTCACAACAGGCACAGACTACTTTACATATTTTTTTTTAATTCATTAGTTTACTTAGGGGTTAAAAGCCCATACAACACAGTAAAAACAATATGCAGTATCATGACAATACATTAGTTTATGAAAACTCTATCAAATTATATATACAAACCCATTTATGAGTATCACAATCTGCCTGTGCAGCCCTCTCAATTCCCGCCCAAAACACCAGCGAAGTTCCTGCCAGGGTCGTTAACATGTCCAGGAGACTGAGGATATAAGTAGCACTTGACATTTAGCGAGGTCTTCTAAAATATTAAATACTAAAATAGAAATAGAAATGTATACATTGGGATTGACTATTTATGAATGTGAGAGTGGCAGCTGATTGCTTTGGAGCCATACAGCACATGCTTGCTCAGGGTGAAGACAATAGGAGAGTCGGTGTCAGTTTGGGATAGCCTGGAAGCGATTCGACAGTGCCTGATGCCCAAGATCAAACAAAGAGATCATGTTATGTTATGGAAATTTTTAAAGCACACAATTACCCAGAGGTAAATTGAAGCAGCTAACACCCCATTTCACTCTTTTAAATCTGGGGCGGATAACCTTCATTGATCCTCTAGATCGCAGGTTTCTTCTAGGTTAGTACCAGGCTATCAATCAGCACCACCTGAGCATCACTACCGTACCACCACTTCAGCACCAGTACAGCAGCACTTTAGTCCAGCACAGCACCAGCACAGAACCACCTCAGCATCAGAACAGCACCATCTCTGCACCAGTGCACCAACACCAGCTCAGCCCTATCTCAGCACCAGCACAGCCCCACCTCAGCAACAACTAAGCACCAAACCAGCACCACCTCAGCACCACCTGAGTACAAGCGCAGCACCACCACCTCAGCCTGACTCAGCACCAACACTGCATCACTCCACACCACCACTGCATCACTCAGGACTACCACAACATCACTCAGCAATACCTCAGCATCACTCAGCACCACCTCAGCACCAGTGCATCACCACCTCAGCCCCAGGGCCGCACCACCTTAGCAGCAACTCAACACCAGCACAGCACCAATTTAACCTCAGTGCAGCACCACCTCAGCATCAGCATCAGCTCAACACAGCAACAACTCAGCATCACTCAGCACCACCTGAGCACGAGCGCAGCACCACCACCTCAGCACAACTCAGCACCAGCACAGCATCACTCAGTGCCACCAGAACATCACTCAGCACCAGTGCAGCATCTCCTCAGCATCACTCAACACCACCACAGTACCCCCTCAGCATCAGCACAGCACTACCACTGCATCAGTTCACCACCACCAGTGCATCACCAACTCAGCACTAGAGCAGCCCCACAACAGCATCAGTACAGCAACAACACTGCACCACCTCAACACCAATGCAGCACCACTTCAGCATTAGTGCAGCACCAACTCAGCACCAGCGCAGCCAAACACAGCATCATCACAGCATCACCTCAGCACTAGCACAGCACAGCTTCAGCACCAGCACAGCAGCACCTCAGCACAAATGCAGCACCACTTCAACATTAGCACTGCATCGCCTGAACACCTGAGCAGCATCACTGCAGCACCAGCACAGTATCAACTCAGCATCACTCAGCACAACTTGAGCACAAGCACAGCACCCCCTGAGCACCACTCTTACACAAGCACACCACCGCCTCAGTATCACTCAGCAGTACCTCAGCATCAGTGCAGTACCATCTCAGCACCAAAACAGCATCAGTGCAGCACCACCTCAGCATCTGCACAGCATGACCTGAGCTCCACCAGAGCACCACCTTAGCATAGCACCATCTCAGGATCAGCCCAGCACCACCTCCACATCAGTGCACCACCACCAGCAAAGCCCAACCTCAGCACCAGCACAGCCCCACCTCAGCACCAGCACAATCCCACCACAGCAGCAATTCAACACTAATGCAACACCATTTCAGCGTCATTGCAGCACCACCTCAGCACCAGTGCAGCATCACCTCAACACAGCATTAACTCAGGATCACTCAGCACCACCTGAGTACAATCTCAGTACCACCTGAACACTAGTGCAGCACCACCACCTCAGCATCACTCAGCACCACCCCAGAATACTCAGCACCAACCCAGCAGCAGAGCAGCACCACCTCAGCACCAGAGCAGCACCACCTCAGCACCAGTGTAGCACCACCTCAATATCAGCAAAGCACCATCTCAGCATCAGCACAGCACCTCTTCCTCAGCAGTGCACCACCACCAGTACAGCACCGACTCAGCAGTAGATCAGACCACTTCAACCTCAGCACAGTACCATCTCAGCATAAGCACAACAATTCCTCCTCATCAGTCCACCACCACCAGTGCAGCAACAACTCTGCATTAGAGCAGCACCAGCGCAGCACCACCTCAACATCAACACAGCATCATCTCAGCATCAGAACAGCCCCACCTCAGCACCAGCGCAGCCCCTTTCAGCAGCAATTTAGTACCAATGCAGCACCACTTCAGCATCAACACAGCACCACCTCAGCATCAGTGCAGCATCATCTCAGCACAGCACCAACTCAGCATCAGTCAGTACCACCTTACGACAAGTGCAGCACCGCCACCTCAGCATGACTCAGCCCCACAGCATTACTCAGCACCACATCAGCATCAATCAGCACCACCTCAGTCAGCCCTCTGAATCTGGCATCTGTTGATTCTCCCCGAGTGTCTGTCCACTGCTCATGTTATAATTCCGGTACTATTTCCCAATCTCCACCTTCCCGTTGATTATGTCCCTCCCCCACAACCACAAAAAAAACTATAACAAACAAACAGGCAGGAAGAAGTTGCCAGCATTGCAAGAACAAAATACCTAGAAGCCATGCTTTTATTAACAGAGTCATTCAGTTGTACATAATGTTATAACACTTTTTTATCATAACTTTTCAACATGCTGCACAGCAACCACACTGCTCTACAACACAGCTTAAATATATTGGCAAAGCTAATAGATTTAACTAAACACTTGTGAGGTCCCCAAGGCGAAACCTATTGGCTTTGCCAAAGCTTTCTATATATGGGGATTATTTCTGCACAAGAACCAGCTATCCTGTCCCCAGCCATCATCCTGTTGGACAGGAGGTTATTATGAAGACCACAGACTGCAGGCTCAGAGCGGTATAGGTTCCCAAAGACCTTATTGGTGCCAGAATAGAAAAGCATTTTAGAGTCTAGGGGTAAAATATCAATCTATAGATGGTTACCCTCCAAGGTTGCAGTGACCTCTCTTGAAGTTACATTTATGCCTGAGGTATGTGCAGAATATAAATCTGCCAAATGTTTTACCCCTAGGTGTTGTGGGTTAAACACTCTAGGAGACTATTCTACGTTATACTGCTATGAGCTACAATTTCCCAGAATACAGCTGTTTCTCTGCTTTTTGATGTCCCACAAGGTCGGACCAATTTGTATTGATCCAATTCTGCTTGGTGATCGATGTTGTTTTGCTTGTATCTAGGTCTGGCCAATCTAATTCCCTCTATGTCACACAATTTAATTGCCTTAATTAGTGTGGATTTTGCCTCATGGCCATCAAGGAAAAACCACAGTGGGGTCTTGGATTTCCAAGTTTTTTGGAATTGTACCGTTTTAGAGGCCTAAGCAGAATGGAATGGACTTCTATGAGTGGGATTTCACTGGGGAAGGAGCCAGTAAATGGACCTATAAGTGAATTAAATTTGCTATAAATTTGAGATAATGTGTCAAGTTTAGTTGTCAGTGTGGTCCATTTCACCAACATTCTATTGATCTAGAGTTAAAAGGGTATCCAGGAGGATGTAGGAGAAGCAATAAAATAAAAAAGTGTTTTAGTGCATTATGGTCACTATCCATTCTTAGTATTACATTAAAATCTTCCATAAAGGACCATAATTTGAGATCCAAAATAAATTAGACTATTCTACTGTATGGTCTCTCCTCTAGTAAAAGGATGTGCCCATGTGTGTCTGATTTAGGTTGGTCATTGCAGTCATAGAGGTCATATGAAAGCGTCATGGATGCTACCTGGATGGCAGCTGCCAACCAGATTTTGATTGGGTCAGTTTCTAGCCTTTGGTATTCTTCTATCCTATCTTCCACATCTGTGAAAGTTTCCATGCGATCCAGAGGCTCAAATATTGTATTGAAGTCCCATGCTATCAAAAGAGGAGGGCTGACTGATCTACTAGATGGATGATGGCCAAGAAAAGAAAGTGCTGGAGGTTCTTTATTCATAGGCATTGGGCCATTTTAGCTGTTATACAAATTGACCATTAAACCATTTCTTCCCTGAATGAAGAACCCAATGATATAGGGCTGACTATCACTAATTATTTAAGAGTCAATCAATCAATCAAAATAAGCGTTATTCAATTTATTCATGGGAAACCATAAAGGCACACACATATAAAACATTTAATATTAGCAAAGGCTAAAAAACAGTATACATTCTATATGAAAATTCAAGCAGCGTTTTTTTCCCATAAAAAAAACACACCAATTAAAAAGACTTTCTGCATCAGTCACTTTCTATAAAAATCTTGCCATAAATACAAACATTTTTACGTCACCTTAAAATTCATATTATAATGTTCTGTCTACATCTAATTACATTCTTTAAAAACCTTGCCATAGATGACATTATGTGCTCATTGGGAAGAGACTGTAGAAATAGAAATGCTGGCGACATTGCCATATTTAACCCCTTCCATGCTCATGACGAGCTGAGCTCGTCATGAGTTGCGCCGCTCGCATGCTCATGACGAGCTCAGTTCGTCATGTAACGCGTTTTTTTTTTAAACGCCGCACAGCGTGAAAAAAGCCGCCGCACGCATGCGGTTAATAGTCAAATTTAGGGAGATCTTGACCCAGACTAGAATGCTACCCGAAGGACACTGAACTTTCGGCAAGGGTGCTCCCCTGGTGTAGTTTGAGTAGCTAGATCTCAATAATGGTACTAAAGCCAGGTTTCCTGTAGCAAAATTAGATCGAATTGGTCAATAAAATTGCCCCACATGGGGATTAATGATTTTATCATATATTCCTGCCAGATTCAAGGATAACAATTGTAAGGAGGCAAGGCCTCCAGTCCCCTCAACAATTAGATCCTGGCTTCTAGGATTAGGATTATGCAGCACACATGCCCTTGTCAGGGTAGAAACCCTAAATTCAGGGTCAGGTCTATCAGAACTTCTTCTCTTCAGCTCGGTGGGTGATGTCAAAATTGTTGTTTTAGGTAGTGGAATATAAAAAAACATTTATTTCTTCAGTGGAATGTGCACTAATAAAATGAAGGTTGCCTACTCTCCACCTCTTAGACTGTGTGTTGTATAGTCATTCAACCTTCATTATTCTTGGGCCAGAAATGCCTATTAAGGTAGATAACCTCTGAATCCTCAGGTTCCTGCTAGTACTAGGCCTTGTTGGAATTTCTGTGGGTGCACTCCAATGTACATGGCTAGTGGGAGAGTGTGCAAGGTAGTCAAGGTCTCGGCATTTGACAGTTTAGGCTGCTTTTAAACAGTATGTTTGAGCCAGAGGTTGAAATAGTGCCGGCATCCAGAGCCAAAAATCCAGCCACTAGATCAGGGCCATTTAGAGCCAGTTTGATGGAAATGTAAGTATATTGGGGTTGAGACAAGCATTGTGCATGAATTATATCAGAATGAATTAAAGAAATTGGATCCAATTTGCTTCCTTGTTTATTATTTGGATCCAATGGTTTCCCATTGAGCATCCTTTGGCTTGGGTACATTCGTCCTATAAATAATGGCCTCCCTATTACAACACTGCTGAAGCGTTTTAGCTGTGTAAGGAGGATGGTGCTTGTCCATCAAAAAGAGGTCTCCCCTGTTAATCGTCCCTGGGACCAAGAGTTGAGGGTTGTAATTCCCATATGTACCTCTGCTGGTTTATGAATTTATGGTGTGGGGCCTGGGATAGAAAAGGGTGCATATGGTGATCCTTGTGAGTGTTAACACAGTGATTTACACCTATGGATCCAGCACAGTTCACCAATGCCCCTATTATCCGACGGTCCTCTCTAGGCCGCCATCGGTTTGCAGCTGAGTGGATGTTATTTGGTGAGTGATAGTTTCTTCGAGGTAATGCATATGGATTGCTCAAAGGGCCTGTTTCCGCTTGGCAAGAGAGCTGCTCAACTTCATTATTCAATAGGCCTACTCCCAATTGGTGCAGAGGTGGCTCAGCAGATCTCCTGTTTGCCTCCAAGAGGTCAATAAGCCTGGCGTTGAACAACAATACTGTTGATTTAATATTGCTTAAATTCCTTGTCAGTGAGACTAAAAGGGATCATTGACAGAATATTGTGTCAAAAATATTGAGGACCAAAATATCGGGAAGGTAAGTGCAAATAGGTAAGTAAAGATTTACAATTCCTAACTCCACATCTATATACCTATATACATCAAGGTATATATGTGTGGAATTAAATATAAGAAAATGTTACTTACCTATTGAAACTTACCTTCATGATATTTTTGTCCTCGATTTTCATGACAACATTTCGTCCCATTATATTTTTGGCTCCGATATTCTGTCTAAACAGCAACTAAAATAGCGTTAATATCAGCTTTATCACCGGTGATAGTTTGTAAATCAGATGTAAAAGTAGATAGAGACTTGCTTGGCTGGTTCGCGAGAAAGGCAAAGCAATTGGAGCAAACAATAGCAGACGTGGTGATCTGGGAAGTGCTCTGAGAAGGCAATGGGCGTCTTAAGGGGTGGAGGCTTTGTTTTTAGGTGAAGTACTCAGCTGAATAGAGATTTCTTTGAAAGCATTTGCTACTCTTGAGGTTCCAGTTCCTTCCAAATGGAGGGAGAGCCGTTGAGTCTGATTTGTCATTGTGTGAGTTCCTTTCAGATGTATCACATTTAACATGAGCAACTCTCTTGTAAAACTGTGTTATATAGGGTCCTGAACCGTTGACTGTTTCTTCTCTATGTTGCATAAGTCCTCAACCTCAACCTCAACCTCCGCAATCAATTAATTTATATCGTTGACTGTTTCTTCTCTATGTTGCATAAGTCCTCAACCTCCGCAATCAATTAATTTATATCCTGGACGGTACAGTTATCTGTGGTTAGACTTACTGTGGCTCCTTTTTAACTCCCTGTGGGAGTTCAGCCACCTTTCTCTTCGCTATAGTCAATTGGATGTATGTCCACGCAACGGGACAGGTGGCTACGCTATATAGCATGATGTAAAGGATGTCCTACCTGCTCCGGTGCTATTCCTACAGGGATGGCAGTGCTTGCTGGGGCTTGCAGTCCCCTACAGAGTACTGGCGTGTCATTGTTTTAAATGGCAGTGATATTTGTCGAATTTACACGATGCGGAGCTGAGGCTGGGATTCAAATCTGGCTCCCCATGTTAAGTGGT
Organism: Lissotriton helveticus; assembly: GCF_964261635.1. Classification (NCBI taxonomy): domain Eukaryota; kingdom Metazoa; phylum Chordata; class Amphibia; order Caudata; family Salamandridae; genus Lissotriton; species Lissotriton helveticus. The sequence goes on along the minus strand of NC_136070.1, from coordinate 1,013,818,134 downwards.
TAGAATTTGTAGCTACTAAGTAACGTGGCCTTCAGTGATAGCACAGCTAGTTTGGGGCTTGGAGTTCCAAGAAGACCTTGAGCTGAGCCACATCCAAGCATCTAGCTTGACCCTGGCTCGAGCACCTCTAAGCATACATACCATGTCATTGATTGAGCCCAAGAGCTACTGTTTCAAAGGGTGTCTGTCACAGCATGTGACTGATTTTGTCATATTGGCATTTTAAAATGCTGCGAAGCTAATCTACCTTGGACTAATGCAGTCCTTGTCTTCGCAAATTTCTAACGCTTAATCCTGACGTGTGACTGATTCAACCCCAATCCTACTGATCTTGCAAGAGGCATGAGCCTAACAAGTGAAGGAATCAGTCCTGGCCATCTGAAAAGGCTCAGGCAGGACCTCTGATTCACTTAGCCCTGACAGTTGCCTGACATTTTACTGACGCAGCCCTACTGGTTGCCTTTTTAACAGCCTTAGGTGCGATATGTTACTGAATGTCATAGTCCTATTGATGAATGGAATGCTTGATTTAATCCCAGGCACTGGTTATCACTCGATACGCATTGGGGCCACTCCTCAATTCATCGTTATTTTGCAGACCATGACACCTCAGTTTAGACCCAGCAATATGCAAATCAGTGTTAACCCTGCTCCAATGAGAACAATCCAGTCTGAACTTCAAGTTCCTCGCAGAACTGGCACATAGGCAACCCTAGACCGGTTTCGATCTGACATGTAACTGATCCAACCCTTGACATATGGACTCTTAAGATGCTGGAGTCTGACCGGTCACATTTGACTGACTTAGCCCTAGTCTTCTTTGCCAATTAGGAGGCCCATGCCTGGCCATTGACTGACTTAGACCTAATCCTACTGGCTTTTTTTGTGGGCTTTTGCCTATGTCACTTACAGCTGATTCCTCCTAGCTTTCTAAGTAGGCCCGGGTGAAATTTCCATTACACAGGTGAAATATTTTATAATTTAGCACGTTTTGTGTTATTCTTGTTATGGGAAATTCCTATTATTATTGTGCCACTCTGTCTTGCAAAGTTTTTAGGAAATTATACATAACTTCGCAAAGGTATATTATGCACATTTCGTACATCCTTACTTTTAAGAGACTCAGACTTGGCATATGATTAGCCCTACCAGGCTTTCAGATAATTAAGCAGGCATATGACTGGCTTTTAAGGGTCACATTTATGTATCAGTAATAGGCTACATAGTTATAGCTTTGTGGGGCTAAACTTATTGCCACTATTTCGTAACTTTCACTGCGTTGGAATATAGAGGAAGGGGAAGTCAGAAATTGTGTATGAAACATTTATATTTTAGTCACAGATTCTGGTTATGTATTTGGGATGTACTGGCCTATGGGATAAACCTGTTTAGTAAGATAAAGAAGCAGCGTCGGACTGGGACTGGAAATCGGCCCAGGCTCCAAAATAAAATGTGACCCCATTAGCGAATCAGACATCTAAAAAAGTTGCCAACATTTGCGAAATGAGGTACTCTTGAAATTGCAAAGACGCACTATAAAGCTGTGTTTTACAAGGTACGAGAGACTACATGCATTTGTGCTTGCCGCAGGCAAAGTCTGTAATAATATCAAGGAAATCAAGAGGGGAAATAACGGCCCACCAGACACTAAAACAGGCCAACAAACAGCCAAAAAAGCAGGCACTCAGTGATTTGTCAAACTAGCCCAGCGGGCACTGCCTGATTCACCTGTAGGCGCTCCAACCCTGGAATTGCCTCAAACTTAACTCCGATAAAACGGAGGTGATGACATTCGGGAGCTTGCAGCCAGCATGGTCTCCTCAATGGTGGCCTCCTCAGTTGGGACCTCCCCCCCCAACCGGTGGTCAAGGTCCGCAATCTGGGAGTCACCTTTGACAACAAACTGACTTTCTTCCATCACGCCAACACTGTTGTTTCATCTGCCTTCTACACACTAAAAAAAATAAAAAAAACTACTTCCTTACCTACCACAATCGGCGGGCAAAACACTTAATAGCACCTTAGTGTTTTCAAAAACCGACTATTGCAACTCCCTTCTACTGAATGCTCAGGAAAAGGTTCTCAATAAACTCCAATCAGTGCAAAACGCTGCCGCCAGAACCCTACTATCCATCCCTAAATTTACTTCGACTTCCCCTTACATCAAAGAACTACACTGGCTCCCTATTAGGAGCCGAATCAAATTTAAAGCTCTATGCATAGCCTACAAAACCCTGAACAATGCAGGACCACAGTTTCTAAAAGAAGCCCTCCGCCCACTGGAACAACGTAGGACCCTACGATCTTCCTCAGCCTACTTGTTAAATGTCCCTCGGACAAGAAAGGCCAGTTGGGGAGACAGATGTTTCACCACCGCCACGGCCAAATTGTGGAACACTCTTCCTCTTCACATTAAAACTGCCCCCACACTTCTTAAATTCAGAAAGAGCCTTAAAACATGGCTGTTCTCCTCCTCCTAACCCCTCCGTTATATCATTAGTGAGTTCTGTAACAATAGCGCCGAGACACCCGTATGGGTATTTGCGCGCTTTAAAAATTGCTAAAAATAAATAAATAAATAAATAAGGAGGAGTGTGCAATAGCTACGTTTGAAACAGAGAAGGTATTTAAACCAAGTAGTTAGTAAAATGGTACTTCTTATTGGCGGTCTTTCCCCAAATGAATTTAGCTTCAATTGTTGTAACTTGGATACACTAGGTATTTAGTGTTCCCTGCAGAAGAGTGAAAACAGGCAATGGCATTTCTGAGCGTGGGAATTAGGGAGAGGTACTCGCAGTGGGTGCCCTTTTTTTTTCCTACAGCTCATAGCGCCATCAAATGGGAAATTGAGCCATAGTTTGGCTGAATAATAGATAAAAATAGGAAATGCCACACAAGTCGTATCCAGTGGCGGCTCCACCGATAAGGTGGAGGAGCGTTGCCCCACTGTTTTTTTTTCAGCTTTTTTGAGAATAGCAGCTATGCTCTGTGAAGCGAGGAGGGCGGGCAGGGATGACGGAGCAGCCAAGGAGTGGTTCTCCCGCACTCCTAAGGGCACATGACTGTTTAGCCGGCCCTCTTGGGCCACTCAAAACAGTCATGCGCACTTTCCCTCTTCTCCACCCAGGTTGCATTATAGCCTGAATGGAGAACATGTCCAGGTCCCCATGCCCATCTGAGTGCTGCGCCAAGGTGCTTTCAGGCTGCTTCCTGTTCCTGCTGGCGGGAGGAGGAGAGACGCGACCAGGAGGAGCGTCAAGGAGGATGCAGCAAGCAGGTAAGTTTATTCTTTTTTTAATTACTCAACACCCCCCCACCACCCCCCGCACTCCCCCCGTCACTGCCCCTCCACCCCTGATCGGTGCCGCCCGCGGCTGGTAGTATCTATGCATGCTTTTCAGAAACAAAGCCTCAGGTCAGGCATTGTTACTAAGAAACAAAAAAATGAATATCCCGGAAGAGATGGAAGTTTTCTGTGAGTGAGTTAGGGACATTATTTTGTTTTTTTAATGCCCAAAGCCATCATGCTTTGCATGGCAGCCTCTGGAAAGAAAAAAAAAGAGCACACGAAGCATGCTCTAACTAAATAGGGTCGGCCTTGTAAACACTATGGAGATTGTGATACTCTAGGAAGAAGTTTCTGACAGCGGGGCCAACTGAGGCACTTCTGTCAGAAACTCTGTGGTTCCTCCATCTCTAAACGATGTGAAGGGACCTGGAGGAGGCCCTGTTAATGACCTTCTTTAAATCAGGGCACAAGTCCTAATAAAAGAAGTGGGGGGACGCTGACATCACGACAGGAAGCGACGTCACGAAAGGTGGCTTGCACTCAGTTGCAGTTTATAGTTATCAAGCCCCCGGTAAAATATGTGGGGAACGCCGTCCACCCGCGTGGTACCCCGACTGGAGCCCTGCTCTAAGTGCCACCTACCAGAAATGAAGAGCTTTGGCTATGTTCTGCATGGTAGGCCTCGCCCTACCTCCTGGTCAACAAGGACAAACGTTACTCTACTGAATCGCAGGTTTGCGCCCTCAGCTCAGAGGCATATCTCTCAATAGTGCCAGGGGCGGCTCTAGGCTCATGGCGGCCCTGGGCAGGGAGGGTAGGTAGGGGGCCCCGGAAGAGGGGGTATGGGCGGGGCGGAGCGCGGAGGCCAATGAAGAGGGGGGGTCGGGGTGTTTGGAAGTGGAACAGAGCCGGAGGCGGCCAAATTCCTGCCAGGGGCCGCCACGCAAATATGTCTCCATCCTCAGAGGATTATTATATTAAGGATATATATTGGCGTGGTGGCCCCTGGGGTTTGGTGGCCCTGTGCAGGTGCACAGCTTGCACATGCCTAAGGACGCCCCTGATAGTGCAGCAGGTGCAGTGGCTACGGGGCCTAGGAGGATGAAAGTCTCAATACATCACAATCATGAGGGTTTTCACAACAGAGCCATGCATTGTGGGGGCTATTTGCCATTCATGCATTAGGACCCAGGGAAGTCTCGCTAGAACACTGCTTCAACTAAGAGGGCCACTGAGAAAGTGATCTCTATGTCACCCTTTTGCCTGTTTCTATACCTCAACATCTCTCTGCCTGTCTCTACCTCTGACTCTGTTTCTCTTTGCCCAGTCTCATTTTGAAGATTTTGAAGCCCTCAAAAAGACATATTTCAACTTTGTTTGCGTTAATCCAATTTTTAAAAGTTTGTTTGTCCTTCATGCAAGCTTCAATTAGCAGCCAAAAGGCAATACGAGTCAAAGTTGATATGAACAAAGGGCCCAAACTATGTCTTCCCAGAGGTACCTAGAATCCTTATTATGACACTGACCCGTATCATTTCAATGCGCTCTTAAAATAGCATCCTAGATCTCTGACCAAACAAAATGGCTGTTGTGTTCTTCTGGGGACCAGATGATGGAGCTCGTTCTGGGCGCCAGGCTGCGCGCCTCCTCTATAGAACGCCTACGGCTGGCTCTGCACCCTCTGGTGCCCCTGGCAGGCAAGGGCTCCCCGTGATGTCGCCTCTCAGTTTTGCAATGATAGCTGACGGAGGTAAAAATATGTCTGTCATTTTATTTTTTCTACAAATTCCTAGAAATTCACCCGGCGCGGCCACCTCTGAGCCATCCTGCGCATCACAATTACTTTTATAGGCACCTGCTAAAGATGTGTCGACAGGTTCAAAACTGCCAATCATGGGGATATGAAGAGAGAGGCGGGGGGTAAGCCCCCCTGGCACCACTCAAGGAAACGACCTGCCGCTAGAAAAGCAGACAATCTGTAATCTCGTCCTCCCAGTACAAAGCGCCAGCAGCAGAGCTGACACCTGGGGACCCTTGGGAGCTGGAAAGGACCACACGGGGCGGAAAGCGCTTCCAGCTCAACTTTCCTGGCCAGGAAGAACAAGGCCTCGGGGAACAGATGAGCTGGGTAGGCATATTAAGGGCACCGCCTGCCGCCTTCAAGGGAGTGCGTCTACTTCTCCTGTCTCCAGCAATATGGGCACAAATCAGCGAAGGGAATTTCATAGCATTTCAGAAACTCCGCATGGTCTCAAAAATGGATATCTTGAAGACGGAGGAGTGACAGACTTCCGGTCTGAAGTGTTTAGCAAACAGGTCTGAGATATGAACTACCTAAACCTCTTCAGGGTGTGTTTAATAGAGACAACTGGGCGAAGGCAGGCTAGCAGACAGAACAGGACTTGGAGTCACTTCACCCCAAAAAATTGGTAAGTACCGTCCGAAATTCACAACTATGCTTTTACTTACTTTTAAAGAACATTTTTTCAACTCACAAACATTCCCACATGGGAAACTGGAAAACTTCACCATGTGCATGTTTGCAGGTGGTCTTCTGGTAATTTCATGTGGCATTCATGTGGCATTTTCCTCTCCTATTGTTGGAGAGGAGTGGAGTTTCTTGTTGGAAAGGAGTGGAGTTTCATGGCGGTACGAGTACGACAATTGAGAAGGAAACCGGCAGTGTTATAAAAGCCGAAACGCGGCAGTGCATAAGAATAAAAGACCCGAGGCAGGGCGAACTGAGTTCACGATTAATGCCCCTGAGGAAGAGTCCCAAGGGACTCGAAATGCATCGGGCTATTACAAGGGATACCACAACTGTTTATTACCAAGCAAGATTATGTAGCTCAGTTGTGAACTGCCATTGATTGTGTATATTCTAGTGAATTGATGCAAATTATTACTTTTGATGACTTTTGAAAATTAAAAAGTTAATACTGATATGGTTGTGTTGAGATTTACATGTTAATTTCTTGTATAAAGTTCATGAACATATAAAGTTTTGAGTAAATAATGAAGGATTAATCTGGTCGGATCTATTGACCAGGTAGCAACAGTGCGCAAAGGTTTGAGTGGTCTCACCACTCTATATAGGTTGCTTCAGTTTAGAGGCACGGTGTTTGGACAAACGTGCCACTTTTGCAGCACGCATGGTTAAAAAGAGTCTTTAAATTCGAATTAAAAAAAAAAAAAAAAAAAAAAAATCAGAAAACATTCTCCTAAAAAAATTTTTGAATAAAAAGAAGGTGTGCCTCTCATTTAGTAAAATTCATTTTCCCAGGGCTCCAATTTTCCGCTCTGCGTAACTTTATGGCCCAGATGCATCAAGCTAACAACTGCTCGCAAAGGGGCCCCTTTGCGACCGGTATTTTTGCATTTGGGATGCATCTTCCCAAATGCAAAAATCGCAATTTAAGAAATCACAAAATTGCTATTACTTAAATTGCTATTGCATTTAAGGAATCTCAAATTGAGATTCCTTAAATGCAATGCATTAAAGTTAAAAAATTAGCAATTTCGCTAATAGGGGGCGCAAATTACCATGACGTTGAACTTCATGGTAATTCGCAAAAACTTTGAAAAATGCACTAAAGTGCATTTTTCAAAGTTCCATTTTACACACAAACATGCACTTAGGGCATGTGTGTGTGCAAGATGTACCCATATGCAGATTTCAGGGGTGCAACAGGGTGTCCTTTTGACACCCAGGCACCCTTGAAATTGCAATCTCAATTTGCGATTCTCTAATTGAGAATCGCAAATTGAGATTGTCTTCCCATTCACTCCTAAGGAATTTTAAGAAATCGCTATTTTTTAAGAGAGTTCTTCATACATAGCATTTTGCTATTCCTTTAGCGAATCCTTATTTTTCGCTAATAAGGGATCACAAAATGGATGCTTGATGAATCTATGTACCATAAAATAATTGCAAAAGTGACAAACACACACATATTTCTCCATGGAGTAAGCCCTTCCGCTTGGACGACGACGTCGCAAACTGGCCTTTTTGCATAACGTGTAGCTCCATCAAGAGCAATTGCCGCATTGGCAAGTGTTTTCGGAGGAAGCTCAATGATCTGAATTAGATCTGTGGCAGAACAACAATAAATCCTAGCCTTACACATATCTGTGTAGCAGCTAGCTGTCTTGTGATCGCACCAAAAAATATTGAAGGCTGTTTTCTGAGTTCCGCGTGACACATCAGCTGGAGTTGGACTCCTATCCAGCCGCATAGATTCAGAAGTGAGATGTCATGCATATCTCCCCTCCAAAGAGACTGACAAACGGCACCCTAGATGTTAATTGCCGACTTATATGATCCCCTACCACTCACCTCTAAAGAATCTAGAAATGTCGGTCCTGATGAAGGGGGACACAATTTCTATTACCACTGAAACGTGCGTTGACCTGCCTCCTGTGAGTCTCAGCTGGCAACAGAATCACGGACATTGATTAAGGGTTCTCTCCATCACCCCAAAAGTGTATGCCTATTCAGGCTGGGAATTGTATGTATGTGATGTGTGTATGCGAGTGTGGTGTTTGCTAGGTCAGGAGGGGAGTGTGGTAGAAGTATGAGGATACATCATCTGTCTCAATGTTCATGCAAACTTTATTGAGATGATACATGCGAACAAATATGATATGTATGTCGTAATTGTATAATTGTATATTTGCACTTACATTTTTTTAACTTTTGTATATTTGAGTTAAAGAAAATCTTAAAAAAAAATATTTCTCATAGATGAAAATAAGATTGACATGACATAAATGAACAAAAAATATAAATAGATGTTTGATTGGCCTGTATAGCAGTGGGTGACCAAGGAGCTCAAATTAGCCGCCAGTGAAAATATATCAGGCGAGTGGGAGTTCCTCTTAACATAGAAAGCCCTTCCACTACCATCCCAGCAAATATCAGGAGAATCCATTCCCCTTTTCTGTTCAGATGGAGAGATACATTAGGATAATTTACAGGCAGAGACATATTGAGGATTTTGGGGGCCCGGGGCTAAACGTATTTGCAGTGGCGGTCTGTGAAGGGAAGCGCAGCTGGGTGGTAAAGTAGAGGTGGGTATTTGGGCGCCTCTGTTCAGAAAAGCTACGGATATATGATCCAATATGAGCTCTTTCATGCCCTGTTTGGCCAGGTCACTGACAGTGCACAGAAACTTTCGTCCACATTCTAAATGCGTTTACATCTAATATTCATGTATAGTGACTGTGTTTTCAATATTGTGACACAACAGCAGCGCACTAAAATTACTGCACATAATCTCTGTGACCCCCCCCCCCATTTATCATGCACAAGGTCCTATTTTGGTCTAAAAGAAACTTTTTTTATGGAGGTTGCATGAAACATAAACACAACATTTCTCTGCAAAACGTCTGTAGTAGACTCTCACATATCAATCACATTAAAAATAAATTAGAAAAAATTGGTATTCAAAAGAATCTTTTTAAGGAGTATTCAAGGTCATCAGGGCAAGACTTCTGCAGAACAGAGCTGGCTCTATTGTGGCCCCCTGAAAGGCTGGGGCACAGGGCCCAGCACACTTTGCTCATGCCATAAAACATCTCTGTTTACAGGGTAGGAAAGAAACAGGGTGGTGTTTGTGACTGGCCAACAAACGGCCGAAGTGCATTTAAAAAAAAGGTAGGAGAACCGTGATTCTGCGCACAATGGGGGCAGGGTGAGTGAGCTTAAGGGTGAAGTCAAAGATATGGCTAAAAAACCTAAAATATTCTGTAATTTTTTTCGGTCTTTTACCTTCAGGTAACTACATATTTAATAACACATCTTAAATAAAAAATAAATACAAGTTAAGTTAATCAGTGGGAAATAAATCCTGGTTGGTGAAGTGGAGAATAGTGTCTTGTGTATGTTTAGTGCTACAAGGTCCCATTCTGTGATAGAAAGCACTGTAAATGTGTAAGTCATTATTTGAAACGTGCATTGCACACAGTCTAAGATATGCTGCTACAATATGCTCAAAAAAGATTTTTAGATAAATAGAGCTTCCAAAATATAGATTTGAGTAATTAACAGATTGTAAGTACTACACTTTTTTTATAACTGTATTTTAAAAGCACACAGCTCAGCTCTCTTGCACTAACACTCAAAAATAATACATCAGTGTATACAGGAAGCTTCAAGTGATTCCATCAATTAAAGTCAATACCACCTTCCAGGCACCTATTACATTTTGCAGATTGACCAGTTGTGTACATTTACATTTCTTTCAGAAAACAGGGACCCTGGCAACAAGGCTTGTCTAGCTGTTTGCCCGTCACTTGGTTTCACAGCGCAGGATACTCCCTGGCTTACAATTCAGCAGAGCGTATGTGGCCTAACGGCTAGTGTGGTTGACCTCAAATCTGGGGAACTGGGTTTGAGTCTCGGCAATGATGCTCAACATCCTGTGATTCTGGGCAAATCACTTAATCTCCCTATGAAAACAAAAAAAAGAAAATGTGTCCTTTTGTAACGCAACTGGTGCTCATGCATAGCCCTCTGATACCTTTGGGTCAAGTTTGTGCTATATATAACTCTGAAAAACAGAAATCTCGGAATTAACTGCCCTGGGACGGTTGTCTTTTCTCATAAAATAGGGGATCTATTTTGCTTAAATGAAAAAACATATGGCCATGTCGTGCCCCACAGATCCCGCCCACTTCGACCACTGTCAAAAAACATATATTTTTGGAGGAATTCACAAAACCACAATGCAAGCAGCCCTCCTCCCATTGTGTGGGATTTACTAATACAGATTTCTGCACACTTGTGGAGAAATACGTAGGTAGTAAATGCATTTGCACCTGCAAGGAATCCTCTGGTGAATTCCTGAGAGTCACTACTAAGACACTTTGGTATCATTCTTTCAGGAGGCGGCCTCATAGATATTTAGCTTGTTGAGTTTAATAGAGCCCACTGATGTGATACAGAAAATCCTAATCATTTGCATGCTCACAGATTACAGTCAGTTTCTAATTTAAAAAAATGTCAAGAACAGAATTATGCAATTTTCAGCTTTTATAATGCAAGCTCTGATCTCCAGACACCAAACATTTTATCCATTCTTACTGTGTGTTATATATGTCCTGTGGTTCTGCTGCCTTGGGGTACACTCAGAACAGTTGCATAACACAACATGATTTGGTCCCTCTGCAGAATGAGATGAGTTTTGAATATCTCATAGATATTGATTGACCTTGGCCTGATTGGGGCCTCTTATGATCTGGGTGGCCCCTGATGTGGTGTGAGCCCACACGTGCTGCAGGACCTGTATGTTACTTCCCCTGACCCTGTATCACATTTTTCTGTGGAAAGTAATCCTGTTCTAACTGGCTGCAAGACATATACCTTAATGTCAAATAAATCATGCATCTTAACCTGATGGTTGCCACACTGAAAATGCAGGAAGAACCTCATCACCAAACACTGTTCAGCTGGGAAAAATGTGTGATCGAATTTTGCCTTGATGAGAAGGTTACCTTTATGAAAACCTGATTCCTAAAGCTTGGTGTGTATGCAATTGTTGGGCTCCTTTGAAGCAAGACTGACGAGTAAGCTACATGTCCAGAGATTGTCTCCAATACTGGGAGACGTAGGAGGCACAGTGCTTTAACCGGGTGAGGTCAGAGTCCACTTCTTCTGTTCTATACAACTTACATTCAGCATAAAAATCCAGAAACAGGTTAAAAGGAAAGAGAGTAACAGGCTTGAAAGCAGTATCTGGCAGAACTTAAGGGCTGTTTTAGGGTTCATGGGAAATTGGGTAAGGAGCACAAGAAGGGTACAACGTTCCCCGACGAGAGTGTGAGAGACAAGAGTGCATGCAGCATAGAGGAAAGGAAAATGGGAAAGGGCATTTCCCTTTTTGGAACTAAAACCCTCACACACCTAGCAAGCTAGATGTCATGCTTCATCATATGGGTTCTGCTCCTCGTCAGACTGGCGCTGCAATGTCTGACGGGCACCCGTGAAGGGGCTCTTTATCGGAGATCTTTTGTTCCGGCCATATGGTGCGTGTGGGTGAGAGGGCAAGTGAAGGTGTAGTCGTGAAGTGGTGGTGAAAATAAAAAAGGTGGGTCAGTCCACAAGGAATTTTATTAGCGTGGCTGACACCCTTGGTTAAAATGGTGGGAGGGAAGATATGTGCTAAGAAGTGTACTCAGCAGGATATCTACGACCCTCTGGTCAGGTCAACATGTTTCTTGCTCTAGTGGCAATTCTTCAGGACCTAAGTGCTCAATATTACACAGTGAATAAAAATTAAAACTCAATGTTCAACCTTATTCCTGGAGGTCAATAGGAAGGCAGGCCGACAGGTCCTGCTATTGAGTGGCGACCTAAGGAAAATATATGCAAATATGGAGAAGGGATCAATGCATCGTTCCATTCATTTCTAGGTCACAACCATATTATGCTGGAAAAAGCACTCTTGTTGAAAGACACTCAATGGTTAAACACTTATGATGAAATTGGTGACAGAGATCCTACATAGGTGGGTATATCTGATTGAAACTGATTTAAAAGAGGGGGGCGGAGGTGCCCACACAGCTGAAGAAAGGGCTGGACGGTAGGAGAGAAAGTAAGGAGCTTACTCTAAGTAATTCCCTAAGGCGCCTCGCAGTCTGCTCTCGTGGGACCTGCGCCAATGGTCAGGTACCTAAAGGGAAGAAGAAATAAGCAGCGAGGCCGCAGTCTTAGGGACGACTCACAGGGGGGTGTGTGTAGTAGCGAGTCGACAACGAAAAGGGGGGTCATGGGTGGTGGTGGCCGTGTAAGGAGTAGCTTTTAACCACACCATGAGTGGCGAGAATCACTGCCAAGCGGTCAAGATACGGGCCCAAGAGGCTGCACAATACACCCCGGAGCGCCGTAAACACTGAGCTAACCCGATCGGCCCTCGCCCACTCCAACCGGCAATCTGGCGGAGGTGGAGTCAGGCCAGAACGATGCCCCGTGCATACATTGCGACCGGTCAGTACCGTACAGCCATCCAGACTTAAACCCTCCACTCAGGGAATTAGTTCTCGCCAACACTCAGCGAGCAAGAGCTCTCAAAACGGAACAACCCGCGCCCCCAGCCCGGTACATTATCAGGCGGAGGACGGGCTCGAATTTAGCTCATAAGGCACTTACCGGATATATGCGCGGTCACAGCCGTCACAACCTACCCCCACAAGCCTGGTCAGGGCATCAGAGCGACTGGTGGCGTCCATTCTGCAAACCCGCCGTATTTGTAATGATCGCGTTTCCGCCTCGCCAAGCTCGTGGTGGGCGGGGCCGCAAGCATAAGCGACTGCGCATGCGTCATACACTTACACTGAAAAACGAGCTCGACCGACCTGGTTTCAGTAACCTGCGGCAGATAGTAGCGGCCATGTTGGTGGTGCTGCCTGGGTGAGTTATCATATAGATATTGGGCAAGGATAGACCACATAAATTCAGGTCAATTGGTGCTAATAAATTATAACGGTGGTTGGAAATTATAACCACAGCGGGACACGAGGAAGTTTTATCTGGCGCAAATCAAGGGAATCTCGCAGATAGGCAATCGTAGCCCAGCAGTTAGTATCGTGCTGTGGAGAGGCGCAACCATGTGAAAACATCCTTAGTATCGTGTGCCAGGTATTGTCACCCAAAGTGTATGCAGTGGGAGGGGCAAAGCGGGGATGGGAGTGTAGTGATGGCATCCTAGAGGTTTGAAAGGGCTAATTAGACCCATCTAGACAGTGCCTATTCCATGTTGGTATAGAGTTAATGTCAAAAAGTTTCGCAGCTGGTAAATGCTATGGGATTAGAAGGGGGCTCATTGGACCATAAGAGTTAGTGTCAAGTCTAATGGTATATAGCCAGGTGCCGGGTGATTTAAGCTGATTAGCTATGCCAGCCTATCACACGGGAATGGGGGTCCTAATAGGCCCTATACATACATGTAAGGTGTGCAGAAAATCAGATAAGATCAGAGTCGTAGTTAGCGTGCCAGCGATACCCATGGCACCGAATCATTCAGACCCAGGGTGTCAAGTTTTAGCCGGTGGACCCATCTTTGTTCAATTCGAAACAGGGCCTGTTGTGTAATTGCAGGGTGGGATTCCAACACAATCCAGCGGATGCTGTCCGCGTGGTGGCCTTGTTGTGTGTAGTGTTCATAGAGTTTGGTATGTGTCTTAGAGCATCTTATATTGCTTTTATGCTCCATTATTCTTAGTTTCACTTGTCTCATAGTCATTCCGATATAGTACTTATTGCAGGGGCAAGTCAGCATATATATGCATTTTGTACTATTGCAATTAGTATGCGTCTTGAGATGCCACGTGAATGTCTCAGTGAGACTAATCTCTTTGCATGGGTAGGTTTGTGGGCAGACAGCGCACCCACCGCAGGGGAAATGACCCCTAACAGGGGGGAGGTCCCATAATGTGTTCTGGCTGCTAGTGTGTTGTTTCTTGGGCCGTGTGTGTGTTTCTTGGGCCGTGTGTGAATTAGAGCATCCTTCAAATTGGATGTTCGTTTAAATGCGAACCGAGGGTGAGGAATATCCAGACCTCCAGCGTTGATAATACTCCAATGTTTGTTTATACAGCCCTTGATGTAGGCTGAGTTTTTTGTGAAACTTGTGACACAGGTTATCATTTCTGATTGCTCTTTGGAGCGTGTTTCCAGTAGTGCTTCTCTGGGGTTGTTAAAAGCTCGTTTGCATGAGTTGTGAATGAGCCTAGTAGGGTACCCTCTGTCCTGCAGCTTATGCTGTAAAAGGCTCACCTCTTGCTTGAAGTCAGCTTTGTTGGTGCAGTTTCTGCGAACCCTGAGGAACTGTCCGAAAGGGAGGTTGTCCCTCAGGGCTTTAGGATGATGGCTCTCATAGAGCAAGAGGCTGTTCCTATCAGTGTTCTTACGGTAGAGTGTTGTGCTAAGCCCAGTCGGTGTCAGACTGATGCTTAGGTCAAGGAAGGGGATGGCTCTGTCTGAGATAGTGCCAGAAAATTTGAGAAAGGGATTCTGCAGATTAATCCAGGTACAGAAGGCCTCGCAGGTCACTAGGTCTCCTTTCCATAGTACGAGAATATCGTCTATGTACCTGCGCCAGAGTGTTATGTTGTCGCTGAAGGGGTTGTTTACAGCCCTGATGACACTTTCTTCAAACGTAGCCATATAGATGCAGGCCAGGCTGGGGGCGAAGGTAGAACCCATAGAAGTCCCCCGGATCTGATGGTATAGTTGTGCTCCATACTGGAAGAAATTCTCAGTCAAGGCTAGGTTAACACAGGCTATAATAAAGGAGACTGGTGTAGGTGAAAGCCATTCCTCTTGTAGGAGAATGGTTTCAATGGCTTCTAGAGTAGCCTGTTGCGGGATGTTGGTGTATAGTGCTTCGACGTCTAGTGTGAGGAGGAGGTCAACACCCTCCCTCCCCTCGATGTTGCCCAGTAGACGGAGCACGTCCCTAGTGTCTTGTAAAAAAGATGGTATTTTTCTAACCACTGGTTGCAGGAAAGAGTCGCAGAATTTGGAGAGTGGCTCGAGTAATGAGCCAATTCCTGACACTATTAGCCTCCCAGGGACCGGTGTCTGTCACTTGTGGATCTTGGGGAGGGTGTAGAAATATGGTATCACTGGGTCAGTGGTAAGCAGGAATGCTGCTTCATGCTTGGTGATCCATTCGTTAGTCTCACCCTCCACAAGAAGGCTGGTGATGGCAGTAGTTGGGTAAGGAACCAGAGGACTTGATGGCGGGTGGGCAGCAAAGAAGTTGGAGGATTCATTTGGACCACCTACACTAGGCATTAACACCAGAAAGAGGGAAAGGAAGGGAGAGTTCTGCCATTTTGGGATTTCCCTAGTGGACTGCAGGCTAGTCGGCTACTTTAAGAGCAATATGATCTGCCATGACCTCACCATGCACCATGAACCCATTCTACTGGCAACCTCTTGTAGTCAGGAGCTGGTTGAAAATTTTTGTCAGGGCTGATGTAGGGTTCCAGACCAGGTGGGAGGGCAAGGATGAGCACCTCAAAGGTCAGGGCCACTAGGAAGCCCAGGATAAGGAAGACTAGAGCAAGGAAACTCAGGAGAGTAGAATGAGAGCCAGGAATCAGGAACAGGACCAGGCGTTCCAGGATCATGAATACCAGGATGATAAGCTCACTGACCCTAATCCTAACCCTCAAACCTTACATAGCAGGATGAAATTATTAAACACATTACACATGCCTTGGACTCATGTTGAAATGTACATGTCATGCATTCATTCTGCTAGTACATTGCTTTGTGTAAAGTTAGCATTTGCGGCACCATTTTAAGTTGAGCTGCCATTTTGAGCCATGATTGAAACTAATTTTTGTCTCACTTTGACTGCCTCAGCAGAAACAGCTGTGATATTCTTTCTTTGTGTATTCCTCCAAGGTAGAGCTTTGCTGTGCTAATGAATAGACAGTTTTTGTTATCGCATACCTTTCTTGCTAGACAGCCCTGCTCCCACCCTTACAGCGGCAAGTGCAGGCCAAGTAACCTTAGCTCTGAGATAACATGTACCCAGTCCTGGGATTGCAACTCATCCTTCTGTATCTCCATTGTTCACTAGCTACCAACTGGAATTTTCCAGTCTGGGCGTGTCTTTAGTGATCCTGAAAATGGTCATTATATGTTGTCCTGTTGGTAGAAGTCAATCCCTCAGCAGCAATCTTAGGAGGCTGGTCAGACCGGACTCCACTTGAGTGTACTTTCAATAAATCTTTGGTTTGTATTCTCTACTGTCTGACCGACTCTTCATTTGTGAGGAAGGCTGAGAGATGGTCACTAGTTACCCAGGTGACCCTAATCGGTTCACTTCCTTCACTCACAAAAGCTAGATGTGGAAATTATGGACTTGCCTGCCGATTCTAAGACGAAAAATGATTACTAGGGGTGGGTAAAAACTCAATCTAGAATGTGAAACAAGAAAATTCACCCCTTCTATTAATATTGATCCACTGATCAAAGGATAACAAAAATCCAAAACCAGTTGTTTTGAGGAGAACTGTTGAGGCACAGCAATGTAACTATTTCATTGGTAATTGCATTAAGGTATTTTCATTACACGTGTCTGTGATTGTGATCTTGAACGCAACCTCACTAAGTGAGTCTTCCTGGAACTCTAGAAGAATCCTCACAGATGCTCTTGCACAGAATCGTGCATCTCTTTGTGGAGATTCCATTCAGTATTCAAAGGCTGCTCCAGAGAAAAAACAATTGTTCATGTAACAGTGGCAAAAAAACTCTGTAACCTGGCTGACAAAAGTAGAATGAAGTGACTCAAATTATCAGAGGATATTGTGCTCACTGCTAGAGTATCAACCTGTACACTCAAATACCAGCTTTAAATATATATTTTCTGTGCTATAATTATGTCCCTTTACATCAATCTTTCAGTTTCTTGAAACATGCAAATTATGTATTGAATGCAATATTTTTATTTAGGAGTAATAAATCAACATTTCGCAAAGTAACAATATTGTAATTTTTTATGAAAAACATATTTTTTTTTAGAAAACCGAACTTTTCATTCTTACTAAATACATACATGGTCTCTAAACATCAATGTATTAATTTCTTCAAATGCTCACATAAACTACTGACACAGTGGACAGATTTTGCATTACATGCCCATGTATTGACATCACATGACAGGGACACCTATTGGATTTAACCCACCATTATGTCTGGGTAGGCAGGATTATTCCATAAGTATCCACAATATCCAAGAAATACAGACATGTTAACAGCCAGCTTTATGCCAGTTGTGGACACTTATGCCATAGGTTACAATCTGCTTTTACTATTCCAAAAATATACAACATTACGCTAGAGGAAGACATATACTAGATGTTGGCAACATTCTGCTGTTTATGTGTGTGTTTTTGTAACACTTCCTCCGGGATACCTTCAGGAAAAGACACATCCTGTCTCGGGTGTACCCAAAAACTTAGGCACCTGCTGCCACAACATGTACCTTAAAATTCTTGGCAAGATAATCAAGGATCACCATTGCCTTCTCCTCCTACCAGAACTTTTGTGGCTTTTGACACCTGACACCTTTGACCACCGATCATAGTGAATAGACTGACAAATTTAATACTCTTTGAAATCACTATGCCACTGTTTTTCAACATAAGAACAGGGCATAACTCCGCTAGATGGGATCCTCCAGATTGAAGCAAATCCTGCTGACTTTTGCCATGCTTTAATATCGTCTTGACAATATTTTTTTATCCTTCCATGAAAACCCAGAGGTTCCTATTTGCAGACATGGACGTCAACATCTACCAATACAATGACATCCAGATTTACCTAAGAACCACATTAGGCCACAATATCACTTGGTCGAAGATGTGTCCCACAACCATTCGAGCATGGCTGTAAAGGATATAAGGCAAGCAAAACTCCACCAAAACAGAATTCGTCATCATCTCCACTGTAAATAAAAAAACTATTTCTAGCATGACTGGACAAAATTAACCTGGGAAACTTCACTCCATGTTTTGTCACCAGTGGTAACGTCTTGGGTTCCATATTGACAGGAACCTCAAATTCAATACACGCAATATACTCAATATCAATACTACTTGGCATCAACTCATGCTGCTCCTAAACATAATACTGTTCTCCACAAAAGATAAACTAAAAATGGCCATTTAAGCAACTACATTGATGTAGACAATGGTTTGTTCACTGGGATCTTAGAGGCACAGCTGCTTTTTTAACAGCATCCTCCATGAGTTATTGTGCCTCTAAGTTTGACAGAATAACACAACTGCTCAAAAACCTTCACTTGCTTCGTTTGGCCACTCACATTGTCTTCATACAAAGCTCTATAAACTAAGAGACAGGTAATGAGGGCACATATATCCATACTTTGATGGCAAGATGTTGATATGAGGAGTGTTCTACCAAACAAATGTTAAGATCCTTAGCAGAATAGAGACCAAGAGATGTGAGAAAGAGAAAACATGACACGAGACATTTCCCTAGTATGCCACAAGGGTTTGGAACACCATGTGAATGAAAACCGGCCAGGCCACTCTCATCCCCAACTTGAAAATAGGGCACAAGACACTGATTTTTCAGAAACATCTCATAAACTCGCATCTCTGGATCACCTTGCCCTTATGAACTCAGCAGTGTGTGCTCACCCTCTCCTCGAGGTCTAATGTGACCAGTGGTGGCTGCTCCGCTGAGGAGTAGGAGCGTCACCCGACTGAGAAGGTCAAAGAGGTAAAAATAAAATGATAACTCATTGTTATTATAATTTAATTTTTATGTCCTTGCTCAGCTGGGGTGGGGCAGGCTGCTCTGCTCACAGAGCAGGTAGGAGAGGAGTGGTTTGCCCACTATTAGTGCGCATGAAGCTTTGGCAGGCCCTCTCAGGCCAGCCAAACCATCATGCTCATTTTGCATGTTCTCCTTGCAGGCTGCATGGAGAACATGCCCAGCCTCCCATTCTCCGGTTGAGCACTGATCAACTGCGCTCTGACCAATTACAACGCTGCATTGCAGTGTTGTGATTGGCTATTGGGAGGCTGGGAGCCAGGTGCTTCCTACTTCCTGCCCTGAAAGAGAATAGGACCGAGAGAAGGACGAGGCACAGGCGGCAGCAGACAGGTAAGTGTATTTTTACCATTCCCCTGCTCCCGCGACCCGCCCCCCCACTGCCGGTAAATACCACCCACCACTGAATGTAACTGTGTACCCCATACATTGTATAGACCTCTATTGCTTTTTAGCTAGATTAGCACTCCAGGAATCCACATAAATATTATGCCAAGATTAAGCCTTCTTATTCCGTAGGTACATGGGTGGTGGTCATCTCACATGGATGTCCGCAAACTGCAAAGAATTACCACCTTTTTGCCAGGGTCTATTTTATACCAGGGTAATATCATACCATGATACCTTCATATCATTATACAATCATAGCAGGCATTCCCACAACAGGCCAAGAGAAAATGATGCCAGGTCCAAAATCATACCAGGGATGGCCACCTTAATACCATGTAAGCCCAGGCTTGAATTACCACTCTTATTTCACAGTGAGCATTATATCAGTTGTGGACACCAACATACCATGGATACCCTCAATATAGCAAGAAATACCAGCATTACTATTTGGTGGACAAAATCTCGCCATGGATGCCAAAAGCAGCTTTTATTTGCAAACACAATACTGTCATGGGTCCCATCAAGTCAAATAAGTTTCCATTTAGTATGTGGGGAATTCAGGTACTCAGGTGGCCTCAGAATTAAGTCAGAGTCAAGTTGAGGAACAGTCACACTCACATTCTCTCTCATACACACACTCCTCCTTACATTTACACACAGACACAAAACACACTATTGTATTCCTTTTTGTACATCTGTATTTCCCACTTTTTTGGTTCTACATTGCCCTGGTTACTGTAATTTTCCCATTACTCTTGTCCCTGCCTCTTCTGGGATGCAAGGCAGGCTTGCCTATCTGCCTATGGGCCACCGGCTCACAACGACGGTCTTCCTGCCCAATTCAGTGCCAGGTGTTCTTCACTCATTTTTGTTGCCAGTGCCACTTACAACGTGACTGGCAGTGTTGAACCCGCAACATGGCCAATAACTATGTGGCGGCTTTATGGTGCTTGATCATGGTGATAGATCGCACCCACAGTCCTAACTTTCAATCACATTGTAAGTTTGAGAAAAAGGTCAAACCATTGTGGTGCCACTCATGATATTTCAAAAAATATTTTAAAGGCATTTAAATGGAGAGTGCAGGTATATGAGCACGTTAAGCCCTAGAAAGAAGCCGAGGGAGTAACAGACTAGTAAAGACCCACAGGCTTTGAAAAGGTTTACTTGCCTGATCTATCCATCACTTGGTGGAAAGAGTATCAAAATATCCTCTTTTCTTCCTCTCTTGCATAAAGCCACATGTTATTCTTTGTGTGAGAAATTTGCTTTTTATTCAGTGTATTTCCAGGCTTGAGCGTAGACCATCTCTTTTACGATGGACTCGTAGTATCCACATGACCACAACGGGGCTCCACCGATTCATTATGTCACGTTGATGATTGTGAATTTCCTGTCACGCTTAAAGGAACATTTCATTCCAATGGCACAGCTTGCCTCCAGTGAATGTCCACAACTATAATTCAAGATACAAAAGAGGAGCATTTCTCCTTAACAGCTAAACAGATCTTCACACACCCATCCATGCAGAAGACCTGGCCTGCTCACATGATCTTTTTCGGAAGGGTAAAAAGAAAATGAGGACAATGAACTAAAACACATATTTCCTTACTTAAAAACACATTAGAAAAAAATGTATACTAGATTAACTCTTTTTTTAAATGTTTATTGGTGACGGTAAAGTTTTTTTTTTAATGTAAACCAATGCCTTAAATGTAAATGTTTTGGTTTTCTTCTTTTAGCTCAGTGCTCTTCCTTAATCCCAAAGGAACCAGAAAAACAATATCACAGACCAGTGACCACTACAGGGACAGTCTCGCCTGCTGATCTAATATTTTTCATAAGGGTATTAAGTGCACACATTTTGTGAAAAGTCTCACCTTTCATGTCCGCATTCAATGCTAAAAGGTACTTGTAAGATAAGAGGAAGTTAGGAGAAAATTACATTGATGATTTACACATGGCCTTGGCAGTGATGAAGTTGCCAACATAGATGTAATGTAATGTTAGCAAGACAGGATATGTATTATGGATTCCTCTTACAAATCAGCCTCCCGCATTCTGAATGCACTGTAATAGATGGGTCAAAGTGTTAATATTTCTGAATTTACTCAGCCATATGCCATTATTTATCATTAAAAATACATTAGCTAATACAATAACAGCACCGCTGCCAGCAGGGACCTACAGAAGAGCAGTGATAAGAATTCACAGTAGTAGAAACAGGTTTAAAATGATGTATTGCTCTCCTTGAGTGTCCAGAGCTTTTCTATGTCACCGTTCATTGGCAACTGAGGACCTGATTTAGAGTTTTGCACAGTAGAAGAACCACCATGAAACGGTGAGCCTTCTACCTGATCATACCTGAGTCTCTAATGTTCATTCTTTTTTTTCCAAGGAAATGCTGGGCTTAGATAAACCCCGGTGGAGACCTCTGCTCTGTCCGCGAAGTGTGCTGAAATTTGCCTTTTCCGCATTACTGCGCATGTACGCACGCCCGTGCATGCGCATTTACATGCAAATGTGCACATGCTCAGTTTTCTCAAGGATTACCGACATGGTGAGGAAGAGGGGGAGGGCAGCCCGGGGACGCCACAGTACAGAGGTAAGTGGTTTTCAATTTATTTTTAATTACTGTTGACTTACTTGCTAATAGGGGGGTGGAGGCGGGTGGCGTAGCAGAGCGGAACGGAGTTCCACGGAGTTTGTTCGCAACACTCTGGACCTCCGCGTAGCCCCTCTACACCCACTACGCCAAGAGTTAGCTTAAATCTACAGAGCCTCTACGTCTCCGCAAATGTAAACCTTTTACCAGGTCACCTGTCTGCCAAATGGTCATCAGGTCACAGTGACTGTCTTCCTGTCCTATTTATGGCCGGACACTCTCCAGTCATTTTGCCTGCTAGTGTCCGCCATGTAAACCATGCAACTCTCGGGGAGGCACCCGTGTGGTTGGAGAAAACATCTTGTATTGTAGGTCATTTCTTTTTTATTTTGTAAAAACAATCTCCCGTGTTAGAAGTTTATTTTCTCTATATAAAACTTGACAAGTTAACCATGCCACCCACTTAGCAAACATTCAGGTTTTACTTCCTTCACAGCACAGCGTTCCCCATCTTGCTGATGAGGATTTCTCAGCAATGTGAATGAGTGGTCCATTCACCAGGGCCTAATAGACATAGCAACAGGTTTGCATGATATAAGTTAACTCCCTCATCTTTGCTTGCTGTTATCTTTAATTAGTTGCTTTTTACTCATTGGCTCGCTTTACTCAGAAAAAATAATGTTTATCACTCCTGTTTTAGACACTTTTTCATAGTTCACTTTATTTATTTGTTTCAGCAATCGCTCATGGTACATTCGCAGAATGTTGAACATTTGAGAAGAGCATATTGACAGGGACATCTAATTGTAGCACAGGTTTTGCATGTACATATATGTGTAAGTTCTGTGGGTCGAGGCTTTAAAATTTTCATAGGTTTTAGCACCCCATCAATATCTTCCCAACCAAATTTCACACTGATTTTTATATACATTTGCATGATCCCAAAAATGTATACATCTTCTGATCAAGTAGAACACTCTTTTAATGTTTCCACACACAGAATAGGATGTCAGTGGAAAGTCACTTAGCGGGACTGATCTCTTAAACTCACTGTAGCAGAGATTGTCAAATGTGTGACAGTCAGAACTCATTTTTCACAAAAGCACAAGTTATTATTCTATGTCTTTAAAGTCACATTCTTCTTCTGTCTCGGCAAATCCTTTTAGAAACTTCACATGTTCAGCAGTTAAAGCTTCAAACTTTGCTCCAATTTTTCTCAAAGTGTCATCATCCACAAGTATATGTGCCTTGATAAGAACACTGGACATCTCTGGGTCAAGTTTCTTGTACAGAATATGAAGCAGGATTAAGTGTCTTTTCTTACCTGTTCTGTAATGTATCCATACCTCTAATGTTAAGTTCTTGAACAATATGGTCTGTACCTTTTGAATATGTGTCTCCAGCCACCAACCCCACATTGACAATCATTCCACTTGCAAAAATTGGAAATTCAGGGCCTCATTTATGAGTTCACTTGCACCATCGTAACGTCACTTTTTGTGACGTTCTGTGGCATATGAGACTGCTCCATATCTACGAGGCAGCACTTAACCACTTTTTTTGGATTAATGCTGCTTTGTAAACCTTGACCCCTTTCACGCAGTTTTCTGCGTTAAAGGGGCGTGCAATCATTGTTACTGGGGGCGTTCCCAGCAACATCCATGTCATTTTGACACTGCCCCAGATTTATGAGAGATAGTAAATCTGAGGCAGTGGGGGGGGGGGCACAAGAGAGGCACAACAAGGGGAAATACCTTAATTTCTCGTCATTTTTTCTTGCAGAGTGCAGCGCACATAGAAAAAGGAAAAAGCCTTGTATGATTGTTTTTGTGCTGGAAAGTTTCTATTCCTGCACAAAAACAATCAACCCCTCAACGCAGGCACCCTTGCACCATGGTGTAAAGGTGCCTGCATTGGCACATGGTAGCCTATTGTTAACCGACAGAGGGGAAAAGGACAGGAATATGCCATATCTCATAGATACGGGGCATTCCTGCTCTTTCCTCTTGCTATAGGGCAGCGCAGCAGAAAATCCTACCGCGCTGCCCTAAGGCAAAAACTCATAAATGAGGTCCTCAGTGTTCACTGAAGCATCGGGAAAGTTTTGGCGAGTTAATGTCTCCAAGTTCATCTTGTTCGATGTTGAGGACAAAAATTAATCAAGTTGCAGAGGTATAGGTGTTGAATATTTGATGCTGGCAAGGTACATTGTTCCACTTGTAGATATTCATCTGATTCTCTCACAATCTTTGACAGATAATCCAAGATAACTGTCAAAGTCAATTTGCAGTTCTTGCAAGGTGCACACTAACTTTGTTATCTGTTTTTAGGTTTCACGGTCGACACAACTCGTTGTCTCCTCCTTCTTTCTTCGAAGAAAATCTCAAAAATAAAGAAGCAGTCTTGCCTGGGAAGAGTGCACTTCTCTGGGGTCCTCACTACTGGCCGGCAGAACTGGGGGCCCCTCCTGTCCCTTCCCTATCTGTGAGAAGTCTGGGGGTCATTATTAATGCCGACCTATCACTCAGAGGCCAGATAGGGACACTGGTCTCTTCCTGTCTATTACAGTTATGTAAGATAAGGAAAATCTCCCATCTCCTTAGCCATTCAGCTTATCACTCAGGTAGTCATTGCCTTAGTGTTTTCCCGCCTTGATTTTTCTAATTCAATCTATCTTGGCCTTCCCTCATTCCTACTTAAACGTCTCCAAATGATACAAAATCAGGCCGCCAGGTTCATTTACAAGCAACCGAAATGGATATCTGCCAGACCCCTGCTGGATAAGCTTCATTGGCTCCCTATTGCCCAACGTGTGGCTTTCAAGTCAGGATGTATAATTTTCAAGGGCCTACATGGGAAAAGCCCCAAATTCATCAACGGCCTGATAGCAAGACACGTTCCATCCCGTAACTTACGTTCGGCCCACCTTCAGCTTTTGTCCACCCCTACTTTCCGGCTTAAACGCCAGGGTGGCTGTAGGTTCTCTTATCTTGCTCCAAAACACTGGAACTCACTGCCACTAGTAATCCAGAAATGCAACAATCTACTAGAGTTCAGACGACTGTTAAAGACCTGGCTGTACGTACAGGCACTTGTGTAACTGCCCTCTGCCCGACCTCCTGCCTAACTTAATCAGCGCCATGAAACCATTAGGTGACCGCGCGCTCTAAAAATTCCTATTAACTTAACATAACATAACATAACATTACAAGCAAATAAAACCTGCACTAAGCCGACAGAGCCTCTCCCTCAGGGACTTGGCCAGACTCCTAGGTCTTCTTTCGTCTTCAATACAAGCTATATTTCCAGGGCCCCTCAACTATCGAGCTCTTCAGAGGAACAAAGCGATAGCTTTGAGGTCCGGACTCTGGTACGGGGATCATATTTCTCTGGATCAAGATTCACGTTCAGGGTTGGTTTGGTGGCTGAACAACCTGGTAGCATGGAATGGGAAAGCCATTTTTGGCTCATCCCCGGAATTCGTCCTGGAGTCGGACGCCAGCTTCCATGGCTGGGTGCTTGCCTCCTGAATCAGAACACTGGAGGACTTTGGTTTCCGGAGGAATCTCTCCACCACATAAATTACCTGGAATTGACCGCCGGTCTATATGCTCTCATGAGCTTCAGAAATTCTCTTCAAGGGAGGTCTGTCCTTTTAAAGATGGACAACATGTCGACGGTAGCTTATATCAATCGCCTTGGAGGTACCAAGTCTGCTGACCTCTCGAATCTGGCAAAAAAACTATTGATGTTTTGCTTAGAGCACAAGATTGCTCTGAAAGCGGAATATTTTCCGGGAGCAGCAAACTCGTCCGCAGACTGGAACTCGAGGTTCCTTGTAGATTTCAGCGATTGGAAGCTGAATCCTTCTGTCTTCAGGACCCTGAATCAGATCTGGGGTCCACTGGAGGTGGATCTTTTTGCGAGCAGGCTCACCTCCCAAATTATTTCAGCTGGATACCCGACCCAGGTGCTCTGGCATTCAACTCCTTCCTTCAACCATGGAGGGATATCCGAGGATATGCCTTTCCTCCTTTCGCAATGATTCAGAGAGTGCTTCAGAAGGTGAGACAAGATCAGTGTCTCCTCCTTTTGATAACTCCCTTCTGGCCCTCCCAGGCGTGGTTTCCCACAGTTCTGGAGCTGACTTACAGTATCCCCTTCTTGATCCCTTCACTGGAGATCTTCTCACAGATTCAGACGATCGGATGCACCCTCTAATCCTCGACCGGAGTTTATCCCTTCTTGCCTGGAGGGTGTCAGGAGATCTAACGAAATCTCAGGTCTTTCGGATGCGGCTTCAATCCTCCTCCGGGAGCCTTGGGCACCAGGCATCCATTACAGATACAACAGAATCTGGAAACTTTGGGTACGTTGGTGCATGGAAAGGGACCTGGATCCCTTAGAGGCCCCTATTGTGTTTTTTTTGTTTCTTTTTATTGAAAATATAAACAAGCAAGGCAGAAAAATAAGTTATACAAAGTACAAGTTCAAACGAGGAAGGAAAAGACAGTACAACAATATCAGCAATTAATATAAAGAAGGGGAGGGGGATAGGGGTCGACTTAATACACATACAATGAAGTAGTCAGAATGTGGGGTCAGGGGGAGAGTGGGACATCAGTGTTATCTACTACAGGCGGTGTACATATGTCCCCACGATAACTATTCCAAGGTCCCCACACTCTACACCACTTCCGGGGACGGCTCCGGGCGAAATACACAGTTCTTTCCCTGAACATACACCAGTCCATGTTTTCCTTCCATACTTCAACTGTAGGAGGCCTCTGGGACCCCCACAACTGAGCAATATCTCGCTTGGCAATCATGGCCCCCAGGGTCGCCCACTGAGTCTGGGCTACATTATAATCCGTGGGTTCCCAGACATTTAACAAGCAGCGCCTGGCCTCCGGTAAGAGAGCAACACCCGTCACTTCCTTCATCACCTCATGCACCCCGCTTCAGAAAGCAGCAACTTCATGACATTCCCAAATAATATGGAGAAATGTCCCTACCTGCCCACACCCTCGCTTACACATACCCTCCTCAGAAAAACCCATTTGAACCAAACGGGGGCCTGTGACATATACCCTGTGGAGGATCTTAAGTTGCACCAGTCAGAGTCGAGCTGAAATTGCAACCTCCTTGGGAGAGGAGATCGCAGACTGACAGTCCTCGTCATCTAACTCGAGGCCGTCACGGGTCCACAAGTCCCGAAGATGCAGTAGGAGGTCCGACCTATCGTTTATTAATTTTTTGTAGACAAGGGAGATAGTACTGTCAGGCACATGACCGTCCAACAATCTATCTTCAAGCGGGGACGACTCCGGAATTACCTCCCCCGCTGGGAAAACTGACATCAAGGCATGGCGAACTTGAACATAGCGAAAGTACTCTGTGTCACTCAATTCAAACTCCATCTTTAGCATATCAAACGATTTCACCTGACCCTTAACCCAGAGGTCTCCCACCTTACTAATACCAATGAGGTCCCACTTATTGAACCCCATGGTCTTTCACAATTTACCGAACTTATCCGAGCCGAAAAGCGGGGTCACTCGAGTCAAGCAGTCTTTCCATCCCATCGAACTAGTTGCGTCCTGCCACAGATGTACTGCTGTCTTCGTAGGTCCGACAAAGCCTTAACCACCGACTTTGAGTACAGCGCCCTATAGTAATTACCCCCAGGCAACAACCATCTATCCATAGCAAAAGCGGGGTTCATTTCGGGACCATACATACCATGATTAATGGCCCCCAACTGAGAAGCCCAATCATAACGTTTGATGTCAGGGAGAGCAAAACCCCTGTCATACCACGGGAGCGTCAGTTTGGCAAGTGCAATACGAGGTCTACCGTCCCATATCAATTTTCTTTGAAGACTTAGAACTGCACGGAAATAGCTAGCAGGAACTATATCAAGAGTGTTCTGGAGAGCATAAAGAAAACGAGGCAGAGACATCATTTTAAAGAGGGCCGCACGACCAAGCGGCGAAAGCGGAAGCTTACGCCAACCCGCGACGTCCTGCTTTAATCTAGTCAAGGGTGGGAGGAGATTCTGTTCATACTGAGTTGCGGGGTCCAATGAAATATAGATTCCGAGGTATTTAAACCCCGTCTGTGTCACCTGAATGGGACAGTTATGTGGAAGAAGAGGGACGTCACCTGAGAGAACGTATAGGTAGGATTTCGTCCAATTAATAATCAGGCCCGAGTTCCTACCAAAAGAGGTCAAAACATCGCAGAGTACTATCAATGACTTCCGGGGTGAAGTCAGATACAGTAAGATGTCATCTGCATAAAGCGAGATGCGATCTTCAAAGTCAGAGGACCACTGAATACCTTCCATCGAGGGCTCCCAACGGATCCATGCAGCGAGGGGCTCGAGGGCTAGGGCAAACAGGAGCGGCGACAAGGGACAACCCTGACGAGTACCTCTCCCAAGACCAAACGGAATAGAGACACGGCCACTCACAACAATTTGCGCAAGGGGGTCCTCAGCATGGGCGACCAAACGATACCCCTTCCTATTCATAGCATGACAAGTATTACCTATCAAATGAGTCTCCTGAAGAAGGACCACATCAGGGGAGAGACGTTTCAACAATTGCAATACTACCCCACGTTTTATCCTATCCCCCAACCCATTCACATTCCAACTCAACAGTTTCAACCCCCTACCCCCCATCCCGAAAGAGAAAAAAGATCCAAACCCAGTAAGAATCCAGCACTTTGATCAGACGGTCTAACAATACATTGCCTTGCAGAAAAACAAACACACACCCCAACAGATCCCCCATCCCCCCCACCAACAGCCCGTTACAAAACCCCCCACCCTGCACCCCTGCGTAAGACTAAAAAGCCACCCCAACTTGCAGTGTGCCTGTCGCCCCCACATCTAACTAGGCTACAAAAAGAAATCAGAGGAGGAAAGAGACCCACCGTATAGCCCCGCAACCCCCCCAAATGTCATATCAAGTCACATAACAGGATTAGCAAACCACAGTTCGAGGCCCACTAGAGATCTCAGAAACCAGACAACTGGTGCCTATTCCTGTTCCATCGGTCCGCCTTCTGCTCCGCCAGACTGTTCATCCTGTGCACGCTGGCTCGGCAGAGTGTCTAGCCAGTCGGCAACCACCTCCGGTCGATCGAAAAAATAAGACCGCTCCGCATGTTCGCTCCTCAACTTGGCCGGGATAAGCATAGCGTACTTAAGACCCATGTCACACAGTCTTCTCTTTACCCCTAGGAAACCAAGTCTCTGCTTCTGGACCGATTGGGTAAAGTCCGGGTAGAAGCTAATGGTAGTGTTCTCAAACTTTATAGGTCCACCCATCCGTGAGGCCTGCAGGATAGCGTCTCTATCACGGAAATTAAAGATTCATGCAATTATAGGCCGCGGTAGGGCACCCAACTTTGGTTTACCGCCCGGAACTCTATGGGCCCGCTTGACCGTGAAAAACTCACTCAGTCCCTTGGGTGCAAGGTGGCTAACAATGAGATCCTCGACGAAGAGATCAGCTGCTGGATCTTTCGCCTTCTCCGGGACCCCTATAATACGGACGTTGTTCCGCCTAGCCCTTCCTTCAAAATCATCCAGACGACGCGTAAAGAGGGCATTGGAGGTCCTCAAGTTGCAGACCTCCGTCTGAAGGTCAGCGACATCACCCGTCAGACTGGAAGTCTTAATGTCCAAAGACTCGACTTTCTCGCTTGTTTTCGTCAGGTCCGTACGGATCAGGTTGACATCTATCGCAACAGTATCGAGCTTGTGGGCGAGAGTCTCCATTTGTTGCCCGAGGGAGGATTTAATCCTCTCGATAGCGGCCATAACGTCCTGCAGGGTCAGCTCTGTTGCCGAAGTCGGTGGATATCTAGTGTCCTCCAGCGACCTACCCGATCCACCAGGAGATCCCCTAGCCTGGGCATAGCGATCCATGATGTTAATCTGGGTATAGCCACCCCGCCGAGTGGTCTTAACTTTCTGCTTTTCCCCCTCCGGTTTCCCCGCCATCGCGGGATGTAGACCGATTTGGATCGATAAGACGAAGCAGGAAGATGGCGGACCCTGGGACCCTCGGGCGGAGGCCAGCCGAAGCCAGAGGGCACAGGCCAAATGTCTTCCCACAACTGGCAAGGCAATGAAAAAGCATACTCGTGGGTGACGCAGGATAACAGCCCTTGGCACAGGGGGGTTGTTCCCAGTCAGGGTCTCTCTGGAAGCCAAATCGAAAGTGAAAGTCAAATGGACCGGTCGTCCCTGCCCCCTCAGGCCGATGTTATTCAACTACAGCTCGGGCACCATGCCAACTCCACAGCCGGGCATCACGGAGACGTAGGCCGCAATCTTCTAAGCACCACAACACCGGTTCCCGGGGTCCGATTCGGAATCTGAATGCAGGTTTCGCCTCACCCGTTGTTCGTCTTCCCGAAGACATCAATGAAGGACAGGATAGATGACAGGATAGATGCGGGAGGTTACGAGGGTCTCGGGAGCCCTAAGCTCACGCGGCCATCTTAGTTGCGCCCGAAGCTCCTCCCCGAGGCCCCTATTGTTGATGTGACTAATTTCCTGGTTGAACAATTCGAAAGGGGACTTAGTTACAGATCCATTAACTGCTTTAGATCTGCAATTTCTGCAGGCCATACTCTTGTTAATGGAAAGACCATTGGGAAGAATGTCATAATTTGTAGGGTTATGAAGAGTATCCGTCTTAAAAGACCCCCTAAACCCAAGTATGATATACTTTGGGATGTTAATGTGATTCTTCGTCTCTTTAGTAATTGGCCTTCTTATTCTCTCCTCAAGAGAAAGAATCTTTCTATTAAGCTGGCTACTCTTTTATGCCTAGTTTCTTGCAGAAGGTCTTCAGATATCCGTGCTCTTGATATTACCTATCGTTCTTACAACATATTTGGCGTCGAGTTCGATATCCATAGGAGAACTAAGACTATGTCTGACTCCATATTTTATCTGCGGTTTGATCTTCATCCCAAACTCTGCGTTGTTGAGTGCATGAAGGAATATGATCTTAGAATGTCTGGACTCCGTCCTGTTGGTGTTAATCCACATAAGGGTATTAGTTCCTCTTCTATCGCTAGATGGATTAAGTCCGCGATGAGCCTAGCTGGGATTGACTTGAGTAGATTTCAGGCTCACTCCCTTAGAGGTGCTATGGCTAGCAAATCACTTTGGTCCGGAGGTAAGTTGGACGACATCTTGAAAGCTGCAGACTGGTCCAATGCCGGTAACTTCGCTCGTCACTATTGTGAATCCATCCAACACATGTCTGATGCTGTTTTGGGAAGCTTCCAACATGCATAATGTAGCCTCCGGTCTTGTAATGAAATTGCGATTCTCATATTACCATGACTAGAGAATCTGGATTTCATTAAAGACTTGGAGGCTAACATTATCCCTCCCTCCCTCCTCCGGAGGCATTCCAATGGGTATTGTTAATTTATTGTAATGCTTTACAGTCCTTGAATTATATGTACTGGACTTGTATTTTATGACATGTTTGGATTTGTATTTATTGGTTTTTTGGACTCATTTTCTTATCCTTTTCAGATAATGCCTGATCTTGACAGCGCTTACGGCGTCCCATTCAAGAGTGCGTCCTGCATGGACCTCTTCCTTTCCTGCCTTCTCCACTCAAGTTTCGAAATAACCTGCTTTCATCTCCTAAGTTGCGAAGTTTGATTCTTTGGTCACCTCAAGCCTTCAAGCTTTTTCATGAACTTTATCTTCTTTTATGTCCTCATTTAAAAGAGGCTGTATGTTGTTGGCTCATGGCATTTAGCTGTTGCCTTTGTTCTATTTGGAACCTTTGTATTGTGATGTGGCTGCTGGGATCTGCATTAAAGGTTTATGCATAATGTCAGCCTCCGAGTCTTTAATGAAATCCAGATTCTCTAGTCATGTTAATATGAGAATCACAATTCTCTCACATTCTTTGACAGATAATCCAAGACAACTGTCAAAGTCAATTTGCAGTTCTTGCAAGGTGCACACTAACTTTGTTATCTGTAGAACAGTTTGAACATACTCTCTGAAGTTTTGCATCAATTAAATCTTGGCCATTCGCAATTATGACATATGGTCCACAACAAAAGCTGTTTTCAATTAAGACAACTTTTCGAATTGAAATGTTTCAAGTGAAAGTTTTTTTTCGAGCTCTTGTACGAGGTTGTGCTTCACTGGTTTGGTTGCAGCATCTCCATGAAATAATGCGATTGTTGGACGAAGGTCATGTCCTTGATAATTCACCCCTTTTTTGCGCTACATCCTTCTCTCTATGTGCTTGCAAACATTGTTTTTTTGTAACTTGTTTTGTAGTTGCTGGTTGGACGAAACTTGTGCTATGGCAATTAAAGCGTGAAAGTTTAGCTTTAGTGAATATGTCTAACAGCTTTTTCTCTTTCAACACAAATCTCTCCTGCTTCAGTTCACTACAAGGGACTGAATGACACTACAAGGGACTGGATGAGGAACATGGCGGCAGGCTGACGCCGGCCGTGGAAGCACCGCTCAGACCCGGACATGCCGGGAAACTGCTGTGTCTCTGAAAACCCCGTATAAGCGAGGAGAACGGTGAGGATGCGGTGATTCTTCCTTACGTTTGATTATACCACCGTGCTTACCCGAAATTTCGGTATTTTTCTTTTATTTTGTTTTTCCGGGTACGGCTGTCGGAAATTTGAGCCCGGTGCTCTGTCGAACACTAGGACCCTGAGGGCTCCGGATGAGCGTCTGTGTGCAGATGCCTGTGACGCCTGTGGAGCAGAACCCGAGGGACGTGAGAGGCAACGCAAGGAGCAACGCTGGATTTAGCAGCTACGGGAGCCTGGCTAGGCTCTGGAGAAGAATCAGGGCGGCATCAGCAAAGGTCTACCCCCGACCTACTAATTGTACGGTACATCTTCTATGCTTCCAAACAGGATTGGAGCCTTCACATACATGGTCTGTAAGGCGGGGGCAAGAAGGGAGAAACCCACGGTGGACCAGTAATATTGTTTGCTCTGGAGGCAGCTCCCGGGCTTCTGGGGGCATATGTGGTGGGAAAGTTAAACTTGGATCTTGGAAAGCGAGCGACAAGCGTATTGCTGTAAGAGGTGATTGGCCTGTCTATATAGGGGGTGTAGGGATGGACTGTGTACTCGCGAAATCCCCCCACCACACTGGAAGATTGTTATACTAAAGGGAAGGCACAAAAGGGGGAAAAAACGGACACCCAGGTTAGCGAGCGCCGAACTGATAAGGAGGACAGGGGTCCAGCACCACTAGCAGTTAGAAATCGATATCTGCTACGCTCTCTGCCAGAAAAAGAACATTCTGTGGCTGACCATACAGGGAGTATAGACCCAAAGAACACGCAACAGAAAAAGAAGGAGAGGAGGGAGAGAAGTAAGACAGGTGAGGTTAGTAAAGCCAAAGGTGGTTCTAACATATTAAAACCTGCTCCGTCACTGAAGTCATACTTTAAGATAATGGAGAAGGTGGCGGCTCCAAAAACTCCTCCCTTAATCCGCACTCCTGTAGTTACCAGTCCACATAAAGTACCTAAACAGGTAGAGGCACAGATCGACCCGCAGACTCTCCCAGCTACACGTCCCAAGGAACCATTCAAGCTAGCAAATAGGTATGCTCCACTACTATCTGAACCGGAGACGGACTTAGATACAGGGGTAGATGGTTCACCATTAAGCTTAGAGGCTGAAGGTAGCATTGAGGGGACCTCTACTTCTCAGCAACAATTTGAGCCTAGTTCTCAGTCCCCTGTACATCTAAATGATGATAATAGCCATGACAATATAGGAGGGGTCCCTCTGGGGGAGCAATCAAGGGGGGATAAGAGTAATCAGCTCGAGAACCTTTTGTGCTCTCTACGTGAAGACTTATTGGCAAAACTACTCCCCAGGTTTGAAATCTCAGAGGGGAATCAGAAAGAAATTGCTGAAAAATGTACCAGTTTGGAGAGTAAGTTAGATGATATTTGTACCAGGATTGAGGCATTGGAAAGTGAGGTCGCTAATCTCTCGAGGGTTTCTCAAGGCCACTCAAGAATTATCTCCGAGCTTAAAATACAGAACAGGACTTTGCAATTGGACATGGAGCAATTAGAGATCCACGCCAGGAGAAACAACTTAAATTTTTTGAAGATACCGGAAGGGGCAGAAAATGGAGATGTGAAGTCCCTGATCTGTAAACTGCTGAGGGAGGGGGCCTTAAAAGACAGTCCGGACATTGACCTCGAGAACGAGATCCAGCGGGCACACAGAGATCCGTTTAGACAGCATCCAGATAGGAAGGCCCAAGAAAGATTCTGGTGAATTTTCATACATTTACAGTTAAGGAGTTGATCCTAGGTAGGGCTTTAGTCGACCCATCTCTTCATATCGACTCCACTAAGTATCTCATCTGTTCGGATGTAGGTAGAGTGACTGCCCAAAGACAGTGGGAACTGGGCTCTCGCATGTCTGACTTAAGAAGCTTAGGAGCACAGGTGATGATGAGATTCCCCGCAGCACTAAGAGTGGTATGGAGAAATAAAACGCACAATTTTACCTCCACCCAGGAGGTTGATACTTTCTTATCCAGCATGAGAGAGGCACAACACTAGACACCCCATAATATGGATAACAGCTAGGAGCATATCACGTTAGTGCATACCAGAGTATATAGGTATAAAGGGTGACACATAAAAATATTCCAATAATGACCTAAAAAAAAAATATATATATATATATATAAGCATTAAAATATAAGAATATAAAAAAAACCACATGTATACATTAGGGGGCTTTAGGGCTCGGGTATGCTGGGGTATTACTTAATATAGATAGGGGCACAGGGTGTTGAAAGTAATCACAATATTTAGAGGTAGAATCCAGGTAGGGGTTAGGGCTTCCAATGGGCGATAAATATCGCCAAGGTTCATAAGGGGGGTTCCTTAAGGGGGGAGGTGTGGGGTGGTGGGGGGTGGGGCAGAAAAAGAGAAACATTATTCCACATATGGCCAAAATTGTAAATAAGAACATGAACATGAAGCAATTCTTTAGTATCGACTGGGTTAAGATTTCCATTGAGCTCTGTAGAAAAGTTCCTTCTTCATGATGAATATTTCAAATAAAATTAAAATAGTGAGCTGGAACGTTAACGGTTTGAGGGAGGGCAGGAAGGTTAATAGAGTATGTTAATTCTTAAAGAAAACAGGGGCTCACATCTATCTCTTAGAAGAGACCCATCTTAAGTCGCAAGAATGCCGGATAGCTTTTAGAAAACAAAGCTGGATTCAGGATCTCCTCTGCTCTAATCAAAGCGGACTACCAGAGGAGTGGCGATGATAATTCGGGTGAACAGCAGGATTAGAGTAGAGAAGCATGAGGCAGACTCTTCAGGTAGATGGTTGACTGCGTCTCTGGTGGTGGATAGTCTCCGGCTAGCATGTGCAGTACATTATGGCCCCAACCGAGATTGCCCTGAACATCTGGTGAATCTGAAAGCCAGTCTCTCAGACTTGAATGTCCCTGTCATTCTGGGAGGCGATTTTAACTTGGTTTTTGATGTAACCCTGGATCGGACCTCTAGGGTCATGATTACTCCACTACATAAAATGAGAACCGAGCTTAAAAATATAATGAAGGAATTTAATTTATTAGACGTTTGGAGGGCCAGAAATGCCAAAAGTAGAGACTATTCTTTCTACAGTCACAGATATAGGCATCACTCACGAATAGACTTTTTTCTTATTGATCAAGGATTATTTTCGGTGGTCGACTCTTCTACATATATCCCAGTTTTGTTATCGGACCACTCTATGGTTAACTATTAAACTTACACAGGGAGTACAAACAAGAAGGTGGACCCTGGACAGGTCAATATTGCAAAAAGAGGAAGTAAAAGATGGCTTAGTAACACAGATTGATGAGTATTTTAGGTTTAATATTGGTACTGCCTGCGATCAAATTGTTTGGGAAGCCTTCAAGTCTTTCCTGAGAGGGATACTAACCACTGTCACGATTAAGAGAAATAAAGACAGTAGAAAAATAGATGCAGACTCTCTCAGTAAAATAAAACAGAAAGAACAGCAGCTGCAGCAAGCCTCACTAGACCAGCGTACCAATCTTGAGGCTATACAGCATGAGTTGGATTGCTTAAAAGCAGACTATCAGGCAAATCTAGATAAAATAAATTAATACAGATGGGATGTGAGTAGGCTGCAGAATTTCTCCTATGGAGAAAAATGTGGGCGTCTCCTTGCATGGAAGGCTAGATCAGACAGGGCCAGAAACCAGATCAGAGGCCTGGTTATACAGAATACAGGGGTTATATCATATGACAATAGTCAGATTGCGGAGGAAGCCAAAACGTATATGTTAAAGTTATATGCAGAGAGCGGTGATTTTTCACCTGGAAGAGCAAAAAATTGGCTACAACAGTTAGAGGTACCGCACCTCACAGAGATAGATAGGGCCTTTTTAAGTTCAGCAATTAGAGAGGGAGAAGTACATAATCAAATAAAAAGAATGGCGAAGGGTAAAGCAGCTGGGCCAGACGGGCTTCCAGTAGAAATATATCAAATAACTTCAGATATAGTCGTCCCTGTTCTTACAACTTTATTTAATAAAATTCACCTGACAGGTGAAGCTGTCCCACAAACTTGGTCGGAAGCTACAGTAGCCCTAATATTAAAGCCCAATAAAGACCATCTGATCGTCGAGCCCTACAGGCCAATCTCACTGCTGAATACTGATTATAAAATCTTTGCAGGGGTGTTGGCGGCGAGATTGGCTAAAGTTGTTAAATCAGTGGTGCACGAGGATCAGAGGGGTTTCATGCCGGGCAGGCAGCTGAATGAACTTACGTTTCAGGCTATTGCTGCTATAGATATTGCTATTGATGAGAAATCCCCTTTGACCATAGTGGCCGTTGACGCCGTAAAGGCTTTTGACCAAGTTAATTGGTCTTATCTATGGGAGGCACTAACTGTATTTGGCATGCCAATACATTTTATATCGTCGATTCGATCACTATACTCAAACCCTAAGGCTAAGATCCTTGTGAACAGCCTTCTTACGGATTGGGTACAAATATCCCGGGGTACCAGGCAGGGGTGACCCCTCTCCCCGCTTTTCTTTAATTTATATATTGAACCTTTTGTTATTCAGCTGAGATCAGACCCTTTGTTTAAACCTTTTAATATCGGAGACTTGGCGTTAAAATTCGCTCTATATGCTGATGATCTCTTAATGTTTGTCTCCAATGCTGATGAGGCAATCCCTCGACTTTTTAATCAGGCAGAAGCTTTGGGGAGATCTCGGGCTACAAAATAAATAAAGAAAAGACCAAGCTTATGCAGTGGAACCAGGAGGAGGAGTTTCCGGGGGTTAAGTTACGGATGAGATATTTGGGAATTAATTTGGCCCAAGATATTACAGAGATATCCAAAATAAATCTGGATAGAGTGTATAAGGAGGTCTGTGGCCTTTTGCAACATTGGTCTGGTCTCTCACTGAATATATTTGGAAGAGTGAACTTAATAAAAATGGTTATTTTACCCAAAATTACCTTCCTGTACAACTCAATACCGTTAATGTTCAGCCAGAAAGATAAAGCAAAAATACAGGGGAAAATAGGCTCATTCATTTGGAATTCAAAGTCACCAAGAATCTCCTGGAAGAAATTGAGGAGAAAACTAAAATCAGGAGGCTTAGCCCTGCCAGACGTACTTATTTATTGCCACTCGTTCCAGTTGAAAAATGTCAGGCTATTGGCTGATAAGGCTGATACATCTTCCTTGGGTCGTCTGTTCCAGGCGCTAGTACATGGTATACCACAAGGGCATGAACATTTTTTGTTTAAGTTCAGGGATCCCAGGTTTTACAAGAAAGTGAGGCTAAAGATCCTAGGTGCAGCCTTGAAAAACTGGATATTCTTTAGAAAAAAGTTGGAAATTCCTTACTATGCTCCCCAGGCCCCGATATGGGATTCTCCTGGGACACCGGAGTGTCTTAAGGACCAACTAGCACGTCCCCTTAGATTAGCTGGCATAACACACTGGCGGGATATACAAAATGGCTCACAGCTCATGGATTGGGAATCACTTTCTAGACTGACACGATCAAATACTATCAACTGGCGGGCTGGTGGGCCACTAGGTCATGGGTGCTTAGTCTATCGAATCCAAAGTTTGACTTAGTAAACAGAAAGAGGACATGGAAAAAGGAGCTATCCTTTTGGTATTGGGCTATGATGGAGGCAGAGGGAGTGGCAGAGCCTGAACTGCAAAAGATATGGTGCGACAATGTCGATTTGGAGCATAATAACCTCCAGTCCTTATTGGTGGACTCCTTCACAATGTTGCATGCAGTGGTTAAGTCAGCTCCACTTAAAAGGAATCACTTGTTTACGTTGTATAGAGTATACATTTCACCCAAAAAACTAGCCAGAATTACGAATATAGAATATCATTGCCCTAGGTGCAGACTCCCGGCCGCCGATGATTTACACATGTTTGTAGAGTGCCCAATGCTTGTAAATTACTGGTCCAAAATTGGCGAGTTTATCGCTGAAGTATTGGACATACAATTTGTGACCACTGCAAGGATAATTTTGTTTGGGTTGGTCAAAGAACATCATCTAGATGACATAGCGTCCAAATTCATCTTCTATGTGGTGTTATTAGCGAGGCGGGAAATTTGTAAGTCCTGGAAGAATGAGAAAGCACCTACTTTCCCAGACTGCTTGAAACATGTTATTTATACAAGTGAGTCTGATATGGCCTGTGACAGCTCTAGTGGCGATAGGATCTGGGCGACCCTTGTGGTACGGCGGAACAGATAAAAGTATTCCGATGATTTCACCTGAGCACTGTTGGGACTTAATCTCCAATCTAACTAAGGGCCTCCCAGTTAAATAAGATCGGAGTGGATTGAGCAAACAGTGAAGGCTAGAGGGGTTACTCCTCTCTCACTCTCCTTGGGTCTTGAACATCAGAGTGGAAAAACACAAAACGCCCTTTCTCTATTTTGGTATATGAGGAATACAAAAACAAAAAAAAAACACAAATCTCTCCTGCTTCAGTTCTGCATATAGTTTCCATTCATGTTCCCGGACATCTAGTAGACATGTCTTTATATTGTTATCCACATATTGTTTGGTCACAAAGTTTGGTAGTCGCACAGGCTCAGGCATTTCAAAGGGGTTTCCTTGCTGCTGCATGAAATGAAGGAGGTAGTCAACATGTTTAATAAAACGTAATTCTCTCTTTCTACAGGTTCGTGTTGAGGAACAGTTTTATGATGATCCATTGATTTTGAATTTGTCATCACTCTGAAAACATTGCAAAGAGAAAGGACTTCATGGTATAGTAGCTGCCGTTGAGCAGCATATTCACTCTGACCAACAATTCTCTTGGAGCTGTGCTGTGATCTCTGGATCGTCTGTTTCAGTTTCGTATCTAGAGCCACAGCACTGAACCTTCTCTATCTGCCTTTCACCACAAAATATCTTTGGATAAATTTTCTGTAGAAGTATGTTTTTTCCACCTCTAGTTTCTTCACTCTTTCCAAATACCAGGACCCATAACTCAGGTAGTTTATGCAATCGAATTCCCGAAACTCAGTAATCAGTGACTCCGCAGTCTTCACGTGCAGCTCCTAATCACCTTCCCAATCAGCATGTACAATTTTCTTTTTACTAGCACTATCATGTGTAAAACATTTCACCAGTATTTTTCTTCCTATTTTTTGACAAACTCTATAAAATTGGTTTTTAGGTTTTCTGATTTTGAATTGAGTGTACTGAACATTGCCTGGCTTTGCATTATGTCTTTTGAATGGAGTGCACGTGCACCCTATGCTTTGTTCACTTCTGAGATAAGATATGCAAAACCTAAGTTATAATTCTTGTTCCAGAAAGCACTCTAGTACAATGTTTCTGTAGATTGAGATATGATGAGCATATCTTGTAAAAAACAAACATAATTAGTTCTGCTCAATACTGACTGGACAGTTTTGCTCCCAAAGATTTCAGCCTAAATAAGTGCATTGTCTTTGCCACATCCCTGAGATAACTTCCTGCACACTGCAACATAATGTTTGCCATGTGGAAAACGCCCATCACTGGATAAAGATCACCAAATTCTACTGGATTGCTCATAAAAATGTCAGCTACAATACAACACCTTCATCAAAGAAAATTTGTAGGATAGGCTGGTCTTCAAGATGAGCATGCAGATTTGGGATTTCTTTTTAGAACTGTGTAGACAGTTGCATAGTTTGTGACTGGAGATAGTATTACTGATAAAAACGCAACCTTTTTCAGTGAGACGGTACTCTGGGAGATCAGAGCATACATTCCAGCCCATGGAGGAACTGGTTTTTCTTCATCCTCCCGTCTGCAGCGAATACGGATATGATGAATTCAGTTACATCAGCTTTGCAGACTACAGCATTAGGTAGAAGATCCATGTCCTCAGCCACTTTGAAACTTTCTGCCAGACTGGGACGTGTTGATGGCTCGTAGAGATTTTGCACACGTCGGTAAGGCAGTTGGATTATAAGTTTGCTGCTTCATTTGTTAATGCCTACAGCTGGCATAGCTTGTTTTCCAGTAGCTACTTCATTGGTACAGTCTTGAAAAAGCACAATGCATGGCAGTATCATGTGTACTGGATGTTCCAGACAAAGATCTGTCTTCAAAATCAAAATTAACAAGAGCAGCAATTGTAAATCATATCCTGGGAAAGTGACTTGGAAGCAGTGTGCTGTCAGATTCACAAGACTTTACAGCATGAGCTACTAACAAGTTCATGCTCCGTACTATGTCATTATACATGATATACCAATCCTTTTCACTGAAGTGATTAGCTCTCTACTTTTGCATTTGTCATAGATTCCGTGGGCAGTCATCATGTGTAGTGGATGTTTCTTTTTGTCGTGATTTAATTAATAAAACATGATTTGGAAAAGACAGTACATTTGCACAGCATAAGCCTGTCAGTTCATGGTATTGTCTTTCACTTATTCACTTATACCTTGAAACCCATCCTCAATGTTGTCGGCTTCTGTTCTGAACTCAAGAACTTTAGTTTGTAACAGTTTTGCTTTGCTGATATTATGCAATGATGTAAAAAATGTTAAGACAACATCAGGCATTTGTGTTGACTCCCATGATTTGCGGAGCTCTGGAGCATCACAAAATTGTCATTAGGCCCAAAATATGAATCTTTTCTTAAAATGGTTCCTGCTGATTTTACTGCATCCTGTGATCATATTTTAGCAGCAAGAACTTCAGGAGTCAAAATAGCTGAGAACACCATAAGTGGCTCATTCTTTTTGTTAGACTGACAAAAACGAATTCTGTCGCTGTACATTCTCCCCAGAAAAATCTTATTTTTATTATTATGGATCAATACAGTTTCATCAATGGCGACCATTATTTCTCTTATCTCACTGAGTCTGATCCCTTAGCCAGCATTCAAGAGTGGCTTTAAAACGTAATTTACTTTTTCAAAGAGGTTGGCAGTTATGTTGCTGCTGGGAGCTCATTGTGAATTCATATTTTTGAATGTATGCATTCATGCAGTTCTGGTGGGCATACAAATCCTCTGCAAATACATTTACCTCACTGTTTAGATCAGCTACTTTGCTGAAAACTTCATCTTGAAAGAAACTAGCTGCAGATAAAACATGTTTGCTCTTTGAGACTCACATACTCTGTACTTTGTTCTTTCATCAATCCCTTTGGCCCTTGTTCTGGCTAAACCAAAGATAGCACATTGAAGATCCTTTGCTGTCTCATCAGTTGTTGGAGGTGGATGAGGGGCTGCCATCGATCTTCTAAGTGGATGGACATTGGGTTTTGGTTGTCGTCCGCTTCTCAGAAGACTCAGATTCTTGTTGTGAATCACTGGTTTCTGCAAAAAAAAATGTTTTCATTGCAGCCGTTTTTTCCATTCTTTATGACTTTTAGCGCTTGTTGTCACAATGATAAAATATTTGATCCTCTTCACCCATCAGTTTCAATCTTTTGTGAACTTCGTCTTGCTGTATTTCTGTAGCATCTCAAACTCTCTTCGGT
The DNA here is from genome assembly GCF_964261635.1 of Lissotriton helveticus. NCBI lineage: Eukaryota > Metazoa > Chordata > Amphibia > Caudata > Salamandridae > Lissotriton > Lissotriton helveticus. The sequence continues at coordinate 1,013,776,445 of NC_136070.1, read as the reverse complement.
CCAGCCGCAGTTGAGGTTAGCTTTTCTTTAGGATTAGTTTGGCTTAGAACACATTTTTCTTTGTTGAAGGAGTCCTCACATTTTATATTAAGCAACACTTTGTCCGGAAGTAAAGATCCTCTGCTACTACTTGCTCTGCTCATGAGCTTTAATCAACGGAAAACCTGAAACAAAAAACAATATTAACCCCTTCGCTGAGGGGGAAATTCTGCCACGGTGCAAGGGGGGCGGGGCTTGGCCTGGCGCTCCCGTACTGAGGATGGCTATCGGCCATCATAAATCACGGTGGGCGGGTGCTCATGACCGCCGGGAGCCTCGGAACTCCGCCCACTGATTAATTCCCTCGCACAGGCTGGGAATGAATACCGCATGGGCGGAGCAGCAACGTTCGGACGGTTCCCGGCCATCATGAGTACACGCCTACTGTGACTCATGACAGTTGGGAGCCTTCATGAGCACCCACGGTGTTAAAATAAATTACCAATATGATGGCTAAAACACATTATTATAGAGCTGCCATTTTGGAAGATGTTGGAAGGATTGCTCTGAGGAGTTATTTTCTGTCTCTATAAGACTACTTGACTCACAAAGCCCATGCTTTGACACGAAAATGAAGTATATTGGTGTCATGGTTCCTGAAATATTACATCATCACTGCAACACATCTGCCATTTTTAAAAATGGTGTCCAGAAAAAATCAGCCCTGATCAGCAATGTCTACGCAAGCTAAATTACTTTTCAAATGATACAAAAACACAAATCAAAAATGAAAATCTCTGAACAACACTATTTTTATGGAGCTATATCAAGGGGCCAGGAATATTCATAAGGAGTGCACATGGAGGTTGAATAATGTTGCTGACAAGTAGGATCTCTTTGGCACACCACTGACAGTGTCTCGGGATTGATGCAAAAGAGAGATTCACCATATCTATCAAACAGTCTGTAAGTGAAATATGCTCACTTTCAAGAAGTGGCTTACCCAAATGGCGGGTCAATTACCTGGGGTCAGTGGTGAATAATGTTGCAGATTACTCTAATAGGAAAGCTGTAGTGACAGTGATCTGAGTAGCAATTTGTGCAAATGTCCCAAAAAAGTTGAAGGTCAGTATTGTTGCTATCGCTCAATAGAACACTAACTTGAAGAATGTAGATGTTTGTGTGACTCATACATGTTTGACTTCTTGCGACTCCTATTTATGACCCAAGCAATTTAGCTTTGTTTAAAAGATTTAAATATAATCCATATTTGTAAAGCACAAACTAACCCTTAGGGGTCTCAAGGAACTGGAGGCCATCGTGGAAATTAAGGGGCCCATTATGATGACGGGCGGACTTAGTCCGCCCGCCATCATATCGGGACCCGGGACCGCCCGCCAGAAGGGCGGGGGTCCCGATCAGGGCATTAGGATGCGCCCGCCACACAGGCCATCCTGTATGGTTGCCATTGCAGCGAGCGGAGCAGAAAT